>NW_022436943.1:32084806-32270149 GCF_009761245.1 Sapajus apella | reverse complement strand
TACCTTTTCTGAAATAATATTACTTTTTTGATCTTTATGTAAAAATTCAGGGGAGTCTTGCTTCACTGGTTTTTTGGGAAAGAAAACATTTCCTTTGCAACTTGGAATTAAAAAGTGCAACCATTTGAGTTGTTTTCCTTTTCCTTCCTCTAAAACCAAGAAACATATTTTTCTTTCTGTACTGAGACCATTACTAAACTATCAGATGAACAGTTGGGTCCTGAAACCAAGATATTTATAGTCTGTAAATAGTTTCATGGTGGTAGTAGTAAAGAATGGAGTGGTCTCCCCTATATACACAGACTGCCTTATGATTTTTCAAAATTATATTTTAAGTTTTGGGATACATCTGCAGAACGTGCAGGTTTGTTACATAGGTATACACGTGCCATAGTGATTTGCTGCACTCATTAACCCATCATTTACATTAGGTATTTCTCCAATGCTATCCCTCCCCTAGGCCCCAACACCCTAACAGGCTCTGTCTGGTGTGTGATGTTCCTCTCACTGTTTTCATGCATTCTCATTGTTCAGTTCCCACTTAGGAGTGAGAATATGTGGTGGTTGGTTTCCTGTTCCCGTGTTAGTTTGCTGAGAATGATGGTTTCCAGGTTCATCCATGTCCCCGCAAAGGATATAAACTCATACTTTTTTATGGCCTCATAGTATTCCATGGTGTATATGTGCAACATTTTCTTATGCCTATCATTGATGGGCATGTGGGCTGGCTTCAAGTCTTTGCTATTGTAAACAATGCTGCAATAAATATACATGTGCATGTGTCTTTATAGTAGAATGATTTATAATCCTTTGGATATATACCCAGTAATGGGATTGCTGGGTCAAATGGTATTTCTGGTTCTAGATCCTTGAGGAATTGCCACAGTGTCTTCCACAATGGTTAAACTAATTTACACTCCCACCAACAGTGTAACAGCATTCCTATTTTTCCACATTTTCTCTGGTATCTGTTGGTTCCTGATTTTTTAATGATTGTCATTCTGACTGGTGTGAGATGGTATCTCATTGCGGTTTTGATTTGCATTTCTCTAATGACCAGTGATGATGAGCTTTCCTTCAAATGTTTGTTGGTCACATAAATGTCTTATTTTGAGAAGGGTCAGTTCATATCCTTTGCCCACTTTTTAATGGGGTTGCTTGTTTTTTGTTTTTTCTTGTAAATTTGTTTAAGTTCTTTGTAGACTCTGGATATTATCCCTTTCTCAGACAGATAGATTGCAAAAATTTTCTCTCATTTTGTAGGTTGCCTGTTCAGTCTGATGATAGTTTCTTTTGCTGTGCAGAAGCTATTTAGTTTAATTAGATCCCATTTGTCAATTTTGGCTTTTGTTGGCATAGCTATTGGTGTTCTAGTCATGAAGTATTTGCCCATGCCTATGTCCTGAATGGCATTGCCTAGGTTTTCTTCTAGGGTTTTTATGGTTTTGGGTCTTAGGTTTAAGTCTTTAATCAATCTTGAATTAATTTTTTGATAAGATGTAAGCAAGGGGTCCAGTTCCAGTTTTCTGCATATGGCTAGCCAGTTTTCTCAACACCATTTATTAAATAGGGAATTCTTTCCCCATTGCTTGTTTTTGTCAGATTTGTCAAACATCAAATGGTTGTAGAGGAGTGGCATTATTTCTGAGGCCTCTGTTCTGTTCCATTGGTTTACATATCTGTTTTGGCACCAGTACCATGCTGTTTTTGTTACTGTAGCCTTGTAGTATAGTTTGCAGTCAGGTAGCGAGATGCCTCCAGCTTTATTCTTTTTCCTTAAGATTGTCTTGGCTATACGGTCCCTTTTTTGGTTCCATGTGGAATTTAAAGTATTTTTTCTAATTCTATGAAGAAAGTCAATGTTATCTCGATGGGGATAGCATACTTTGGGCATTATGGCCATTTTTATGATATGGATTCTTCCTATACATGATGGTGGTGTGTCTTTTTGATGTGCTGCTGGATTCGGTTTGGCAGTATTTTATTGAGGATTTTCTCATTGATGTTCATCAGGGATAGTGGCTTGAAAATTTCTTTTTTTGTTGTGTCTCTGTCAGGTTTTGGTATCAGGATGATGTTGGCCTCATCAAATGAGTTAGGGAGAAGTTTCTCTTTTTCTATTGTTTGGAATAGTTTCAGAAGGAATGGTACCAGTGCCTCTTTATATGTCTGGTAGAATTTGTCTGTGAATCTGTCTGGTCCTGGGCTTTTTTTGCTTAGTAGGCTATTAATTACTGCCTCAATTTCAGAACTTGTTATTGTTCTATTCAGGGATTCAACTTCTTCCTGGTTTAGTCTTGGGAGGGTGTATGTGTCCAGGAATTCATCCATTTCTTCTAGATTTTCTAGTTTATTTGCATAGAGGTGTTTATAGTATTCTCTGATGTAGTTTATAGTATTCTCTGATGGTAGTTCATATTTCTGTGGGATCAGTGGCGATCTACCCTTTGTCATTTTTTATTGTGTCTATTGGTTTCTTCTCTCTTTTCTTTTCATTAGTCTGGCTAGCAGTCTATCTATTTTTTGTTGATCTTTTCAAAACACCAGCTCCTGGATTCGTTGATTGTTTGAAGGGCTTTTTGTATCTCTATCTTCTTCATTTCTGCTCTAATCTTAATTATTTCTTGTCTTCTGTTAGCTTTTGAATTTGTTTGCTCTTGCTTCCCTAGTTCTTTTAATGTGATGTTAGGGTGTCAATTTTTGATCTTTTCCGCTTTCTCCTGTGGGCATTCAGTGCTATAAATTTCCCTCTAAACACTGCTTTTGCTATGCCCCAGAGCTTCTGGTACATTGTGTCTTTGTTTCATTGGTTTCAAAGAACTTATTTATTTCTGCTTTAATTTTGTTATTTATCCAGTAGTCATCCAGGAGCAGGTTCTTCAGTTCCTATGTAGTTGTGCAGTTTTGAGCGTGTTTCTTAATTCTGAGTTCTAATTTGATTGCTCTATGATCTGAGAGACTGTTGCTTATGATTTCCAGTCTTTTGCCTTTGCTGAGGAGTGTTTTACTTCCAATTATGTGGTCAATTTTAGAATAAGTGTGATGTAATGCTGAGAAGAATGTATATTCTCTTGATTTGGGGTGGAGAGTTCCGTAGATATCTATTAGGTCCACTTGGTCCAGAGCTGAGTTCAAGTCCTGAATATTCTTGTTAATTTTCTATCTTGTTAATAATCTGTCTAATATTGACAGTGGGGTGTTAAAGTCTCCTGCTATTATTATGTGGTAGTCTAAGTCTCTCTGTAGGTCTTTATGAACTTGCTTTATGAATTTGGGTGCTCCTGTATTGGGTGCATATATATAAGATAGTTAGCTATTCTTGTTGCATTGATCCCTTTACCATTATGTAATGCCCTTCTTTGTCTCTTTTGATCATTGTTGGTTTAAAGTCTGTTTTGTCAGAGACTAGGATTGCAACCCCTGCTTTTTTTGCTTTCTATTTGCTTGATAAATATTCCTCCATCCCTTTATTTTGAGCCTATGTGTGTCTATGCATGTGAGATGGGTCTCCTGAGTATAGCACACCGATGGCCCCTGACTTTATCTAGTTTGCCAGTCTGTGTCTTTTAATTGGGGCATTTAGCCCATTTATATTTAAGGTTAATATTATGGTATGTAAATTTGATTTTGTCATTATGATGCCAGCTGGTTATTTTGCCCATTAGTCGATTCAGTTTCTTCAGACTGTCGATGGTCTTTATAATTTGGTATGTTTTTGCAGTGGCTAGTACTGGATTTTTCTTTCCATATTTAGTGCTTCCTTCAGGAGCTCCTGTAAGGCAGGCCTGGTGGTGACAAAATCTCTCGGCATTTGCTTTTCTATTCTGGCTTGAAACTTCTTTCCTTTAAAAATGTTGATTATTGGCCCCCACTCTCTTCTGGCTTGTAGGGTTGCTGCTGAGAGATCTGCTGTTAGTCTTATGGGCTTCTTTTTGTGGGTAACCTGACCTTTCTTTCTGGCTGCCCTTAGCATTTTTTCCTTCATTTTAACCTTGGTGAATCTGATGATTATGTGTCTTGGGGTTGCTCTTCTCAAGGAGTATCTTTGTAGAGTTCTCTGTATTTTCTGAATTTGAATATTGGCCTGTCTTGCTAGGTTGGGCAAGTTATCCTGGATAATATCCTGAAGAATGTTTTCCAACTTGGTTCCGTTCTCCTCATCACTTTTAGGTACACCAAACAAAGGTAGGTTTGGTCTCTTCACATAGTCCTACGTTTCTTGGAGGCTTTGTTCATTCCTTTTCTTTTTTCTTTTTCTTTTTTAATTTTATTATTATTATTTTTTTAAAGACGGTTTCACCATATTGGTCAGGCCGGTCTCGAACTTCTGACCTCAGGTGATCCGCCTGCCTCAGCCACCCAAAGTGGTGGGTGTGAGCCACCACGCCCAGCTGTTCATTCTTTTTAATTTTTTTTTTTTCTCTAATCTTGTCTTCAGGATTTATTTCATTAAGCTGATTTTCAATCTCTGATGTTCTTTCTTCCACTTGATTGATTTGGCTATTGATACATGTGTATGTTTCACCAAGTTCTTGTGCTGTGTTTTTCAGCGCCATCAGGTCATTTGTATTCTTTTCTAAATTGTTTATTCTAGTTAGCAATTCCTATAACCTTTTTTCTTTCTTTCTTTTTTTTTTTTTTTTTTGACAGAGTCTCACTCTGTTGTCCACGCTGAGGTGCAGTGGCATGATCTTGGCTCACTGCAACCTCTTCCTCCTGGGTTCAAGCAATTCTCCTGCCTCAGCCTCCTGATTAGCTGGGACTACAGGAGCACACTGCCATGCCTGACTAATTTTTTTTTGTTTTGTTATTTTAGTATAGATGGGGTTTCACTGTGTTGCCCAAGCTGGTCTCAAACATTGTGGCCTCTAAAAGTGCTAGAATTACAGGTGTGAACCACTGGGCCTGGCCTTCTCTAACCTTTTTTGAAGGTTCTTAGCTTCTTTGCATTGGGTTAGTACATGCTCCTTTAGCTTGGAGGAGTTTGTTATTACCCACCTTCTAAAGCCTACTTCTGTAATTTGTCAAACTCATTCTCCGTCTGGTTTTGTTCTCTTGCTGGTGAAGATTTGCGATCCTTTGGAGGAGAAGAGATGTTCTGGTTTTTGGAATTATCAGCCCTTTCATGCTGGTTTTTCCTCATCCTTGTGGATTTATCTACCTTTGGTCTTTGGTACTGGTGAGCTTCGGGTGGAGTTTCTATGTGGACGTTCTTTTGGTTGATGTTGATGTTATTCCTTTCTGTTTGTTAGTTTTCCTTCTAACACTCAAGCTCCTCTACTGCAGATCTGCTGGAGTTTGCTGGTGGTCCACTCCAGACCCTGTTTGCCTGGGTATCTCCAGGGAGACTGCAGAATAGCAAAGATTGCTGCCTGTTCCTTTCTCTGAAAGCTTTGTCCCAGAGGGACACCTGCCAGATGCCAGCTGGAGGTCTCTTGTATGAAGTGTCTGTCAACCCCCGCAGGGAGACGTCTATCAGTTAGGAGGCACGGGGGTCAGGAACCCACTTGAGGAGGCAGTCTGTCCCTTAGCAGAGCTCAAGTCCTGGGAGATCTGCTGCTCTCTTTAGAGCTGGCAAGCAGGAACGTTTAAGTCGGCTAAAGCTGTGCCCACAGCCGCCCCTTCACCCAGGACCTCTGTCCCAGGTAAATGGGAATTTTATCTATAAACCCCTGACTGGAGCTGCTGCCTTTCTTTCAGAGATGCCATGCTAGGAGAGGAGAAATCTAGAGAGACAATTTGACTACAGCAGTTTTGCTGAGCTGCCGCAGGCTCTGCCCGGTTCAAACTTCCAGGTGGCTTTGTTTACACTGTGAGGGGAAAACTGCCTACTCAAGCATCAGTAATGGCGGACACCCTTCCTTTCACCAAGCTCAAGCATCCGAGGTTGACTTCAGACTGCTATGATGGCAGTGGGAACTTCAAGCCAGTGGATCTTAGCTTGCTGGGCTTTGTGGGGGTGGGATCCGCTGAGCTAGACCACTTGGCTCCCTGGCTTCAGCCCCCTTTCCCAAGGAGTGAATGGTTGTGTCTTGCTTGCATTCCAGGCACCACAGAGCTCCTTCAGCTAGCTTGGTGCCTGCCCAAATGTCCATCCAGTTTTGTGCCTGGAACCAAGGGCCCTGGTGGTGTAAGCACCCAAGGGAATCTCCTGGTCTGTGGGTTGTGATTACCATAGGAAAAGCATAGTATCTGGACAGGAATGCACAGTTCCTCATGGCACAGTCCCTGATGGCTTCCCTTGTCTAGGAGAGGGAGTTCCCCAGCCCTTTGCACTTCCCAGGTGAGATGACGCCCAACCCTGCTTCAGCTCGTCCTCTGTGGTGTGCACCAACTATCTAAACAGTCCCAGTTAGATGAGCCAGGTACCTTAGTTGGAAATGCAGAAATCACCTACCTTCTGTGTTGATCTCACTGGGAGCTGTAGATCAGAGCCGCTCCAGGTCTGGAGCTTGCCATCTTGCTCAGGTTTCTTCTTCTTTTGTTCTTCTGTCTTCCATCTTCTGTCTTCCGTCTTCCATCTTCCTCCTCCTCCTCCTCCTCCTCTTTCTTCTTCTTTCTTCCTCTTCTTCCCTTCTTCTTCTTTCCTCTTTTTTTTTTTTTCTTTCTTTTTCTTCCTTCTTCCTTTTTTTCTTCTTTCTTTCTTCTTCTTTTTCTTTTCTTCTTCTTCTCTTCTTCTTCCTCCTCCTCCTCCTTCTCCTCCTTCTCTTCCTCTTCTTCCTCCTCCTCCTCCTCCTTTCTTCTTCTTCTTCTTCTTCTTCTTCTTCTTCTTCTTCTTCTTCTTCTTTTTCTTCTTCTTTCTTCTCTCCTCCTCCTCTTCTTCTTCCTCCTCTTCTTGCTCTTCTTCCTCTTTCTCTTCCTGTTCTTCAACCTCTTCCTCTCTTCCTTTTCTTCTTCTTCTTCCTCCTCCTTTTTCTCCTCCTCTTCTTTCTTCTTCTTTTTTTTAACAATTTAAAGTAAAGTCTAATTTTTCTGCAATGAGAGCAAAGCAATCTAAGTCTCTACTGGGAGAAGTTATGGTGATTCTTTTTTGTTACATTCTCAGGCACCGTAGATCTGTGAATTGATTTTTTTTTTTTTGTGGTCATTCTCTTTAATATAAAACATAGGTATTGAGAAATAAAGAATGTTTATAAATATAGACAAAATTATATTTCAAATATTGCATTTTTTCCCTTAATCAACTTAATTTCAGAGCATATAGTCTTGGAAGGACAGTCACTCAGAAGTTTACTTTTAAAAAGTAATGGTGTTCATGCCTCAAATCCAACTTAATGATGTATAAGTCAGCTTTGCTGTTGTAACAAATGATCCCTCAATCTCAATAACTTATATCAACAAAGGTATTTGAGGTTCATTTGTGGCTCTGCCATGCATATCCTCTTATTCAGAATAGCAACATGTCATTCTCACACCTAAAGAAAAAGGCAAGAAAAACACCCTATGTTCTTAAAGCTTCTGCTTGGACGTGGCATGGGTCTTACATGCTGTTGACCAAAGCAAGTTGCATGGCCAAGACATACCAATGGGGCAGGAAACTACATTTCTCCCATAAGAAGTCACTGCTGGGTTTCATGGCAATTAGTAATATTAACAATACTCTAAAGAAAGGGGGAATAAATACTTAAGAACCACAGTACAGTATACCAGGATGATCAACAGTAATTGCTATAAGCTCATTACCAGTCAGTTTAGGGTGCTTCCAATCTCAAACTTGCTTTCATGATTTAAATCAGGACTTACCCACCATAAGGAACACATCCAGAGTTCTCTCTTCCTGTTGTCTGGCATGTACTCAGAATAGTTAAATAATAAATTTTATTATTTGCATAAGCAGAAAAAAACTGGAAGTGTCAGTATTCTAAAAGAAAGCATTATAATGGAGCCCACAACTGGTGGAATTCACAATTCGCTAAATATTGCTTAATGTTTTCAAATTTTTGCACTTTCTCTTATTCTTTTTCACTGTCTTTCTCTGTATTCCAATCTCTTCTTCTCCCTTCCCACAAATACAAATATTTTCTTTACTATATTTTCTCGCTTTTTCTCAATTTATATTCTTTTTTTTTTTTCACTTTTCATTTCAGTAAATTCACTTCTTTATTCAATCAGTGTTACTTCCTGGATACATGTAAGATGTCAAGACAAAACTGACATATCCCTACCTCAGTTTATGAAATTAGAAGTGCTACTCAGTGTGTTCAGGTACTTTATAACTCTGAATCCTTATGATTATTTGCTTACAGAGGCATGTAGATTTATAGCATAGACAAAGATATAAAAGTAAGCTACAATACAAAGTAAATGTTTTTATTTGATTTTGTAGAGACAGGGTCTCACTGTGTTACCCAGGCTAGTCTCAAACTCCTGGCCTCAAGCAGTCTTCCTATCTCAGCTTCCCAAAGCACTGGGATTACAAGATAGGAGCCACTGTGCCTGGCCTACAAAGTAAACTGTTTTAAAAGACAGGAAAGGGTAATTAATAAGGTGCTATGAAAATTCAGCAGAAGATTATTTTAGGATAGGTTGGCAATAGATCAGTCTCATTATCTAAATTTTCTAATCATTTCCTTATTTAAAATTTTCTTTCTCCTCTATTGACAAACTCTTTCTCTTTTTTTCAGATATTTCACCCTCAATGCCTAGCCACGGGTTCCGAATATAGTTCCTTTTTTTTTTTTTTTTTTTTGATGGAGTCTAGCTCTGTTGCCTAGGCTGGAGTACAGTGGCATGATCTCTGCTCACTGCAACCTCTGCCTCCCAGGTTCAAGTGATTCTCCTGCCTCAGTCTCCCAAGTAGCTGGGATTTACAGGTGCCCACCACCACGCCCAGCTAATTTTTGTATTTTTAGTAGAGACAGGGTTTTTCTGTGTTGGCCAGGCTGGTCTAGAACTTCTGACCTTGTGATCCACCCACCTGGGCCTCCCAAAGTGCTGGGATTACAAACATGAGCCATGCTGCCCAGGCTGAATATAGTTATTCTATACCAGGACTATTTTGTTTGCAAATTACAGAGCCTCAATTCAATTCAAACTGGTTTAAGTAAGACAGGGAAATGTACTAGCTCATAAAATGGAAATGTGTCAGATATTTAGACGTAGAATCTAGAAAGAATGTCATCAGGAATCTGTTTTTCTGTTTTATCTTTTCTTTTACTGGTTTTGGTGTTCACAGGTGATGTGGTTAGGTTTTGTGTCCCCATGCAAATGCAAATCTCATCTTGTATTGTAAACCCCAGCTGTGGAGGGAGAGACCTGGTAGGAGGTGACTGGTTCCTGGCAGTGGTTTCCACCAGGCTGTTCTCAAGGTAGTGAGTGAGCTCTCACTAGAGCTGATGGTTTAATAAGGAACTCTTCCTCCTTTCCTTCTCTCTCTCTCTCTCTCTCTCTCTCTCTCTGTCTCTCTCTCTCCCTCCCTCCCTCCCACCCTCCTGCCACCTTGTGAAGAAAGTGCTCACTTCCCCATCTGCCATGATTGTAAGCGTCCTGAGGCCACCTCAGGCATGCAGAACTGAGAGTCAAGTAAACCTCTTTCTTTTATAAAATACCCAGTAGTGGGTATTTCTTTCTAGCAGTGTGAAAATGAGCTAATACAACAGGCAAACTCTCCTCATGTCTTCAAGATAGCCACCAGACTCACAAATTACCAGTTTAGTAACCTCAGCAGTTTCAGCTCACTCAAGAGTTCCATCAAAAGTTCTATTTTCATTGGTTTGTCTTGGGAAACAGTCTTACTCCTGAATCAATTATAGTGACAAGGAAAATAGAATGCTTTAATTGATCAGACTGGGGTCATGTTATCACTCTTGTGATCTACAGAAAGATAAGCCTTACTTATAAATGGATGAGGTTGGATGGGTGGTAATTTTAAGGAAAATAAGTTTGCTTTTTTAGGAAGGGGAGATGGAAAGTTTAGACATGCAAAAGCAACAGATATCTGCTATATAGTAGGGACTTACTAATGCATTTTGATTAAAATGATATTATTTTCTATTCATTATATAGGCATGTACGGATGCAAAGAAAATCCTCTCTTTTCTTCCCAAAGCTTTATTGTCCTTAGCCTTTTATATCTTACTTACTGCCAAATCTATTTCCTGTAGGTATCGTCAAGCTTCATTTTTACTCCTTCAAATACATTAAAGAATGGCTCTTTAATAGTACGTCTGATGACACCAACATTTGGGATCTTCATGGATCTTTTTAGTTTATCTGTTTCTTATCTATGGTGCTCTTTGTGTGTATATGTATGGTTATCCTTTATTTTATGCTAGTCATTGTTATTGAAAAATTATTTGCAGGAATGATGGAGTCCAAGATGAAATTATTTTCAGACAGGTTTTGAATTTGTTTCTGCCAGCACCTGTGGACACTACCAGTCTAGGATCACCTTAATTTAAATTCAGTGTTTCAGGGTCCCTAAACCACCCAAATGTATAAATACAGGATGCAAGATGTGATGAGAACTGGTTTACTAGTGAGCTATCTTGACACTGAAGGTATAACTATTGTACCAGTTTATTATGAGACAGGCCTTCTAGTTTATTCCTCAATTGGTGTGTGCTTCTATTTCTCTTGCCACAAGGGACTTTCTTCATCTTGAGAAAATTAAAAATCAAAATTTCTATCTTGGGCAAAGCTACTGAGGATAAAGTAGCTTTTGTGCTTAGCCACCTTCCTAGGGTCTAGTTTGGCCTGTCATTTCCTTATTATATTAATGGCTTGTTTGGCTGTTTATTAATATTATATTCAACACTTTTAGTTGTTTTCAGCAGGTGGGTTGGTTCAAATAGTCTAGCTTACCATTTCTGGAATCTAGAAGTCTTCTCTCTGAAAGTTCTGGCCTACTCTTCATCATACCTGATCTTTTCTTTCTGTTGTCTTCTTTCCCAGTTTTTTGCCCCTGTTCTCTCATCATACTCTGCTTGCGGATAGGCCCTGCTAGGATGAGATACTCAAACCTCAGTTTCTTAATGTGGCTTCATAGATCAACTTTTCATGATCTTTGATGTGTATCTATCTTTCTTTGTCTTCAGGTTGATAGTAACAGATTGCTTCTTATTTCCACAAAACACTATTGCATTGGTCTATTTGAACTCTGGTATGCTTCTGGAATACCTACCTTTCTGATCTTAAATCATTCTACCATCTGGAAGCATGATAAAAATTACAGTGTGACACAGGCCAAGATAGAAATAATGTTACATATTTAGAATTGTATTACATACATGTTTTCATGTAAATTATTTCCTTTACTTTCTATCCTTCTGAGGAAACATTGGCCAGCCTTCTTTACTTATAATTGTCCTTTTAGGTTCTTTAGATTTGAGTATTTCCTACCAGTTTTCTCCTTGGCTTATTCACTGCTTCTCTTCCTCTAGGCTCCTTACAATTAATTGTTTTTTTCAGGCTTTTCTCTTTCTGTTTTGTCTCCATACCAAGAGAGCCTCTTCCATTTTCACAGCCTCATTGTATTCTATGTGTACTTGATAATTGAATTTTTTAATTCTAGTAACGGCTTCTGCTAGGTGCTTCAGTTCCACTGAATAGGATGCTATTCATGTTCCAAAATTCAACATTTTCAAAATTGTGTTCATTCTCCTGAGACCCCTAAGACTCTCCTAATCTTCAGGATTACGTTTTTTGGTAATAACATCAACATTTATTCAAAATAGAATAAATAGTCTTCCAAAATAGAAACTTCAGCATCATCTTTGCTTCCTACCTCTCCTATTCCCACGTTAAACTGGTCATCTTCCTTCCTTTTCATTTCTACCAGTATTGCACTGGTTTAGTTTCATGTGTATGTACTTCTGTATATACAGTTGGTATTCATTATTGGGATTCCATATTTGCAAATTTGCCTTCTCATTAAAATTTATTTGTAACCCCAAAGTCAATATCTGTGACACTTTCACAGGGATTCATAGATATTCACAGTGTTGAAAAATTGGAGAGCCTCCATGTGCACATTTCCAGGTACTGCTCTGCATCTAGAAATAACATGCTGCTCTGCCTTCTTGTTCAGCTTTCATACTGTAAACAAGTATCCTTTTGCAATCTATTTAGTGCCAGGCTTTTTACATTTGTGTGTTTTTGTTGATGGTTTCTTTTTTTTGAGACAGAGTTTTGCTTTTGTTGCCCAGGCTGGAGTGCAATGGCACGATCTTGGCTCACTGCAACCTCCGCCTCCTGGATTCAAGTGATTCTCCTGCCTCACCCTCCTGAGTAGCTGGTATTACAAGCGTACGGCACCATGCCTGACTAATTTTATATTTTTAGTAGAGATGGGGTTTCTCCATTTTTGTTAGGCTGGTCTCAAAGTTTCAAACTCAGATGATCTGCCTCCCAAAGTGTTGGGATTATAGGCATGAGCCACTGTGCCCGGCCAATGGTTTTATTATTTAAAATGGTTTCCGACTGTAGTGTTAAAGTACTGTCTAGTGTTCATAAGCACAAGAAGAATGCGATGTGCCTTATGGAAAAAAATATATGTATTAAATAAGCTTCCTTCAGGCATGAGACATAATAGTGTTGCCATGAGTTTGGCATTAATGTATTAACAATATGTATTAAATGAAGCATCTTTAAACAGAAGCATGGATGAAATAAGATTATGTAGCAATTTGTTGATGAAAATATTGTGATCAAAGGCTTGTAGGAACCTAAGCCTGTATTTCTCCTAGGAACAGTGTTTCAGTATTCACTTAACAAGTGTTTATAGTAATTTTATAGAACATATCCATCATAAATAATGAAAATCAACTGTAATGTATGTGTATATATATATCATATATAATATGGTCAGATAATATTATAATGAATCATATGATTATATACATGTGTAAATATATATACACATATATACAAAAAAAGCTGTCTAGTGTTCCTAAGTGCAAGAAGAACGTGATGTGCCCTATGGAAAAAAATATGTGTGTTAAATAAGCTTCCTTCAGGCATGGGGCATAGTACTGATGTCTCATGTACATCATGTATATGAGATATATATTTTTTTGTAACCAACCTCTTAATTGGTTTTCTTTCAATGCATTCTCAGTATTGCCAAAATAATTATCTTTTTAACGCAGAATCGAATATGTTACAACTTCTGCTTAAAATTGAAAATCTTCAGTGCATTGAAGATAAAATTTGTATTTGTTTTCATGGAAGTCCACTTACAATCTGGCTGTAATCTACTTTGCCAGTCTAAACCCTCATCTTCCCTCCTTAAGTCTGTGCCACACCCCAATAGCACATTGGTCGGTTAGACAACTATTTGACTTTATATCTCTCTGTTTTCCCTCTTCTATCACTTTTGACTTAAATGCCCTTTCTTACTTCTCTGATAAAATCCAACTCAGGCTTCAAGACCCTCATATATAATCTCTGTAATGCTTTTCTTGACACTTAAACAAAAGAAGTAATGACTCTATATTTCTTTGCAATTCACATTTATCACTGTTACAGAAGTAGTTACAAATATGGAAAGAAGAATGGCTAGAATAAACTGAGTGTTGGATTGGAATAGGGAAGTACATAAAGAACTCATGGTTTTTCCTCTGACTGAGAAGAGCTAGAAGCTATGACACTGCAGCAGTAATGTATATACTCGGCATCTAGATTTTCATTTCAAAATATAATTCTCCACTAAAAGGAGCGAAGACTGCCTGGAGTAGACACATTCCAGGCTTGAACAGAGAAAAGACAAGATGAGTCTGGAAGTTATGATCATATGAAAAAGTAAAAATGTATTCAAAGTATGTTGAGAACATAGCAGAAGGACATAGAACCCAGTTTAAGATTTCCTCACAGGCCAAATCTGGGACAAACTGAGCATCAAAATAAATATAATAACACAATGTAACTCATTAAACAAAATAAGAATCCATGGGTCCATATTGATATCAATCAATCATTCCTGGAGAAGAGAAACCTTCATCCCCACCCTCCCTCCCTTTTTCACCCAGGCAAAAATGCATGTAAACTTATGATATGATCATAGCTCACTGCAGCTGCCAACTCCTGGGCTCAAGCAATCCTTCCACTTCAGCCTCCCAAATAGTTAGAACTACAGACAGACACCATCATGGCCAGGTAATTTTTATTTGTTTATTTTATTTTATTTCATTTTTTGACAGAGACAAGGTTTCACTATATTTCTGAGGCTGGTCTCAAATTCTTGGCCACAAGTGATCCTCCTTCCTTGGCCTCCCAAAGTGGTGGGATTACAAGAACAAGCCACTGAGCCCAACTGAAAAAGCTCTTTCTTACAGTAGCATGGCAACTAATAATTGTGGAAAAAAAAATATAGTTAGAAAGTTATCATTTGGCAACCATCAGAGCAATAATTGATCAGACAAAAAATTACTAATATATACCCAAATTAGTGTGTGAAAGTTTAATGAGAACAAGGACTTTACACAGTCTCAAAGTGTTTTCCATACATTAATTATTAATGTCAAAAGGAAAAATAGTGACTTTACCATGTAAAATCCTGACAACATCTTAATTAAGTACTGGGTAATGAAACAGATCAACATCCTCTTCTTCTTGACATGATGGGACAGACCAATGTCATGTTCCTCTTGATGTGATGTCCTATGGTGGATACTGCATCAATTCCATAGAAAGCATAACCTTAATCAGGTTATGAAGAAACATCAGACAAAGCCAAACTGAAGGACACTGAACAAAATGAATGGTGCTTTTGAAAAACATCAAGGCTATGAATGACAAAGTAAGTCTAAGGAACAGTTCTAGGCTAAAGGGGACAAACAGGTATGACAAGTAGGTGTAGCATATACTTCTCAACTCAATCCTGGTTTGGGGAATAAGTTTGTAACTTATTGAACATATTGGACAGCTCAGAATGTTTGAATATAGACTTTAGATTATACAGTAATATTACATCAATATTAAGTTTTCTAATTTTGACAATATTGAGGTTATATAAGTAGATGTTACTGTCTCAGGAAGTATACAATTAAGTATTTAGGAGTAACAGACCATGTTTAAAATTTACTTGTCAATGGTTTATATTTTTAAAATGCATAGCTATAAAGTAAATGATAAAGGAAATGAGTAAGCTTTAAGTAACTGGTGACACTTGGAAAAGGCTATTTGGGAGTTTTAAATATTGTATCAGAATAAAAAGTACTAAAATAAAAACTTTGAAAGCCAAAGACAATCTTTTGTTTATTTACTTTTTATTTTTTAACTCTTCTTAGTTGGGATGTAAGTTTCATAAGGGGAAGGATCTTTTCTTCCTTTCTAATTGCTGTATCCTCAGCACCCTAACAATGTCAATATAAAGGACATCAATAAATATCTGTTGAATGAATAAAGGCAAAAAACATGAAGAAAAATAACAATGGAACAGACTTGCATGCCTCTACTTTTGCTCTTTCTTGAAACCCCCCTAAATATTCAGCAAAATGCTTTTTTTTATAAAAGGGGAAGAGTCTGCAAGGAAAATAAGAAAAGAGAAGACAAACACTACCCACCCCTAACCCTCCTTGTTCCTCCAGAAGTTACCTTTTTGGAAGAATGCTGGCAAACTTTTCCCTGGG
The DNA here is from genome assembly GCF_009761245.1 of Sapajus apella. Taxonomy (NCBI): domain Eukaryota; kingdom Metazoa; phylum Chordata; class Mammalia; order Primates; family Cebidae; genus Sapajus; species Sapajus apella. The sequence goes on along the minus strand of NW_022436943.1, from coordinate 32,254,580 downwards.
AAACCTGATCAACCAGTGAAAACAATTAAATAAATTATATTTGGATTCCCCTAGTAAATGTCTTAGTCAGTTTACTTATGGTCCATTTTTACCATATGGTAAAGCTTAAGTTGAAAAGCATCACCCAAGTGTGATGTGTTATTAATCAGCCTTTCATCTCACTTTTAAATATAAGCAAATATCTAAAGATTACCACATATCAAGAAAATCCTCAAATCCTTAAAGATGAAAGGTAAAGACACAAACACAGAAAAGCAACTTGGAAGAAACAAGACTAATATACAGTAAAGAAATTTGTATAAAGAAAAAGAGACTTCTTGCATTTTAACAAAATGAGAAAAGCAATGAAAAATACACTAGAAGAGTTGGAGGATAAATTTGAGAGAATATACTAAGAAGTAGAGAAAAAGAGACAAAGAGATGAGAAAATGTAGAAAAATTGGAAGACCGCTCTATACGGTCCAATATTTGAACAATAGGTGTTGCCCCCCCCCCCCAAAAAAAAAGGGAAAGAAAATCATCCACAAAACAACTCAAGAATATTTCCAGAATGGAAGGACATAAATTTGCAGATGTAAAAGGTCATCACACTTCCAGCAAAGTCAATGGAAAAAGAATCCAAACCAAAGTACTTTTAGTGAAATTTCAAACCTCTAAGCTTTGGGACAAGAACATAAAAAAGAATCAGTAGTTAGAATGGCTTTTGCCTTCTGCCAAGCAATACTAGAAGGTAAAAAGCTATGAAGAAATGTCTTTAAAATACCAAAGGAGAATGATTTCAATCTAGAATTTTATACACAGTCAAATAATCAGTTGTGAGGGTAGAATAGGGACATATTTTGAATGTGCAAAATTTCAAAACATTTATCCCTTTGCAAAATTTTTAGGAAACTCTTGGAGAATATCCTTTACCACAATGAAAGATTAGGAAAAAGGAAGTTATGAGACACAGGAAACAAAGTCCACCAGAGGTAAGAGAGAAATGGAATCCTTAGGAAGACGGCAAGGAGACATCCCAGAATGAAAACTGGATATCAGGCACAAAGGTGAACTAGTCCAGCTGAAGCATGCCAGAGCCTTCAAAAGGGATGTTAAAAAGATGAAACTGATGGCTTACTTGGTATGAATGAACATATTAAGAGGTAATTAAAATGACCTGAAGAAAGTTTGGGTCGAATTTCTGGTAAGAAAACTCTGCAAAGGAGAAAACAAGGTGATGATAATTCCAGAGAAAACAAAAAGTTGCCAGAAAAGTAACTGTAGTCACAGTTTCCTACATGACTCAGCTCTGAATAACATATTTAGTCATAATAATAGAACCACTTAATATTGATCTAACCATATTTGAAAGATGGGAGGAGGGTGGATAGGGAAGAAGCAAGAGAAAAATAAGTTTTCATTTTTTATAATGGAAAATCAATATATAATATTTGTATCCATCATGATTCAGTCAGGGGAAAAGAGTCACTGGATGTTATAAATAATGGACTTATGATAGGAATGAGATCTTACAGCTGAGGAAGTAAAGTTCTGAAAGGGGAACGGGAGGAGCAGAGGAGCCACTAACATGTCTGAGAAGCCAAACATCCCCAGCCACCAGAGTGTGATGGTGACAGAGAAATTTGTGGAGAGTTTTATGGAAAGGTATTGACTCTATAACTAGCCATCTAGTGGTGGGCCTGGCATCTCTGTAGGTCCCCAGGGCCATTAGTCAGAAAGAAGAGCTGAATATCATGCAGAGGAGAATGAGTTTCAAGCTGCTACCGACTAGAAGTCTGCTGTGTCTCTCATTGCCTCTCACAGTGAAATGACTTTCTGAAAGTCTTAACTACTGTTTTATTTGTGCACCTCTACCCCCACCAAATTTTATACAATTCCTCTTTTATGCAACTCTGACACAAAATCGTCACACAGCAGGAGCTTTAGGAAATATAGGTCCCAACTGACCCCGAGGGACACACTACAAATCACAACAGTCCATCCCTTGACAATCTGGCATCCAACCCATGCCTCTTTCAACCACATTAATCCCCAAATTTGTGCTTCCACATAACATGGCACACTTATCTACACAAAAACATACTGACTTTCTTCCCAAAAGGGGATATACAAAGTTCCATATGCCCATTTATTTATCCTAGGGTATTATTCATTCTTTTATCTGAGTCACACTCGCTACTTCATATTCTGTAGTTTAAATACTGAGCTATAAAGGTTAACTACAGTTAATACATCATCTTCTTTTAGATAATAGAGGAATATGAGATGAAAAATATTGATATTCATTTTAAATCAAGGAGGAAATAATTATAACTATGGTCTGTGTTTTACAACTAGTCATATGACTGTAGCTAGTATTTATTTATTTAGAGACAGACTCTCATTTTGTTGCCCAGGCTGGAGTACAGTGGTGTGATCTTGGCTCACTGCAAACTCCGCCCCTGGGTTCAAGCTATTCTCCGGCCTCAGCCTTCTAAGTATCTGGGACTACAGGCACATACCACCACATCTGGCTAATTTTTGTATTTTTAGTAGGGACTAGGTTTCACTCTGTTGGCCAGGCTGGTGTCAAACTCATGACCTCAGGTGATCCACCCACCTCAGCCTCCCAAAGTGCTAGGATTATAGGCATGAGCCACCGCACCCAGCCTGTAGCTGGTATTTATAACTTATTTTTTCTCTTGGACTGAAATAGGTAGGCAGTTTACTAAGGCCTTTCTTGATTTGTATAGCAGAAAACTTCCTTTCTGGCTAGCAGAGGTATAACTTGAGTCACTACAACAGAGAACCACAGCAACTTAACCAGTTCCAGACTTGAGCCAGTTCATAGCCCCAGAGCTCCTTGAATGAAGATGTCAAATCTCTGGAACCAGCATCCTCACTGTAAATCTTTTTTCTGGTCTTCTGCAATAAGACCTAGGGCCATTTACTTAGATGACTGTGTTTCTGGGAAAGGGAACTAAATGGACTTTTGATTACTAGAGTATTGGCTTGAGCCTATGCCCTAGTGGGCTTCGTTAATCCCTAAACCTACCCCATGTTTATTTCTTCACTTCTGGAATGAATAGTTAGTATAGACATGCTCAGGAACTAGAATAATTCCTACATTGGATCTCTGACCTGTGTATATATTTTTTCTTTTATCTGTAACAAATATTTTCCACACTATTGCAAGGCTAAAAGGGCTTCTAGAGATGCACGTGACACTGCAAAGTAGCAAAGTAAAATACGTTGCAAATAGCTGAGGGAAATGTGGGAAAGGGAAGATAAGGCTAGAAACAAAATGAAGCAAGAAATGAAACTAGTACATAAAATGTGTGACATAAACTTTTGGACATCTGCTGAGGGTGGCTGACAAATTTGTTCTTGAGCAGTAACACAATTCATTACAACTATAAGTTAAAGACAAATGAAGTGCTTAGGAGAGGCATACCTATTTTGAATACTAGTACAGAAAAAAATTCAGAGGAGGATATTTCCTGCCTTTAGGAATTACCTGTTCTATTGTTTATTGCAATTAGCATAGCTAGCTGACTGTCTACGAACACAGTAACAGCAGACATTCTATTCATTTAATGAACACTCAGCCTAATTCTTTTTTCTTTTATTGCATTTTTAGTTTTGGGGTACATGTGAAGAACATGCAAGATTGTTGTATAAGTACATGCAGGGCAGTGTGATTTGCTGCCTTCCTCCCCTTCACCTATATCTGGCATTTCTCCCCATGCTATCTCTCCCCGCCTCCCCATCCCCTCCGTCCCTCCCTCATTTCGCCCCAAGAGACCCCAGTGTGTAGTGCTCCCCTCCCTGTGTCCATGTGTTCTCATTGTTCAACACCCGCCTATGAAACTCAGCCTAATTCTTAAGAAAGTGTGAATTTCTGTGTATCTCTTGTTAATTGGGTGGAGTAACGCTTCATTCTAGCACCACAGAGAATGAAAATGACACATATTACTTTAGTTTAAAAGAGTTCCGGGCACACAAAATTAAATAAGGGAAATAATTTGGAAACTTCGGGTCAAATCTTGAGTTTTCTCTTTTGAGCTGGCCTGTGTTGGACTTCCTTTGAAGTCAACAAAACTCCTGGATTTCTTCCATGGGGATAAAGCACAAAATGAGAAATAGGCCTTATCACATCAGTCTACAGACGAGTTCTCAAGTGGCAGAAAACAGTATTAACATTTGGAGGAGTCAAATATTTACACATTTTTAAAATGTTAAATAAGTGATTATGATGTGGCTTTTTAAAACAACAAATTAGCCTAGATAAGGACTGGTCAGCGACCTTGTTGAAGACCTTTCATATTAATATAATTACTTCATACAAAATATAACAAATGAACATAGGCTATCACATGCAACTAGCAAAACAGTCTGCTTATATTTAACAGGAAAAAAAAGCTATCAATAGTAACACAATGGCAAAAATGCCATATTTTGTTCCAAAGCAATTAAAGGATAAATTCTAGACTGGAAGAGTACATACAACGTCCACAAATATCAACAATGAATAAAAAGATTGTGAGAAATTTCACATCTGAGAATGAATATCAGATAACATAAAAGAGAACTCTAAATTAATTAGCTAATGAAAACTAGAATCAGTGCCAGAGTCAACCAAGTCTGTGAGCATAAATGCTCAAGAAAGATTCAGAAGACTTTATTCTACTGTAGCCCACATTGTACTGTCATAAAATTACTAACATCCTATGGTTGTTAACATTGAAAAAATAATATATTAGAAAATTCCTAAATTAAAATCTAAAAAGAATGGCATGAAGAAGAGCTTTTTCAAGTATAATGCAGAGAAGTTATAAAAGATAAGATTGGCAAACTGCACAACATAAAAGTATTTAAAATTTTTCTACATACTAATATACATCAAAAACAAAGTCAAAAGACGAATGAGAAACTTGGAAAAATATTTACAACTCAAATCACATAAGACAACATATATCAATATATGCAAAGTCTACAAATAAAAACAAATGACCAAGAACACAATAGAAAAAGAGGCAAATTATATCTCCAGAGAGTTCATGGAAAAGAAAATACAAACGGATGGAGCATACTAAAGACATACAAAATTTCATTTAAAAGAAAGGAAATACAAATTAAAACTTTACTGAGATACCACTTTTTGCCTACAAGTGTCAAACGTCAAAAGGGGTTAGCCAGTATCTAGAGATAGACATTTTTACACAGTGGAATATGAAAGAAACTTTGTGGAAGTCAATTTGAAGAACACACACACATATATCTAACTGTTTGATTCAACTTTTCTACTTCTAAAAATTTATAATGCAAAGGTTAAATGACACATGAAAAAGTTAATTGAAGCATTGCTTACAATAGATAAAGAATGAAAACAATCTAAATGTCTGTTGGCAGGGAGGCTGGCTAAATACAGCCATACAATGAAATAATATGTGACTGTATAAAAATAACAGGATAGTTCTCTATGAACTGATACCATGAAGATCTAAATAACATTAAAAAAATCAAGGTACAGATTAGTGAACACGGTATTCTACTAGTTGCATAAAAGAGAGAAGGAAGAATATTATACCTATGTACATGCACATATATAGGCATACATATAACATGTGCATATGTTTACACACACACACACACACACACACACACACATATATTCTTCCTTCTCTCCTTGCTTGATAAGCAAAAAGATTATCAAGTTACTTGCTTGATTAGTGCAAAACATCTCCTGAAGTATACCAAAAACCTGAGTTTGTGCAAGAATAACTGATTGGCTCTAAGGAGAACTGGATGCCTGAGAGAAGGAGATAGGAGAGACTTTGCCCTGTTATACTCATTTGTAAGGATTGAATTTTGAGCTGTACGAATGAATTACAAGTCAAAAAATAAAATACAAAAGTTGTCTCCCATCTATAATATCATCCCCCACTTCTGCCCTCAGTTAATTTTCCCTGTCACTAGTGAGTGGTATAGAGTCAGCCTCCTTAGTATCCTTCTCTGTAAACAAACCCCAGGAGCAAGTCTATTTACAAAGCCAGTTTAATAAAACCACTATATAAACTCAGTTTGAAGAAAAAGTCCATTGAATCTCTAAGATGAAGAAACTGTGAGCTGTGAGCCTCAACAACACCACATTCAGAGTTTAGAAATGAAAGGAAGCAGAGATATGGGATTAAAGTTAATGATAGTCTAGGAGCCGCTAGGGTTTTATTTTTTAGTAGCCAGAACATTCCTGGGATCTTGAAGTCAGGAAAAATATTCAGTGAATGTAAAAAAAAAAAAAAAAGCCTGCATTATCAACAAATTAGCCCCAAAGTGATTAAGTATGAGACTCCAAGTACCCAAGAACTAAGTGTGACAAAGTTTTAAGGTTCACTGGTGTCCTTTAAGAGGCAGGGAGAGACCAGGAGGGAGCATAAGAAGGAATTGGGAATTTTCTTTTCTTCCAGAGCCTATTCTTTTCTTACTAAACACATTAACCATTTTTTCCACAGAAGTGGTGCTGTCAAAACTCTTCTTCATGAACTAAATCTGGGGGTTCACTAAATTGAAAAGCATCTCTGGCTAAAAATGCACCAACTGTGCAACACAAAGGATTAAAATTATGGGAAGTTATCTTTGAAGGAATAAAGGTTGAAAGTGATCTGTAAATTTAACTAAGGACAACAATGGCTAACCCTCTTCTTTCTACACAAAAAACCCCTCACTGATGAGTTTGCCCTCACACTGGTTAGATACCATAGCAAACTTCCTAATAAAAATAGAAAATTGATTGTATATCAGAACATGTTAGAGGTGAAAGAGACCTTGGGTGGATTTCCTAAAAATACTGCCAAGGAAACTGAGACCCAGAAAATTGCCCAAAGTTTCCCAGGTGATTAATGGTAGAGCTATATCTGCTTGGCCTTGTGTTTATTTTTGCCTTTAAGTATTTTAAAGGACACTGATTACCATTGATCTTGAATGGATCTCAAAGCTTTGTAAGAAGGCAGGGAGGCTTATCTAGGGAATACTTCTTTGTTTTCCCCATAGATTTAACTCCTTTATAAGCACAATTCATTTGTTGTGTGCATATATGACTGTATTTGGAAAGAAGTAATATTTATGGTAAAGTGGTATTCAGCATCCTATCAAGATGATCAAGGAGTATCAAGTTGTGCCAAGCACTGAGCCACTCCCTACACTGAAATGTTTCTAATTGCTTCCAAATTCTGTGATAAAAATCAAGGACTCAAAAGCCAAGAAACAGATCCACTGTTTCTGAAATGTGTTTTTTCAACTCTATTTGTGCCCTGTGGGTCAGTCTCAGGGCTGGTTTTCTTATCCATGAAATGGGACTAGTGACCTCAACTCAGATTTACTTGGGTGTTCTCAGGCATGCATAAAAGATATAATGCTGAAATTCTTACCACATAAATGCTGCTATTTAATAGTGAGTCTGTAAAATAGTTATGAACAGGCAATAATAAAAGAGTTAATAAACGTAAGTATTGCAATATTCTTATTTTTATATGATTGTCTTTTAAATCATCCAATTTCTGAACATCTTCTGAAACTGAAGGAATAGAAAAGGGAATTTAAATAGTATAAAATGCTATTATAATATGGTAACTGGGCATATTTATAGACATTCATACTGCCACAGTTAGGAATAATACATTTTGCTTAAGGAATAATACATTTTTCCTACAGTAGTGAATGCGGACAGATTCCACTAGAATGCAATTGGATGGCATCAAGTCTATTTAATGCAACACTTCGTTAAACAGAATATTTTCCCCAAACCCAAAGCACCTAAAAGTTTAATTCAAAAGACTCTGGAAATCGGAGGAGGAGAGAGGGGAATTAAGAATGAAAAGTACCTTAGTGGGAAGTGAACTTTTAAAAATTATTTTTAAAGAATCAAGGGCCCAACTTCTTGAGTACTTCAGACAACAGATCACGAGTTTTTGTTAGTTTTGTTGGAGGAGAAACAAAGTAAAAACTAACAGTTCTGAGAATAAGCAAAAGATATTGGGAATACCCGTCTCCTCAAACTGAGGCGCGTTTTATGAATAATTTCAGCCGGCTAACATACCTTCCTGCAAAATATAGCCAAGATGTAAATTAAAAAGTGGCAGAGGTGTGGCATGTTGCAAAAGTTTAAACTCTGCTTATGAGAGGCCGCAGTCCCAGCTGGGAGCTCCGGAAGGGAGTCATCAGGCCTTCAGTCAGATCCCCCTGCAGGAAGGTTGCCGCTGAGGTTGGAACTGACCCTACAGCGCTGGAGAGGACGCCTTGGGAGTGAACGGCGGGGTTCTGGGACCCAGCAAGGTCAGGGGCATCTCCATCTCAGCTACTCTCCTGCGCTTTGGAAAGGCCGAAGAGGATTTGCCCAAAGTTAGGCGTGCTGTTGGCTGTCAACGTTCTTTAGGACCTCAGGGAAACCCGGGCGTTTCTGGCTTTAGGACCCAGGAACGCCGAGGCAGCCTAGACTTGGATGCCTTGGACCACAGCACCACCTACTTATAGAAGCATCCCGAGCCTCTGCCCGTCTGCATCTCTATCGGAAAGTGCGCTCGCCACATCCTTTCGGATCACTTCGTCTTCCCGGGACTGTTCTGCGCTCTATAGCTCGGGAAGAAAGAAACCTTAGCTGTGAAGTGACCGTGGAGAAAGCGCAGGAAGCGGCATAATTGGCTAGGGGCGCAGAGAGTGAGAGCCGGCGCACCCCTCGGCCGGGGACCGCACTCGCGGGCGGGGACGGAGCATCCCAGTGGCTGCACCCGCAGCTCCGCGCTCCTGCCCGTGGCCGCTCAAATCCCTTAGCTGCCAGGCGCTCCCGGCGGGTCTCGGCAAACTTTTCCCCAGCCCACGTGCTAACCGAGCGGCTCGCTTCCCGAGCCCAGGATGGAGCGCCGCGCCTAGGGAGGCCGCGCCGCCCGAGACGTGCGCACGGTAGGCGACCCACACGAAGGCAGCCGCAGCCGCGGCGCTCGGGTACCCAGCCGTGGGCTCCAAATGGCCCAAGAGCGTTCTTTTATCCCTGCGCTCTCAGTGCCTTTGGAGCTCTTTCCCCGGAGCGCCAGTACAACGCCCTATGCCCCCGAGTCGGAGCTTAGGGCTCGGCAGAGGTTGCTAATTCACTGATTGTAATCACCTTCCTCTCGAATTCATCCACAGCTGCAAGCTCTGGATTAAGCTGCTCTGCGGCTCGTGCCAGGCACTGGGTTCGCTTCCTCCTTCCCTATCTTCCTTAAATTGGGACGCGCGAAGGCGCAGCTGCCTCCCCGGGGCTCTCTCCATCCCCCACCCACTCTGTTTTCGCTCCTCGTCTCTCAGGTTCGTGGCGGAGAGATGCTGATCGCGCCGAACTGACCGGTGCGGCCCGGGTGTGTGTGAGTGAGGAATCTCCCTGAGTCCTCCCCAGCGGCGCGGCCGGTACCGGCTCCGTCCGTGAGCCCTTCAGTTCCCTGACTTTGAGAGGCGTCTCTCCCCCGCCCAACAGTCCAGATGCGGTTTCGCCTTTTCTCCTTTGCTCTCATCATTCTGAACTGTATGGATTACAGTCACTGCCAAGGCAACCGATGGAGACGCAGTAAGCGAGGTGGGTTCCTCTCTGCCAAAGGTGCGTGGGCTTCAGGGGTGGGGTGTGGCGGCGCTCCCTTAACGCCCTGGCTCCTGGGGCTCAGATGGGCAGGACTGTGGTTTCCACCCCAGCTTTGCCGGTCCCCACTCCCCCATCTTTAGGGCCCTGGAGTTCTACAGAGCACTCAGTGTTTTCTGTCCCCTGGAGGCGCGGGGAGCTCCGCGAGCCGGGCGCCACTCGGGCGCTCATGGCAAAGTCTTGCGGTCCGCACTTTGCTACCGCACCTTCTCACCTGAACTTGCCTCTTTGGGATGTATTTCTTATCTGCCATACATTTTGTTTTGTTGTTGCTCTTCTCTCTCCTTAACCATCTTCCCTGTAGCTCATTTGTTTTACCTTCCCCACCCACGTGCGCCCCAAACCCGATCTCATATCTCTTTGGACTTCGCTAAAGAGACGTGGGGTGTGTGGGTGTTCGTGCGCGTGTGTCTGTGTCTGTACTCCGGAGCTTGGGAGGGGTACCAAGTCGAAGGGGAGGACCTCCATTTCCAGAAAAAAGGCCAACATAGACCTCTTTTCTGGAACCTGAGAGGAGATGGGAACTTTCTGAATTGAGCAGTAATTCCCGCGCTGGTTTTCTGGGGAGTGCTCGCCTCCAGAGGTTCGTTTTTAAAACAAGCCCCGCTTTGCTCTCTTCATTTGCTTTGCAAAAGCAGCTACAGCGGTGGAGGTTTCCGTTCTCAATGAAATTCACTTGCTGCTTTTTAACTACTCCCTCCCTCTCCATCACTATTGCGTTAAGGGGAAAGAGGTGGAAGCCTCCAGAAAGGTTTCTGGGAACTCGCTTTCCTGCAGATTTAGTGTGCATTTCTGTCTCCGAGTCCGCTGGGGCTGCAACCAATCCAATTGCATTTTAGGAGAAGGGCGGCTAGACACGATTCCATTTTCTTGGGGGATTTAAACATAAACCACTCACCACACACACATTTTATTACCCGCCCAGGGAAGGTGCGCAGCAGCCCTTTGCCAGGGACCTGATGAGAGCTATTTTCTTCGGTCAGTTTGTACTTTTGCGCAATTAGAATTTGTCGCCGAGTTCATCAACCTTGACTTTTCCTTCTTCTCCAAGATGTAGACGTATCACTCGACCTGTGATGTGATTACATACTCTTTGTATTTAATCTCCGATCCTGCATCCATATTTTGGGGAGGACTTTCCGAACTATATATATAGGCTTTTTAGGACATCGTTAAACTGGTCTCACCTAGGGGTAGAGATAGAGATTGGCCCACCTGGGTGCAGAGCTCCAGATAACTGATGGTGTGCGACTTCTGTAGTCGCTGCGCTTCAATTGTCTCTGTGTCTACGGCTTGTCTCTCTATCTGCGGCTTGTAAGGATAAACTTTCTCCCACTTCTCTCCCTCCCTCTCCCTCGGTTACTGGCTTTTGGAAATTGTTTATTTTTAGAAATTATTCTACTTAAAAATACTAGAGAGAAATTTCTTCCCAAAGTTTTTGGGAGTTTGCTTTTCATAATTGTCTTGAAAAAGTCCGTTTTCATCTCCTCTCTCTTCCCCTCCCACCTGATTCTTTTTCCTAATCCCCATATTTTCTTTGAGTATTCGGCAAAGCCTGCAATTTTTGATTACACTATGGTCAAAAGTGTTTGGAGAGGCTTTTCCTCTTCTTATAAGTCAAAGCTGCAGTCTACTTAGAAAAACTAAAGTGCTTGAAGTCTGCAAAATATAGAAATATCTAAAATCCTTTGCCAGATTCTTAATTAGATGACTTACTAATTCAATGAAGCTTTCTGATCCACACTGCCTGTCCCATTGTGGTTGAGTGGGGAAGAACTAAGCATATTGTTTTAGTAGAACTTAAATGCAGAGATGCTGTTTGGTGGAAAATGACATTACAGCACTCCTGCGGCCAGAAGGGATACTGCATGCCTTCTCTGCAGTGCCATCTCTAAGAATCTGCGTATGCCTTCTTAGGTATCTGAACCAGAGCCTATTTATTTCGAAGGATGCTTTTAGCAAAATCTCTTGTAACGATTACCATCCACATCCCCAAACGCTGACATTCCAGCTCTAAATTGTGCAATAGTAATTTATCCCAAATCAACCTTTCGATTTAATAAAATTCAAATGCTTTCAAGAGCATGTAAATTGGTAAGGGTGTTAAAAAAAATCTATCAAAAGATTTTTCTTCTCAACAGATGTGCCTTCACAAATTCCAAGTTTCTGGCTAAAATAACTGCAGTCCTTAAAAGTGACCACACTATCTGTACCAACAAAGGGTGTACTGTGTTTTTAATTAAAAGTGGAACTACTTAAAGGGCTGGCCAGACAGTGTAGGGTGTAGGGTGATAGTAGCTTTTCTACTTTGCAAGGAAGCTTAAGGATTGCATTGTTAGAGTATTGAAATGAATAGAGATCTAACTCAAGTTGTGTGAATTGTCCCTCTTCTCAAACTTAAGCTGGTTTTAATTGATCTCATGTCCACTGATTGATCCTACACCAATTGTTGTGCCTACCAAACAATGGGCTTTCTCCAAAAGATTGCTTTCAATTAGTTCCTCAGTGAATGCTTGACTACTGGCCAAATCATGTCAACAGTGACAGGTGACATGCTAGGGCCTATGTGGTACCAACATTTCCCTTTGCCCCTTTGTTTTGGATAGTGGCAGTTAAATATTATTTTCCAGGAAGAAAAGTAATTGGTATTTTTTTAAAAAGGTGTTGTAGCTTAGAAAATTAGCTATTTTCTTGGCTTTGTGCTACAGTGTAGGTGGCAGTGGTACCACAGGATTGGTTAGGCTTACCCCTGGGACCTGATTCTTTTTCTTTCTTTTTTTTTTTTTTTCCATATTCCATCTGCAAATAATCAAACCTTCACTGTGGAGCATTCTCAGAACCCCTTTGGCATTATGTTTAGTCTGCGCTATGATCTCAGATGCTCCATAATATCATTTTTCTTAATGAAATAAAATTCTTGGCAGAGATCAGATAATTTAGTCAGTTAAAATCAATTGCATCCAGTTTGGGATGGAGAGCAAATATATCATTTAACTGTATATTTTATTTCAAAATATAGCCAGAGATTGAGAAAATAGGATTTTGACTCTCTCTACTTTTAGACAAAACTTCATATGGGGGAGATTGTCACGAGCAATAACACTACCCAGCTACCATATTGTCTTCCCCTTATTTTGAAAAGTTATAAAAATGTATTTGATAGTCATTAGTGGGAAATGTTGCAATAATTTTAAAAAATTAGATACAAATGCAATACAATACTGAGAATGAATATCTTTTAGAGGGGAGATACTTTCCAACATTCTGAAAAGCTGATTGACAACTCTCATTTTTCTCTCCATGTAACATATTAAGATTTGTCTTTCTGACTCCCCTTCAAAATAGTCATGATTAGCTGTCGTTAACCCCTACTATCTGTCTCGGTCTTGAGACTGCTTATGATTGATTTACATAGGAAGTGGAATTATTTGATTACTTTCATTTTTTGGAGTGGTTGTAAGCCACATTTCAGGCTGAATTACTGAAAGGTGGGTAGACAAATCATAACTTTATTGTGGTCTCCTGGAATTTCTGGAGCTTGGTATATAATGACTTAATCTTATATCTCCTTCATTCTGTTTTTATATCCTATGGTATTTTAACCAGGGATTTATGAAAACTTCTTGATAAAACTCTCAACGCAGCAAGGTTTCCAAATGTACAATTCATGTTTCTGGTGGTCTGATGGCAGGGGGCGTGCTGTGACAAGGGTTTCCTGCTATAGCCTTTTCCATACTGAAGCCTCAGCTTCTCTTTCCTCTAATAACTCTTCATTTTCACAAAATTAGATTTAGTTTCTTCCATAAAAATGAAGGGTTTGTCACAAATAGTGTGGTATGTTTCTGGTAACAGAGGCTGGAAAAAAACATTTTCTCTTAAACCTTATAGAGATAAATTAATTTGTGTTTGAGTTCTTAAAACTTTAATGAAGAGATTCAAAGATTTTTTTTTTATACAAGTACTTTTTAAAGAATAGTTTATTTTTCCTGATAATATTTTAAAATACAAAATGACAGATAGGACATACTCGCCTACAGTTCAATGAAAACCTTTCACAACACATTTTGCATGCTTGCTTACTTTAAGTTCCAAAGCATTTGAGAAAAGCTGATGTGATATTTAACTTTGCAACATAAACATGTTCTTTCTTTTCTTTTCTCTTTTTTGATTGGCTGCTTTCTTTTCCAGCGTAACTGCATAATTTTTTAAGCTAGGGTCTTACCAGTACAGAGAGGTCAGAAAGTTGCTGTGTTCAAACTAACATCGTATTTTGCCACAGAAATTTGGAAGTGATTCAGAATAGGTGACATTCCCTTAGGCCCCAGCTTTATTTGCTTTTAAAATACAGCTTGGGTAGAATCCAGTATTCACAGAAATCACAAATTGGAAATGACACTTCTAGTTCCTTAATGCAAAACCACCTTTGATTTATTTAGAGACAAACTGGCCAGATTGTGGAATATCCTGGGTACTTCTTTCCTTCCAACTGACTGCTTTTAAACCATTTCCTTCCTTCTGGAGATATGCATCCTTATTCATCCCAAGCCCAGGAAATAGGTGACAGACAGATTTTATTTGACATATGCTTGATAACTGCTCTGCTAAAAGGAGGTAATAAACTTTGGGATGATAAAGTTTGAAAATTTCTATATTTAAGGTGGCATGAAGCTTATTATTTTCTCCATTAACTGCAGCCATCAAGGGCTGATCAGCTGAAGACAGTGTTGCATATCTATATTTACACATTTTCATAAGTTCATCCAGAATAAATGAAAACATGGTAATTAATATTAACATATATACATAATGTATATTGTATATACGAGGGAAGGTATATATGCATACATGTATATGTGGGGGGGTGGGTGGGTATGTGTAGGGAAAGCAACGAGAGGATGGTATAATTATGGAGGATCAGGATTTCAGAACTAAGATTTTTCACTCATTTTTTTCTAGTCCTCGCTTTTCATCTTTCTCTTAGGATGAAAAGATGGGGGGAGTGAGTGGGGAAGGGGATGGTGGAAAGAATAAGATTGGGTAAGGATACTGTTTTTATTCTTTCCGAAGCCCACCTTCCAGCTGTTTTTATCTCCTCTAGGGCCTTTCTGTGTCCGTCACCCTTATTTCAACTGTGCTGCCGTTCCTCTAATCCCCAAATTCATTTCCTCCCTCTTCATACTGCTCTCCAATCTCTTCTGCTTTCCTTCACTTCTTCCCTTCCCTTCTCTGGCTTGATATTCCTGTTTTATTCACTCTTCTATCTGTAATAAATTGGTTTCTACCTTCACCTTTTTAATAAAAGGACTTTCTTTTCTTTAAAGATATTTTTATGCCTTTACAGAAATTAACAAAAAAAAAGAAAAATAATAAAAGTTTTTAAACATTAGATTTATTTTTTAGAGTGGTTTTAGGTTCACAGTGAAATTGAGTGGAAGGTACAGAGATTTCTTAATGGCCAGTCATACTCGCCTCATTGCCAAGTCCAGCATCGTTACATCCTCGGGGACTTGTTACTATGGCGATAGCTTATCATCTCTTTATTTTGGCTAGTGACACTACACCGGTTTTGCCTCCTATTTTCTGTCCATTTTCTTCTTTGGTTCCCTCATTGAGAATGTAGACTAGTGTTTCTTTACCTTTATTCATTTCCTTGGGGGATTTTACCCATCCCTGTTTCTCGAACCGTCATTTCTACATAAAGTCCTTTAATGCTAGTCTCAATTTTTCTTTTCTTTTTTCTTTTTCTTTTGTTAGCTTCAGATTATTCTACACTCAGATCTCCCAACTACTGCCAATATGGATAGATATTCCATGCATACTCAAACTTGACAGTTCATTTTCTCTTCTGCCCCCTCTCCCCAATGTGTTCCTCATTATGGTATTATTATGGGTATTCTCATTATTTACAAGTCTTTATAAAGAAAAAAAAGAAACGGAGGCATAAAAGCATCCCCAGCCAAGCCCAAAACATTTCTAGTATTGTAATAACTCATTCTGAAGTATTTTCTGATAATTTCAGAATTTCTCTGAGTACACTAGTGTCTGTTTGTATATCTATATACTTGTTTGGTATTTGAATGATTGAGCATCCTAAGTGAGAGGTGATTTGCTGGTAGGCTAGGGAAAACTGGTGGTGGGGGGGTAACCCATTTTATTTTTGAGATGGAATTTCACTCTTGTCACCCAGGCTGGAGTGTAATGGCACGATCTCGGCTCACTGAAACGTCTGCCTCCTGGGTCCAAGTGATTCTCCTGTGTCAGCCTCCCAAGTAGCTGGGATTATAGACGCCTGCTACCAAGCCCAGCTAATTTGTGTTTTTTTAGTAGAGATGGGGTTCCGCCATGTTTTCCAGGCTGGTCTCGAACTCCTGACCTCAGGTGATCCTCCCTGCTTGGCCTCCCAAAGTGCTGGGATCACAGGCATGAGCCACTGTGCCCGGCTGGTAACCCATATTTTTAAAAACACTTATTTTAGAGAAAAGGACAATAAAGGAATTTTATCCCCAAACACTTTGATCATATGAACGAATAATAATTTAGGAGAAAATAAAAGAAAGTGGTATTTACCTTCTAAAAAGATACTCATCTTAATAATATAAGTTAGTACAGGAAAAAATTTAATCCTAGTTCTTATATTTATGACTTTAATAAATATAACTATGTGGATATACCCATGAGAGACACAGTTGTGTATGTATTTTAGAACAAGTTCTATAATTATGTAGAGACCACATAGTTCCGTGTAGTGCCTTCCAGGAGAACACTGACATTTCACTGTCCTTTGAAGGAGATGGGACCTGTTTGACTTACACAGAGGGTGAGTTGCTTACAGAAATGATGTGTGGTTTTAAAACTAACAGTGAAGAGTAAGAGAATAGAGCTAGAATCCAACTTTCCTGAATTCACTGGGTTTTCCTGTACATGGTATACTTTCACCATAAACATTAATTCAAAGAAAAGAAATTACCTTTGAACCCATTCAAAAGTTCTTTAGATGACAGACTTTATTGAGCCCAGAACATCCTACTACTCATAATTATGGTAATAAAGTAATGGATATTAAATAACTGAAGGCTGAGGGGTGGAGTAATTGAGGGGTAGGACCATAAGCATAATTTAGGAAAAATTTGCATACTTGCATTGGTAATTTTTTAAATTATTGAATATGAATTATAGAAACATTTCTAGTATTGTAATAGCCAGAACAGATGTGTGTGTGCCTGTGTGTACTTGCCTGTACATGTGTTCATATATGTGTGTATGGGCATGTATGTGTATTTTGTGTTTAACACACGTTAGAATAACTAATAAAGGTTAGAGCAAAGGTATTAAACATTTCTTTTAATCTAAAATGTAGAGAAACTGATTATAGGTAGTTTTTCTCATCTAGTCATTTGGGGAAAACTTTTTACAATTTACTTAAACTCTTTTCAGTTTTCATCTCTTGCTGAAAGACATTAAGAGCACTTACAAAATGGAAGTTATCCAGTTCAGCACATTTCTTTTGAGAAGGGTTTCTTAACCTGGGGTCCCAAGGTAGGGCTTGGGTTTTTGTAAGCTTCCTGAAATTAGAAGCAAAAACACTTTCAGCTGCTTTTTATGATGTAGAGGGATGATAAAGAGCTTTCACTAAAGTCTCAAAGAGGTCCAAGTTTCATCTCTTTCCTTCAAGGGTTAAAAAGCATTGGTTAGGGGGGGAAAAAAAAAAAAAAAACGTAGGAGGCGGACCTTTCAAATTAGCATGATGCCAAATGGCTGCTTCAAAGTGATATAGATACTTGTTTTCTAAAAGTTTATTTTCCTTGTGTGAGTTTTCAGCCATTTGCCATGTGTATATATTTAACATGAAGCCACATTGGAAGCACTATCTCAAGATTTATTTCAGTAAATAATTACTTGGCAAGTAATTCCTTACTCAGAGACAATAGCTGTTAAATTCTCTCCATCTCAGTAAGAGTTTATAAAAGTATAACATAAATATACAGTATAGGGGTTTTGTTAAAGCTTCTCATGTGATCTAACTTTTATCTCAGTAAGAAAACAGTTAATATACAGTTTTAGAAATAGCTGTTGTTGCTTTCCAGCTGGTGACATGCGGTGCTGGCATTGATCTAACTTGAGGCATCATGCTGCCGGTTCATAGAATGGTCAGAACCGGGACTTAGCACTCTTCAGTTCTGGCCAAGTGGACTTTAGCTCCTTGTTTCTGTGTCAGCACATTTTAGAATTTTTATATCGTGATGGCCTTAGTTTCTATCCTGTTGCTGGGTACGATTGCCAACGAGTCACCTCAGCAATGAAAATGCATGGGCCAATAGAGGGCACACTTTACATTCTTTTTTCCCTGTGCTTTGTTCTCTGAAATTTTGTGGGATTTGTGCTTCGTTTGCTTTGCCCTATTGGTTCAGGGGGCAAACCTGCTCTGCTCTCCTCATGGACACTGCAATCATCTTGATGTCACCACAGAGAGAACAAAGGAACAAATAAAAAGACTGTTCAGTCTTACTGGCATTTCTGGTTTTGATCCTTAACCTCCTTTTGACAACACCTCACCAAGAGGCAAACTTAACCAACCGCACTGTTATAATATCTGTGAGACACAGATGTGAAAGCTACAGATTTCATGCAGGTAGGTTCTAGTTTCTATAACCTCTTTGAAAAACATCAGTTGGTTTTATTATTTTTTTAAAATTCAGATGTTTTCCATAAGAGGAATGCCCTAAAATTTAAGCAAATGGTCAAGTTTGGAGTTGCCCAAATGACTCCAAATTAATACCTCCCAAATCAATTGTTTTTTAAATGATTGAACCTTTATAGAGAGACCTATTTGTTTTGATGGTTTTCTCATACTTTGGCCCTTTGAGAATTGTAAAAATTGTCTAATATTATTCTGAAAATCCAAAGTAATTTTTTTAAGTTCTCATTCCCCCTTGTGTAATAAAGTATGACTTGGGCTTAACAATTATCTGGCGTCTCAGGGTTTTTCATCTCACATGATGTGTTCTCATGCCTCTTTCTGGTAGTCAAAAGCAGGCTTCTCATGTTGAGTGATCTGCGCTGTGTCATCATTAAACTGCATGTTTGGTTAATCACTCTTTTCTCCTCCAAGACTTTGAAGACTTACTTTGCCCTGTTGGTTCAGCTGGAAAACCTCCTGTGCACCCCCCATGAAGTTTAGCTGAATCACAGGGGATTAATATCCTATAACAAAATGACATATTATCTGCCAATCCCCCAAAATATAACTCTTTGAGAGTAACTATGGTATTTGTTGTTCCCTGCTCTTTCACTGTCATAGATGGTCCTTAAAAACTCTGCCCTGGATGAAAGATCTCGCTGGTCTAGAGTATTGGAAAGAGTTGCTCCTGCAGCTCCCATGTTACCATACCTAAACAGACATTAAATGGAGGCAGTCCTGGCCTTTGACTTGTCATGTCTTCTGGGTAATTCTTGTAGATGGAAGAACATCTACAAGAACTTAAGTTTGACAGTCGCTTCTTGGTGAGGTTCTAGAAGTTCACTTTCTTTGGATGTGTGTGTTAAAGGGAATTTTGAGGAACTCTTGCTTGTTAGTTCTGAGCTCTTCTAAGTAGATATGAGGAAGTAGGGGAGAATAGCTGTAGGTTGGGTAATGGGAATGAAGAAACTAGCTTAATATTTTTTATTTATCCAAGAATCTTGACATCTAATGACTTCAGAAAATCAGAGCTGTCCTATCCATAGCATTCCTTCCACTGAAGAAAGATGTCTTGTGGCCACCCTCCTTCACCCAGCATAGTGTAATAGAGAAACTTTGTTAGGGTCAAGAAACTACGTAATTTGAAAAACCACTGGTGTCTGATAAGTGTACAGCAGTGGTTCTCAGAAGCACTATTAGTGGGTTGAGGTTAGTTTGTTGTGGTGATAGAGAAGCCGTTTGCACCAGTCCTGGTGGTCAGTAAGTCATCATCAGCAGTGGCTGATATGATTCTTGACAGAATCCTGTCAATTATGGAAGGTTTTTTTTCCCCCCTCATTTAAACAATATTATCCTAAAAATTGATCTAGAGCTTTGGAAACTACCCCTCGAAGACTGATTTCCCAAATCATGAGTTTAGTGTAATTTAATTGTTCCTTATGCAGAGGAGAGTTAGTTCTTTGCAGCTACTATGGGTGATCTCATGATTTTCATTTGAAAGTGACTCAAATGAATAACTATTCAGGAAGCTTGGCAAGTTCTGCACATCAAACAGTCATTTTTGTTGTTGTTGAATTCAGAGAAAAAAGTTTAAGAAATGAGACAGGCTGGACCTAGGGAAAGGAAAGAACAAGAACAAGATCATTTCCTCAGACTTGAGGTCTATCATGTGAAAAATGAATGTGATTTATTCCACTTCTTGGAATTAAAGCAAAATGAAAGTATTTTATGAAGAGGAAGATTAAGGTTTATATTTAGAAAATTATCCACTAATGGAAGAGACCCTTCTTTGGTATTTTTGACTTTGGAAACTGCCTCTTTCCAACAGCAGAGAACATCTCTTGAGAGTGTTGTAAAGCTGGTGACTTCACAACAGTGGCTTGAACTCAAATTATCAGACTCTGTCCTTCCTGAAGAGAGGACACTAAACAAAACTGCTTTAAAAGATGGGGTCTCAGTGTTTTGCCCAGGCTGGGCTCAAGCAATCCTCTCAACTTAGCTTCCCAAGTAGCTGGGACTACAGATGTGTGCCACCACCACTGTCAGCTAAAATTGCTTCTTGAGATTCTGCACCCTGTGCTTCTACATCATCATTGTAAACTTCAGCAGTAAATAAAAGGATATTGACTTTCAATCCGAATTTCTAAAAGGTGGTGTATACCTCAATTCTTACATGACCATGATGTCAGTTTGTAGAATGTTTCATTATAAGAAACTTTGATATTTCAATACAAGTATAACCAGCATGGGTTATGCCATACAAATATTTTGCTTTCTTTAATGGGTTGTTAGACTGGAAGACAAAGAAGTATTGGACAAAATTTTATCAATATCTGGCACCTATGAAAGCATAATAGGCTTAAACACCCTTTCAGACAAGGTAGAGAAATGCAAGTATATCATCTTATGTTACTTTCTTGAGTTACATTTGGTAGAGAGTGGTGAGTGATGGGTTGATGTCTACTGTGCAAGAATCCCGGGTGTACTGAAGGACTTTGTCTTCAGCTTTGTCCGAAACATTTTCTTAATGATTTGGTTGAAGACAGGGTAGGCCAACCACACTTTTGTGTAATATGAAGTTGAACAGGACATCTAGGATGTTGGCTGACTGGTTACAAAAAGATCTCAATGGCTGGGAATGACAGGATGGATTTACAAATGAAATCTTAACCAGAAACGTGTAGCGTTTGCTCTTTAAACTCAAAGAACCAACAATGGAAGAATAGGATGTTGGACACAAGAGTTTATCATTGATTTCTGAGTTATTCTGAGGATATGACATAATATAATTACCAAAAGAATTGGTTGCATTAAGAGAAATATTTACCTAGATTCAAGAATAAAGCAGAAGAAGGCCCCTATCCCATCTTATATTCTTTTCTAGAGTTATTACTTTACCAAGTGCATTGGCAGCACACATTATAATACAGTACTAGTTCCCTAGGACTGCTGTGACAAAATACCAAAAACTGGATGGTGTGAAAGAGCAGAAATTTCTTTTCTCACTATCTGGAAGCTGGAAGTCCAAAATCAAGATGCAAGCAAGTTCATGCTCTCTCTGAGACTCTAGGGGAGGAGGCTTCCTTGTTTCTTCCAGCTTCTGGTAGCCTCAGGTGTTCCTTGACTTGTAGCACAGAATTCCAGTCTCTGTTTCCATTTTCATGTGGCTGTCTTACCTCTGATTTTGTTTCTTTTGTAAGAAAAGCAGTTCTATTAGATTAGGGCCCACCCTCATAACCTAATGTTAACTTGATTATATCTGCAAAGACCCTATTTGCAATTAAGGTCACATTCATAGACACCGAGGATTAGGACTTCAACATATCTTCTTTGAGTAAACAATGCAACCCATAACAAATACCATTTGCATCAGACCCTGTAGTCCTTTAAATCCTCATTTTCATAAGAACCCTGTGGAATAAGTATTATTAATTATACTATCATAATAATTATCAGTAACATAACAAGCAGTGGTAGCAGAAGTGGAATACTTAGTATAGGCAGGATCACTGCATGTACACAGACTGCATATTGCACATAAAGCAAGAATGATATTAATGGCATCCCCTGGACTTGTCATACCCCGGCCCTGAGGGTGGATGCCTTAGACATTGTTTATAAGTATACAGTGTTTGGAGTGTGTAACCTCAAGTTCCTTTCTGCCTCTAAAGTTGTGTGGAACTACACAAACCCAAAGAGCCACCTGAGCATCTTTATGACTATTTCAGACAACTCTGTGCATCAACTTGGCTTCTTGCTCTTCATCTCTATCAGCTGAAGCTGAACATTTGGTTTAGCCATTTTTTATTGAAGAAGTTTGCTGTCCTCTAAGAGCTGTTACCACCCTTCATGGAGCTTTAGTGAAATCTCAAATTGCCTACTATACATGGCTTCTGGTGTTCGAGGTGTCTTAAACTAGTCTTGTCTGATTTTGAGTAGTGTCAAATGCTGGCATTGCCAAAGGGCTTGATGTATTCATGCTTGTGTGCTGCATGTAAAGGGCTAGTAAGAACATTCTTTTAAAGTTATTATGAAATTTTTGAAACATAAAAAAGTAATGTGATGAATCCCTATGTATCTACCCAGATTGAACAAATACTGAGATTTTGCCATACTGACATTTATTTTTTTATTTATTTTTGAGATGTAGTCTCACATTGTCACCAGGGCTAGAGTGCAGTAGCGTGATCTTGGCTCACTGCAACCTCTGCCTCCCAGGTTCAAGCGATTCCCCTGCCTTGGCCTCCCAAGTAGCTGGGATTACAGGCACTTGCCACTACGCCCAGCTAATTTTTTGCATTTTTAGTAGAGATGGGGTTTCACCATGCTGGCCACACTGGTCTTGAACTCCTGACTTCCTGATTTGCCTGCCTTGGCCTCCCAAAGTGCTAGGATTACAGGGTGTTATACTTTATATTGACTGAAATGTTGTAAAGAAAATCTCAGATATTACATCATTTCACCCTACATATTTCTGAGTGTATTTCTTACAAATACAGATTTTGTTTCCAAACTGCAATGTCATTACTCTACCTAACAAAATTATTCCTTGTTAACGCCTTTTAATAATCAGTATGTAATGGATTTCCTCAATTGCCTCAAAAATGTCTTTATACAGTGGCTATGCTTGAATCAGCATTCAAATAACACTGACTCATTGCACTTGGTAAGTGTGTCTCTCATGTTTCTTTGATTCTAGGATAGTACTTCCTTCCCACTCATTTTTCCATGCCATTGACTTACTGAAAAATAAAAAAAGGTCAATATTCTGCAGAATATCTAACATCTTTGTATTTGTTCTCCTGTTGGGGTTAACTTGTTCCTCAGTCTTCTGCAATTTCTGTAAACTAGAAGTTCTCCTTGAAGGTTGGATTAGATTCAGGTTCAACTTTTTGGCTGGAACAGCTTGCAGGTGATGCTGAGTGCTTCACATTGTGACACACCAGGAGGCACACAATGTCTCCTTGTGCCGTTCTTAGTCATGTTGAGAATAACCAGTGGGTTCATGTGGTACCAGCCTGATCACCCTCCATTTTAATGATATTTGTCTGAATCATCAGTTTCATTAGGGGTTGCAATTCTTTTAATTTTTCTAATTCTTATTACATTTAATTTTTTTTCATTTAATTTTCTAATTCTTATTACATTTAATCTAATTCTTATTATGTTCTAATTCTTATCACATTTTTAGCTGAAAATTTTCTATTAAAAATGTTCTTTTTTCAGTACAGACATTTTTGTATAATGAAACACAATTCTTACAGGTAAAGCAGGCAATCAGCTTATTTTTTTCCATTTTAATTGCTGATTCTTAGAAAAGAGAGTTGATACGTGTTTGGCTGGAACAGTGGGTGAGCTTCATGCAAGTGAATAAAGTGCTTTGATTTGTGCGAAGCCATTGCCTGTCAGATGGAGGAGGTGAAGTCTTCCAATAGTTTCTACTTACTGAAACAGTAGTGGTAAAATGACATTAAAAAAAGATTTTTTGGCTTTTGCTAACAGGAATGAAATGCAAACCTCTGGAAACCTGAATTCTATTAGACGTCTTCTGATAACGTTTTCTGTTAATAGCTTTCAGAGAAGCTACTAAGTTGAACATACAGTTGCTTCAGCATGGTGTAATCTGAAGCTCATTGGGTGGAAAAACAGTGCTTTCTGCTACTTAAACATTCTCTGGAAGGCTTAGAGAGGAGAAGAAGGAAAATATTTGAGGAGATGAACTGGCTGTTGTAGAATGCAAATAACGTCACCTGAGAAGGATTAAGTTTTCTTAAAGCTTGTCTTGAATGGCAGCTAGCCACTTAGAATTGGCCTTTGTAGCCCATCAGGGCTTGTCTGTTGCTGTGCAGTTTTTTTTTTTTTTTTGTTTGTGTGTTTTTTTTGAGACGGTGTTTCGCTCTTTGTTGTCCAGGCTGGAGTGCAAAGGTGCGATCTCAGCCCACTGCAACCTCTGCCTCCTGGGTTCAAATGATTCTCCTGCCTCAGCCTCCCAAGTAGCTGAGATTACAGGCGCCCGCCACCATGCCTGGCTTATTTTTGTATTTTTTAGTAGAGACGGGGTTTCACCATTTTGGTCAGGCTGGTCGTGAACTCCTGACCTCAGGTAATCCACCAGCCTCTGCCTCTGAAAATGCTGGGATTACAGGCGTGAGCCACCACACCCAGCCTTCTGTGCAGTCTTTAACTTAACATGTAAAGAAAGGGCCTACCATCTTGGTGGCTTATGCCCTTAATCCCAATACTTCAGGAGGCTGAGATGGGTGGATCACAAGGTCAGGAGTTTGAGACTAGCCTGGCCAACATAGTGAAACCCCATCTCTACTAAAAATACAAAAACATTAGCTGGGCGGGGTGGCGGGCACCTGTAATCCCAGCTACTCAGGAGGCTGAGGCAGAATTGCTTGAACCTGGGAGGCAGAGGTTACAGTGAGCCGAGATTGCACCACTGCGCTCCAGCCTGGGTGACAGTGCGAGACTCCGTCTCAAAAAAAAAAAAAAGGAGAAAAAATAAGGGGGCCTAGAGATTACTGTCACTTGACCACAGAAAATAAAGTGTTTTTTTTTTTTTGTTTTTTTTTTTTTAATTACCATTCCTCCTGCTTATTAGGTGCAGCTGGCTCTTTCTAATTACAGAAACCTTTCCTTTATTCATTTGAAAACTTTTAGCTCAGTGCTTCAAATCATTACTGTTGGCATAGTTTTTGTATGATCGGTTGAAAGATACTCATAATATGTACATTTAACAGTTTTACTATCCAGTGAAGTCAAAAATTTAATTCACACAAATGCCTATTGAAGATTAAAGGGGTCCTTATACATTTTGACCATAAGTACTATTAATATACAACATTTAATACATGGCTCATAAAACCCTGTTGCTGGAGTAGTACAACACTGGAGGTGTGTGCTTTTCTTACTAGTAAAGTGCCTTCGTAGTACTTTTTTTTTTTCTTTAAGTTCTGGGATACATGTGCAGAACATGCAGGTTTGTTACATAGCTATACATATGCCATGGTGGTTTGCTGCATCTATCGCCCTTCATCTAGGTATCGTAGTACTCTTAAGACAAACAGTATTGCAAACTGAAGAAACTGGTTATACTGCAAGTTGGGAAATAGAACTAGGAATATACATAGCTTCTTTTACAAATGAAAAGATTCTTGGGATTTTTTTTTTCTCTTCAACCTGTTTAGTGTTTTTAAGTAAGAAAATAAATGATCTGTATCCACTAATTGGGGCCAGTAGTTGATGTCATTTATATGCCTCCTGCCTTTTAAAATTTTGATTTTGATTTTTTTTTGGTAATAACCCCCTGCATTGTCGAGACATTTAGGTGTTTGTCTTGGAAGCAAGTAGTAAAGACTTTACACTGTCCTTGTATAAATAGTTGATTTGTTAAAAGCCACTTACTGTAGTTCTTTAAAAATGAATATAACCCCAAAATTTATTAATGATTGGAAATCTGAAAAATAGAGAATGACACCATGAAGAAAATACAACTACCAATAATCTTTCCACTCAGTGACTGCTGTTAACATTTTGGGTTTTATCCTACCAGATGTTTTTCCCTCTACATAAATGTAAAATTTTGAAACTTACCGTGTCATAAATATATATTCTTACCAATTTTAATGACATTATTTAGGATGTCTGCATCATAATTTTTCAACATGAAATTTTAAAATCAGTTTTATTAGGCAGTTAAACATTTCAGTATTAAAAAGTTTCAAGATTATTACGCTATCCATAACCTTATATTTTACACATCTTTTTTTTTTTTTTTCTTTTTTTGAGACAGGGTCTCTGTTGCCAGGTTGGAACGCAGTGGTGTGATCTTGGCTCACTGCAACCTCCGCCTCCCAGGTTTAAGTGATTCTGCCTCAGTCTCCCAAGAAACCGGGATCACGGGCATGTGCCACCATCCCTGGCTAAGTTGTTGTATTTTTTTTGTAGAGATGGGGTTTTGCCGTATTATCCAGGCTAATGTCAAACTCCTGAGCTCAAGCGATCTGCCTGCCTCAGCCTCCCAAAGTGCTGGGATTGCAGGTGCAAGTCATCATGCTTGGCTCCAAGCATAGGTTTTTTTGTTGTTATTGTTGCCTTTTTAAAGGACACACATATTTATTAGCTTACAGCTTCTGTGGAACTTAAGACTCCAGGCACAGCCTAAGTTAACTTCTTTGATGCAGGATCTCGTTTGGTTATAAGTGTCCAATAATTTTGTTTTTTCTTGGCTGTAGTCTCACCATTGAAACATGGTAATGTAATACATAATCTCTGCAGTCAAGCAGAGTTTTTAAGGTTACGTATTATCTTATTTAATCTTCAGTTGACCTTATGAGGTAGACCTATTTTTCTCCCCATCTTCAAGATGAATCTGGGTCACCAGAGGGTGAATAATTTGTCTAAGTTCAGAACTAATAAGTGGTGGAACTAGAATTCTATGTAGGCATTCTGACCCAGCCATGCTCTTAAGCACTGAGATGGAAATGTGAAGCTGTCAATCTCACTGCCAGTTGTTAGCCAGGATATTGCACTAATTCTAATTCTGTAGGTGGGAGATGTTGGCCATAATTGCCTTGAGCTGTTGATAATTTTTTTTTTTTTTGATATGAAGTCTCACTCTGTTGCCCAAATTGGAGTGCGGTGGCGTGATCTTGGCTCACTGCAACCACCACCTCCTGGGTTCAAGCGATTCTCCTGCCTCAGCCTTCTCAGTAACTGGGACTACAGGCACGTGACACCATGCCCAGCTAATTTTTTTGTATTTTTTAGTACAGACGGGGTTTCACTATGTTGGCCAGGCTGGTCTTGAACTCCTGACCTTGTGATCCACCTGCCTTGGTCTCCCAAAGTGCTGGGATTACAGGCAGGAGCCACCACGTTTGGCCAGTAATTTTTTTTTTTTTTTTAAGCCTGGTTGGCTGGTTCCTGTTGTGGATAAAAATAAGCATCTCCCTTATCCCCAAGAAATTCAGCATTTAATTGGGGAAATACAGCATTCTTTCCCATATATCCTGGCTCCAAATAACATTAATACCTACTTAGTTGCTTTAAATAGTCCTTGTTTTCTCCTCAATACCTATTGTTTTTACACCCCTCTTTCAGTATATTTTGAACTCCTTTTCTTCTAGGTCGGCTGCCATTTTGTAGGCCAGGCTGTTGCCATCTTCCTCCCGAACCCATCCGTGGCCTTCCCACTGATCTTTCTGTGATCCATTCCCCTTAGGGTGGCCAGAGAATTGCTTATAAAATGAAAGTCAGCACATTTGATTTCCCACATTCAAATGCTTCAGTGGATTTCTGTTACACCCAAAATAAAACCCAAACTCCTCACCCAGCCCAGAAGCCTCTGTGTGCCCTGTCTGCTGCTGCCACCTCCAACTCTCCTTTTGTTCTCTCAGTCCTGCTGGGCTGCTTTCTTTCTGGCTCTCAAACACACTAGACTTGCCTCTGTCTCAGGACCTTTGCATTTGCTGTTCACTCTGTCTAGAAAGCTCTTTCCTTATCTTTTTCACAACTAGTTCACTCCTTTCACAGTAACTATCTAAAGCAGCACATTTTCATTTTCCATTTTCTTTTCTTTCTCTTTTAATACAAGGTCTTGCTCCGTCACCCAGGCTGTAGTGCAGTGATGTGATCTTGGATCACTACAGCTTCATCCTCATGGGCTCAAGCAAACCTCCCCCCTCAGCCCCTTGAGTAGCTGGGACTACAGGCATGCACCACCACACCTGGCTAATTTTTCTTTTATTTTTTGGAGACAGAGTTTCACCTTGTAGCCCAGGCTTGTCTTGAACCCCTGAGCTCAAGCAATCTGCCCACCCCAGCCTTCTACAATGCTGAGATTAGAGGCAGGAGCCACCCTGCCCCAGCCCTTTCCCGTTTTCTGTAGTAAACCATCAGGACCAGGACTAGGGTATGGCAAGAGGGGACCTTAGGGCACAGAATGGCGTGTACTTGCCAGCCTGAGAGCCAGTGCCTCCTTGGATTTGACACTCTAGATGCCTTACTTATCACACCTTACACCCAGCTCTCCTCTGTTGTATCCTAGAATTCTCTTTGTTCCTGTGTGTCTATCGAAATCCTTTCCTTTTGCCTTTTGGGCATGTAGCTAGACGATGTTTCCTAGCCTCTAGTGGAGTTAGGGTGGCTGCAGGCCTGAGTTTTGACTCATGGAATGTGGGTGGAAGTGATATATTTACTGCTTCCAGGCCTGGCCCCAGTAAACCTCCTGTGGAAGAGTCGCTCACTCTTCTTGTGTTTGCCACCTTGGTGCAGAGGATCTAGCCCTTTCTCTGAGCCTCTATAGGATGATGGGGCCGCCAGGTGAAAAGACTTGGGTACCTAAATTCTTCTGTTGAAGTCTTCCTGCTGCAGATCTCCACTGGCCTCTGCTTGAGCAAGAAAAGAACTTTTGTGTTAAGCCACTGAGACATTGAGGCTTGTCCCTCTAAGAAGCTAGCACTGTGTGCCCTAACCAATACAGGCTCTCTTATCTCCACTAGAGTTTCTGAAACATATGCTCTAAAAAGGTGAGAGCCTTGTTTACATTCTATCATCAGTGCCCAGGAGAGTGCTTGTTGCAGGTATCCAAGAAATAATTTTTTCAACAAATGCATCATATAAATACATAAAAACAACTCAAGACAGAGCACTAAAGGAATGATATAGATAGGAAATACTTCGGGGTTCAGAGGGGAAGGAGCACTGTGGATATCATGAAAATGGGGACTTGAGTTAGCTTATTTATTTTAAATTTTCTTTGGTAGATACAGGATCTCACTCTGTTGCCCAGGCTGGCGTGCCAACTCTTAAGTATATGGTATTCACAGTATACAAAGTGGTTTTTACATTTCTTAGCCAAGAATGTTTTGAAAACATATTCCAAAGGCATAGTGCAGTGATTTCACACCAAAAGTATATAATTTTAATAACATGTGGGCTTTTTAGACTTTTAATAGGATTTTAAGCACACATAAGCCATTTTTGTAGTTACATGCCTGTAACTAGAAAATATGAAATTTCTTCCCTTAGTTCTTACTATGTCCAGCATATTTGAACTTTTATTTAAAACATTTCTTAAATGATGCAACAAAAGTATTTCATTATATTGTGTAATTCATTGACTTTTTCAAGATTCACTAGCTTGCTTTGCATGCCTAGTTACAGAAACGTCAGATGGGGCTTGGTTGCATTCCTTCTGGGATTATCTATGGGCTCTAAGGAGAGGGCATTGTTTGGCTTTCAACTGTTGGTGATGGGAAGGATTTCCAACTCTTAAGAAGAGCACCTGTTTTTAATTTCTTGGAAGCCTTGAGATTCTAGGCATAGAGGAAGACAGGCCAGAGGAGATAAGGACTTCTGCTGATGAAGTGTCGGGGTGGGGAGTGAGCCACTGCCACCTGTGAGTGCCTTTTCCCCAAGAAGCTTTCCTGCAAGTCATGTTAGGACAGGCTGTGTAGTGGCAGAAGATGACCTAGGTTGTACTATCTATCAGATCAAGATACACACACTCAGCTCCCTAGTTGAGACCAAGAATACATAAAATCCAAGACATTTATTCCTACTTATATCCTGAAGTCACTGGTAAAATAAAGCCCTACCTAAGTTAGCACTAACAGCTCTTTAGTAGCTCTGCCACAAACTGTATATATGTGTGAAGAAGAGAGAGAGACAACTTAAAGGCACCTTTTGACCGTGTTTCCTGCCTATTTAAAAGTTTGGACTAAATGATCCCAAGAGTTCTTCTAACAATAGAATTCATATTTCTATTCTTCATTTTGTCCAGATTCTCACACTCATTTAATAATCTTCCTTGTCTTAATTGCGTAATGTTGACCCAATTATTTCATATCTCTGTGCCTCAGTTTTCCTACTTTTAAGATGGGAGTAATAGTAGTTATCTAGTTTATAATTTTGTTGTGAGAATAAGGTGGATGGCGTATGCCAAGCCCTTGGAACATGGCAAGCGTGCAGTGACTATTAGCTGCTGCTAGTTGAATTTCCCAGTTGCTTACTCTGTGGACATTTTCTTGCTCATATTTGCTTCCCATACCAGGTTACTAATAAATTCTCCATGCTTTGGAAAGATTCCCTGAAACACTTTAAAATTCATTCTAATTCCAATCAACTACTAAAGTAACACTTCTGAAATATGTAGGAATTTGAGAAAAGGTAAAATTTTATTAATGTTGATAAAATATTAAGTATTAATAAAGCATATATTGATCATGGTGCGGAGAAATACATCCCTGTTGGAAGTCTGTGTCAAATCATGGGTAAGTTTGAGCTTCTCACAAGGAAAAGGTTTTACTTTTAAACTGGCTGCTTCTGGTGAAGAATAGAAAATGTGCATGTATAGAGAGGCCAAATTTTGCTAGCTAAGGTGCAAAATACACTTTATAAAAAGTAATCAGTTCAAAGAAACATGCAAATCTAGAACTCCAAATCTGCATACGTTTAATTTCCTGGGTTTCTATATGATCCAGTCTCTGTATGATCTAGCTTTATATAAATAGGTTTGTTTCACTGGGAGAATGAGTCATTTTAGAGATATTCCACCAGGTAAAAAAGCTAAAAAATTTTTTTTCATAGTTATCATCATAGCATTTTCACTACTTAAATATACATACAAACCAATATAACATGTGCCATTGCTTAGTTTGGTACAAGTAACCAATAAACTAGGATGGAGGTGGAAGTCGCCCCCCTCAAAAAAAAACCCTTAAGAAACAAATTTACTTAACCCTAGTTGTGCATGTGATCTGAGTTCTTTGGTGATAGTTGAGTTGAAAGTGCAGACTTCAGAGGCAAGAGTCTTCAGCTGCAGTCCCAGACGGGAGTCAGCTCTCGTCATGACTAGATTTCAAATCTTTCTGGGCCTCATGTAGAAGGACTGGATCTGAGTATTGGATTGATACTTCGTCCTCTGTTTCTGAGTATTCATTGTCTGTGTTTATTTACTGGAATGGTATTCAGAACTATTGCGTTTAGATGCTCCACTTGTCCTTTCACAGTGTCTTATATCCCAGTTCTGATAAGACCCTGAGTCTTCTGCCCTGGTCTCAAACCATTCATGCATTCCTATTTTTATTGCAGAGGCTTTTAGGTAATTGGTAGTGTTTTTAACATTGCTTTTCAATGATTCGACATCTCCTAGTCTACACATCTTCTGACACTGCAGGAAGAAGCCAGTTCCAAAGAAAACATTTTTTGTAGCCTTTTCTTCCCCCCTGCTAGTGGAACTCCATAACCCAAAACCTTCACTATGCCAAATTTGGAGTCTTGATTGCTACCCCCACCAGCTACCTTGCTAGCTACCTTTGTCGTGCTCACCCTCAACTTCGTGACTGCCAGTGGCATGCCGTCCAGATTATTTTATAGCAATAAGCATCCTATTTTAACACTTAGATGAGCTTTTGAAAACATCAACTAGTTTCTATTCCCTCCCTTACAATTTCAATTAGTTTTTATCTTTCTTCACCACATGCATTAATTTTGAAGTTAAAGGATACAGTGGGCTAGAGAAGACTTTGCTTATTGCCTAAAGCCCTGCAGTGTTCTTCAGCTGTTGCACACATCCTTACACATGGTTTTGATTTTATGGTATAAGAGGGTTTTTCACTTCTTGATTCATTTATGGCATGTTGCTGTAGCCATCACTGTAATTAATCTCCCAGGAAGAAATCTGAAGGTTCAAGAAAATTAAAAAAAGTGAACCCAGGAACAAGTAGCTTAGCAACATTTCCCCCAACCCAGAGGGTTCTTTTGTCCTTGGAGATGGAGGTAATCTTTCTCTCTGATCTTGAAGAGCATATCCTGCTGCCGCTTTCCCTTCCCCGCCCTGTACTCCCCAGCACCAACATGGAGGGTGGTGAGATGGAGGCAGACCGTCAAGGCCAGCCAGATTTCAGGTCCTGTTGAAAATTTGCTAGGTAGTGGCAGCAGTTTTCCCTGAAGACTGTTTCATTTATTCATGCCTGAAACTTATTTCTTTGCCTTGTTCATTCCAAATGGGATTTATTAATGCCACCTTGCCTCCTTTTGTTACTTCAAAATTTAAAGTGAGTTTTATTAAACTGGAAATAACCAGAAACATAGTACAATCTACATACTTATGGTCTAGAATAAAAAATTAACATATTGTCATGTTTGCTTTATCAATCTATATATACATACCTACATTACTCATTTTTAAGAGGTAAACTATAGATATTTAGAATGGTCCTATGAAAGAAACAAGGGCTTATTCAAAATGATAAGTTTCATTCTTGCACAAATTTTTTAAATTAAGCATTATTATAATTAACTGATCCATACCTCAAGTCCAAAAATCTTACAAAAGCCAATATTCCAGAAACTTGTTTTCATGGGAAGGATTTTTCTAGGACTGTGGAAAGTTTGAAAATGCAATAGATAGAAAACAAATAGATCCTAGAAACAAAAGTGATTTGAAGGATACTGAAGATTCCTAATGTTGTCTAATTATAGTAGAAAAAGTAGAGCAGTGAGTGGTCTAGTGATTCCCCCCATCCTTCCCCCACAAGAGATTATGGAATTATGTACATAATAGAGAAAATTTAAGTTTCATAATTCCCAGCTTAGGGTTTTAAAAAAGAAGAAACAGAATGGAAATAGTTTTTAGTGGTTCTTTCTAAACATTACAGTTTTAAAGGTATAGTAAAGCCTAAGCTATATGTAATTCTATAGAATGTGTCATTTTGCCCAAAGGATTATAAATCCTTCTACTGTAAAGATACATGCAGATGTATGTTTATCATAGCACTATTTACAATAGCAAAGACTTGGAACCAACCCACATGCCCATCAATGATAGACTGGATAAAGAAAATGTGGCACAAATACACAATGGAATACTATGCAGCCTTAAGAAAAGAATGAGTTCATATCCTTTGCAGGGACATGGATGAAGCGGGACGCCATCATTCTCATCAAACTAACATAGGAACAGAAAACCAAACGCTGCATGTTCTCATAAGCGAGCATGAAACAATTAGAACACATGGACATAGTGAGGGGAACATCACACACTGTGGCTTGTTGGGGGTGAGGTGGGGGGCAAGGTGAGGGAGAGCATTAGGACAAATACCTAATGTATTCAGGGCTTAAAACCTAGATAACACATTGATAGCTGCAGCAAACCACCACAGAACATGTGTACACCTAGGTAAGAAACCTGCACATTCTGCACATGTATCCCAGAACTTAAAGGAAAAGTTTTTAAGAAAAGATGTATGTATTAAAAAAAAAGTCCCAGCCAAACAACAAATTATGTCACTTTGGAAAGCTAAGATTCCAAGTAGAGGAAAATGAATATTTTAAGTGTTGGAACTTTAAGAAACACGTACATTTTTTTTAACATTACTAAAGTGTTGTGGTTTTAATACATGAGAGTAAGAATCGCTGAGATTACTTTGTGACTTTGTTATTTCTGGTTACAGCTATCATGCTATTGTGCAACCTAGTGAGGGATGCAGAGGCCAGTAGAGGTTGACAACTTAGCTCCACTCCCCCTTGTCAGTGTTCTGGAGTTGGCTTTCTTAAAAATCCCCCAGGACTTTCTTACAAGTTTATGTGAAACATATAATGAGAGGCAAGGTGCTTACTGGATAGCACTGTAGGTCACAGCTGTGTGTCTTAAAGGAAGTTACCCAAACTCTCTTGGCCTTAATTTTCCTACCTGTTAAATGAATGCTAATAGTACCTACCTCCTTAGGATAATAGTGAGAATTCTATAGTAATACCTAAAAAGCACCAGACATAGTACTTAGCACATAATAAAGGCAAAAATTTCTGTTAATAATCTTCTGCAGGATTATTTAACAAATACACCAAAGCAGGTCCCTTGCATGTAGATATTTGTTTTTATTTAAAGAATAAAGAAAAATTGTGTCAAACCCTTAATTTGCTCCGTTACCTTGAATGAATGAATGTTGTAGACACAGTAGAATCACAGGCTTCTTTCTTTTTTTTCCCCTGAGGCAGAGTCTCATTCTCTCAGCCAGGCTACA
The DNA here is from genome assembly GCF_009761245.1 of Sapajus apella. Classification (NCBI taxonomy): domain Eukaryota; kingdom Metazoa; phylum Chordata; class Mammalia; order Primates; family Cebidae; genus Sapajus; species Sapajus apella. Next base: position 32,220,226 of record NW_022436943.1, on the reverse strand, counting down.
GTGCAATGGCGTGATCTTGGCTCACCGCAACCTCTGCCTCCCAGGTTCAAGTGATTCTCCTGCCTTAGCTTCCCAAATAGTTGGGACTACAGGCATGTGCTACCATGCTTGGCTAATTTTTCTGTATTTTTAGTAGAAATGGGGTTTCACCTTGTTGGTCAGGCTGGTCTCGAACTCCTGACGTCAAATGATCCACCCACCTCCGCCTCCCAAAGTGCTCAGATTACAGGCATGAGCCACTGTGCCTGGCCATAGGCTTCTAAAAGGCACCCACTTACTTCACTTGAGTGAATAGAAGTGCTGCTCAACAGCCTTTCAAGAATTTTCCTGAGCATATCTCTGTACAATTTTAATTTTTTTATTAAAAATAATTTTCCTCAGGTGTTTTGAAGAGCATATATTGTAAAGTGTGACAAATTTTCATCATCATCACAAGATAGCACTTGTGCCAAGACATGAAGTCACAAAATCCCCAGTGTTCCCCTGCATATACTAGGCATGGCCTCCTACGTATGAAGGACTAAGAATTGCAATTTAAATATGTATAACAAGATTGAAAGCTTTGAATACTGTCTTTTGGTACATGATTAAATGTTGCATTCATTAATACTTCATATCCTGGATAATATTCATAGCAAGTATTATAATATTGAAGAGCAGGAAGGTGATAAAAATATTACTAATTGCTAGTCCTGCTTTGGAGTGACCACTGGCAAGGAAATGGCTTTCTGGCAGCTCAGCCCTGCTTACCACTCATGCCTCAACATGCTCCTTTCTGCTTCTGACTGATGGAAATTCTAGGCTCATTTTTTTGACTTTCTCCTTTCTCTCTCTTTAACCTTTCTTGATTTTTTTTTCCCTCCCCAGATACTTGGAATCAACTTTTGTCCTTGGGAATGATTATGTATTTTTTCAGTTATATCTTCTTACTGGGTAAAAGGTGTTATGCCTGCACAACTGAATGGTTTATTTTATTTGTAGAAAACCTGTACTGTGGCTTCCTACCACCACAGATTGGGGGGCAGATTATGGATTGCCCTTAACAATTGTGTTGGGAGGGGGAATTCATAGGGCAAATATTTAAATTATTGTTTATTTCATGTGTAACTTGGCAAAATTGTATACCCTGATATGACTTGAGTTATAGACTTGAAGCATGCACTGTTTCAGACCACTAATGTGCCTGTGTAGTTAATAGAGCAGTTTTTTTTTTTTTTTTTGGTTGTTGCTTGTTTGCAGATGATGTTTTTGTTTCAAGGTGCCCGACTGCAACCCAAGAGAAAAGTTCACATAGCCGAATATGTTACCAGATTATTCCTTCCCTAAATAAACTATCGGTGACCATTTTCGTTGCTAGTCTTAGTTCTCATTATTTTTCCCCTTTATATCATATCATATTCACATCTTAATGGTGTAGTCTACTACTGAATACATAATTTTCTTCCTTTCTAATGTTTTCAATAGTTTAAAAGAAGTACTTGTTAAATGTTTCATGGTGTATGTGGTGTGAGAAAAATCTATAAATTCGGACATTTCACAAGGCAATCAAACCCCAGATATTATAAGCCAAGATAAATAATAGCACACTTTATCTTTGCATTTGTGAAATCTTACTACACTCTTCTGCAAATGTATAAACGTTCTCTTTTCATAAAGCCGCAGGGCTAAATTATAGCTGCTCATTAACAAATGGTTTCCATACTCTGAAATTTGTACGGGGAAAGCCTTATTCAAGCAGCCGCCGCCATCATTTGCATTGTCTGGAGTAGTAGTGGGTCATTTAGCATTTAATGATACCTGTCTTGGCTTTTTGCCTCTGTAAGCTAAGAGGTGTCTCATATTTTATTGAATATTTACTTACGTAAGCCCGATATGCAGAGATTCTCCAATTCCGCGAATAAAGATGACAAGGTAAAAAGGAAAGACCTAAAAAGTAGCTATGTTTTATATTACACAGTTTAATTCCAACCATATATGTGGTTAGAGATATATCCCGGAGTGTCGACCCTGTGGCTGGCTGAATGCAGTAAGTAGTTAGCAAATTGTTCACATGTTTTCCCCTGCAACACACTTACGTTTTAAGATGTGCATATCAGTGTAACATATACAGAGAAGATGGCTATCTTTCAATGTCTTGAAAAGGTGAGCATAACTCGGTTAACCTTGTGTTGCAGCTACATGTGGCTCAGACATTTCTGCCCTCCCAACAAAAAAAGTTGTAATACTTGTGAGTTTCAGTATTTGTGAATAGTGAATGAAACATACTTCTTTATAATCTTGATTGTATCACGTTATATAAAAAAGGGAGAAAGAATATTCTCAGAATGTTTGGATTTTGAACCTGTGTCTGATATATGGAATAATGGTCTAATAAAATGATCTAATAAAAACATTAATGTTATTTCTTGACCTATACAGGAATTTTGACTTTGTAGTCATAGCCATTCTGACTGGTGTGACATAGTATCTCTTTTGTGGTTTTGATTTATATTTCTCTGATGATTAGTGATAGTGAGCATTTTTTCATGCTGGCCACTTATGTCTTCTTTCATTAAATGTCGGCTCATATCCTTTGTCCATTTTCTTAATGGAGTTATTTGTTTTTTGCTTGTTAAATTGTTTAAGTTCCTCATAGATTCTAGATATTAGACCTTTGTCAATGTGTAGTCTGTATTTTCTCCCATTCTGTAGGTTGTCTCTTTACTCTGTTGATAGTTTCTTTTTCTCTGCAGAGGCTCTTCAGTTTAATTAGGTCCTGCTGGTCAATTTCTGTTTTTGTTTTAATTGCTTTTGAGGCCTTAGTCATAAATTCTTTGCCATGGCTGATGTCCAGAATAGTATTTCCTAGGTTCTTCTAGGATTCTTACAGTTTGAGGTCTTACACTTAAATATTTAAGCTATCTTGAGTTAATTTTTGTATATGGTGAAAGGTAGGGGGTCCAATTTTATCCTTCTGCATATAGCTAACCAGCTATCCCAAGATCATTTATTGAATAGGGAACACTTCTACACTGATGAAGTGTAAATTAGTTTAGCCACTGGAAGCAGTTTGGAGATTTCTCAAATAGCTTAAAACTGAACTATCACTTGACCCAACACTATCATTGCTAGGTATATACCTAAAGAAAAACAACTCTACCAAAAAGACGCATGCACTCATGTACATCGCAGTGCACTGTTCACAATAGCAAAGACATGGAATCAACCTAGATGCCTATCATTGGTGAATTGAATAAAGAAAATATGGTATGTATACACCATGGAATACTACATTGCCATAAAAAGGAATAAAATCATGTTTCCTGTGCAGCAATATGGATGCAGCTGGAGGCCATTATCCTAAGTGAGTTAGTACGGAGACAGAAAACTAAATTCCACCTGTTCTTATTTAAAAGTGAGAACACTGGGTACACAAGGACGTGAAGATAGGACAATGAGAGTGGGGAGAGAAGGGTAAGGGTTGAAAAACTACCTATTGAGTACTATGCTCACTACCTGGGAAACAGGGTTATTTGTACCCCAAACACCAGCATCATATAATATATGCATATAACAAACCTGCATATGTATACCCTGAATTTAAATTATAAAGAAAATACAAAACCTCTCCCCAAAACCTTTTTCCCCATCTTGATCACTTCCTAAATAAATACACGTAGCTTTTTTTCGAGACTGCAGAATTAGTGATATTTTATGACTGTTTATAAACCCACTTTACGTAGGATAGTGGCATAACCATTGGACCTATAAGTTTTTCATGGAACTTTGATTCATAGAACAAAAAATCTATTGAGCTCCTACTGGGTGTTAGGCATTGTGCTAGAAGTGATTATTATTTTTAAGTCAGTAAAAACTTTGCTTTTGTATTGACTTTTTTTTTAAAGTAGAAAACTGAGGTGGTGGTATTTTTATTTCTAAAGCTGAGTTTCATAATAATTCATGGTCATTAAAACAATGTTTTGCACAAGTGGCTGTTTCATTTCACTGTTCTTGCCCCTTAGAGACTTTTTTCCTTTCCTCATGCCTGCTCGGACAGCCAGAACCATTCTGCAGAACTTTCACATTCCCTTGCTTCTTGCATGGCTATCACAGTTGTAAAGTTCAGCCAAGTTGCCATAGGTATCTCTTTAATATTTTTTCAAATTGAACATGGAATGAATGTTGGCATGTTTCAGGATGAGAGGTGCTAAAGCTATCTTTTGGGTTTTTTCCAAGATTCTATTTTTTTTCCCACTCCAACATATATGAGTTAAACAAACAAACAAAAAACAAATTAACCATTCTGTAGCAACTTAGCAAAAAAGTAGATACAGCTTAAAAAAAAATTCTCTTTTGTTTCTTGGTATGAACCAAGTATGACTTCTTTGGCATTGTTAGAGAAACAAAACAGATGAAATGTAATCCTTTACCTTGCCAGACCCAGAGAGACCACAGTGGAGGTCTCTATGTGGGCGGAGCAGGGCTCCTCACTGGGTTGCTGCTTCTGCTTTTATCTCTCTCGGGCTTATACCAAAAAACATGCAGGATTTTAAAGTGACAAAACATTAACACTCTATGTAAACAGAGCAAGTATTTTAATCAAAACAAACTTCCCACTACAAATTGAGTACACTTACCCTTAAGGTTTAAAAGCCCCATTTATCAAGGCACTTGCTGTTCCATAATTGCTCTTATCTTCCTCACTCACAAGCTGCCTGAGGCTGTTTGCAGTTTCACAGTCTCTGAGACTGTTTAATGCCTCTTCCTCTCCAGTAGTAATAGCAATGATTTATTTTTGTTGTTTTTTGTATACTGAGTATATTTCAGCCTTGTGCTTTACAAGCATTTATATCATTTGCTCCTTGCAACAGCAGTATATAGTTGGTATGGATTATGAAGCTCATAGGCAAGGGGTTAAGGGAGCAAAGAGGTGAGGTGAGAAGCTCTTACAGCTATCATGTGAGGGAACTAGGGTCTAAAGCTGAGCCTGACTCCAAACCAAGCCTTTGATTTCCAGTTCCCAGTTTTGTGCTGCTTGCTCATCTGCCACTTTCATGCTTCCTTCATCTGTGACCCTTCATTGTTGGGTCGTTGTTGCCCCAGCCATAAAGCCATCCTGCACTTACCACTAGTGAATCCTCCTGAGCACTCATTGGTTCCTTACTTCTCCCAGTTCCCCAGTTTGTCATCTGGGTTCCCTAGATGTCAGCTATGTTAATCACAAAGTTGCTTCAATTTTTTTTTTTTTTTTTTTTTTTTTTTTTTTTTTTTACAGCTAGTTAGTTCATCTTATTGCCATTCTAATTAACTTGGCAGTTAATGAGCACAGGTGTTGAGCTGCAATGAGATTTGGGTTGCTGGAAAACATGACTTTTCTGGAATCTTCCTCTTGTGAATACTGCTCCTCTCGTATCCCCAGATTTCCTTTAAGGGAAGGGCTGCTTCTTATGACTCTGTAGCCCTTCTTAGTCGTTATTTCCCACCATCGTTATTGGACAGTTTCCTTTAGAGTCTGCTGCGTTCATTTATGCTGTTTTCCCCCAGGTTATCACCAATCCACAGACCTTCGGGGTCTTCTTTATGATCCTGCTTTATCTTCCTCAACTGTAGCTCCAAAAAGTTTCTCTAAATTCAGCACCACTGGATATCATGTGGGTGACTCAGGAGAGCTTGTCCTTTTCTTCTCAATTACCTGACAAAGTGACCTTGAGATCCTTCACCCTCTTCTCAAATGTGCTTCTCCTCTCGAATACAATATATATTGCTCAACTGTTCCTTTCCATCCCTTAGATCCACTTGTTCTTTGGCCTTGTTGTAACTACAGATCCTTACATTTCATTCTGATTATTTAGTATTTTTACTATTTCTTTTTTTAACACTGTCAGATATTGGTAGGCCCAGGATTCTAACTGGACCCATGGGCATCTTCCAGGCTGCCATCTTTATTACCCTACTCCCTCCCTCTTTGATGCCAACCCCTGGCTGCCTAGGGAGGTTTAGTGTGCTTCTTGGTTTCAGGTGGGATTTACTCATTGGAGCCTCTTTTTCCATCGTTAGTTTTGGACTCTTAATTGCATTTCCCCAGTAGTGACTCTTCCGAGTGGTTTTCTGCAGTCTCAATCTTTATTTTTTGGTATCTCTTATCACTCTGATAACAACCCTTATTAATTTACTATTAAGATTAAAGGTGTTCACTGAGAGCTCACTGATCTTTTCTCTTTCCCACCACACTTGTATTTTCCTGTTGATATACCCCATTGTCTTCTTAAAACCTGCTTTATTCATCAATTCTAAATTTATTTTTTCTTCCTATCAGATGAAGGTGGGGCCTGTTGATTTTGTTTGTCCTGTTGGTACCATCTTCTAAACTTTGTTCTCGAATATGATCTCTTCCCTGTGTATCTTCCGTCTCTCATTCCTCAGCACCATCTGCCTTTTTGTTTTCATAGAATTTTAGACATTCTTAATATCATGCATTAAATAAAAATATCCTTTGACTCTGCAGTCCTTAAAATGCAGCATATTTGCTCTTACCATTCTTTATTCAATTATTTGCGGGCGAAAAGTTATCATCCTCATAAAGCTCTTCCTTTTTTGCCACTTTTTTTTTTTTTTTAACTCTTTCTAAAATGTTGTGAGGAGAAGAAACCTGATTTTTGTTCACATTTCAGGGCTCTTCTCCTAAATTGTTAACTTTCAAATCTCTCTGTAAACTAGCCCCACATTTTCATTTGATGCTGAAAAGTTCAATGTACTTGGCCAACTTGTCCTACAATGATTTTTCTGTACACCCTGCCCCAGCCAAAACTAAACAAATATAAAAACCTGTGTCTCCAAATTACTGTCTTGCTCGACATTGGACTCTGCTGTTGATTTAAGTGATACTTCAGTTCTTTTCTCCAGGTTGGAAATTTAATATCTTCAGATATTCTGTTTTAGACCTTCATACTCCGTCTATTACCAACACCTGCTAGGTTTTGGTTCATGAGGAATCAAATCCACTTTGTTCCAAATTTCACCTTATCAACACGCTGGCCCAGATCGGTATTTTAGCCATGATTATTGCAAAAGGCTCATAACTAATTTTCCTCTGTATTCATCTGCCCCCTTCCTCCGTTAGTTTTATACCTCAAACCACATTAGTCATCCTCTGGTTACTCTTTGGTCATGTTGTTCTCCTGCTCAGGCTTTGGATCTTTTCAGTGCATGGAAGATAATTCTCATTCTCAGGGTCATATTTTATATTCTGCCTAGTCTGGACCCAACTTTTTTCTGAGACCACCGGGGATTGATTTACTTTGGGCATTGGCTGAACTGCAGCACTTACTGTTCTGAAGCCTGCCTTGGGTTTTCTTCCCCCGTACCTTTTGTATACATGGGTTTTTTCTTGTATAAAATGTCTTTCCTTCTCCTCACCTCCCTTTTGCTTTTGGAAGTCTAGCCTGTAAGACCCAGTCTAAGTGCCTTCAGTGGAGAAGTTCATGGATTAAAATAGGGATTTTCAATATTTATAACACACTGTCTGTTAACGTAGCTATTTTAATGCCTGTTTATACAACCTTCTGGTTGGGTGCTTTTCGAGGACTTCATCTTTATCTATTTTCCTATTTCTCAGGGCCTTCTAGAAATGGGTGTTTAGTATTATTTTTCTTGATTAACCCCTTGATTATACTAATTATTATTTGACAGTGAGAAAGGATGTTTTTACTCAGGCTACTATAAAAAAGTACCATAGACTAGGTGGCTTGCCAGCAGCAGAAACTTATTTCTTACAGTTCTGGAGGCACAGGAGTCCAAAACTGGGGTGCCAGCATGGTCAGGCTCTAGTGAGAGAGATTTTGGTTTGTAGACTGCCAACTTCTTGTTGTATCCTCACATGGCAGAAAGACCGCTAACTTAACTCTGTGGCCTCTTCTTCTAAGGGCATTAATCCCATTCATGAAAGATCTACCTTCATGACCTAATTACCTACCAAAGGTCTACGTCCAGATACCATCACATTGGGGGTTAGGTCTTAAGAATGTGAACTCGGGGGGATACAAGCATCTGGTCTATAACAATGGATACATGTACTTGATAGCTCAGTTTTCACTAGGATGCTCCTAAGGTTGATGGGAGGAGACAGAGTCGAGGCCAGCCCAGAGCAGAGGCTGGATGGATGAGCTCAGGCCTCTTCTTTCTGGGGCTCTGTTTTCCATTTTGAAAGGTACCTTAAGATAAACCACCTTTCAAACATTGTTTTCCCTTTTTTATTCATATATATATTTATGAAAATACACTTTAAGCATTCCTTTATTCTAAGCACTAAAGCCAGATTGCCTGAGTTTGATTCCTGGCTTTACTACTTAGTAGCTGTGTGACATTGGGTAAGATATGGAACTCTCTGTGCTTCATTTTTACCCTCTGTATAATTGAAATAATAAAATCTCATAAGATGGTTATGAATATTAAATGAGTTAATACCTATAAAACAAGCATATTAAACAATATGGCATGTAGTATATTCTCAATTACTGGTAATTCATATTGCTATTAAGCAGTGAGGAATTGCTGCAAGTAAAAGGAGGCAGTATTAGAACTTATAATTTCGAATTAGCTTTCCAGATTATTAAAGTGTTGTGGTTTTAATATATGAGGATGAGAATCACTTGAAAAATACAGAGCATAGTAAAAGAGAGTAAATGAAAATGTCAGGAAAAATGATTGAATCTGGCCCGTGTTTGTTTTGTTGTCATGTAAGCTAGAAGACTGATCTATTGACTTAATTATTTAAGCTGTTCAAAAATGTGGATACTAATTTGTGATATCTACCAGACACTTAGCAAAACATGTATCAAATAACTTCCTAGGTGCTGCTAATATAAATACAGGCATAATTCAGAGATAATTTGGGTTGTGTTTCAGACCACCACAATAAAGTGAGTCACACAAATTTTTGGTTTCTTAGTGCATATGTTTACACTATGCTGTAATCTATTAAGTGGGCAATAGTGTTATGTCTAAATAAACAAGGTACGTTCTTTAATTAAAAAGTACTTTAATGCTAAAAAGAACCCACTGACAGCCGTCTGAGCCTTCACTGAATTATCAACTCTTTGCTGCTAGAAAGTCTTGCTTTGATAGCCACGAACTTATCAGGGTGGTGGTTGCTGAAGGTTGGGGTGGTAGTGGCAATTTTTTAAAAGAAGATAACAATGAAGTTTGCCACATTTTTGTACTCTTCCTTTCATGAAAGGCTTCTTTGTAGCATTGTGATGCTGTTTGATAATGTTTTATCCATAGTAGCACTTGTTTTAGAATTGGAGTCAATCCTGTCAAACCTGGCCACTGCTTTAACTAATCAACTAAGTTTACATAACATTGTAAATCATCTGTTGTTGTTTGCCTGATGTTTATAGCGTTCTCACCAGGAGTAGATTCAGTCTCAAAAAAACACTTTCTTTACTTAAGAAGTACCTCCTTATTCATGCAAGTTTTATGAAATTGTAGCAATTCAGTCACATCTTCAGGCTTTACTTCTTAACCCAGTTCTCTTGCCATTTCTACCATGTCTGCAGTTACTCCCTCCATTGAAGTTTTCAACCCCTGATGTTATACACGAGGAATGGATTCTACTTCTTTACTCCTGACAGTGTTGGTATTTTGGCCTTCTGCCATGAATCGCAAATGTTCCTAATAGTATGTAGAATGGTGAATCCTTTCCTGGAGGTTTTCAATTTACTTTGCCCAGATCCATCAGAGGAATCCCTATCTATGGCAGATATAGCCTTATGAAATATTTCTTAAATTATAAGACTTTAAAGTTGAAATTACTCCTTGATCCATCGGCTACGGAATGGATGTTGTGTTAGCAGGCATGAAAACATGAATCTCCTTGTACATCTCCATTAGAGCTTTTGGTTGACCCAGGAGCATTGTCAATGAGTAGTAGGTCTCAACAGTGGGCTTAAAACCTTCAGTAAACCATGCTGTAAACAGATGTGCTATCATGGAGGCTTTGTTTTTCCATTTATAGAGCATAAGCAGAGTAGAGTTAGCATAACTTTTAAGGGCCATAAGATTTTCAAAGTGGTAAATGAGTGTTGGCTTCAACTTCAAATCACCAGCTGCATTAGCCCCTAAGAAGAGAGTCAGCCTGTTCTTTGAAGTTAGACATTCACTTCTACCTAGCTATCAAAGTCCTGGGCAGCACCTTCTTCCAATAGAAGGCTATTTTATCTACATTAAAAATCTGTTTTTTAGTTTAGCTGCCTTCATTATTTCTTCATTAAGTCTGCTAGACAACTTGCTGTAGCTTCTACATCAACACTTGCTGTTTTACTTTGCACTGTTATGTTATGGAGATGGCTTCTTAAACCTCACGAATCAACATCTGCTAGCTTCGAATTCATCTTCTGCAGCTTTCTCACCTCTCTTTCTTTATAGAATTAAAGAGAGTTAGGGTCTTGCTCTGGATTAGGCTTTGGCTTAAAGGAATGTTCTGGATGCTTTACTATCCAGACTTCTAAAACTTTCTCCACGTCAACAATAAGGCTGTTTCAATTATTTGTGTTTTCAGCAGAATAGTACTTTTAATATCCTTCAAGAACTTTTCCTTTGCATTCACAAGTTGGCTGTTTGGCACAAGAGGCCTAGCTTTTGACCTATCTCGGCTTTCCACACACCCTCCTCACTAAGTTTAAGCACTTCTAGTTTTTTATTTAAAGTGAGAGACATATGACTCCTCCTCTTGACTACTTAGAGGCCACTGTAGGATTATTAATTAGTTAAATTTCAATGTTGTTGTACCACAGGTTATAGGGAGGCCTGAGGAGAGAGGGAGAGAGATGGCAACAGTTAGTGGAGCAGTCAGAACACAAAACATTTATTGAACAAGTTTGCCATCTTACGTGGGTGCAGCTTGTGGTGCCCCAAAACAATCACAATAGGAACATCAAAGATCACTGATCTCAGATCACCATAACAGATTAATAATAATGAAAAATTTAAAATGTTGCAAGCATTACCAAAATATGACAGAAGTAGTGAGCCCATGTTGTTGGAAGAATGGTGCCAATAGATGTGACGTAAGGTTGCCGGAAACCTTTAATATGTAAAACAACAACAACCTTCCTCCCACTTCACCCCAACAAGAATCCTGCAGTATCTGTGAAGCACAATACAGTGAAATGCAAGAAAATGAGATATGTTTGTAACATGTGATCTTTGTTTTGGGAATGCTCAAACTTGTGGGACAAATGGGTAAGTGTATAGCTACAACCTAACATTGAAAAGCACCATGGACACAAGTATCACACAGGTATCTAAGATGTGCCACAGGCTTCCTAGCCTGAATGACAGTTGAGGTCTTGACAGGAATGGTTGTCATAGGTGCATAATCTTGAAAGATAGTCAGAGTTTTGCAGAGGGGGCAGAGAGGATCTTTTGCTATAGACGTTAGAATATTTTCAGTGAACCATGCTGTAAACAGATGTGCTGTTATCTAGGCTTTGCCGGTCCATTTATAGCACACAGGCGGAATAGATTTAGCATAATTCTTAAGGTATCTAGGATTTTTGGAATGGTAAGTAAGCATTGGTTTCACTTAAAGTTACCAGCTGCGTTCCTAATGAGAATCAGCCTTAAGTGAGGGTACTTTTTAGGTTTTGGGTTTTATTTGCTTTACTGATATCCCTGAAGATAGCAATCACCTGTGTTGGTTTACCTGGCATGAAGAAAATGCCCATTGCTAATGCTACCAAGTTTTCAAAAAAATGCCTTAGATTTTAGAACAAACTGAAAAGTTGCTTTCTAGTACTTGGTGGACACTAAGCCTAGATTCGCAAGATGCCTCTGGGTCTCTACCTTTGTAACATATTTAGCAAAATTATGAAAAATGTTTTTATTAGCCAGCATATAGATAAACTCAATGGTTGCAGAGCTGAAAATGGTGGGAATAACCCAAAGAGCATTTGGTGATGTGAGGGCCCAGTTGCTAATCCAGGGAAACTGAAACTCTGGGGCAAGCTCAGATTCTATGTATAGGAATCGAAAGTTTAAGAACTGATGAGGAATCAACGTTCCCTATCAGCTTGTGCTATCGATGTGGAAACTACTAATTGTGTCTGTGTTACTATTAATAATTCATACTCAAAGGTGAAACTAAACCCAGAAAACCCAGAAAAAGAGTTGACGCTCAGAAGGAAGTATCACCAAATCTTTGACATTTTCTTACCTGGTGGCTTACTTATACTAAGAAGGAGCTATCAGAAATAGTAATTTGAAGATAATAGTACAATTCAGAAAAGGATTCTAAAGCTCTGTTGCTATCTGTAGATACTCAGGTAGTCATTTGGGCTTTTGTCTCCATTATGTTGTTTCTTGGAAAAGAATTCAATCTCTTTGTTCCTCAGCTCTTTTTTTTCTCTTCCTACTAAGAAGCAAAGGTCAAAACTTGGAAGATGTATTTCCCTGGAGAGAACTTTCAATCAATTTTATTAGTTAATGTAAAACATTTATGTGTTATGATGGAATGGAAAGCAAAACAATAGGAAAAACAGTGATATTACTCAAAACATGAAGATAATAAAACTTAGCTTCTGTGTAGCAGTGCAATTGGTCATAGGTTGTCACAAAATCAAGTGTTCTGTGCATGCATACCTATCTTTTCTTGACATTTAGTGTACTTTACAGACTGGCCGTTTCACAATTTGATTATCACATAGCTCTGACCACAACCAGGGCACAGGAAAATCTCCTATTTTGATGCTACTGTGGACCCACACCTTCTTGGCTGGGCCTCTGTAATTGTTATTCTGAGTCTTAAATAGAAGGGACAAAAGAGGAATTGAGAATTTTATTATGAAATATTTCAGTCAAACCACAAATAGGAGGTTCCTCCTACACCCATCACTCAGATTCAACATTTTAAAATGTTTTTCTGTATATGCATCATCTCCCTTCTCCCTTTTGTCTCTGGTAAAGCATTTTAAAGCATATCTCTGATATCATGTACTTTATCCTAACATACTTCCTTCTTTATGTATAAAATGTTCTTTTACAGCCACAATGCCGTCATAACACTTACTATCAAAATTAACAGTAATTCCTCAGTGTCACTGAATACCCACCACAACCAAATTTCTCAGACTGTTTCAAAGGTAGGGGTGTGTGTGTGTGTGTGTGTGTGTGTGTGTGTGTGTGATTTAAAATAGTTTACTTGAATCAGAATCCTAGGTGGGGAAAAGGACATTTTAAAGACATATTTAAAGAACACTTTATCCCTTATGTAACTAAAACAAGTAAGGAAGGGAAAAAAATCCCAGAACCTCATGGGATTTCTTAAGTATTTTGTGGAAGGAACTAATACTTTCTTTCAATTTTCTGTCCTTAAGGAGCACAATGATCTATCCCCTGAGAATGAGCAATCTGATGCACTTTTTAAACAATGTAAACCACAGTTTCTGGTTTAATGAGAGATTACTTTTCACATTGCATTCCATGTCAGCGTAGATGCCATGATTTCATGTTCTAAAGTTAGTCCTGCAATTACTGTTTTGATTGCTCTTAGAAAAATGCACACAAAGAATACAGTGACTCAGCGAAGGGTGTTGCCAGTGGGTTGTAGTTTCTCACTTTCAGATATAATGGAATTGCATAAAGAATGTACAACTTGGTGTTGCATTTTTCTGCTCCCCATGCCTTTCCTTCCACACATTGCCACCAGCACCAAGCATGCCCAGCCTCCTTTCCAAGACATTGAGAAGAGTCTGGAAAGCACAGTATACAAGTAAATTATAAAAACTCCATAGCAAGAGCTGCCTCTTAATAAGAAGTAAACTCTCAGTTCTTTTGTTGTCATAAAGATTTGTAAAGCTGTGCTTAAAGATAATTCAGTGACTCCAAAGAGGTCTACTTTTGAAAATAAATTGATGCCATGTGGTACCTCAGTCTTTGGGCTAATTGAATATTTTTATTGCAAATATGAGAGAGGACACTGTGAAAAAAAGACATGGCACCTGCCTCTGAGGCATGCCTGTCTTCCAAGGGGTGATGAACACAGGGTATGGGGAAGATTAGTGGCTTAGAGAGAGGAAGATAGAATCTCAGAGGCCACCTAGACAGTCTTACAGTGATCTGGGCACAAGTTAATTGGCAGTTAGACTGGCATCATGGCATTGGACACCAAGATGAGATGCTGGAAAGGTTTAGAAATGTCAGCTCAAATTGATAACATACTGGACCTTGGAGATGAAAAAAGAAAAAAATCTTTTCTTACACAATAAGAAATGCTAGGTTGGGTGCAGTGGCTCACAACTGTAATCTCAATATTTCAGGAGGCTGAGCTGGGTGAATTACTTGAGGCCAGGAGTTTTAGACCAGCTTGGGTAACATAGTGAGACCCTGTATCTACAAAAAAATTTTAAGAATTAGCGAGGCATGGTGGTACATACCTGTAGTCCTAACTCAGGAGGCTGAGGCAGGAGGATTGCTTGAGCCAGGAGTTTGAGGCTGCAGTGAGCTATAATGACACCACTGTACTTCAGCCTGGGTGACAGAGTGAGGCCTGCCTCTTAAAAAAAAGGAAAAAAGGAATAAAAAAAAAAAACCCTGCTTATTATGCTTCTGAAAAGAGACAGCAGATTGGTAGAACGAGGTCAATTTTTATTTATTCTAATATCTTAATTTTGAAATAAAAGACAAGGGGAAATATTGAATATGTATCTAGGGTATGTGGCTAGGACACAGAGTAGAAACAGGAATTATTGATTTGGAAAATAAGTAAAGCCATTTATCCATTTATTCATTTATATGACTACATTAATGTACCAGAAACCATATTAAGGTGACAGAGATAAAACTGTAGAATGTTTGCTTTCAAGGAGTTCATCATTTAGTGAGAACAAAGATGAATGAATGGATCCTCAGATAGACAATCTGGGAACTATGTGTGTTATTAAATGTTTATAATTACGTATAGTGATTTCTAAATTTGGCAGACTCAATGTATGTTTTTCATGAAACTTCCTTTCCTCTTTGCTTTCCTTTTCTATTCTTGTTTTCCTGTCCTATTATTTTTCTTTTTTAAAAATCTTAACTTTACAGTAGGACAAGTGTGCAAGATGTTATACTGAAGTTGTTGAATTTAAGAGGCAGGATAGGGTCAGACTTGTATTTGGTCTATTTTCCTGTGGTCCAGCCATAGCTGTAGCTATGGCTACAACCTGTACAAGCTGTGTGATGATATATTAGCTGACAACCTTCCTTCCCCTCTACCCCCTACTGTTCTCTGCCAATCTAAGCCACCATTGTAGCTGGTGGGACAGTTGTGTTACAAGTAAGGTGTGGAGCATCCATCCTATTCTATTCCTCTTATTTTCCACTTGTGCTAGAAATAGGGAAAGTTAGTCACTATATCCAAAAGATTGCAAATAGCCTCTGCAAACTGATGCATCTCCTGTTCAAGGTCACTTTTTTTTTCCCCTTCACTTAGAGAAACAAATAAACAGAAACAAAGTTAACTAACCAAAACTTCAAACTTTAACATTCCCTGTATCAGGAAATATTGTTTTTAATGTTTTCATTAGTGATTGATATTAAATCTTTAGTGTATGAAGTTATGGTCTTTTACCATTTTGTTTTTTATGTAATCTCACCCAGATGATACTTAATACATAACATTTATCTTATCTTGAAGGAGTTTTTGCAAATGTAAAGCTTTAGTCTTTAAGAAGATGAATTGACAGTCTACTTTGTGAGTTTTTCAAAGTGCATGGGATGTATAGTATTTTTAATGATTAGTAATAAACATTACAATTTTTTTTTTAAAGTTGGTAGCATAATAAGGCCATTTAGTTACACCACAAGAAAGGAAAACTTATAATGGACTCCATCTGTCTACTCTTACAACTTCCTGAGTCACGTTTTCTGCACCATGTAATGGTGATCCATTAGTGATGCAAGATCTTTGGGATCTTTTAAGTACCCTTTTTATAGCCACTATTTGAAGGAAGATTAATCTGGTAGTAGGTTCAAGCCTTTAACACCATGACTTATAAATAAACTGGTTCAAGTTATGCTTGTTCCAGTTTAGAAGTGTAACTTAGATGCATATCTTGTGAGACAAAAGAATAATTTAACAATGGAATTGATTGAGCCTGAACAAAATCGATCAATGGGATACACTTTCTCTCCCTGGCTGTATAAAACGGTCATCTCGATCCTTAAAAAATATTACTCCAGTGATATAATCGTCAGTGGCAAAATATTCGCCATTTTTTTCAGGGACCTTGGATAGCCTTCAGTGATTTCAATTAATGTGAAATATGCTTGAAAAATGTATCCTATTGTAATACTATACCTTCTGAAGGAAGCAAACTCGGTAGTTAACAGAAATGTAAGAAAGGAAACAATTTCATAAAAAGGAATGGATTTTCTTATGAGTTTTAATTGGGCTTTGTTAGAGTTCTGATTTTCTTCAACTGGCTGGATTAAGAGTCCCTCCCTCCACCCCTGGTTCTGCTGATTTCTCAATGATGCTTGGATACACTTTTATCATAGCATTTACCATATCATATTGGTTTTATTTTCATAGGAATCCTAAGTGAGTAAGGCATACTTAAGCCAGCAGATGAATGATTAAAGGGCTGTGTAGGTTCTACCTCTAGTCAATTTCCTTAGTAATTTCTGGGCATCACGTGCAGTCACCACATGGCAGCCATCGTGGCTTTCGTCCCTTGCTTGGGTACCTGCTAGTCAATGTCTGTGGCCCATGAAGTCATTTGGGGGAGCCCCATCATGGCCACCGCTTATATATTACAGATACAAGACAGGCAACACCAGAGTCTAGCTTCCGAAATGTCCCAGGTTGCTAATGCCAGGGCCATTCTGGCTTCCAGATTGAGTCAGAGACATTGGCATCCTCCCAAACTTGAAACTGTAGTTTGGTCACATGAATGAATACTGCTTGGGTTTTTCCAGCAGAGTGTGTCCTCAACCAGCTCATGCAGCTGCAATTTCTCACCCTCCTAGATTGGAATTGAAATCTAATCCAGAGGGCCTGGTTAACATCGTATACCTAGCTTTTTTTTAATCTATCCCAGGACCCTACTTTTAGAACTTCTCCCTACAGCCCAGGTGCCAAACAAAATTATCATGGAGCCGAGACAAAGGGAGAGGGTCATTTCTGCTATTAAAAAAATGTTTAAACTCTGGCTGTTAGAATTTAGATAACTGTTTTTAAATACATGCTTATGTTCCTCACTAGATTCTGAACTTTACAAGGACAGGGACTATCTTTATCTTTGACTGCAGGCACTTAATACAGTGTTAAGAGAGTCAAAGTTAATTGAAGGATGAATTATTGCAATGTCTCAGTCAGACTTAATGGTTTTCACAACTCATTTCAAGCTGTAATAGCTCCTGTCGGCACCCTCTGTTTCTCATCCGCTAAAGGATATTAAATATGTAAATATTCTTGTTGCTCAAATTCTATTTCAGGACTCCTGCTAGTGGAAAAAATGTTTGGTGCATCTATTATTTCCTTTGAGTCATCATTGTTCTTCTTGGGAATGCTGTGATAAATGTTGTCTTGCAGATTCTTTGCAGTGAAAGAGCTTTGTGGTAGGTGATGCTTCCTGAGCCTCCAAACTTGTAGCAAATTAAATTGATTTTTGTAGGTTTTCTCCCCTCAACTCTTCTAGGTGTGGAATATATGAGTAGAGCATGTCTTAGCTGTTGATTTTGTATGCTCACAGGAATTTACTCTCAAAAATATTAATTTGCATTTTGCTATGATATTTAAATCGATAACAGCCACTTATGTGGTAGGTGCTAGCAATGAACAGCCTCTATCCATTATCCTTGCCACAATCCTTAAAAGGGGGTTGGATAACTTTGTAAAGGGCCAGAGAGGAAATATTTTAGGCTTTCAAGATCATATGATCTCTGTGCTGGATCAGCTCCTCAATTCTGTTATTGTAGTGCAAAAGCAGACACAAACAATATGTAAAGGAATAAGTATGGCTGCATTCAGTTAACAACATTTTACTTAAAAACATGTGGTGGGCCAGATTTGGGTGGTTGGTTATAGTTTGCTAACCCCTGTTGCAGAGAATTTCCTTTTTAGGCAAAAAACAAACAAAAAAAACCCACAACTCATGTTAAGAGTTACTCAAGTTTGTCCTGCTCTAGTAAGTACCAGCACTAGAATTTGAACTGACTTCACCATGTCATGATTAAAAAATCAGTAAGATATTTATATTTGTTCCCTCAGTTATAAGTGTTTGCTACCTGCAAGGCATTGTACAATGTGCTATGAGAGTGATACAGGCCAAGTTTATAGCTTCCTATGGTTTACAGGGAAAGGTAGTCCATAAACAGCATTCCTCTTACTTGTCCAAGTTAGGAAGGTTGACAAGGCATCATGATTTCCAGATGACAAATGAACACTTCTCTTACCTGTAAAGTTAGTAATAGACAACGTGCTACAACAAATAAGACAGGCTGGTCCAGCTAGGCACAGACAGTATAGATTACCACAGGACTCCATGTCGAGGCCAGCTTCTGTAACACTTCAGAAATGGCAAGCAGATTGCAAAGAAGAAAGGGTGGAGAGAGCTGCTCATCTACCATGCCAGTTCCTTGTTCCAAATTTCCCACACAGAGAACTGTCTGCTCCTTTGGAAACATTAGTGAGAGGGAGGAAAATGTGAATAATATGTGAACAGATGTCCATCCTCCATTAAGGAAGGATCAGGAGTGGGGAGTAAGAGTCCTACATCTTCCTCTGTGATATAGAGCAAGCAACACAAGGGAGAGAATGACTAAGTTGCTTTGGGATTTACAGTGAAGAGGAATTACTTCCAGGATTGGAGAAAAGGAAGCATTTGACAGAGAAGGTAGCATTTGAACACATTCTTGAACAATCTTCACTTGTATATGTAAAGTGAGTGGGGTAAGTCAGAGAAAGGGAATGTCAGAAGCAGTTTGGGGGGGATCAAGAAGGTCACTTGCTAGGTCAGAGTTAAGGTGACCAAATGTCCTGATTTGCCTAAGACTCTGGGTTTCATTTGTGAAGATCTCACATCCTGGGAAGCCCCCAGTCCTGGGTGAACCAGGTGGTTTGTCTTTTGAGTGTCAGCCTAAGAACTTGGAACTCCATTTGTTGGGTGGTAGAATATGTAGAATGGCTTCATGTAGGGCTGGTAAAAGATACCACACCCTGGACTTATTGATATGATTGCTTCATAAGATGAGTCACTGGGCTGGGAATGAAAGGTGAGAGGCCAAAGGCTGTTCATAGACTTTGGGAACGATTGAAGGTTTTTGAAAGGTGTGAAGGTTACATTGACTCTTAGAGTATGGAAATGTGTAGGAAGAAGCTTGGGGACTATTTAATATAAAACCAGAGGAGAACATATTAGGGGTGAGATGTAATATTAAGACATAGTCCCTTTTTGAGAAGGACGAAAAATAATCATCATTAATCTCTTTTTTATTGTCCCATCAGGCTCTGACAGAGTTATTTAGAATTCAATCCCCAAAACTATCCTGACATGTTCATTCTAATGGATACCGTTGGGCTTGGAATGAATAATTATATAATTGAACTTATTTTTTAAAAAAATATAAATACTTTGCTCTTGTATTTTCCCAAATAAAAATGCCTTGGTAACCAAGAATGCATTTCTGGCAAGATTCTTGGAATTTTTACTTAAGGATTGTTTTCATTATCGTTATTATATGTTCTACCTAAATCTGGTCATTGTACCAGATAGATACTTTATTTTGCAAAGCCCATTGGGTAAAGCTTGTACTGTGCCTTCTTATTGGCACTGAACTAATAAACAGAATGAACCAGATGTAGATGTTATCAGTGTAATAATCTAGACAATGTCTTTCATTTAATAACTACTTGTTAATGAGTTAGTCAGTTGGATAAATGTATCTATTGAGAATCCCAAGAGGAAAATGTGGTATGTTTGAGCATGTATGTCTTAAGGATGAGCTTTATTGTTTAGGAAATATCAGAAGTTGAACTTATGAGGTAATCAGATGTTTTATGTAATATATAAATCAAGTAGAAATCTGATGATTTGAAAAAACCAGGAGCAGCTTCACAAAACTACTTCATATTAATTGCTGTAGATTCTTGCAGGAAGTTCTGTCAATTATTTTGAAATGGATTGGTTAGTTATTGCTTTTTCTTCCTAAACTTGGATTGACTATATTGTTTACATTTTTACTTTGAAATAACTTCAGACTTTATAGAGAAGTTAAATTATATACATAACTCTTGCATACCCTTTATCTTTTATCCAGATTCCTTGTTTTTTTTTTTTTTTTTTTTTTTTTTTTTATTTGTGATGGAGTCTCGCTCTGTCTCCCAGGACTGCAGTGGCACGATCTTGGCTCACAGTAACCTCTGCCTCCCAGGTTCAAGCAATTCTCCTGTCTCAGCCTCCCAAGTAGCTGGGACTACAGACATTCCCCACCACGCCCTGTTAATATTTGTATTTTTAGTAGAGATGGATTCCCTGTGTTGGCCAAGCGGGTCTCAAACTCCTGACCTCAAGTGATCTGCCCGCCTCGGCCTCCCAAAGTGCTGGTATTAAAGGTGTGAGCTACCACGCCCAGCCTTGTTAGTATTTTACCACACTTTATACTTGCTATATTATCTATTCTCTATTTTTCTGAAATTTTACAAGTTGGAGACATGATTCTCAATATCAGTGCACATTTCCTAAAAACAAAAACTACCTTATTTATAACCACAATAAATTTATTAAAATAAAGAAACTAGCAGTGGTACAATACTGATATCTAGTATAGCTAACATTCAAATTTTGCCAATTGCACTTCTAATGTTTTTTTTAGTAAAAGAAAAAATTGTTTTAGATTTAATTCAAGATCATAGATTACATTTAATGGTCATACTTTATCCCTCTTTTATTTGGACCAATTCTTCAGCCATTCTTTGTCTTTTATGATCTTGACATTTGCAGAATACTGGCCAGTTATTGTGTACAGTATTCCTCAACTTGGATTTGTCTGCTGTTTATTCATGATTTGATTGAAGTTCTGTGTTTTTGCCTGGGATACAACAATCGTGCTATTGTGTTCTTTTCAGTGCCTCATAGCAGGAAGCACATTCTAGTGATAATAACTTTGATCACTATGTTAAGGTTTCTTGTTGGTAAAGTTACTAGATTTCCCTGTGGAATAAGTCTTGTGGGAGATACTTTGATATGATAGAAAACCTTGTTTCTCACTGTATCTTGTTACTCAATGGTTTTAGCTGGTGCCTGAAATAATTATTACTGTAATTATTGCCAGTGGTGATCTTCTGATTTCTCATTAAATTTATTTTCATTAACTGGAATTCTGCAAGGAAGAGCTATTGGCCAGGTGTGGTGGCTGACACCCATAACTTCACCACCTTGGGAGGCTAAAGTGGGAAGATTGCTTGAGTCTGGGAGTTTGAGATCAGCCTGGATAACATAGTAAGACCCTCTTTCTTTCTTCCAAATAATAAAAAATTAGCCAAATGTGGTGGGGTGCATCTGTAGTCCCAGCTACTTGGGAGGCTGAGGTGGGAGGATTGCTTGAGTCCCGGAGGTTGAGGCTGCAGTGAGCTGTGATCATGCCACTGTACTCCAGTCTGAAGGACAGAGCAAGATATGTCTCGAAGAATAAAAATCAGAGCTTTCCCTTGTCCTTATTTCTTTATAACAGTATAGATTCATGGTTTATTTTATTCCATAGATTATAATCTCTTACTGTCATTTATTCTGTTGCTCATATTGTCCCAGTATGGGCATGGAACACTGGGACCTCCTTTAAACTTGTCTGTTTGACATGTTCCATCATTCTTTAAACAATTCTGTTCTCTCTGGCACAATATTTCTTAGATGGATTTTTACTTTCCCTGACCTAGCCTTGGAATAAGCATTTCTCTAAGGAGCTCCTTTTAGTTGAGAATGGTATTTAGAAAACAAAATCTGGATGCTGGATATGCTGATTGCTATTAGGGTATTATTATTTTATGCATTCTCAGCAAATAGAGCTAGGAAGTATAAGTATGTATATGTATATTTGCACACATGTGCGTGTGTGTATACATTTATACATATATACACTTATAAATTTATTCCATTTTGAGTTGCTTCTTCCCTATCCTTGCTTTATTGAGACAGGGTCTTTCTTGTTGCCCATACTTAAGTACTGTGGCATGATCTCGGCTCACTGCAACCTCTGCCTCCTAGGCTCGAGCAATCCTCCTACCTCAGCCTCCTGAGTAGTTGGAACTACAGGCGTGTGCCACCGTACCTGGCTAATTTTTGTGTTTTTAGTAGAGATGGTGTTTTGCCATGTCACACAGGCTGGTGGTCTCAAACTTCTGAACTCGAGCAATCTACCCACCTTGGCCTCCCAAAATGCTGGGATTACAGGCTTGAGCCACCATGCCCAGCCTATACTTGTTGTGTTTATTATTTGTTGAGTATGTCAAATATTAAAATGATTCTGAAGGTCAAAACAATAGGAAGAGGTGTGTATACTTTCCATACCCCATCCTTTCTACTCTGTTCACATTTGCCTATCTCTCATTTGGTTACCACCTGCTGGCTGTAGGTAACCAATCTCTTTTCTTTTTCATTTATTCATCTTAGATATCTTTTTACACAAATTAATAGATGTGTATATTTTATTTCCCTTTTGTTCTGATATCAAAGGTAACATACATTAGACACTCATTTGCACTGAACTTTTTTTACATAACAGTATATGTTGGAAATAATTCCATATCAGTTTGTAGATTTTCCTCATTATTTTTTAATGGCTTTGGCTGCAGTGTACTGTACTGCATGGATGTACCACAATGTATTTAATTACTGTCCTGTGTATGGGCATTTAGGTTGCTTCCAATAGTTTGCAGGCACAGACTGCAAAGAATAACTTTGTACAAAGTGTATTTTCAGGTTAACATTTTAATTTCATTGAAGCAACTCAATTCAATTTTTTTTAAGTCGTCCTTGGAGAGATTTGGAGTTACATGTCAGCCTGCTTTTATATCTTTGGAAGTACCTTCTTTTATTTCTTTTGAATACCTTTGGAATAAAATTGTAAAGTTCCCCTACTTTTAAGTAGTGAGACACACCATATTTGGAAAACACACCATGAAATTTTAGTAATTTAATTCATGTTTAATGTGTAGTCAAAAGAGCCCTCATGCTTCCTGGCTTTTTTATTATCTTAGGTAATCTGAGTGGCTTCTAACGAGAGGTTCTAAAAGAATTTGGGTAACTGGTTTGATAGCTGTATTGAGACATAACTCTGCATAACTCCTTCCATCCACCACTCCCTCCTCCCCATACAGGATACAGGCCTTAAAAAATGCAAGCATGGCCATCTACTTCTCCAAATTAATAGTTGCTCTTTTATTATCAGTAGCTTTAGAGACAGTGTATTTTTAAAACACTTGTTTGTCCAATATCTGTTACCTGTGGGCATAACAGAGTGTCCTATTGAATAGAGCCCTATAGATTATGGATTTACAAATAAAGATATTTACAGGGCTGCTCTGCAACACCTTCAGTAACCCCGCTTTTCTATTCAACTCTCACTACCTAAGAGGAAACCAATCATAATTTTATTTTTACTTCCTCTCTCGTGTGTTCGCATTCTGCTCGTTTCTTAACTCTGAATCAAAAATCAAAGCATATCATTTTAGTTCAGATGCCATGTGTTGTGTTTTATCTGATCCTCATGCACTTGAACTCGGGTTTCCTTGACAAAGACTCTGTTGTTTCTGGGTGGATTGACTTTAACCAGAAGCTGGTGCCTTTCTAAGCTTCATTTTTGAATGGGTTCTGGGGGTAACGCGACTTGCTCCTCAGGGATGCTCAGATACTGGGACTTTTTTCTCAATGTGGAATTTCCTGAATTTGATTAAAGTGATGTAATTTTATTCCCTTTGATAACTATGAAGAGAAATTGTTCTAAGTATTTCTGAACAGTAAATTAATAGTAGTATGAATGCTAAAGGAGCTTAATTTGAAAACTTGATTGAATAATTTTATTATAAGAAATCAATCAATGAATCTCCCTCCGTCCCTCCCTCTCTCTTCATTCTCATTTTAGTTACACTTGTAATACATAAATATATCCTCAGGTGTGTGGGGCAGGGGGAATATAAAGCATCTCTCTCATGTCCCCTTCATTTCCCTCTCCAGATGCAGCTACCATTTTCTTAAATTTATTGTTCATATTTAAGATGTTCAACATGTTTTGATATATAAATAGAGTGAAATGATTACTCAAACAGATTTACATATCCACCGAACTTCTGGTATTTTCTCTGTGTTTATACATACACAGTCATATAAACTCTCATGTGTGTTTGGGGACTTGGGGATGAAGAGGAAATGTTTTTCTTCTCCAGAGGCAAGGGTGACGACTTGAAGAAAATTACTCCTACATTTTGGTGCTACAATTAGAAAGGGGAGAATAGCCATTCCATCTGTTGTTGAAAATCAACTTAGACGACTTAACTATTGCTCTCTCTCTGTGCTATTTTAAAAAGAGAAAGGAGACCATATGAGATGGGGACCACTTCTAGAAGGTACTAAAGATGGAGAGTGGCTGTTTGACTACAGAGTGGGTGATATTGGAGATTATAGTCTTGACAGGACTTCTGTAGCATGGTGGGGAGGTGACCACTTAAAGCATGTATCTGAGGGATAAAGTCTCAGTATTGCCAGCTGTGTGTCAGCTAGATAATGTGGTAGGAGTTTTGTTGATGGTCTGCTAAGGCCTAGGGAAGTCATCATGGATGGTAATTCCTCACTAACAGGGTTCTTTTTAATGATAAAGGTGATGAAGCCACCTCCCTCCCTCCCTCTCTTCCTTCCTTCCTTCCTTCCATTAAGAACATGTGCAGAACATGCAGGTTTGTTGCATAGGTATACATGTGCCATGGTGGTTTGCTGTACCCATCAACCTGTCATCTAAGTTTTAAGCCCCACATGCATTAGGTATTTCTCCTAATGCTATCCCTCCCCTTTCTCCCACCCCCAGACAGGCCCCGGTGTGTGATGTTTCCCTCCCTGTGTCCATGTGTTCTTTCTCATGGTTCAACTCCCACTTACGGCATCATCTTTTCTTTCTTATCCCATTGGCAATGAGACCATTAAGGCCACCAAGGAAAGGGCTAAGTCCTTACCTTTTAGGTAGAAGATATGTCCCCTTTTCCCCTCTAGCACACGGGAGAATGTTAGCACATCCCTCTAATCCCCATGTTCCCCAAGCTGTTTGGAATTAGACTTTGCCCACCTGTGTTGCCAGGAGGAGGGGTTTTGCGTTCAATTTACATTGATGCCTAAACTGAAAAGGAATGGGCCTTAAATATGCAGGAAGAACTATAATAAATTCCTACTTGCTTTCATTTATAGAATGTGCTAATTCTACTTAGGTCACTGATACCCATCTGTGAAGTAGGGGCTCAGGGCAGCAAAAGGAGAAAGGTTTTGAGAAAAAAGTTAATTTATTTGCATATTCCAGTGAGTCCAACTGTCTCCGTAAACTAGTTAATAGTTTGTTTGGCAGAGAAGTACAGTTGATTTTCACGTCAATGATTTATATAACATAAGATTGTTCAAAATGGTTGAGACTAAGCCTTAGGGATTTTTAAATTTATTAATGTTGCACTAAATTGGGGATATTCTGCATAAGTATCTTGTTAAATTAGACTGCATGTTCCTAGAGACCAGGAACCTTATTTTATTTTCTGAGGAGCCAGGTAAAAGCATGTGCTAAAACCTGCAAATATCCATACTTGATGCCAAACACTGAAGTGGACTCTGGGCACATCAGAATGTATAGGAGGTGATACCTGTTTTGGGGGAGCTTACTGTCTACTAGGGAAGACATATGTGTAGATGGGTAATTTTATAATGTAACAAATATAGAAGACTCCAGGATGCCTCAAAGTGATACTGTAGTGGCTCTTTGACTTTAAAAGGGATTAGGGTATCAGGGAAGGCTTCCTGGAGGAGATCATGTGTTCTTTTTTAGGTTAGGGAATTGTGTATCATTTTTATACTTATTATTGTGTTCCTAGTATGTAGGACATAGTAATCATAAATTTTATAAATGAATATATGAAATAGAGATTCAAATGAGTCCTATGAATTATAAAACTAAAGCAATAATATTGCAGGTAAATATATTTTAGGCATGGATGGTTATAAGCAGAAACAAACTTGAATTCGAGGCTGCTATTATGTGCAAGAGGAGACATAGCTCAGACTGGAGACTAGACTTTGTTCTTTAGGTAGTAGAGACCACAGTGGATTTTTAAATAGCAGAAGTGATAGGATTTTATTTAATTTCTTAAAAGAAATCCCAGTGACAGTTTAGTGAAGAATGAATTAGATGGATGTGAGAGTTGGGAGCATGAAAGCGTGTACATTGGTAGAGGTGCCCAAGTTTTGGCGTGAGAAATGTGATGAAAATGCAGAAGTGAGAACAGGGTGAAAGATGCTTTGGAGAATGCAGATTGGTAAGAGTTGCTGACTGACTGTGGTGAGGGATGAGACGCTTGGATGGATGTAAGGTTTTTGTTCCCTTAGAGGTAGCAGGAGTCTCCTGGAGAGGGCTTCTGGAAGAGCTACTGTTTTATTTTTTAACTTTTATGAAAAAAGAGATCAACTGGCATCTGGCATACACCATATTCCTGTTTAGAGTGCTGTGCAACAAATGCCTACTAACTGCCAGAGGGCATGAGAAAGCAGTTTTCTTCTGTCAGGCGTGTTGCTGCCCTGAAGAAAATGTGAATCCTGAAGGAAGAGCAGCCACTAGGAGTGTCTGATATCAAGTTACCTGCTAGTCTTTCTACTGCTAGTAGCACTAAACCAAAGCACAAAGTCTATCCTTTTAAAGAATGTTTGGAGAAAACCATCATATACCCATAAGGGACTACTGTTCTTGCCAGAAAAATGCCACTATTATTTCTTTAAAAAGCACCCAATCAGCAGGTGCTTGGGCACTTTCTAAGACTGACTGGTGTTCTTGTCACACAGGTTAACAAAAAAGGGGGGAAGAAAAAGGAGGCAATTGTGGTCTTTCTCACCCAGCTTGATTTAAGGGCAATTTTTTTTTTTAAGAAATCATTAAAGGAAAGTTTAAAAGCAGTGTGTCAACATGTGACTGAGAATTGGCTCCGACTGAAAGGCTGAGAGAAGCCCTCAAAGCAGCACGCCTACCTTGGAGCATGGGTCAGATTTGCAGAAGATGAGATAAACATATAAATGGGAAAGGGTTTTATGGGTCATATGTTTAATTTTAATTTTCTTTACCTTAATTATTATTATTATTGAGTTGGAGGCTTGGTCTATCACCCAGGCTGGAATGCAGTGGCTTGATTTCTGATTGCTGCAACCTCCACCTCCCGAGTTCAAGCAATTCTTGTGCTTCAGCCTCCTGAGTAGCTGGAATTACAGACGTGTACCACCACACCCGGATAATTTTTGTATTTTTAGTAGAGATGGGGTTTCACCATGTTGGCCAGGCTGTGTTTTTTTTTAACATAAGAATCAGTGTTGTATAATTCAGAGTTTTGAGTAGAATTCATTTTATTAAACTTGGGTATATTTGAGTCTTTGTGATTCAAGGATTAGAAATAAAATAATCTTCTACCAAGGTTGCTTCTATATACATCTTTTTAGAGTGATCTATGTTGTATTGGCTAACATAAATATAGTGCTATGAGTCAGGTTTTAAAACTATCACACATCTATGTAATAATATATATGTAGTTCTTAGGTTGGCATGAAGTCTGTTTTCTTAAAATATGAATCATTAAATATAAAGGCCAAATTCGCTAAAAGACCATGAAGATATGAAATTCAGAGTTCTGGCACTCTTAACTCTGGGTGTTCTATGGGAAAAAAAATCTTAGCATTTGGTAATATGTGAATTTATTTTTAATATTTATCTGGATTTTCTGTCATGTGCCTCCTGCCTTTCTGTTCCTATTTAAGACATTTGGCAAAGAGGAACAAAGAGATTTAATTCTTACTGAATATGAAACTGCTTAGGCCTGGATAATGTCTGTATTTTTGCTAAGTCTGGAAAGATGTACATTTTAGCCAATGCTGGAATAGCTTAAACTATTAAAATCATACATGTATTGTTTTGTCTTTTATGTAGGAAAGTACTTGTGTGTGGCCTGGTTTTACTTGATGTGGTCTCAGTTAAGCTGGTTGGCTGCTTGAGGTCTCTTGTGTTTACCTAAGGGAGGTTTGGGAAATATTGGTTAATATGCCACAGTGTGAGAAGGATTTATTACAAGTGCCATGCACCATATAGGCATTCTTCCCCTTGTAAACCAATGCTTTATATAAGAATGTGTCATGATAACTAGGATTAACTTTCTTATTTTTTCTGGGTGAAATAAGAGACTCCCCAAAAGGGCTTACCTTAGAAAGGTGAATCTGTGTGTCTGTCTTAACTCTGATTGTTTTCTGCCAGATTTAAGTGAAGTCCCCTTTTAGCAAGAAAATATAAATATGAATTGAGAGGCTAATTTTACCTGCCATTAAGTAAATAACAGTATTACACAAAACAAGGTATTTTTTTTTTTTCTACATCAAACAAGTTAAGTTTTGCTCAGTTGCTGAATGATGCAACATTCTGTAGACTGAGACTTCAAATTCTAGGAAGGCTTTTACATTGGTAGCAATTAGGAAAACAAATCTAGGAATTTAAAGATTATAATGTTAAGTGCTGACAGCCCACAGACTATTAACATTCAGCTGTATATTTTCCCTCCCTTTGATTCTTGGAGGTTCCATGCAATTGAATCTTTAGTTTGAAATTTCTTTCCTTCCATAAGATTGAAATTTTCCCAAGATAGGCAAATCGTTCATTACTAATATTAAAAAGAAATAAGCATATCCTTTGTTTTAAAATTTTGTTTTTATCAAAGTTGTACATGGTTTACCAGGCCTATAATGAGAATCTGTTCCATTCCAATGCCTTCTTGTTACTCCCGGAGCCCCCCTTGACTACTTTCAGAACCTTTGGGTATTTATGTTTGTATCTTTCCATAACATGCTTTTATTGCTCCTTCTCTGCTTTTTAATTTGGGGCATTATGTGCTAAATTGCTACTATGGAAGAGAAGTATTTAGCTTACTTAAACTGGTTCCCTTCCTCACTATACAATAGCCCACTTCTTTTCCCTGTTCTCCTGGTAGAGTTATATTTTCATTTTTTAAGGCATGAATAGGTGGCATTTATATTCTTACAACCATTGTATTAGGCCATTCTTACACTGCTCTAAAGAAATATCTGAGACTGGGTAATTAAGTTTTTCAAAAAGGTCGTTCAATTGGCTTGTGGTTTTGCAAGATTTATGGGAAGCATGGTGCTGGCATCTACTCAGCTTCTTGGGGAGGCTTTAGGAAGCTTTTACTCATGGTGGAAGTTTACCATGGTGGGAGTAGAGGTAAAATGTCCAGAAGAGGTGCCACACGCTTTTAACAACCATGTCTCGTGAGAACTTATTATCACCAGGACAGCTCCAAGCCATGAAGAATCTGTACTGCCCACTAGGCCCCACCTCCAACAACTGGGGGATCACATTTCAATGTGAGATTTGGTGGAGACACACATCTAAACCATGTCAACCCTGCGAACAAAGATTATCCAAAGCTGAGTCACATAGTGTATGTATATTTTAAATATTTGTTGCATTTCCTATCCTACATAGTTATTGTTTTCTCTGGAGGTGGCTTTTTCTCTATGTATGCTTCCCAAATTCAACTCTAAATGCTCTTCAGTTTGCTAAATTCCTTTCTAGTATGTTAGAATATATTAACTATCTTATTTTATCCTTTTGGATAAATACCTTTCAGTGTCGCTGGTCTACAGCAGTCTTGACTGGATGTTTTATAGCCTGCTTCACAGGTGTCCTCTTGGGATTTCCCATAGTATGATCTTGGGGAATTCCTTCTGCCCCTAACTTGTGTTGGTTACTCTGTTGCCTGGATTCTATCTTTTCCTGTTCTATTTTTATTATTTTTAAATTCCATTTTTGTGGAACATACATCCTTTAGTAGCTTACTGAGAAAGGATACCTGGGATATATATTTTTGAGACCCTATATGCCAGAAAGTGTCTTTTTTCTGCTTCACAATTGACTGTTTTGGATGGTCCTGGATTCTTACTAGAGATTTTCTGTAGCCATTTTCTCTCTCCCAGATTTCAACCTTGGATGGTCCCTCCTCTAGTATTCATTACATCTAACTCCTAATTTCCTTCCCATTCTTCTCCAGCACCCAAGTGGATGGTGTAGGTTAGGAGCCTGTGCCGCCTGGAATAGTGTCTTTCCTTTCTCTGCATTCTCTCCCCCTCACCTTCAAAAGTTATACGTACCAATAGTTGGTGTCTTATTTTTCTTTGTGGCAGTCTAAGAGAACCAGAGCCAGACAGTAATGAAAGTGACTAAAAACAGATTTTATCCAGGAATTATTGCAATAGGAGGAAAGATACCTCAGTATAGAACTGGGCTTAATTTCAAATATACAAGGAAAAGTGGGGATTTATATACTAGGAGTGGGGCTGGGGATATTTGGATAGAAAATTACTAAGAAGAGATATTAATGGTAGGAGGACTCTTGCTAAACTGACTTAAGATCAGATATCAATGGTTGGGGGTGAGGCATTTGATCAGCTATCAAGAGTGATCAGAAATCCAGGATGGGGATGCTCTCTACACTGACTTAGCAGGATTCTTTCTAGGTAGGCCCAACAAGAACAGGGGTCACAGTTGAGGCCTAGTCCAGAGAAAAGGGC
The DNA here is from genome assembly GCF_009761245.1 of Sapajus apella. Taxonomy (NCBI): domain Eukaryota; kingdom Metazoa; phylum Chordata; class Mammalia; order Primates; family Cebidae; genus Sapajus; species Sapajus apella. The sequence goes on along the minus strand of NW_022436943.1, from coordinate 32,189,411 downwards.
TTAGAGGAACCTGACTACATTTGCTCAAGGAGAGAGTCTTTGCCGTGGTTCAAGTGACCATACCACATGTGTTCAGGTGTTAGCAAAAATTCTCAAGATAGGGTTTGTAACACTTCTCATACTAGTGTTATTTGTGTGCGTGTCACATATCATTAGAATGTGAGATAAATAACAGTACTATTGACATTTATATAACCTGCTCAGGAGAATGATGATATGGGTTTTTTTTCCCTCTAAGGCTAGTTATACCCAGCCATTAACCACATTAAATTATCAAAATATGTATGTATGTCACAAGAATGTGATATAACTTTATGTCTAAAAGCACTTTATCACCATAGAATTGGAGGGTGTAATTATGTTCCTTTTATGGCTAACAAACCAACTTATGAATCACAGGTATAATGTGGGGTATTTTTCTACAAAGGAAATATACAGCAAGTCGAACATCTTAAAGATCAATGATCATTGTAGTCTTAAGTCAATTTACTATTTTGAAAGAGGATGCAGCAGGTTTCACTTTTGGTTACTAATAGCAATCTCTCCTGAGTGGCAGAAGCTCAATCCAATGGGAAGAAATTGTAGGGCAAACCTTTTATTAACAATGGTTTCTGCACAGAAAGGCAGATGAATTTATTAACAATGGTGGAAAAGTATAAGGGTGAGTGTAAAAACCAACCAAAAATAGAAACAGAAAAAACAATGTATAAATAAGAAGTTAAGTTTCTAGTTTTAGTTACTAGTATTGATCAGAGGTTACAGAATCCCTGAGGATTTTGATTGAAGTTTTTTTTTTTTTTTTAAAACTTTTATTTTAGGTTCGGGGGTACTTGTGCAGGTTTGTTATATGTAGTAATTGCATGTCATGGGGGTTTTGTGTACAGATTATTCTGTCACCCAGGTAATAAGCCTAGTACTGGTAGGTAGTTTTCAGTCCTCTCCCTTCTCCCTCCCTCCCCACTCAAGTAGGCCCTTGTGTCTGTTATCCCCTTCTTTGTGCCTTTGTGTGCTCAATGTTTAGCTCCCAGTTATAACTGAGATCATGTGGTATTTGGTTTTCTGTTCCTGCATTATTTCACTTAGGATGATGACCTCCAGCTCCACTCATATTGTTGCAAAGGATATGATCCTTTTCTTTTTTATGGCTGCATAGGATTCCATGGTGTATCTCTACCACATTTTCTTTATGCGTGGATTGAGTCTTGACTAATCAGGAAATGAATTTTGAAACATTCTCTTATCTTTGAATAAATTAATGGTATATCCCCTCCTTGTACTAGACTGATAATCCCCTAAAAATACATATAATGGAATTGGAGAAGACACAAAGAGGATTCTAAAACAGGGTAAGGAGGTAACTGCTTGTGAGGAGAAATAAAAAAAAAATAGGGATATATGTAGAAACAGCTCTGTAAGGAAGATATGGTCACTTGTTTTTGACATTGTGGTTGATATAAATAGTATTGATAGTTAGAATACTGCCTTATTCTAAGGTTTGGTGAGCAGTGAGACTAGAAAATTTCAATGAGTGTGAATTTATGGAACCAATTAAGAATTAGGGGTGGAAAATACAAATAACCTCAAAAATGATTTAAGTAAATTTGTAGATGACAGATCCTTAATAGGTTCTTGCTGGGAACTAGGGATGTGTTGGGTACACTCCTAACCTTTGAGGTTGATATCAAAGAACAGCCGTTTTTCCCATAGCATGTCCCTTGGTACCATCATCAGAATCCTGGACTAGAAGAATTGGGAGCCTGATCCAATGTGGCAAGACCCATAGGCTCTGATCTGTGCTAGGTCTGTGTTGGTTGCAAAGTTAGGGTAAATTCCAACATGAGGATTACAAATGTCAATGAATGAAAACTTGAAAACCTTAACTTTTATATTTCCTAATCTTTGTTAATTCTTCTTCATGTAGTATACTCCTAAAGCTTAAACTTTCTTGGACTGTCTTTTTTATTATATATCCCATTCTTGACTATGGTGATACTTCTTCAACTACTAGTTTCTTACACAATGGTTGAATAGGATTAATTAATTAACTAGTAGTTTCCCATACTGTAGGTTGAACAGGATCAATTAATTCCAAGAGTAGAGTCTTCACTTTTGGAATTTCTCTTACATGTCACTCCATTTTCAATTTGCAGTTTGATATTATAAAAGAAATTTCTACTTCAGTTATGACTAGACTTTTCTAATAGAAGGATATTTATTTGAATGGTTTTTCATCTATATGTAGGAAAACATGTAATTTTAGGGATTTGGGGTACAGATTATCTGTTTTCCTTACTACTACTTTGAGGGAGAAGGGTGAAATTCAGAACTTTGATCTGAATGCTTTATAGCAATGTGTAGGAATCAACTGAGGATCTTGTTCAAAAGCAGATTTGGATTCACCAGTGAAGTGAAGCCTGTGATTCTACAATACATGAGGTATGGGATGAGGAAGGTCTGAAATTCAGCTTCTAGGTGATGCTCATGCAGCAGGTTTGAGGACCACATTTGGTATAGCAAGACTTAAAAGGATTGCTTGCTAAGTTCGTGCTGTAGTTTCAAAAACCAATCTTGGTCTCAGCTTTTCCACTAACTGTTTCATAAAGGAATAATGAAAACAAATTATATAAACAGCATCCATATACTATAGTTATTTAGATGTTGAATTCATGTAGGAATATTTTCTTTCCACCTACTCTGAATTCTTCCCAGCTCTCTTCCTTTTCCTTATTTTCATTCTGTATTGAAAAATGGAGGCTTAAGTGACACAAATGTTTCTTGATTCTATTAAATTTAAACACACATACTCTTTCAGCTCTGTGTATTTTACTTAATTACTGGTAGTAAAACTGAGTAAAGGGATTTAAGGCTTATGAATGTTGTACTTGGAGGAAATTGTAATTAAGGTAATTAGGGCCTTTGGGTTCCTGTATTTTAAGCAAATTAAGCTTTTACATGTTTTTTAAAGAGACAGTAACTCTTCGCTGCCCAATTATTTCCTCTGCACGGATGAACTTGTGCATTCTGTGTGTGTGGTTCAAATGGCACACATCCTACTTTGTTATTTCAGGTAAATCATGGATTTACCCTAAGAACTTTTTTCTTAATTGCCATATATGAACCACTGGACAACTTGAAGCAAAAACTAAGAAATAATGAGGTACTTTGGTACCAAAATTATTTTAAAAGCCATATTCTTCTTTAAAAACATTTTAAGAGAGAATAATTGTCATTTACCTTTTATTGCAAAATCACTCTGTTCTTTATTAAAGCAATATGACTTCATTGCAAGATGTTTATGAAGTGCCAAATACAATAAAGAAAACTGATTCACACTACCTTGTAGTAATCACTGTTAATACTTTTGTCGTCTTTTGCAAGATTTTTTTTGTGTGTATGTAAAAGGTAGAAATTTCCTAAGACATATACCCATCGATACAACCAAGTCACCCTCTTTTTTTTTTTTTTTTGGAGACATAGTCTCACTATGTCACCCAGGCTGGAGTGCAGTGATGCAATCTCAGCTTACTGCAACCTCTGCCTCCTGGGCTTAAGTGATCCTTGCACCTCAGCTTCCAGAATAGCTGGGACTATAGGTGTGCGCTACCATGCCCCACTAATTTTAAACTTCTTTTTTGTAGAGACAAGGTCACATATATTGCCCAGGCTGGCACTTTACTTTCTAAACTTGAATTAGTTTCTATCTTGGTCTGACTTTCTCTTAGTCATGGAAAATGAATTTTGGTAAATTAATCTTGTTTTTTTAATGAAATGTTTTCCCATTTTTATTCCTGGGTGTGCGCTTCCTTCCTTTCTTGCCTTTTCACCAAGGCTTGCATCAAGTTTTGCCAAGGGAGGGAAAGTGATGGAGACCTCGTATCATCCTGACGCTCCTCCCCTGCATGTGCTATCCTTACTGATCTTCACTCTCCTCCATCTGCCCGCATGTCATCCCCTGCATATCACACATTCATGAGGGCTCTGTTCTTCTGTCCAGGCTTTCTGCCTCTCTGTCCTGACTGTGAAGCTGTCTTCACTTCTTGCTCTCTCTCTAAGCCACTTCTGAACTCTTCTTGGAGTGTAAGGTAGTTTGGATGGCCCCTTATACTGCTTTGGACTCAAGAAGACATCTCGGACCCTCTTTGCCCTGAATGTCTTACTACCATGTCTGGTGTTCTACTCGTGTAAGTGTCTGGGATGGAGGAGCACTCCTGGATTCTACGACTTCCTTGGGCTTTCCAGCTATCTTCTTGTTTCATTTCCCAAATTTGTCAGGATGGAATATGCATTATCTTTTATTCCATTTCCCAAAGGTTATGGCATACGTACCTTTGTAGAGATCCACTCAACCAAAACTCAGTGTTTTCTTCTCTCTCCCCCTCACAACTTGCTGCTGATTCAGTGGGTCTTTTATTTGTCTAAGCAGATAATTAGCTGTGAAAGATTATATAGCCCTTTATGCTTATTTATGATGGACTTTTGCTCTGAGTCTTTTTTTTTTTTTTTTTTTTTTTTTTTGGTCTCTGTTTTTTGATGCTTATAATTCAATATCTTTTTTTATTTTTTAATTGCTTTTAATTTTTATTTTTTGAGAAAAGGTCTCATTCTGTAGCCCAGGCTGGAGTGCAGTGGCACAATCTTAGCTCACTGCCACCTCCACCTCCCAAGATCAAGTGATCCTCTTGCCTCAGCCTTGCAAGTAGCTGGGACTACAAGCATGTGCTACCATGCCTGGCTAATTTTTGTATTTTTTGTGGAGACAGAGTTTTGCCATGTCACCCCGGCTGGTCTCAAACTCCTGGACTCAAGTGATTTGCCCACCTTAACCTCCCAAAGTGCTGGAATTACAGGTGTGATCCAGTGTGTCCAGCCTATTCAGTGTCTTGTGATGCAATAAAATTAAAGGAAAGTAAAGATTTTTGTCTCTTCCAAGAGTTCTAAAATTCTGTTTGGAAACTCAAAATTTGAGCATTTGTACTTCTTTTTCTTGAGAAACCTTCCTTTGAGCCAGTGAATTCCACTTGAGCATTTGAATGAAGAAAAAGCTAAGAGCTAAAAATAAATTTTAAAATTGAGTTAATACTCAAAAATTTAATCACATGTAATATATGTGACTTTTAAAAAATAGGATCCTAGACTGTGTTTGTAATCTGTCCCCAGTCTATATAGAGCCTTGTCTGTATGCTAATACTGCTGTGCATAATCAGTGGTTCTTTGTAGTCAATATTTTATAACTAATATAAGTTATTCAGTATTTTATTTGTGGACATTTAGGATGTTTACTATCTTTTCACTAGTAAAACAAATGCTGTGATATAAATTGTATATATTTCTGCATTGATCCAATTTTTTCAACTAGATTCCTAGAAGTAATATTATGAAATTCACATGGAATTTCTATGAAATTAGTATTTCATAGAAGTAATATTACATTACAGAGGAAAATTTCAATATTTCCAAATTATATTCTAGGAGATATATACCAATTTACATTACCACTAGCAGTATATAAGATGCTCATTTCCTGAATGCTTATCAGTTGCTAAAATCATAAATCCCTTAAATCTTAATTTAGTGTAGGTATGAGTCTATTTTGATTTGCATTTTGTCAGTAATGAGATTGAATATATTATATATCTTTTTATGTCTGATTAATTTCTACTTTTTTTTTCAGTAGCTTATTTATATTTTTACTTCCTTTTCCGAAAGGACTTTTCTTGATTTTGATTTGCCAGTATTCTCTATACAAAAAAATTTACCATTATTGTATGTTTCAATGACCTTTTCTAGTTTTTTTATTATATACTTTCCTGCAAAGAAGTTTGTTGTTTTAATCAAATTTACCTTTTAATTTTATTTTTTATGTTTTGTATTTTATGACTTTTTAACATAGCCTTTCAGAACTCTTTAATTACCCTATGAACATAGACTTTAAAACTAGCAAACCATTGTACAAAGTATATTTGATATATTATGAAACAAGGGTACATTTTAAATATGTTTATAATAGCTTAATATGTATTAATACACATAATTTGAACATATTACTTATAACGTCAATATTTTTATGCAAACTCTGCAAGCTGCAATTAAGAAACCATCATTTCATGATTAATAATTCACAGTGAGGAGGTTGCAGTGGTTTGTAAGATGACTGCAACCTCTCCTTGAGTTGAGTGAGCTGGCTATGATCATATGAGCTGTGGTGTCTTGTGTCCTTTGTGAAGCCTAATCCTCAGAGGCCTAGCAGTTAGTTATTTCTGTGAGTGAGGAAGGCCACAGGCTAGTCAACAGTGATGAACTCCACATTAAATAGATGTACTCTAATGCAGGCAGCTGCTATTCAGCTCTGGTTAATGATTATCAAGCAGGAATATGGGCCATGCCATCTGATTATTACAGGAAAAGCAAGAAATTTGGGTTGTCATAATAAAATTTTTCTAAAGGAAATATTTGGTGAACATAAAACAAAATTGAGTTCTTTAGTTCTTAAACATATATAGTGGCCCTAGAAATGTTTGCATACCAAGACAATGAACTGATCTTTCCAGAGAATAGCTAATTTCTTCTTTTACGCCACTCCCTTGGGTGTATGTGTATGCAGGTATGTGTGTGCTGCATACTTGAATATCTATGTGTATGAACCTAATGATCAGCTCTGTTACTGTTTTTGAGACAGGCAAGGTGTAGTTAAAAAAATTTTTTTTATAGATATGGAATCTTACAGTGTTGCTCAGTCTGGAGTGCAGTGGCTATTCATAGGCTTGATCATGGTGCAATGCAGCCTCGAACTCTTGGGCTCAAGTGATCCTCCTGCCTCAGCCTCCTGAGTAGCTGGGACTACAGGCATGTACCCAGCTTGATTAGTGCTGATGTTGAGCTAAACCCAAGCTCCTCACAGTCTTTATTTACTGGCTTTTTATTTTCCCCTTCTGCCACACCTTTTTAAAAAATACGTTGTTCTTGAGGGTACTATGAATAAAAATGAAGAGTTTTTAAAGAGGAAGAAACAGGGTTTCTGCAATATCAAGTTCTGATGCCTGAAGATGAAACTGGAGACTTAGTGATTATGAAGTAACTGCAAGAGTGTGTCTGTTGACGAGAGTTCTCTGCAGGTGTGTCCTCCCTGTCACATGACATCAGGAGGCAGTGATGCAGTTTGTTTCATTATTGGTGATTCTAGTTTTGATCACTTGGTTAATGTAAGTTTGGCTAAATCGCTCCATTATAAAGGCAACTTTTCTCATTTGTGATTAATACATAATCTCTTGGGTGATATATTTTTTTCCCAATAAACTTTAACCAAATGGTGTTTGGATGGTGATGATCTCTGCCTAAGTTATTATATTAGTTGTGGCAAAATGGTGATCTGTGTGGCCACAATTATTCAAATGTGGATTTTATAAGACAACTAGCCTGGACTCTATAAAAATCTCAGTGTCAAGAAAGCAAAAAATAATGGAGGAAATTAAACAAGACTAAATAAACCAAATGCAATGCATGGCCCTTGATAGGTTTCTAAAGATAGATGGGAAAAACAATATTTTTTGGAAGAAATGAAGAAATAGGAATATAAACAACATATTTGTGATACTTTTTAAAACCCATGTTAAATGTCTGAGATCTGGCAATGCTATTGTGGTTATGTAAAATAGTCTTCTTATTTTTAGAAAGCACATGCTGAAGAATATAGAGTGACATATTGTGATGTCTGCAGTTTACTTTCAAATAGTTCACCAAAATAATTATCAGTGTGCATTTCTTCATCTCTACCTCTAGGTCTGTGTGTATATAGATAGATATAGACAAATGTAGATGTTGACATAACAGAGGGAGAGAATGCAGGGGAAATTATTTTTAAAATAATGTTAGTTTTGATATGACTTAATGACTTACACCAGGTAAGGTGTTTATAAAGTGTTTACAATCCTGGTGTCCTACAGTCTCTTTCAGAATTTGGAGTTTGTAAAGTTCAATTTTCCCAGCATATTGAAAATCAGATATTCTTCTGTCTTTTTGAATTCCTTTTTTTTTTTTTTTTTGGAATCAATTTGCCAGTATTAAAAAAAAAATCTATAAAAATGTAACTAATTAGAGCCTTCTTTTCTGCCTTATATTTTAATGTATTTTCCTTAATCTATGCTTGATCTTTCCTTTTCACTTTGAAGGTCTCCATTTTTAATAGACAAAAATAGAAAGTAAATAAAAAACCCATAGTCTTCCTATCTCTCTCATCTACTATTACATTATATCTTAGTAAGTGAACTTAAGTTATTTTTAAAGCAAATTTAATTTTAAAAATTTTCACAAATGTTAGGAAACTTTTATCTTTACATTTCTTTTGATATTACTTTTTCCCTGAATATATCCTTTTTTACATGTTGTTTAAAATGTTTGAATTCATCAGAGAACTTTCTATGCAACCATGTTGAACTCTCTAGATTATCACTCATCTTTTCCCCTTTGAGATTATGTAAAGATGTTCTTATTTTGTAAATAGCCTTATAATTTATATTCTAATTTAGAAGCTTTGGCTACAAACACAAGCCTGTTTCTTCTGAAAATTATCTTCTTAAAGTATGGGATTATACTTCTAGGATCACAGTCTCTATATGCTATTCTAAAACAAACTATGATAACATTTAATTTTCGTATTAACAGTTATTCCTTGCATTTAAGTGTTGAATGACTCCTTTTGTTTTTGCTATTTATCTGAAAGATAAATGACCAATACAATCAGCTAAGGTTTATCAGACATAGTGAACTTTTTATCCTCGCATTCCCCAAACCTGCGCATATGTCTGTATGTTTATATATATACATATGCTCTTCCTTGGACTTGGAAATCTTGTTCCAACAGGCAAACTCCTGTATTCTCTTCAAGACCCGAGTCCTGTTACTGCCTATTTTTTAGCTCTTCCAGAATAAATTATATCTCCTCCTTCTCTACCCCAAAGCACTTGATAGTATGCACATAAAATACAACTTTAAAACTACAACATTTTGGAGAGCTCTTACTGAACGAATCTAGAATAATCTAAGTATTATATGAAGACAGTAACAGACTACAGCCCATTGAATAAAATTCATGAGTACCTTTCCCTTCTCCCTCATTTGTCTGTCTGCTTTTTTATATCAAACAAATGAGGGAGAAGGTAAAGGTCTCCCCAACACCAGCATGCCCACTAATAAATGGAAAGGAAATGATGGAGTTAAAAAATTATCTTCGACAACCTGATGATAATAGTTCATTTAGGCAAGAGTCACCAATGGATGTCAAACCAGTGTATGAAAGTTTGAATAGCAGGATATTTATATAGTTTTACTATGTCTCCTCTCAAAATACTTATCAATTATAGAATAAAAAATAGCAACTTTATAGTATAGAAACCTAGCAGACACCACGTTAACCAAGCATCAAAGTTAGCTTCAACAGTAATGCAACCAAAATGCATTGTGTGCCTCTTAACATGATGCACAGAAAAAGACAACCTCGCTTCATACATTATCCCCCAAATATACAACCGATCATGAGGGAACATCAGACAAACCCACACAGACATGTTGTAAATAACTGACCTGTTCTCTTAAAAACTGTTAAGCTCATTAAAGAGCTCCAGATTAAAGGAGACTTGGAGACACGATTTTCAAACCTATCATATTAGGTTAGATTTCAAACCTAATATGTATAATCCTAAAAGGGATTCTTATCTAGGAAAAAAATAAAGAACTATAAAGGACATTGTTGGCATAATTATGGAGTGAGGATTAAAAGATAGCATATAAAGCAATGTCTTTGTTTTTGGAAATACTTTTTACTGAAAAATTTAGAGATAAGAGGACAGAATATCTGCAAATTATACTTAAATGACTGAGAAAAATCATATGTATACATTTGTATGCACACATATTACATATGACTGTACCTATATGTCTATATATATATCTGGCTACATACATATATACATGTATCTGGCTAAATACATATGCACATACAGTTATGACACTTTTTGAGAGTGTTCAGTACCATTTACAGTTTTCCATGAATGAAGATGCAGGTTGTTTTTGGCTTCCAAGAATTGGAGAAGATAGAGGAGAATCATGGTCAGTAAGCAGTGACAAATTCCTCTCCAAAACTGTTCATTCTATTCCTCTGGCTTTCATGCATTTGTGAAGTCTAGTTTTGATCATTTGAGTGGTATACCCAGGCTTTCTAATTACATAGGTATGCTTGCTGTGTGACTTCAAAGGCCCCTTAGCCAGGACAGGATCTGTCTTCAAAGACAGTGAGGAGAGTGGCCTATTTGCAGGAAATTGCATGGTTTGGGGTGATTGTTGTTTTCTTTGAACTTGTCAAGTGGAGATCCCTCTTTAAAAAGTGCTGGCCTTTTGCTGAATGCCCAAACAGTAAAAGACTTTCCATTTATAATTCTGAATTTAACCTCTGCCAGTGGAAACTTGTAACTCAGTTTCCCCCATTATCCTTTTTGATGGATCAGCAGTTTTACTCTGAAGTATTTTTGTGGGTAACATCTTAATTTTGTTGGCTTATAGTTCTAGCTGTGTTAGAAAAGATTAACATAGTATTTTTAGTGACTAACTATCAAAAGGAACTTTGATTATTTTGTTGTAGCTAAAAACAGAGGAAAGGAGCAGTGAGGGAATTATGAGGGTATGGCCTAATTTGAAAGAAAGTTCTCGCAATTTAAATCATGGTATAATGCATTTCTTCCCCTAGGTGCTGTACGTATGTTGTTTAATGAGGAAATAAAGAGCCAGGATTTTGGAGTTAAAGGCCAGAACTGCATTCACATTTGTCACAAACTGTGATCTTGGAAAGATTATTAAAAACTCCCTGATTTGTTTATTCACTTTGATAAATGGAAATTATATATAAGAAGTTTAGTTTCAAAAGGTATGAAAGCATGTAGACTGCAATCTGTCCTGTAGCATGTTCCCCAGAGTTATGTTTTTTTTCTTTTTAACCCTCATTTTGACTTTCCTGTTTTTTATTTCTTCTTATTCATAATAGACAGAACCTTCTTAGAATAAAAACAGTTGAGCAAGTAGATTTCAAACTGGTCTCAGGTATGAATTGCTGTGAAGTTAGCAAATCAACAAAGCATGTCAAAATAACCTGCATATGAATGCTAAATGCAGACCATTGGTTTAAAAAATTATTGAGTTTTAAATTCGATGTAAGTCTGGAGATTTAGTAGTGAATCATCCTGATTTTTGTTAACATGTGACAAAACATCAGTGACCTACATTGTAGAAAATAAAACTGACTTTTTTGCATCCTAATGTAGTATTCCATAATAACATTGGTCAACTTTAGGTCTGTTAGTGTGCTTTTTATTAAGGCAATTAAAAAAATCATCTTTGTTTAAGAAAGCTTTCTCTAGAATAATGTAGCTAACAAGAGCAGCCATTCTCAATTTTAAAGCACAGTAGTAAAACCCATGGGCATTTCCACATTTAAAACACATGGAGTCTTTAATCTGGTTAGTTATGACACTGATTCTTCTTGAGGGCTGTGTTTATGACACCAAAAATTCATCTAGTTTGTTTCCATTTATTGTTTTAATATTAAGACAATGATATAAGCAGGAGTGACCAACTAGTTTCTATTCTAGGAAGCAGGTGGTATACGAGGGATAATTGAATACCTTAAGCACAATGAGAATTATATGTTAAATAGAGTCCATCTTACCCCTTTGTAAAAACAATTTAATTTTGGATAGGCAGGAGGGAAAGATTTTCCTACATGCAGTTGGATAGGTCAGACACTGTGGCACTTACGCTCCATTTCTTAGGAAGTATGTAAAACTGTTTTTAAATTGTGTTAGTATAAGAAGTATTTAAGTACTTTATGGAACAAAAATCTGGCTCTGTTTGTGAGCAGTTTGTTTTCTTCTTTTTAAATAATTGGATTATCTCCTTGTGTAAACATGGAACCATGTGAGGGTGGTGGTTTTGCAATCTTCGTAAATGTATATATTTAGATCTGCTCATGTTGGGGTTACTATTAGCACCAGCAGTCTGTCAACATTTCCACAGGGTCTTTTAAGTATGCTGTGAAAGCTCCAGCCAACACTTGGCATAAGTGATCTGTACTACACAGCAGTTTCAAGCTAAGGCTTACAGGATCGCACGCATGCTTTTTAAAAATTATTATACTTTATGGGATGCATGTGCAGAATATGCAGGTTTGTTACATAGGTATACATGTGCCATGGTGGTTTGCTGCACCTATCAGCCATCATCTAGGTTTTAAGCCCTGAGTGCATTAGGTATTTCTCCCAATGCTATGCCGCCCCTTGCCCCCCAGTACCCAGACAGCCCCAGTATGTGATGTTCCGCTCCCTGTGTCCATGTGTTCTCCTTGTTCAACACACACATACTAACTTTTAGCATACTTTTCTTTTGGCATTAGAAGAATTTTATGGAGTACATTTATTTTTTTCTCTCACTGATTCAAGCAGGTGGCTTATTTTGTAGAACTTAGGATATGATTCTTCCCTTGTTTCAAAAACATCATCTCTTTCTGGAAAAATAAACAACATTCAACCATCCTATGTTTTGCTTCGACTTCATCAGCTAATTAATGTTATTGGTGTTAGCAGTTGTACAAACTGAGGAGCTCGTGATTCTGGTGGCATATTTTCCCACTTAAAGAGTTCAGTTTTCTGATGCATGTGTTGTGATCCTTAATTGTACACTTTTTTTTGTTACCTGTCAGAATTAATGTCTAGTGTGGGGATATGCGTTAAGATTTCTAGTGGGGAAAAGGAGGAGTAATTCTTATAGGACTTGGTTTCCCAAAGTGTTAATTATGTGAAAGGCTTCATCATTTGGGGAACTGTTTGCGCTAAACTGAGATCACACGATTTTAATTTCTTGTTGGGGCCTATAGATAACTACTTTTTTTTCCTTGTGTTTTGTCTTTTTACTTGATTTGGCATATTCATGACTGTTTTTGAAAATGTTCCCTGGAGAATTCTAAATCCCACTTATTTCAATTGAATCCCATTCTACTTGAGCTTCTCACTCTGACTGGCTCTCAGTTGGCCAGGGCATAGAACTGGCTTGGCAAAGTGCTAAATTTAGCTTTCCTTGAGCCTCTCTCTGTGGCGCTAAGCCCATAATTTTAAAAAAAACTCAAAAAATACAAAACTCTCAAAAGCATCTTGCATTGCTATTGATGCGCTCCCCCAAAATATGTCTCAAAAGTACCTTGCATTGCCATTGATGTGCATCAGCAGCTCCTTTGGAATGTCTCTGACTCTGCCACCAGATGCACAAGCCACATGTACTACTTATGTTTTGGGTGAGAAATGTTGAAAGGGACTCTGTCAAAGTAAAATGTATTGAACCAAAGTTATTTTTCCTCTGATGACCACCGCGATTATTTGCTTGGCGGTGTATCCTTTCAGTCTCCTTCAGTTTGGCAGATTATCTCGAATGTTAATGATGTCCGTAAATTGTGAGAAGAAGAATGTGTTTATCATGTTCTGGACAGGTCCATTGTGCCCTCAAACAGAAGCACCTAAGACCCCACATGTACTTTGTACCATATCTCAGTTCATCGTCTTTCCTTGACCCATAATTATTAAGTATGCTGAGCTGCCCTGTGGCATCTTAGTTAAATCAGACTTTGAAGCATTCATGACACATTCCTCATAGATCCTTTGTTTCTTTGTTCTGTGTCAAATATATATCTTTTTCCAGCAACCTACACTATGACCATAGTTAATCCAGGTGTGATTAATCTGAGGTGCCAGTGTATGAGGATTACAGCTTGAACAGTGCTGGCACTCGAGAATATTTAAGGGTTTATAGTTCTGGTAATTTTCTTCTTCTTTTTTTTTTTTTGGAAGATAATAGCACTTCATGTGTTAAAAATAGATCTGTGACTCTAACTCTCTCCACCAATATTTTAAAATTACTAAGTTTGCTTAGGTGCAGTGGCTCATGCCTGTAATTTCAGCACTTTGGGAGGCTGAGGCAGGTGGATCATTGAGGCCAGGAGTTCAAGACCAGCCTGACCAACATGACAAAATTTCATCTCTACTAAAAATACAAAAACTAGTTGGGTGTGGTGGCACAAGTCCAAACTACTCGGGAGGTTGAGGCACAAGAATCACTTGAACCTTGGAGGTGGAGGGTGCAGTGAGCCAAGATTGTGCCATGTACTCCAATCTTGACACAGTGAGACTGTCTCAAAACAAACAAACAAAAACTCCTAGTTTTTCCTAGTTTTGAGTCTTTGTACAGTGAAATATGTATTTCAATAGGAGAAGCCAAATGATCTGATTAAAGAACTTTAATCCTGATGTCACTGAAAATACTCATTTGTAGAGATGATTTCCATATTTGAGGAGCTTACAAATGTTTGGAAATACTATTTTCTCAAGGAAAATAGTAGACAAGTATATGCTAGACAAATATAGGTCCAATCTTTCATTCCTAATTGATTTATTAATTTTTAAATAATATTGTTAGGTAAACAATGAGTTTCTCAAAGTTAATGCTTTTCGGGGAGTTAAAGCTTTGTAAGCCTTGTAGCTAAAAATATCATTCTCTATTAAAGAACGCATGACAAAAGATAAAAAGATTCTGAGAAAATATGGTTTAATTCTTTCTTTTTTTTGGGGGGGGGGTGGAGTCTCAGTGTGTCACCCAGACTGGAGTGCAGTGGTACGGTCCAAGCTCACTGCAATGCCTCCCTCCCGGGAGGTTCATTATGCTCTCAAACAGAAGTGATTCTCTTTAGAGTTCAAGCAATTCTCCTGCCTCAGCCTCCTGAGTAGCTGGGATTACAGGCATGCACCACCATGCCCAGCTAATTTTGTATTTTTAGTAGAGATGGGGTTTCATCATGTTAGCCATGCTGGTCTCAAACTCCCGACTTCAGGTTATCTACCTGTTCTAGCCTCCCAAGGTGCTGGGATTATAGGTGTGAGCCACCACACCCGGCCATTAATACAGTTTAATTCTAGGAGTTCTGTAATTTTGAAATTTTTGGCACAAGCTTTGCTCTTCATTGCCAATTTTTTTTCTATATTAAATTTATGTTAACATAGTCCTTCTAAAATTTTAAAGGAAATCTAGAAATTTATGTTTAGGCTTGATTAACATTTTTAATTGTAGTATTCATTTTCTATCTAAAGCATGCTTTTAATGGTGATGGTCTAGGATTAAAATTTATTTTCTTTACATTCACAGTTAGACTACTGGGTTTATGACATCTAAATATTTATAATTTTATATAAAACTAACCAAAATATCTTAAGACAGTATTTGGCATTTTGGTCAAAACTTGTGTGGCACATTAATTTGTTACCTTCCTTGCTTAATTGAGTTTGAGCTTGGTAGTATACATGATTACAGGATTTTTATCCCAGTGTTGCCAAGCTCTAGTTGGGAGAATGTATGCAACTTGATTTGTATAGCATCTGACATGCAAGTTCCCTGTTACGGGTGACAGAGGTGGGATTCCCCCCAAATCCTCCTCCTTTTATATGTTTTTTTTTCTTCCCTAAATACATATCTTGAACTTGAGGTTAGGAAGAGACATACATTAGCAATTTTATGATATTGATTGATGAAGTTAATATTCATTTAAAAGATGGGTTGAACTTGCAACATTATTTGACCAGCAAATATAGAGTGAGACTAAGATGCCAACAGCCCATTGTTCAGTCTTATTATTTTCAAAATTAGAAATCTGTACCTTTGTCAGGATGGATGCCTTCACCTAGAAGGAATTCAGATTTCTTCTTGCTTGGCAGGGGCTAGCTGCAGAAACAAGGGAACACATTTTTTAGAAGTCAGGAGTATATTAGAAACACATGGGCATTCAACACCTACATAAAGTGCTCTAGGAGATAAATGCGAATAGCTGGATTTAACAAAGGACCATACTTTAAAATACCAGAATTCATGAAAAGGCTAGACTACTTTGCAATTTAAGGGGAACACAAATCAACTAATTAGAATTAATAATAAAGAGTTCTACTTAATGCTGTCTCTCTTGATATAACTGTTTGTGATATAGGTATTGTTACCTTGTTTCATCCTCATGGTTTTTTTGTTTGTTTGTTTGTTTGTTTGCTAAATCCCTGTAATATTCCTTTTCGCATCCAGGGGATATGTGTGGGTTTGTGCTATAATCACTGTTTATCACAGTTTTGAGGATTTTTCATGTTTTATGAGATATATTTCATCTTTAGAATTTTGGGTGGGTCTAGATTTAGAAAAGTGTTTTGGTTGGAATCGTGAGGCTCTGGATCTCAGCAGGCTTTAGGGTTGGAAAAGTTGAAGCTCACAGAGAGAACAAATAAACATGGTCATCAAAGCTGAGAATTAAGATCTGTTTATTCACCTGCACACTTGAATTAAATCTCAGAGCAATGGGCAGAGCCATTCGACTTATGAAGATCCTGACAAAATAAATTACTCTAGTGATGTTTAAACGTCTATTTTTTTGCCTGTGTTTATACACAGAGGTTGGTGTAGTGACCATATGGTAGATGGAGAAGTTCTTGTGGAATTACTAAGCTATTGATTTACAACAGGGAGAAGGCCGCTAAAATAGTGGAAAATGGTTAATTAAATGGAAAAGTCTGTTTGAAGTTTGGGGCAAGAAGCTTCAAATTGTAAAAATCACATGGGCTCTTATTCAGCATTGAGCAGCATCATGACTGAAGATTGGGGAAAACGGGGAGAGAGTACTTAGGTTAGGTGTGGCTCACATCACTCTTGCTTTAAGAGAATTCCTCGTGTGTAGGGTTATAAAGATACCTAAGATATGGACTTGGGTGAGTATTCCCTAATTCATTTTCATTAAGTCTGTTGAGGTTCAAGTAAATAAAGCAATGCTTTTAATAATACCTTTAAAAAAATAAGGCGCAATTTGTTGACTCTGAGATTTTTATGATCAAGATGAAAGTTGGCTTCTGATACGTAAAAACAAAACAAAAAGCCTTTAATTTGTGTCAATTCTCTTGGTTCTGTAATTCTCTTTTCTCTATACTTCTTACTGTGGAGCATGATTTATGGTGATAAAGAGCTTTGGTTTAACTTTCGAACTGAATGTATAGCTTCAACTTCAGCATGTAATGACTGTGAGACAGTGAACCTCTTCCTCAAACATTCTGCTGTGTACTTGTAAACCTTCCAGGATCTTCCTTTGTTAAGCTAGGTTTGGAGTGGATACTTTATTGGATAATTGCTTGTTCTTGATTTTTCAAATTTGTGTATAAATTCTAGAGCAGAAGGTCGTCAACATGTTTCAGAGGGCTCTGTAGTGTGGGACTGCTTTTGATGTAGCTCCAGCCAGCAACCCCTGCCCTTGTCTTAGTTGCTCAGTTTTTTATGTTAAAAAGATGGCTTTTTTTCATGAAAGAGTCATACATTGTTTCTGTAAATATCATTCAATAGAGTCTTTGTGCTTAAGGTAGGTTACAATCTTGGACAACTCTGAAATTGAAAAAGAGTTGGATTCTCTCTGACTACCTTTTCCTCCACCATAGCCATTTCCTCACACAGCCTGTCAGTATTCCCACTTGCTATTGCTCTTCTTCAGCTTTTCCCATCCCCTCAATTTTTTACCCTTTCTGGCACAGAGAAGTTGAATGATAGCCTAGTTTTTTGAAACTCACTCACTTACACCCTACTCGGGACACTAAGGGCGATACTGGAATAAAACCTCTTCAGAAGGCAGCTAGAGAAATTATTGATAGTATAAGCTTATTTTTGGTCAGCTATGCAAAAATTATTTATAAATCTTAATTATCTAGGCAGATGAACGCATAACAAAATAGTACAGTGAGTATACAAACAGGAAAATTAACTCAGCAATAGAATGTAGAGTGAAGTGGGGAGAGGGTAGATCTAGGGTTGGGACTTCATAACCACCCAAATGAGAAGTGGTAAAGGCCCAAATTATGAGAATATTCATGGAAATCATACGGGTGAGAGTTGGAATCAAACCTGTAGGAGGCAATATTATCATAGAAGCTGGGGGAGGAAGAAAACTTTCCTCCAACCTAGGCTATTGGAATCGTGAGGATCGGAAATTGAGAATGAGATCTTGAATGTATGATGAGAAAACTGGTTGTGGTCTTCATAAAAGCAGTTTTGGAGATAATTCAGCAGAGGTTGATGATAAGTAGAGGCAACAGGGTTGATACTTCCAAGAACTATGATGGTGACATTGGTTTAGTTCATTGTTATGGAAAATTGCTAACAACTTACTGAAATTGAACAAGTTATGACCCAACAGGTACAGTATGATGTGTATGAAAAATACAAATTGTATATTTTATACATGTATACATATATAAAGGAATATTTGGTAAGTTGTTTGCCAGAATTTTATGGGTAACTGTATCTAAGGGGATGATTTTTCATCAGAATTGGTTCCCTAGCTCTCCCCTGCAACAATTACAGATTTAGGGAAATAATATATTAAATGAGAGACTATTTGGAAAGCATAGATAGTTTTTAAGTGAGAGAATGCCCATGCAATAGACTCAACATACAGATAAAACAGTTGATAGAAAAAAAAGTCCTAGAATAGATAGGAAGAGGTAGATCTTTCTGGACAAATCAAGGGGCCTTGATTCCTGATCCTGAAGGGCCTTGTTTCTTCTTCAGCCCCTTTGGTAGAGTAAGCCTTAGTTTTGGGACCCCCTGCTGGACGAGAGACTGTAAGACCACATCAGGGATGTGGAAGCTTGAGGGAGGAAGGAAGATTCTCTTGTGGAACTAAAACCTATATAGATTTGCTACACGTTGCTATAATTATAATGGCCATTAAATTATTATAAGCAAAGGAATGACATGATATACAATGTACTCTGTAGAGCTGCCAGCCAGACCACTTATTGCTTGATACTAGTTTTATACTCAAGAATGACTCTATGGAGGGCAAGCAATATGTAGTCTCAAAGCTAAAAGTTTCAATAATTGATGAGTTTTCTATTTTTTCTCTCTTCATTCTCTTTTGGGTTAACTCAATAAAATGCAGCCGTTGTGACCACATGTATTCTCTTGTATTTATGACTTTGCTTGGTGCAGTGACAACTAACAGTTACATGAATTTTTCATATTTTATAAACTATATTTCAGGTTGTACCATTTCTAAATTATATACCAGCTATAGCAAGAGTATTTTACATGTTTTCTTTCAAGGTCCCCATCAGATGCAGTGAACTTCATATGGTTCAGGTATTAACTTATTTTAAATGCTATTTCAACATTTGCTTAGTACTGTTTTCTCCCACCTTGTCCCATCAGTAGACTATTTCTGTTTGGAAAAATAAATAAATAAATAGTATCTCATAGGTGAGCATCTAATATAATTTGTGGAATCTTCAAAACAGATGTAATTATAAGTAAGTACATTATCCTGAAATTAGTGCATAACCTTTATATGCTTAATTTTTTTTAAAGTGAGATATAATTTACTTGTAAATTATGCATATTAATTATAAAAATGTACAAGTATACTTAGATAAATGCATAGTTTTATGAATTTTACAAATGTATACGTTTGTATAACCAATATCCAGGCAAGATGTAGCACGTTTCCATCATCCCCTTTAGCAAATTGGCTAGTATACTCCCACCCCACCACCCCAATTCATGTCCTCCTGGAAATTTTGGAAGGTGACCTTTTTCGGAATCAGGGTTTTGGCAGATGCAACTAAGGTAAGAATGAAGACGAGATTATATGGGATAAAGGGACTTAAATCCAATGGGAGTGTCACTATAAGAGACAAAAAAAAGACACGGAGATAGGAGAGAAGAAGGCATGAGACAATGGAGGGATTGACACTGTGTGACTGTGAGTCAAGGAATGCCCTGGGTCACCAAAGGCTGAAAGAGGCAAGACACGATTCTCTGGCGTCCTTCAGAGGAAGCAAGTCCCTGCAGATTCGATACTGGAGTTTCAGACTTCTTGTCTCTGAAACTGAGAGAATAAATTCCTGTTGTTTAAGACACCAAATTGTGGTCATTTGTTACAGCAGCCCAAGGAAACAAATATACCTACTCCATCCTCTGCAAATTCTATTATGCCCCTTTCCAGTTGGTCTTCAATCCTCAAAGGCATGTAGTATTCTTATTTCTATCACCATAGATTAGCCATGCCTGCCTTTGACCTTAATATGAATGAAATTATATGGAGCATGTTCTTTTTTGTATCTGTTTGAATTCTTTTGATCAGCATAATGTGTGTGAATTTAATTCATGTCATGTGTATCTGTATTCTTTTTATTATTGAGTAAAACTCAAATAGTTTGAATATACCATAATTTATCCATTCTGTTTATAGATATTTGGGTTGTTTTTTTCTACTCATATTTCATACATATATTACATCTTTTGTAGCTGTCACTGGTTAAGAAGTTATGTATTCTATTATTGTTTTTGCAGTTGGGACCTTAAGGTTATAGTAGTTACATTTTACTTTAATTTACATTGGTCTTCCTACTAGTAAAGCAGAAACTTTGAATGCTTTAACTTTGGCTTGCTTCTCAAGTCTTCTGTGTTTTTGTGAATATAA
The DNA here is from genome assembly GCF_009761245.1 of Sapajus apella. Lineage (NCBI taxonomy): Eukaryota > Metazoa > Chordata > Mammalia > Primates > Cebidae > Sapajus > Sapajus apella. The sequence goes on along the minus strand of NW_022436943.1, from coordinate 32,168,839 downwards.
GATATTTATTTTCAAAACTTGAAAATCATAATGTATGTTTTTTACATTCTATGATTTTGTATAGAGAAACGAACATATTTTTCAATTGGTGTGTTCCCTAATGCTTGTTGCATTCTACTTCCTCTGGGTTCTGTTTTATTTTCTCCAGTACTTTATTCGTTTAGTGAATGCTTTTTAAAAAATTAAGTTCTTTGCCTTTACTTTAGCTACAGATATCTTTATTTTGCTCACATTGTTAAACTATAACTGCTTATAGAATTATAGTGTGACAATTTTTTCTCAGCATGTTAAGATAGTATCTCAGCTGTCTAACCTTTATTTATTTATTTATGGATTATATGTCTGCTGTCAGTCAAAGTTTTATCCCTCTCTAGATAATCTGCTATTTTTCTCTGGCTTGACTTTATTCTTATGGTATGTAAACATACTGTGTTTCGATGTAGACTTGTTTTGTTCAGTCTGTTAATTTTTTTTAAATCTAAGAACTCATGACTTTAATTCTGGAAATTAATCAGTCATCTCTTTGAGTAGTGTGTTTTATTCTTTTTATATATGTATATACACTTTTAAGTTCAGGGGTACAAGTGCAGGTTTGTTACATAGGTAAACTTGTGTTGTGGGGGTTTGCTGTAAAGATGATTTCACCAGCCAGGCATTAAGCCTAGTACTCATTAGCTATTTTTCCTCATCCTCTCCTTCCTCTGTCCTCTGTCCTCCAACAGGCACCAGGGTCTGTTGTTTCCTTCTATGTGTCCACGTGTTCTCATCATTTAGCTCTGACTTATACGTGAGAACATGTATTTTTTTTTTTTTCTGTGCTATTTTGTTAAGGATAACAGCCTCCAGCTCCGTCCATGTCCCTGCAAAGGACATGATCTCATTCATTTTTATGGCTGTTTGATATTCCATGTTATACATATAACACATTTTCTTTATCTAATCAGTTGATGGGTATTCAGGTTGATTCCATGTCTTTGCTATTGAGAAATAGTGCTGCAATGAGCATATGTGTGTATGCTAATAAATATTCCTTTATATTAGAAGGATTTATATTTCTTTGGGTAGATACCCAATAATGGGATTACTGGGTTGAATGTTATTTCTGTCTTTAGGTTTTCGAGGAATACTACCCTGTCTTCCATAATGGTTGAACTAATTTATACTACCACAAACAGTATATAAGCGTTTATTTTCCTTCACAACCTCACCATCTGTTATTTTTTTGACTTTTTATTAATGGCCATTTTGACTGGTGTGAGATGGTATCTCATTGTAGTTTTTATTTGCATTTCTCTAATAATCAGTAATACTGAATTTTTCATATGATTGTTGGCCACATATATGTCTTCTTTTGAGAAATGTCTGTTCATGTTCTTTGTCTGCTTTTTAATGGGTTTTTTTCCTTGTGAATTTCTTTAAGATCTTTATACTGCTGAATATTAGACCTTTGTCAGATGCATAGTTTGCAAATATTTTCTCCCATTCTTCAGGTTGTCTGTTCAGTCTCATGATAAGTTATTTTGCTGTACAGAAGTTCTTTAATTAGATCCCACTTGTCAATTTTTGCTCTTGTTGCAATTGCTTTTGGCATCTTTTTCATGAAATCTTTGCCTGTGCCTATGTCCTAAATGATAATGGCTAGGTTGTCTTCCAGAACTTTTTTTTTTTTAAATATAGTTCTGGATTTTACATTTAAGCCTTTAATGCATTTTTATATATAGTATTAGGAAGGGGTCCAGTTTCAATCTTTTGCATATGGCTAGGCAGTTACCCAGCACCATTTATTGAGAGTGAATCTTTTCCCCATTGCCTGTTTTTTGTCAGGTTTGTGAAAGATCAGACAGTTGTAGACGTGCCGTCTTATTTCCGGGTACTCTATTCAGTTCCATTGGTCTATCTGTTGTTGTATCAGTACCATGCTGTTTTGGTTAAGGTAGTATAGTTTGAAGTTGAGTAGTGTGATGCCTCCATCTTTGTTATTTTGCTTTGGATTGCCTTGTCTGTTTGGGCTCTTTTTTTGTTCCATGTAAATTTTAACATAGTTTTTTCTAGTTCTGTGAAAAATGTCAGTGGTAGTTTAATGGAAATAGCATTGAATCTACAAATTGCTTTGAGCAATATGGCCATTTAAATAATATTGATTCTTCTATGCATGAGCATGGAATGTTTTTCTATTTGTTTGTATCATCTCTGATTTCTTGGGTAGTGTTTTGTAGTTCTCCTTGTAGAGATTGTTCATCTCCTTAGTTGCCTGTATTTCCTAGGTATTGTATTCTTTTTTGGCAATTGTGAATGAGAATTTGTTCATGATTTGAATTTTGGCTTGACTGTTGTTGGTGTGTTGGAATGCTAGTGATTTTTGTGTGTTGATTTCATATCCTGAGACTTTGCTGAAGTTGCTTATCAGTTTAAGGTGTGTTTTATTCATTCCCTTTACTCTTTCCTTCTGTAGTAACTACCAATCATGTATTGGAACATTTCCGCTTTTTTTTTTCTTACATGCTTATTACCTTTTTATCTTGTTTTGTGCCACAGTTCTTTAAATGTGTTTTTGGTTATGTCATTCTCTCTAGCCTGCCATTCAGCTTCTCCGTGGAATTTTTTTTTTGTTAACTTTTAGATTTTTCATTTCATTCTAATGTGTACATTATTGCCTTTTCCCATGTGATTTCTTGTTCTTCCTTTTTCTCTTCAGTTATCTGGTAGATATTCATTTTAAAGGCTCTTTCAGAATGGCCTTATTTCTGTATTTTTAGGTGTGAAATTTTCTTACTGATACTGATGACTGTTCCTCATGAAGGTTTGCTTTTTCAGGTGATTTATTCATTTTGATGTTAGGGTAGCATTTCATGAAAGCCCAGATCTCAGGATTGTAAAAAGCATCTAGACAGTAGTTCTGTATTTATATTTTTTCTTTGTGGGTTTTCCTGGATCTGAAGAAATTCTTATTTTAAATTGTCAACACCATATAGACCCCACACTACATGATAATTTTAATTTAGATCCCATCCTTGCAGACTTGGTGTTCTTATGTCTCATGAGTTACATTTTCTCTTGTGCCTACCCACTCTGTGCTTCTCTGCTCTGGCCAGTTAGGGCAGGGGGTCATGAACAAACAGCCCTCTCGACTCTATCTACATAAAGGGAGCTAAGTGCCAGATCTTCACATGAATATTTCTCAGCCTGGGTCGAGGACCTTGCCCTAAATTCTACCTCTGGTCTGATACCCCCATGAGCCATTCAGCTTTAGCTTCTGCCTCAACTCTGCCTTGAGTTTCCTCTTTGTTTCTAAGTTTGGTTGTATATTAACCACTTTTTGGATAGGGGAGGTAGAGGAAAAAGGGGGAGGGATATTTTATTTAGTATTTCTATGTGAGTATAGCAGAAAAAAAATTTGTCTCTTCACCAGCATGTATTTACCAAAAGTCTGATTATACTCATAATTAAAAACAATTTTTGTTTTTCTTTTACAGCTAGTTATGCATCAAATCCCATTTGCAAGGGCTGTTTGTCTTGTTCAAAGGACAATGGGTGCAGCCGATGTCAACAGAAGTTGTTCTTCTTCCTTCGAAGAGAAGGGATGCGCCAGTATGGAGAGTGCCTGCATTCCTGCCCATCTGGGTACTATGGACACCGAGCCCCAGATATGAACAGATGTGCAAGTGAGCATTTGGCTTTTGTCTATCCTGTATTGCTGGATATGCAACTTAGGAGAGGAGCTAAGTTGAAGATTTTGACTGATTTTTAAAAAAATATATTTGTAATAGGCAGTAGAAATAGTCTAAGCTTGTTGGGTGTGGTGGCTCACTCCTGTAATCCCAGAACTTTGGGAGGCCAAGGTGGGCAGATCACTTGTGGACAGGAGTTTGAGACCAGTCTGGGCAATGTGGCAAAACCCCATCTCTACTAAAAGTACAAAAATTAGCTAGGCATGGTGGTGCACACCTGTAATCCCAGCTACTAGGATGGCTGAGGCACCAGAATCTTTTGAACCTGGAGGCAGATGTTGTTGTAAGCTGAGATCTCTGCTGTGCTGTAACCTGGATGACAGGGTGAGACTTCATCTCAAAAAAAAAAAAAAAAAAAAAAAAGAATCTAAGCTCAAACTTGCAAAAATGAGTGTGGTAAGTGTGGTAGGATAAGAGCACTTTTAGTTTATATTTTGTATAGTACTGTAAGACACAGTCACACATACACACTTTATTTTAGATTACATAAAATTTTTTTTAAAATCACAAGGATCTCAAGCACAATATTGTTTGACAGATTTTTGGAAAGAGGACCTACTCAGTGCTTATAAAAAACAAACAAAAAAACACCAAGTAATTTAAGTACTTATACTGAGAACAATCTCTCTGTTTACCAGTTTCTATAGCTTCTTTTTCTCTTTTTATTTGAGTTTGTAATCCTGACTTAGTCTACCTTGCAATTAAATACATGGTAAAGGTGGTTTCTTTAAGAACCATTATTGTTATAACTAAAAAGTTTAGGTTATTTTAAAGTAATCTGAGTTGCACGTTTAATAACTATTTTTAAAAAAGGTTAAGGAATGGCATCTTGTACATAAGAATGAGGGTGCAGTTTTTCATCTCTTAATCCAAAAATTGCTTACAAAATGAGTCTTCTAGATCAGTCATATAAATTGTGGTTTAAAAAAATAAATGAGAAAGCAAAGGAACATCCCTTTCTTGAAGGAACTCAAATTTTAGGAGGTAGAAAGGATAACAAAAAGGGGACCACAGAATAAAATGACAAATGGTAAGTAGTTCAATCATAATTTAATATATTAAGTGCTATGTCAGTAATAATTAAATCACTCATATATATGTGCATATGTATAAGATCATTAAATCTCATATTTATGAGAGTGGTTTAATGATCTTCCATTAACACACTATGTATGTGACTATTCAGACAAGACAGTCTTCAGATGAGAAGAGGGTTTGAATTACATCATCCAATGACAATATTATTTTGGAAGGAAACAGAACTAGTGGGGGCTATTTAAATGAATTCTAGAAGGAAGGAACCACATATATGTAAAAATAAGGTGCCTGGGGAACAAGAACTCTGACCCGGAGTGTTCTTTGGTATTTTGGCAATGCAATTCTCTGTTTCATGGGACCTGTCCTACATTGCTGGACATTCAACATCCTTGGTCCCTGCCCATTAAATGTCCTTTTTGTTTTCAAACTACTGTTATAAGCAAACATGTCCCCAAACATTTTTAAACACTTCCTGGAAGAGCAGTATGGTAGCTGGATGAAAACCATTGAAGAGCATGTGCCTAGTGGGAGGTGTGGTTGGAATTGAGGATGGAAAGGGAGGCTGCAGTGCAACGGATAAAGGTGTTGCCTGCCACACTAGGAAGTCTTGGTATTATCTAAGGGTACTGAGTAGGCAATGAGCTAAAGAGATTGCTTTAAGATAATTCTAGCAGAAGTGAGGGAGATGAATAGGAGAGGAAAACAAAGCAGAGGAAGACTGCTGTAATGATTGCAGATTAGAAATCTTGTTCTGATGATTTTTTGTGGGTAATGAATTGCCGAGTCTTTAAAAATAGAGCCAAAGGGGCCTGGTAACTAACTGGACAGGGCTAAGAGAAAGAATCGAGCATGATCTTGAGGTTTTCTATCTAAGGTACTGGGTGAAGTTATACCATTAGCAGAGTTAGAAATATTTAGGCTTGGAGGAAACTTGGATCTACCTTCATTTTGTGGAATTGTTTAGATTAATATTTAAAAGACACAGCTCCCTACCAGTTAATAGAATGGCTTGCAAATATTTAGAAAATATTCATTTTGTTCTTAAAGTATATGATTTAGCCTACCTCCTAATTTATGTCTCATGGTTTATATACTTCCAGAGGTGGATAGGGTCCACCTTGGAAAGGATTCCTGTTCAGATTGCTGTAGACCACCAATGGAGGGGGTGGTTTGAGTCCACTTTATTCTTTTTTTTTTTATTCCAGGCTATCAGTGCACAAGGATGACAAGGCAAGAGTATAGATAGATAGAGGTATTTATTCCAAGTTCTAGAGCTAGCATTGTATGTACTGTGTATGGACAATAGGCTGGCCATATAATGTATTAACTCAATGTGGAACACTGGGAAATGAAAGAGGCTGCCATTAACAACTATGTAGGGAGATTGGATGGAAACCAGGACCATCCTGTGCAAACTGGTATGAATGGTCACGCCAGCAATACTTTGTAGCATATCAGTGGAGTCTTCCTTAGAGAGATACTCTCAGGCAGGAGTTAACAGCACATTTTGGCTAAGTTTTCTTTTCTCAGAAATGGAAAGGAGAGCAGTGATTGTAAATCAGCCTTAGAAAGAAAAATCTGCATATGGGAAAGGGTTTGCTGTGGATAGCCTTCTTGTAAGTGAATACAATCAATGTTGGAGTTTACTGACCTAGAGGAAATCATAACCTGGTACAAGCGGGAAGTGCTATTAACAAGACCCCATGAAAGCAAAGTGAAAAATGGAAAATTACTTCTTAATTCTCAGTGTATGATAATCATTTTTTTTTATACCAATTGTTGCTCTCTTTCATGACTACTTTGCATATACTGCGTTGATGTTTATATTTTGTTCAGGGTATGAGATTTAAATTGTAAAGCTGTCAGAGACTTAGAATTTGAAGCCATATCCACTTTTTGCTTCCTTAAAAGATAATTGCTCAATAGTAGAAAAGAAAATTATGCTTTCAGCAATAGTAGCCTAAAAAATCTTGTAAGTGAAATTTACTCATCTGTTTCCTAATCACTACAGTACAATTTCAAATGTAAAGCAATATTCTTCTTTTGAAGGAAGATTTGCTCGCTAAAACGTTGTCTAATGTTGGCCTCTTTGTATATAGAGTATGAAGCTTATAAAATTCAACCATACTTATGGAAACCAATTCAATAGCCATCTGAGTAATTCTGTGAATACGTGCACTAACAGACACTAGAAACTGCCATTGTCCCTGATACTATGTTAGATGTTATTTCACTCATATTTTTTTTTCTCATTCATTCATGAAACTAGTTACATAAAAGTTTATTTTTTAAATTGTTCTACATAGCCCTTGTAGAAAGCTTAGGAAAGTGCATAGGAGGCCTAAAACAAGCAAAAGCAAGCACTTCTCTCAAAGATAACAAAAGCAAACAAAAGATTTTGTCTTCTCTTCTTGACATTATTTCTATGAGTATTTGTGATTTTCCTTACCTTACAAATGTATCATTGTGTTTTGTAACTTGTTTTAACTTAATAAATTATAAACATATTTTCATGCCATTAAATATGGCTGCATATATTTTGAATGGTTATATTTAGTTAATTGCCTGTTGAAAATTTGCTTTTAGTTTTTCACAGTTATAAGCAGTTCTATGAAAAAGATTCTTATATATAAATTCTTGTTCTCTCATATACAAATTTTTCACATTTGCCTGTTTTATTATTTTTTTTTAAAGATGAACTTTTAAACATAATACATGTTTTGAAGGTATATATTGCCAGTTGGATTTCTAGAAAAGTTGTATTAGTTTACATCTTCACTAACAGTGGACATTTTCTCTTGCATTTCCCTGGCAATTAATGACAAGTAGAAAACTGCATTTTTGTCTTAATATGCTTTTTCTTTGATACAAATGAAGCTGAACATTTTTTTTGTCACAGGAATATTGGCATTGTAGAATGTTTACCAGAGTCACTGCCACCTCTTTTTGTACAACTGTCATGTTTTTAGTAATTAAAAAACTTTTTGAAGTATGCAGAATTCTAAATTCACAAATAATAAATGGAGAGTTTAATCAACTATTACAAAGTAGATACATTTAACTCCCACTGAGGTCAAGAAAGAATGTTAGCACTACCCACTCACTAACTTCCCATTCGCCAGTGTCTTCTCCTTTGGCATGAACTACTATCCTGACTTGTAAACAAAACACATATAAAACATTATTCATGGCAACACTATTTATACTGATTATGACTTGGAAACGACCCAAATGGCCAAACAGTATAATACCTAAAAATATAGTATATTAATATTGACATTTAACAAAAAGCAAGGAAAAGCCAATGGAGGAGGCTGTGACCAACTCCCTAGGAAAACAGTCAGGATGATGTCCTAGAAGCACAAGTGGGAGGTCTTGAGGAGAAGCAAGTGGTCAATGTCAGTGTTGCACTGTTTAAACAGTAGAGCTGTTGACCTTCATGTGAGTCATTTCATTGTTTTTGTTGGGACACCCACCATCCTGATTGCTATGGCTTTGCGGGGGCGGGGGCAGGGGCAGTACGTGGAGTCATAGGAAAGCACCCAGTGATTACATATACTCGTTTGCTTCTTTCACTTCTCTGCTAAGTGTATTTAAAACGAGTATCTGATGATAACTGGAGGGCTCACATATGGGTAAGTTGGGGTGTGTGTGTTTATGTTTGTGTGTGTTTGTGTGTGTGTCTGTGAGTGACAGGAGAAGTAAGTAGGAAAGAGCCAATTGAGGAGGATAGACAGAAAATAATGAAGAAACAAGATCCCTAAAGGGACAGAAAAGGATAGAGTCCAAAACATAGGTGGGGAAATTCACCTTGGGCAAACATTCATTCAGCAATTTATGAAGTATCTACCTCATGTCAATCAAGGTTAAGGATTCTTTTTGTCATGTACTAGGAAGGTATCAGAAATGTGCTGAAATTCAGGAAAAAGGAGCAGTAAACTTTTTTAACCTCCAAATTTATGTGTAAGAAAACAATATAATTTTGCCAGAGACAGTATTTTAAAAAATCATCTGTAAAAAAATAAAGAAATGAGATATTTAATAATTCTGGATCTGTGAGTTTGCCACATTTTAGCTACTTCTGCTACAGTTTTTGATTCTACCCTTGTTTTGGCATTTTGTGAAATACATGTTTAGGCTAGGAGAACACTACATTTTGTTTCCTTTATTTTTCCATTTATTTTCCTTCTTCTTTTTTTTCTGTTGCACAGTTGCAGCTCACTGAAGCCTCAGTTCCTTCTGGGACAAAGGGATCCTCCCACCACAGCCTCCCCATTAGCTAAGACTACAGGCATGCATCACTGTATCCAGCTAATATTTTTAAAAATATATTTTTATAGATGCCTGGCTGTTTTTTTTTTTTATGTATTTGCTAGTTATTTTTAGAGATGAGGTCTTGCCATGTTGGCTTGTCTCTAACTCCTGACCTCCTGAAACAGTCCTCCCACTTCAGCCTCCCAAGTAGCTGAGATTACAGGTGTGAACTGTTACATTTTGCTTTGAAATGAAAGGGCACACAGGTTTCAAAAACTAGTAATTTTTAATATATAAGAAAATCCAAAGTTAAATATAATCATCCTTTAATTTGTAAACCCCAAGATCAGTATTTAGGCTTTTTTAAAGAATTACTACATATCGTGAAGTTTGAGTGCCTTTAGAAACACTTTTTTTTTTTTTTTTTCAATCTCACTTTGTTTCCCAGGCTGGAGTGCAGTGGCACAATCTCAGCTCACTGCAACCTCTGCTGCCTGGGTTCAACCAATTCTCATGCTTCAGCCCTACAAGTAGCTGGGACTGCAGGTGCTGGGACTACAGGTGCGCATCACAAGCCTGGCTTTTTATTTTTTTTTATTTTTTTTATTTTTAGTGGAGATAAAGTTTTGCCATGTTGCCCAGGCTGGTCTTGAACTCCTGAGCTCAGGCAATCCACCCATCCTGGCCTCCCAAACTGCTAGGATTACAGGCATGAACCACTGCGCCCAGCCTGTCATTCTTGAATAATGTAATTTAATGATGCATTTGGAAGAAAAAGTCTAGGTATTTAGAACTTAAATATGTTTGAAATGTTTTTAGTCAAATCTGGACAACTGGACACACATAATTACTCTATCATAAATTCTATATAACACGTTTATAGATCTATAAAGATACAGACTTCCAAATACATTGATATAGTTCCAGTCTGTTTGGGATTACATGAGAAATAAAATTTAAAATAACAAATATCTTTATTTGGAAGATACTTAGACCATTAGGTTGGAGACCATCAGGTTGAGTATGAAACTGATACAGAATTAGGCAGCAGTATTTGAGAGCATCGTTACATAAAGTGCTGCTAAAGCCCAATGGGCCAATGGGGTCAGGGCGTTGCACAGCTATGGAAGGAATCATAGAAGGGAGAAGTTAGTGGTTACGTTAGAACAGTCATGAAAAATCGTGGGCTTAGCTGTATCCTTCCCTTCCTTCACCATCTAACCTGGGTGGCGAGGGTGTAAAGAGTTAAGGGAATTCTAGGTTTAGAGGAAATGCATGAACATGAGGGGTGAAAGGATCAGTGACAAGACCTGATAGGAGACCTGGAGATAATGATTGATGCTGACAAACTAAAGGTGATAGGATTCAGATTTAGGGAGTGTATTCTGATTACATTTAAACCAGAAATGTTCTAAATTATGTATTAGAGTTATTTTACTTTAGGTTTAATCTTTATCAAACCAGCACATGGATAAGGGCTACATTTTAGAAGCCTATAATATTCTTTATTTTGGAATACAGGCAGTGCTAGAAATAAGGAAGCCTGATGAAAACAGCCACTTGCATGGTTTTTCCAACAGTATTAGTAGGTATTTCTCTGATGAGGAAAGAGAGGGGAAGACTGTAATTTAGGGGATGGCTTAGGCTGCTTAATATAGCTTACACATTTAGCAAACATTTACTGTTTATATACTAGGCAGGGTCAATGTGTGTTTTTACAAAAAAATTAGGGGAATTGAATGTGCTAAGAACTGTGACAGTGACACACTAGCTGCTCAGGGAAGTCATGGGGCATCAGCTAACTTGTCCTTGGAGATGGGTGAGTCTTCAGCTTTCTAGAGAGTGTGTTATAAGACTCTAGAAGGAGGAGTAGGGTGAGAGCAAGAGGGTAAAGCGGGGAGTCATTTGAGCATTGGAAAACAAAGTGTGAGAAATGGAATCTTGGAAGCAGAGGATGGAGGATTTGTAAGCTGGGAAGACCTATGATGTTCTTGTTTTAGAATATCGTCTTATGTCAGCAGGAAAAATAGGTTGAGGAGAGGGCCAGCGAGGAGGCACAGAGACTGTTTAGAAAGCTGTTGCTCTAATCCCAGGCCAGAAATGAGGACTTCAGCTAAGGCAGTGGTACCTGAGGTGGGGAGGAAGAGACAGATTCAGGAGATTAGAAGACAGAGCCATCAGAAGGTGATGGTTCATTGGACGCAAGGATAACGGAGAGAAGAGACCTCAATGACTCGAAGGTTTCTGCTTTTAAGAATTGTACAAATATGGTGCCACTCACTGGGGGGAATACAAATGTGAGGTAGCTTTGAGCTTATTGGATATTATTACTGATTTTTGTTTTCATCGAGAGCAAAAGGAGTTGAGGTTTAAAAATGTTGACTTGAGATAACACACTTGAGTAGAGATGTGCTTTGGAGAATCGGAGACCTGAGTCTGTTTTAGATAAAAGCCAATTAGGATCCAGTATCTCCTTGCTATCCTGCCATATCTGATGATCCTATTAATAATGACCACAAATATTGATCACAGATGCAGATATTACCAGGGATATTTATTATGCTTAAATGCTTACGAGGATGCTAATATATGGTTAAACCTGATTGTTGTGGGAGTCAAACTGCTGCATCATCTATCTGTGGCAAAGATGTATGATACTTCCAAGAGTCCTTCAAGCACAGGGCCATGTGTTGGGAAAATTATTTTCCTCTACAGTGAATGGCAAATAGGACTACCCCACACAAATTTGTGCTGTTTGTTACTTATGTTTGGTGTCTGTCTCTCTCAGCCCCACTCCCCTAAACTTTACCTGTGTTTTTTATTGGTCATGACCCTTTCTCTTCTACTGACTATGTATTTTCATCAGTATCCCATCTCCATTCCAAAAGATAGGTATTGTTCATTGTTGACACATACTGCTTTGAAACCTCTTCATATTAGAATGAAGTGGTTCTCACAGTGTGGATCAGAATCACCTGTTAAAACAGATTGTAGGATTGCACCCCTGGAGTTTCTGATTCAGTAGATCTGAGATGGAGCCCAAATTTGCATTTTTAACAAGTTTCCCGGTGTGGCAGACATGGCTGGCTCAGAGATTACACTTTGAGAATTACGGCTGCTGTGTAATAATTATGCCACTAGTTATGGAAAAGAAGACTTCCTAATTAATGGAAGACAAGTTTCAGTATCTTCTAAGCATATGAGGATATTATGAGGAAATGTTTATTTTCCCCCACTTCTCTTATTCACACACATCTGTTTATGGACTGTCCAGATCATGAGCTGATTATGATAGAATGTGCTAGAATATGCTAGCTTTTGGGACAGGCTTTCACTACGCTTGCCTCGCCCCTTCCCCAACTTTTTTCTCTGCCTCTCACACTTCCTCATAACACTCTCTTCCTTCTCTAAGATTTTCACTATGCGTTCTGGAACATGTATTTTAATTTGTAATTGTGTCTCGTATCTTAGAACTAATTCTATTTTGCTTTTTGTTGATAAAGTTCTGATTGAACTATAGCTTCTACATGAATAGAAGCACTGTAAAGCTTTATTTTGTGCTACAGTTTTAGAGTAAGGAAGCGGAGGGGAGTGTTTGGGGACAGGAGAACAGGGATCATGGTGGATTGCACGGCCAGAGCCCCTTCTCGCTCAGTTCACAACTGGCTTCCGGGCTAGAGACTGGACAGGTGCCTTAACTTATTCTTTGACAATGAGTGAACTACATAGTCTCTTAGCCCCAGCGTCCTCATGTCTAAAAACTAGTGGAGACTGTGAGATCATTGCTCTAACATTCTGTGGTTCTGTGAATGCCTCCTGAAGTTACTGCCTTTTGATATTCTAGACCAGCCTGTCTCCTCAAACTCCAGATGGAAATGGCCATTCCATACTCTCCTAACCACTGTGTGATGTAGGCAAACATTACATTCTACCCTATAGTATTTGTAAACAACTACATTGCACAATTGAAAAGACAAGCTCAGAGAGGTTTACAAACCTACCCAAGGACACACAGTATGAAGGAGAGCTAACAATAAGATCTAGGATTCTCTCTAACTCAAATGCCCATGTTTCTTTAATTAAACTATGCAGATTCTCTTGGAGAAAACAAAATAAAAAATACATCATTGGTCCATGTTCAACTGCCCATCATAAAAAAGAAATACATCATTGGCTAGGGTTAGGATTTTGTCCCCTTTGGCAGAAGGTGGGACAGGTAGATCTTCACTTTGAAGTGGTACACCTTCAGCATTCTTTTGTGCTGGTTTCTTTCCCAAATTGAGAGGGACCTTTCCTACAGGCCAGTCTGCAGAAGGCACTCCATGCGTTAATAGGCTCCTGCCAGCTGGAGCAAGCTCATTGCCCTGAAGTGGCTTTACATCACTATGCAGGAGTTGCTACCAGCTGGTTAATACACTGGCCATCACTTGGTGAGGTGGACACCCTACTATCTCCTTATTAGAAGATAACTGGATACTCTTACATGCTGAGTCTCTCAGTTCTTTTGTGCTTTCTTCTGAAGAAAACCCATCTTTGCAAGATAGCTGGCTATATTTGGACATACTTATGACTGGGATAAAACAAAACATTTGTCAATTGATTTTAGTTTTAGGAGATTATATCAAAAAATGTGACCTCACCAGGGTCACAGTTAAATTGACCGAGGTTAGCCAGTCAAGGGCTTGGCATCTCATAAGTTCTCAGTACATATTAGTTGAATGATTAAAATGTCCCAGATGGCTTGGGGTCCCTGAGAGTAGGAGTGAGAGCTCATTGTGTTAGTTGCTGTTTTGTGTCAGATACTGTATGGTGGCTTACTACTTATAAACACCTATTTAGCACTTTGGGGGTTAAGTCCTTTCTACGAGTTATTCAGTAGACACAAGACTACCAGAGGCAAGTGAACTAAGGCCTAGAAAAATTAAATAGCTTATTGAAAGTCAACTAGTATGTAGCAGAGTTAATACTAGAATGTGTTTGGCTGATGACATCCTTTGTTTGTTGTCACTGAACTATTAATTTCCTGGAATGCTTTTCAGTTTTGTTACAAACAGAGATAACTGTAAATTTCTGGAAGAGAGAAATTATAAATTGCAACTATTTTTACATTTAATGAAGGCATTCCTATTAACTACTTTTAGCATTTAAAATCATGTAAAGATAATGAATCTCTTGATGCCAGGATACTAAATATGCATTATCTAGGAAGGTGATGGTTCAGTGGAACAACCTGATACGCTACTATGTATCACGAGATAGCCCTTTTCAATGTCTTCCTTATTGTTTTAGAGAGGTAGCGTGGACAGTGATAATCAGGTGATTCTTTTATTTAAATGGCGATAGTCAACAATGTATAAAATATCTGCATTCTATAAATTTAGTTCAGATGAAGATAAGCAGTAGCTTACTGCATCATGCCAAAAAAAAGAACAACACATTTCAAATAATTCTTAAAGTAGAGGATGTCTTGTTCAATTAATAAACACTTTCACTGATCAGCCTGTGTGTGTGTGTGTGTGTGTGTGTGTGTGTGTGTGTGTGTGTTCATTCACAACCTTGCATGACCTTTGTCAGGTAGATGCTCCTTTAAACTAATTAACTATATACATAGATCTGGAAGAGACTTGACTATATTTTTCTCCTTCTTCCCCCCTCCCTGGTTTTTCCTCTCCTCTCTCCCTGTCTCTCTCTCCCTTCCACCTCTCTTCACTCAATAAACGTAGATGTATGAGGATTATAAAGGAGGCGTTTCTCCAAAGTCACACAATTAGTAGCAGAGTGGCCTTGATATCTAAGAATACTGATATTGCACTGGAGTCAAAGTCTTTCTCTCCTCTTTTTCTCTTTTGGTTGAGACAAGGTCTCACTCTGTTGCCCATACTGGAGTGCAGTGGTGTGATTTCCACTCACTGCAGCCTGGACCTCTCAGGCTCAAGCCAAAGTAGCTGGCACTACAGGTGCCTGCCATCATGCCCAACTAGTTCTATTTTTTTTTTTTTTTTTTTTGCAGAGATGGAGTATTGTCATACTGCCCAGGCTGGTCTCAAACTCCTGGGCTTATGCTGCCCTCCTGCCTCACCCTCCCAAAGTGTTGGGTTTACTGTCATAAGCCGCTGCACCTAATGAAAACAGAATGCTGTTTTCATTATAGAGTCCTTTCTCCTTGGTATGTGCAGAGGATCAGTTCTAGGACTACCCTGGAACAGCTGGACCTGAAGAATTCAGATATGAAGTCAGCACTTCCGTAGGCAGGTTACCCATCCAGCAAATGCAGTATTTTCAAACTATGTTTTGTTGAGGATGTGAAATGAGCCAATATAGAAAGCTGACCATATTTATTGAAAAATCTTCATGTAAGTTGTAAACCAAAAAGTGACTGAGGCAGGTCTCAATCGATTTAGAAGTTTATTTTGCCAAGATTGAGCATGTATTTAGGAAAGGAAACACAAGTTACAGTAGGATCTGTGGCCTATGCTTTTTCCAAAGAGGGTTTTGAGGACTTCAGTATTTAAAGGGTAAAGAGCAAACAGGAGAGGAACAAGATGGGCAAAAAAGGAAGGGATAGCCAATAAGGCAAGTGGTTATATTCTTGCAAGGTTTTGACAGTGCTCAGTGAATCTATATCTTTTATGTGGGAAGAGGGGTTGGAGGTAAAATCAACTATACATTTGTCTCACTGAGTAAATCTACATTTTACACAATGTAAAGTCAGCATGTGAAATTACAGCTGTTTTAGAACAACGGGAGCAGTTTTTTTTTGGCGTGTGTGTGTGTGTCTTCCTAAGCTTTACTTTCCCTTTGGCATAGTGAGTTTGGAGTCCCAAGATTGTTTTTTCTTTCATAAAGTGGACCCATGCAGGTCAAACTGGCATTGTTCGAGGGTCAACTGTACCTTAAAATAAACCATGTAATATAGACAAAACCGCTAAGCAGTTATAAATCCAAGTATTAGAAAAATCTGAACTTTGTTCACTGTTTTTTTTCTTAGTCAGTTTAGGTGTGTTCAAATCCCATTAAAAATATCAAAGCATTCAATTTTATCTTCTAAAAGGAGAAATCAGTTTATGGTAAATTCTATCTCTAAAAAAACATTGGATTGGAAGAAAAGGGCTCTGATTTGAGCTCTGACAGTAACTACCTTTGTAAGCTTAGACAAATTATGTAACATACTGGAATAATAGCATTCTAGTAACTTGGGTATATGAAAACATCAGCTCACTGCAGAGGAATATCTGATGTTGGCATTTCCTTTTTACAATATTGAACTCTTTATAACTTATATGTATTTTAAGTCTAGTTTCTTTAATGTTCAGTCTCTCCCTCCTACCCTTATTTCTACTTTGTTTATGGTTAAGGACTGTGCATACCTTTTGTTTCTTAAAGAAAGACAAAACATGAGACATAAGAGCTTTTACATGATGTTTAAAAATTTGGTACCTAATTTGAAAATGTAGCACTGTATAATCTCAAGTATAATTATGCCGTTACACTAAAATATACAAAATGGGCTGGGCATAGTGGCTCACATCTGTGATCTCAGCACTTTGGGAGGCCAAGGAGGGTAGATCACTTGAGGTCAGGAGTTAGAGACCAGCCTGGCCAACGAATGGAACCCCATCTCTACAAAAAAAACCAGTCAGGCATGGTGGCAGGCACCCGTAATCCCAGCTACTTGGGAGAGTGAGGCAAGTGAATCACTTGAACCTGGGAGGCAGAGGTTGCAGTGAGCCGAGATTGCATCACCGCATTCCATCCTGAGTGAAGAATTATCATAAGTATCTGGGTGCTGGTAGGGCATGGGATGTTTTGAAGAAACTTGACACATGTATTGAGCCTGACTAAGGGGGAAAGGTACATGTGGAGATGAGGCTAGGAAGGTAGAGAGACATGCCGAGCAAGGAAGATCTTGTGTTTTAAAATCAAGGGTTTGAACTTGGTTCTGCAAGTGACAGTGAGCCATTGAAGCATTTTAAGCAGGGAAATGACATGAAAATGTGTGTTTTTGAAAGATCACAGTGTTCCTCTTGTAGATGCAATAAAGCAACCTTAATTTTGTCATTGTGATCTGTAGCACCTGTATGGGTAAACCACCAAGGATTTCAGTAGGCCAGATCAGGGATGACATTAACAACTTCAGTAATGGTTATTCACCTGCACAGTGCATTGTTTAATGTACCGGTCCACAGTTGCAATGCAGTAACTGCCTGCTGTGAGCTATAGACCCGGTTTAAATTCATTGCATTACCTTTTATGGAAAACTCAAAGAGCACCCTTTCTCCTAATTTGTCCTGGAAGATAGATAATATCAAATAGATATTCTAAAAGCTAGAATAAACATTTTTTTCTCTCTGTGACAAAGATGGCTATATGGTTTTCAATACTCTACTAAAGATTTTACTTTTATTTTTAGTAATGGTACCAATGGTTGGAAAGTAAAAATCCTGCCCTTCCATTTAATAAAGGACATTTTATTTTCCAAGCTTACATTTAAGTTTCTTGTGGATTTGGTAGTTCTTGTAAATGAGCCTATTGTTTCAGTAGAGACCCAACTTAGGCGACCCCATTCTATTATTATATTTCCAAGTCAGATGCCACCTTGTGCTGTTTTTCTTTATGTAAATAAAGCATATACCTAATACTCTGGTTTTTAAAATACTTTCACCTACATCTTTTTATTTGCATCTGAACATCCTGCAAGGGAGGTAATATCCTCATTACAGAGCAGGTAACAGGCATTCTGATAAGTCCACTAGCAGGCCTGAGGCTTGCCTGCCACTGCGTGATACAACCAAGACTGTATCTACTTTTATCATCAAACTAGATTGGCATACATGACAAAGCCACCCTCACAAACAGAACAATTAAACATATCAAACTATAGGACTGGGAATAAATGGCAAGCTAGTTTCAGCCAAAACAGATTGCTTTGTAAAATTCTTCTTTCTTCCTTTCTTTCCAACCAGCAACTTAGTTCAAAAGTCAGTGCCACATCAAGCAAGAAGTTAGAAGCTTATTAAAATAGGATGGCATATTGACTTCGTTGATGACTGATCAGGAGTCATCATTCTTGATTTATCAATACAGTGTGAATAAAATTAAAAATATTAAAAGTATTCCCATGTCAAGATAACTGAATTACAGCATCCTCATGCTCATCTGATGTTTGTCTTATGCCCACAGCCAGATGGAGTATGTAAGACATCACTATGCCTCCCCAAGCTTAAATGCTACTATTTGGTGTTTTCAAAATAAAACTCTTTATTTTTTTTCCTTTTTTCTATCAAGGTGCCTGATGGATTTCAGTAATTCTCTAGTCTAGGGGTCAGCAAATTATGACCCAAGGGCAAAATTTGGACGGCTATCTTTTCTGTAAGGCCCCTGAGCTAAGAATAGCTTTTAGATTTTTTAAAGTGATTGAGATTTAAAACAAAAAATCAGAACAATATTTTATGACACATGAAAATGATACTTTTAAATTTCTATGTTCATAAAGTTTTATTGGAAAACAGCCATGTTGAATCATTTACATATTGCCTATGGCTGTATTTTGTGTTACGACAGAGATGAGTTGTTTAGACAGAGACCGTATGGTCTGAAAAGCCTAAAATATTTACTATCTGGCTTGTTATAGGAAAAGTTTGCTCTAGCCTATTTGGAGTGTAAAGGGATTAAGAGATTCTTCTTGTTTTCCTTGGATAAAGGTTGAGTGGAGGGTAAGACATATATTAGCTTACATGTGCTTTTCCATTTAGTTGGGTGGAGAGATGTACATTTTCCAACCTTTGGAAAAATCCAACTAAAGATGCAGGTCTGAAGTTTATTAAACCGCTCTAGTTCAACCTTAATATAAAAGGGTGACAAGTGACCAAAAAAAGGAAAAGCACAAGAACTAACCAAGATGAGAGTTATAATAATGGCAGGAATTTAATATTTGACAGGAGATACTAATTTGGCTTATAAGTTTTGAAACTTTTCATTACGATCACATTCATTTCCTATTTTATTTTGAGGTAGTTGTCCTTCTCCCACTGCTTCTCACCTCTACCATGGGGAAAAAAGTTCCTTTTAAAGCATTTAACACTCCTAGCGAATGTGTTCATTTTAATTTCATTTGTTTTGAGAATGATTTCAAATGTGCATCACTCGAATATATGAGAAATAGAGCCAATATTTGCAGAGTTCCTCATTATTTTACCACATGATTTTACACAAACCTCAATGTTTCTTCATATTTTTTGTATATGGGTACGCACGATATAATATTTAAACATTCAAATATTACAGTGAAGCAACTAGTAGCATATTTCAAAAGTTTGAATTTGGAGTTTTTAAAAAGTAAACTGTTGCAACACTTCAAGTTAAATATTTTTCCCTGATTTTTGACAGCATATATATCCTCAGACGTTAAAAGACTGAAAGGCATATAAGAGAAGTCTATAGCTGTCTGAAAAACAGTATGTAAATTTCTAGATAGAGTCCACTAATCCTACCTAATTGGAACTTGAGGATTAAATCACAGGCTAGGTCAGGATTTTACTGTATGATATAGGTAAGTCAGGTATTTCCCACTTTTTATCTGACGGTTAAGTGGGTAGGGCATAAAAGACAATGTGATTTCGACCCTCTGTCCCCACCAGGTCAAATTGCCTTTAGATCTTAGTTTCCTAATTCCTGGTTCCTAATGTTCAAAGCAGATGATTTTCCATGTAGGTGCCCAACAGATTATTGTGATCAATTTGTGACCTAAACAAGGGTGACGGCACTGAATTTACTATAGACAGTGGGCAGTGCCCTTTATTGGGTAGTGTCCTTTATTTGAGCAGTGCATATATATGTATTTTTATTAAAACTATATGTATACAGTGTATTAAAATTATATCTAGTTTTTCCACTTGGAGTATTCTGTTTGAGCTTCCTTCCATCCACCATCTTGAACTGTCATGCTTTTGTCCTAGTTGTTAGATTAAAAATGTTTTATTTTATTTATTATTGATATTTAATAGTTGTATGTATTTTTAAGAGGACATGTGATATTTTAATATCTGTATACCATGTGAAATGATTAAATCAGAGTAATTGGGATATCCATCACTTCAAACATTTACCTTTTGTGTTGGGAACATTGCAGTTCTCTTCTATTTTGAAATATATAATAAATGATTGCTAACTATAGTTTTCCTATTGTTCTATTGAATACTATAACTTACTTCTTCCCTCTAACTGCATGTTTGTAGCCCTTGACTAAATTCTTTTCATCCCCTTCTCTTCCTAGTCCTTGGTAACCACAATTCTACTCTCTGTCTTCATAAGATCTACTTTTTTAGCTCCCACAGGTGAATGAGGATATTTGATATTTGTCTTTCTGTGCCTGGTTTATTTCACTTAATGTAATATCCCCCAGTTCCAACCAGGTAGTGGGAAATAACAGGATTTCATTCTAGTTTTATGGCTGAATAACATTCTATTGTGTGTGTATACATACATTTTCTTTATCCTTTCATCCATTGATGGGGACTCAGGTTGATTCCATATCTTGGCTATTATAAATATTGCTGCAACAAACATGAAAGTGCAGACATCTCTTCGATTTCCCTTCTTTTGAATATATACTCAGCAACGGGATTGCTGAATCACATGGTAGTAAATTTTTATACTCATAAAAGCTGACTTTTTGATAGCTAATTACACAGCAGGTACTATGCTGAGATCTTTGCACTTATTAAGCCTCTGAATCCTCTTAAGCCTACGAGATAGAGGCTGATGTTACCTTTTTTAAAAAAATACATGAGGACATTAAGACAAAGAGTGCTTCGTTGACTTGACCACAGTCACACGATAGTAAGTGGTCCAAGATTCTAACCTCAGATCTGCTAACCACTGTACTACTTGAGTGGCCACTATACTCTCAACATAGTTCTTATTTCCTGCCCCTTGCTCTTATTCTAAGGGTCCTGTTCTGAATTTGACATAATTGAATTTCATCCTATTCCAACTATCCTAACTAATTTAACTCTTTTATTTAGGTTGAAATATAATGAAGCCTCTAATGAGCTATGTGTTAATTGATTGTATTATAGAAAATGTAATTTTAGCTTAGGATTAATAATTTTTATCAATACACAGTCTAATGGAGTTACTGCAATGGTAAATATTAGAAATGCATGATTTTCGTAATATAAAGCTTAAAATATAGGGATATTTATAACGCCATTGCAAATTTTGAGAAGAAATGTTAAATAGTAGTATTTGAAATTGTTAGATAAGCCTAAAATATTTATTTTTTAAAAACCTCCTATTAAGTTTCATAATCTAGAGCTTTCCAGGTGAAAATTTGCTAAAAGTCTAATTTTGAATGTTTGGGGAACAAACTGTGCCTTTAATTTCTGTTCAGTTTTAACACTCAGTGGGGAGAGAAATCTGTAGAGGTTTCTAGGGGTTGGCTTGATGTCCTTTGATTCTTGCATCTGCTACTTGAGGACTAAATAAATGCCCTGTTGTGTGTCAGTGACTGCCACATTAACATCTGATGCTAATGATGATTAGATGCCACAATAGCATCTGAACAGAGATGCTATTTTAAAATAAGAGCAGCTGGACAACAAGCAGTTGGATTTTCATGGCATGCTAAGGAAGTCGGAAGTCCATAGCCCTGATGGGCATAAAGAAATAAGAGAACACAGATTTCTAGAGGTGTTTGGGGTCCCTTCTACCTTATTGACTTCTTCCCTTTCTCCAATAATTGATTGTAATAAATATAATTACATTTTTAAGCTGGATTTAACAAAGGTTGATGTTTCTCTGCTTTTAATTTGAGGGTTTACTTTTCTCATTTATATGATTGACCATGCTGAGATATTCAGTTAAGAGATGGTTCTTGTCATCTTGGTTTTGCTGGGAAGAGAAACAAAAGGAACTCTGTCCCTTTGCCAAGTGCCCTGAGAGCACTATGAGACCAAAGGAAAGTGATAGTTGTATGATGAAAACTGGTTTCTCTCAGCTTTTCATCTTCTCCTTCACTTGGTTTGTTACTTTTATGGATTCATTATAACTCCTCTCCCCAGTACTGTTAGTTCTTAGAGGGTTGAGCCTCCCATTGGTTTTCCTGACCTGTGCTCTCTTCTGCTTTCAGAA
The DNA here is from genome assembly GCF_009761245.1 of Sapajus apella. Taxonomy (NCBI): domain Eukaryota; kingdom Metazoa; phylum Chordata; class Mammalia; order Primates; family Cebidae; genus Sapajus; species Sapajus apella. Next base: position 32,146,688 of record NW_022436943.1, on the reverse strand, counting down.
AGGTTAACTTTCTGACCATATTCACTCCCCATATCGCTCTGTCTATACTTCTAGCATAGAGTAGTCACTTTATTCCCTAATTGCCTGTCTGTGGAGCTTTCCCTTCAGTAGACTGAAGATCCTGTGGTAAAAGGACCTTGTTTTCTCATCTGTGCTTCTATGTATCTATCAGGATGGTTGGCCCATAGGGGCTGTTACCTGTCTTAATGAGGAAACACGGTGAAATTATGCTCATACCCAGAATCTACAGGGACTAGTCACTGCTAGTCAGACCCAGCCCCTAATCTTAAACTGAGCTTCATTTTTATCAATACTAATTATTACTCATATACTTAAAACCACTCAAAACATGAATAATTTGTAATCCCTACCCACAGCCTCTAAACCCAAGTATCCATTCCTGTCACCTAACCTCCGCTTCCTCCAGGCCACTCCTCATCGGCCCATCACACGCCATGCAGATTTTCTTTATTGCCTCATCATGAAGGCAGCCACCCTTGCCAGGACTCTGCTGCTTCCTGTCACTCGAAAACTTGCTCATCTGAGGTTCCAACTTTCATAGCACACATCACCCACCTTCCTCTGATAGTTGTGTTCTCCAGTATAATTGTTTTCAGGTGTTTAACCGTTGGTTCTTCCACATAATTTGTAGTTCTTTACAATAAGTATGGCTTTTTAATATTAGAAATACTTACAGTGCATGTGCAATCAATCTCACTAAGCATGCAAATATTACAGAAATCGAATTTTAAAATGGCATTCGTGTTCATTTATTTGGCAAGCATTAAAACTCCACCGTGTGTCCAGTACTGTGTTAGGACTGGGAATTCACAGATGGGGGGAAAAAAACCAACTTTAACAGCAGAACAGAAATGGGTCCCTTTTCTGTCTCTAAGGTACCCAACACATGCCTCTAATATCTCCTGTTACATTTTGATGCCCTGTTAGTGCCACATGGACCCCTCTGGCTTAGCACCTCTAGGACAGGGAGTGGGTTTAGAATCTCAGGGTTTGGCACATACTAGATTCTTGGGGAATGTTGGGAATGAACCATTGAGCTGGACTACAGTGTGATTTGAAAAATGTTATATTAGAGCCTGTACAAGGTACTGTGGGAGGATAGGAGAGAGGGTACTTAGCCTATTTTTCTGTTTCTTGGCCGAGGCAAGCCCTTCTTGCCAAATGACAGCCTTGTCAGACTGCATTTGGATGCAGTTTCACTTGGACAGTAATTTTACTTAAACCAATATTGGCAGTCCTCATTTGGTCGGTTACATTTTTAAGGAGGCACTGTAATGTAGAAGCATGTAAGTTGGCTAAACTAGGGTCTTTTATTTGAGCAAGGACTTAAAGCCCATATTTTTATAGAAAAGGCCTATGTTTAGTAAATTTTAATATACCTATTATATAGTGTCAGTTTTCTAAGGTTCAGCAGTCTATTGTATGATCCTACTGGTGTTCTAATGGTGAGTAACTCATTTATTTATAAGATTTACATAGAGGTTTTCTAAAGTGCATGGAAGAAACTGTTAACACAGTGGCTGTTTCTTGAGAGCAGGCCTGATGTGCCATTCAGGTGAGAAAAAGGATTTGTATTTTTTCCTGTAAACCTTCTGTACGGCTTTGAGTTTTTACTTATAATGAGAATGTTTTACTTTTATATAAAAATGAGTTAATAGAGTTGATATGAATCCCAGTTATGTGATAAAATGCTGAAGTAGTGTTTGGAAAATGGCTAAAGGCTGGGGGAGGAAGTGTAGAACGATGAAACTTCACAAGTGTTTTTGTCCCTACACACACACACACACACAGAGCAGAAGAGTTACCTCCTGGATAAATGGCTGAACAGAGCAGGGCGTTGTGGTTGGATTGGGAGCTGCTGGGGAAATGTCAAAGGCTGTGAAGCACATCAAGTAGGCGACTTCCTGGATTAGGTGGTTTGTGGAGCTGCTTGCTTTAAAAAGTGTTGGATTTGTAGATGTTTGGGAGCAGATGAGCTCTGTCAGTGCAGGCTGCTGAATGCATGGGCTGCCTGCATTGGTTTTATGTAGTGGCAAAGAACAAATGAGGCCAGGAAGGCCAGCACAGCTTCAGGCGCTAGGACTTGGCACTGATCAAAGCTTTTAAAAGAAATGCTTTATTACAGAGACAATATTTTATTTAGTTTTTTCCCTTACAATTTGAGTGAAGTAAAAGCACCACTATTGAACGTGTGAAAACAAAGGATACTAGAAAGAGATGACTAATGAAGGTATATTTTGAAGATTATAGTAGGTTCAACATTATTAAATCAGGAGTATAATTCATGCACCAAAATCTGAAAATGTTTCAGATGTGATAGATGCCTTTATTCTTGCCTGTTAAAAAGAACTTAATTTTACAATGTTAATGGAGTGGCGCTTTTTTGAATAAACTTAAGTAGGTCACAAATATATATTGTAATAAACTTTTCTATGATACTTTAATTACATAAACATAAAGGATATAATTCAGAAAAATAACTCTAACATATTTCAAAATTCTACCATCCCCTCCCCAGATTAACTTCTCTAAGCTACTTCATACACATGAACACTTGCATGCATAGTTTTATTGTGTCATACTATATATATCTTGCAACCCTGCAACTTGCCGTTTTTTTTCCCTTTTTGAGGCAGGGTCTCACTTTGTTGACTAAGCTGGAGTGCAGTGGCACAAACAGAGCTCACTGCAGCCATGACCTCCCGGGCTCAAGTGATCCTCCTGCTTCAGACCCCTCCAGGTAGCTGAGACAACAGGCACACACTACCATGCCCAACTAAATTTTGTAGAGATGGGGTTTCACCATGTTGCCTAGGCTGAACTTGAACTCCTGAGCTCAAGTGATCCATCCACCTTGGCCTTCCAAAGTGTTGGGATTACAGATGTGAGCCACCATGCCCAGCCAACTTGTCTTTTTTTTTTTTTTGTTAACTTAATTATGGGTTTTCCAGGTCATTACTTATAATTCATCTCGTACTTTTAAATTTGAACATATCATATTTGTATTCTACTTAAATTTGAGAACAAATAATTAAGCTTTCATCTAGCAGGATTTAAACTTGAAGAAGTTAAAAAACACTTTACAGAGAATGACAGGTATTTCAGCAGTTCCATATTCTATGAACTGGTATTAGGAGCATGGAATGAAATGAGGAAAGGGAGCTACAAGTAACAATAAAGATCAGCAAAGGACCTGGTAAAATTAATTCCAAATGCTTGTTGCTGTAACTTTTTGACCAAAAAGCTTATTGGTATGGGTATATTTTAAAGAGAAATCAGGCCTTGTAGATGATAGCTGATTTATGAAGTGTATAGTCCTTTTTTTTTCTCTTTAAGTATAAATGCTTTTTTTCTTCCTCACCCGTTAGTTCTGTTTTATGCTTTTAAACGTTAATCACTATTTCTTGGAAAGTAACTCTACAGCAGGAAGGGCTGCTTGTTTTTTTAAAAATATAGCAAGAAAACTAACAATTTGTGGACATAATGGTCATGTATTTTGACCATGATTAAGAGGTTATTGACCAGTTATGGACCATGGTTTTATTAAAATATAGGTTACAGAAGTTAACACTACAAATGAACCTTTTATGGGGTGATAAACTGTTCTTCCGTGCTCACCATTTCCCTCCCCACCAAAGGAGCAATAGAGTAGATTTGTATGTGGACTTTAACCCACACATATTTGGTGTTTAGTTTATAAATTTGGTAACATTTTAGAAGTTGCATTAGCTGCTTCATAGTGGTCATTTAATACAAAAAGCCTGTTTAGAATCAAAATTGAAAGGCGAAGAGTTGGCATTTTTAATAAGTCTAGACACAGTCATTTCTTATGTGATCTATTTTATGAAATTTATTTTTAGCTTTAAATTTAGCCTTTAAATCACTAAAATCTTCAGTGATTTCATATTTTGGCTACATTTTTTACCCCTTTATCTCTTTGCTTATAGAACTTTATGCTTAAAAGATTTTCTGAATCCTTAAAGCACATAGTATAGTTCTGGAGGCTTGTTAAATGAATACATGTGATGTCACAGAGTTTTTGTAGCACTTTATGTGCCGTCATTTGCATCAGTTAAAACTGTTACAAGTAATAAGGTACATACAGTCTGTTGAAAACCTGACCTTTCAATTTACCAGTCCTCCAAATTTCTTTACTTTCCTTGAAGAGTAGTTAAGAGTGTATTTATTTTCACCTGTGCATGCCAAGGATTTCTGGCCCAGATGTTACTGGCCTACCAGGGAATCTGATCTAGAATACAAGCCTATAAATTATTGCTTCTTTTTATACCTTATTGTAATGTGTGTGGTTTAGTGAAAATATACATGTTTCTAATTTACTGTGGCTTCTATCTGCAGACTACCCATTATGAGCCTGTCAATTTACATATATTATTACAAAACCTTAGAATAGTTTTGTAAGGTCAGTGTTACCCCCTGTTTCATACAGGAGGAAATAGAGACTCAGAGAGGCATATAGTTGTCTAAAGTTACAGAGTTGGTAAGGGCAGAGCCTGATATTCACACCCAGATGTAACACACCTGAAAGCACATCTGTTTCACAAACTTGTAGCAGATTTCAGTTAGTGAGTTATAGAGAGAAAGGTAATAGATTTAAAAGGCAGATGGTTTTGATGGCTTTCAGAACGAATTCAGCTGCTACTATGTGATTTTCTGTTAGTTCCAGATTTCTTATTTGCAAAGTGGAGATTCTATTGCCCACCATGTAGCATTATGGTGAAGATTCAGTAGAAATACATATAAAGCCTTTCACACACTGTAGGTTTTCAACAAAATGACCCAAACTTCCACCCACCCCCAAGTCACCCTCTGATGAATGTAGGTGCCAGTGTTCACCAGTGCCCTATAAAATAGACCATGCATTTTAAAACATTTTAAAAATTAAATTTCTTAACTCATTTACTATACCCAAATGCTTATTACAATGTTCCCATTGTAGGCCTTTTGAGGGCAGACAGATTTCAATAGTGGCAGCAAATAATTTGTAGAAGGAATGTTTTCCTTTTCTTTAGAATTTTTTGTTTTAATCCAATCTGGAGAATAACAACATTTCTGAAAGTTCTCCTGCTGCCTGGGGCCCTGGGCTGGCATCCTCTCTTCGATTATTGATGTGGTAACCTGTTGGAAGAGACAGGAATGATTTAGAATGAGATGGCACCAAAACAAATGAATTAAACAATATTTCTCTGACCATGAGCATTTCAAACTGGCTAACCAGTGAGTTTGTAAACATTTTATTTGTAAAACAAGTACATTTCTTTGACATTTTCTCTTTTTTCTCTTTAAAATTGCTTTTAGGATGCAGAATAGAAAACTGTGATTCTTGCTTTAGCAAAGACTTTTGTACCAAATGCAAAGTAGGCTTTTATTTGCATAGAGGCCGTTGCTTTGATGAATGTCCAGATGGGTTTGCACCATTAGAAGAAACCATGGAATGTGTGGGTGAGTCGTTTTTAATGTAACTCTCAAACTGCGACTTTTAACAGCTTTTTCTTGAAAATAGGCATGCTGGATATATTTAAACTGAAAAATAAATTGGTTCTCTTGTTCATCAGAACTGAAAATTACGTTCTTTGCTGACTTTAAGTATCATGACAAATTGGACAGTCTCGTATCTTGGTATAAAATTTGCTAGTTGTGCATTTGCTAGATTAATCTACTTAAGTGTTGACTAAGTTTGTTTTTTAATCACCTGTGTAATACATCCATTTCTTAATAAATTATTAGTAACTGTTAGAGACAAACATTTTTTTTAGAAGAAAATTTTTCAGCAATACCACGTGAACCAACTACTTTATTGCTTGTGCTATGTGTAGAAATTACAGAGCTGCTTGCTTAGCTGTTTGTGTAAATGAGAAAAAAATGGAAAAGAAATTATTTGTGCCATATTTTGTTGATTATATGTTACAAATGCATTAAAACAATTTTACTAAATTTATATACCTAGAATGCATAATTTAATAAATATACTATTTGTGAAAATGGTAATACACCTTTTATAAATTTTATATCTTCTGAGTGTTAGTAAAATACATTGGCATTTTTATACCACTGATTGAAAGGTAAAGATCTGTCAGTGGCTACATTATGAGGAATCTCTTAATCTAATCATGGATATATTGACATGCCCCCCACCCCCAGAATTTCATTTGGTGTTATATACCTGATATGATATACAACACAGCTGTGTGTTATAGACTTTACATCTCTTAAAATGGAGACTTAGAAGAAAATTGACAATGTTTTTCTATAAAAATTTTGAAGTAGTCTGTAATTGTACATTTGAGAGCTTGCAGAGAAGACATTTAAATAAGTTTTTGAAGAAATAGGCACTTTCACGTTTCTACTTATATGGGAGTTAATACATTTATATAGGCACCACAATTAAGAAAGTCACTAGAATAACATACTCAGAATGTTGAATTTGCTTTTGAGAGGCAGGACACACACATTACAAATGTTCAGTGGAAATGCTGAAATCCTTAACTATAAACATATTATAGAGTTTGATGCATTCCTTGAATTAAAAAAATCTTAATTGACTTTGAAAAGTCTAAGAAGCAGCTATGATACCACTGAGGTCTAGAAGGTGGAAATATTAATTGTATGCGGACTCTGGGCCTAAACCCTCTTTCAGTAGTAAGAAGAGGAGTTTTAATGGTGAAGTGGATGAGGAGGTTTAGCTTTGTATACCTTTATCCTTTTAGTTTCTCCTCTCCCTCTCTGGGGAGTTGGAGGGTAGCCTTTTTTCCACTATGTGGACTTAACATAGGGGATGCTAAAAGCTTTTACGTATGTAGTAAAAACATATATTTTCAAATGACTGATCACATCTGTTTAGTTTTCAAACTGTAGTAATGTACAACACCAATATGGGGAATAAGAACCATGGTCTCCAGACACCTGTTGAAAGAACAGAAAAAATCAAAATGCAAAGCAAGCTCCCCCTATTTTTCACCAAGTTCTTCTAAAATAAAATACATTTGTGGATTTGGTGGAGGCACTTTCAGAATTAGCCTGTAAAATTTTGTCTTCTGTCGTGATAGGCAATAGTGTCTTCTACTTTAGGTTTCAGCTGCTGACTCTTTTAAAAGTTACACATTTCAGTGTCATTAGAACTATTCATAACAGCAAAAACATGGGATCAACCTAAATGTTCATCAGCGATAGACTGTATAAAGAAAATGTGGTACATATATACCATCAAATACCATGCAGCCATAAAAAAGAATGGGATCAAGTCCTTTGCAGGGACAAGGATAGAGTTGGAAGCCATTATGCTCAGAAAACTAATGCAGGAACAGAAAACAAAACACCTCATGGTTTCACTTATAAGTGGGAGCTGAATGATGTGAATGCATGAACACAAGTGGGGGAACAACACACACTAGGGCCTGTCAGGATGGAGGTGATGTGGGGAGGGAGAGCATCAGGAGGAATAGCTAATGGATGCTGGGCTTAATACCTAGGTATTAGGATGATCTGTAGAGCAGACCACCATGGCACACTATTACCTGTGTAACAAACCTGCACATCCTGCACATGTACCCCTGAACTTAAAAGCTGAAGGAAAAAATATAACTGACCAATAGTACCCTTTAAAAACTGAACTAAGACAAATGGAAAGTAACAGCTTATGAATTACTTAAGGGACATTGGATTTTTTGTTTTTGTTTTTCTTTCTTTTTTTTTTTTATTTTTGATAGAAATACCCTGTGGTTCAAAAAATTAAAGTTCCGAAAGGCGAGTAGAGGTCTTCAAGGGCTGTACCCTTTAATTTTTGGTATCTGAAGGCAGGGGGAAGGGGGAATGAAGGAACACTGCTATGTAAATTTGATGTCAGTGAAGCAAATGGATACTAACTTACATATTTGTGTTTTTTTCTTTTTCTAACAATCTTTACTAGAAGGATGTGAAGTTGGTCACTGGAGTGAATGGGGAACTTGTAGCCGAAATAATCGCACATGTGGATTTAAATGGGGTTTGGAAACCAGAACACGGCAAATTATTAAAAAGCCAGCAAAAGACACAATACCGTGTCCAACCATTGCTGAATCCAGGAGATGCAAGATGGCAATGAGGCATTGTCCAGGAGGTAGGTTTGGATATATAATCACTACTGTGCACTATGTGCTTTCTGAGTTCTCCCACTTTCTACCTACCCTCCCTTCCAAAAATAATTATTTATCTATGAAGGAAGTCTGATAATATTGGTGAGAGGATAAAGTTTTGTTGTACTTATTTAAAAACAAATGCTTCAGTTGTGAAAAATATTAAGTGCACATTTTATTGCTTTCATAATACCTTAAGCATAATTTAGGAGAGTACCTTAGCAATTAGCTTTCTAAAATAAGATTTCTAAATGTGTTTTAGTGGCTTTTTCTGCAAATGTACCATAAAAGCGGGTCCTTACGAAATCAGGCCTTTGCAGATGTTGCTCTGAGGGAAGCGGCCAACTTTCAGTTGAGAAGAGTTTAGATTAGAAAGGTTTATGGAGTCTGTAAAATCATCTGCGTCGTTACTAGTTGAAGATGACAACTTAAAATAAACTTGCCCAAACACTGGGAGGAATAAACATTGTCTTAATGTTACCACAATTAGCTGTTTCTCTGTGTTTTGATGATAATTTGTAGAAAACAGCTACTGGTATGTGTGTGTTTATTCACATCTTTGTAGTAATTGTGCTGATTTGCAGTAATTATTCTGTAATAACAGGATTAGGTCCATTTAGAAATTGGAAGAGTACATAGCTGAGGTGCTGGCCGGCGCGGAATCAGTAAGTTGAAATGCAGGTCTGAGCCCTGTCACTGTGCCCTCCCTAAAGCAGTAATCACTGGGTTACATTTATTTTATCACTAGTAGATGCTACATCACCATTTGCTCAAAATAGAAGAGTGAAAAAGAAAGTTGTGTTTGGAATACTGCTCTGTAAAATAACTATAACTTTTGTTTGCCTTCATTCTGTTTTTTGGTGCATAGCTTTTCAGCTTTATGACCATAGCCCAGAAACAGAATATATAACTGCTTAAACAGGTTTATGACTGTGTTATGCAGCCTCAGAGAGAGTGTCTATGATCCATGGAGAAGGACAAAACTTTTAAGATTCGAAGACTCCAGTCAGCCTTTGAGAACTATTAGATCCAGATTCAGAAGCTACTATTAGGAAAGGAGCTTTTCCTCTTGAATTAGTTTTGCTTTTTCTTACTGGATCTTTGAAACAAAGTTTTTGTGGGTTTGCTTTCCACTAACAAGGATGGTTTTGTTCACTTAAACTAGGTATTTTTTGGTCAAAATATAAGAAAATATTTTCTTAAAAACTAATAAGACTGCATTTAACCTGCAGTCTTCTCCCTAAAAACAAACCTGATGTATTCAGGTATTGAAAATAAAGACTTTCTTTGTTATGTATTGTTTATATAACTAGCCCCTCCCCCATTCCTCTTCCAGCAATGTGGTCCCCCAATTGTGGTTTACATTAATAGCAAAAATTAACTTGAAAATGCTCCTATAACAAACACGCTTATATGTAACAAGAGCCTTTCCTCCAAAACTCTTTATTTTGACTTAGCCTCGGTCTTGTTTGAGAATTTTCTAGATAATAGCTAGATTGTTAACCATAATATTTATTGCATTTGTATTTTTTATGTTATCAACAACAACATACTATCTTAATCAAATACAACTTGATAGTGTCAGCAGTTTAAATTATGCCAAAACAAATGCTTATGTATCATCTGCTAATCTCCTTTTGACAAGCTAACCAGTAACAGACTTGATTTAATTCTTACTGAAGTTTTACCAAGTTTTACTTATTAGGAAAGACTAGCTATAGCTCTAATTCTTGCATCTACATTTTCAGTTTAATCAAATCAATTTTATATAACCTTTAAATAGGTTTTCAAAGTTATATTAATTTTTTTTACTGTTTAATAAAAGGAAACTAAATGTTGAGAGAAATGGCAAATTATTCTGTAACAAAGCAACTTATATTTACAAATGTAGGAGATGAAAACTGGAAAACTTGCTTTGTAACTTGAGCACATATTGATAAAAATTGGCATAACTTCCTGGGGAGTATCCCACCTTGCCTTAGGTGAGAGAGGGAAAAGTTCCTTTTTTCAATAGGTCATGGTGACTAATGGAAGAATGGAGAAGAAAGCCACTTTATCCCTTTTTACATCTTGATTTGATTTCAGTGATCTGCTTTGACAAACCATGCAAAAATGTAAGTCGTAATCAGGTTGAGAATACAGGCTTTTTTAAGATCTTTGCAACATATGTATGGATTTTTCTCCTGTTGGAGCCAATCTTAACCTGATTGCACACAAACGCAGCCTTAAGCTCCTTCACACTAAAGCAGCAGCACGTTAGAATCAGCTGCTTTCGATTACTGAAAGGCATTAAGTTAGAGGTCAGTGTAATGGTATAGTCATCACTATGCATATAAGATATTACATTGAAAACTATTAAATATGAAAACAAATGGCTTTAAGAGTTTGAAAAAAACAGTGTAATGCTTAGCCTAGTTTTTCCTTAACTATCATATGCTTATTTGCTTTCTTTCTTTTTTTTTTTTTTTTTAAAGAATATCTGGAAATATCTTTAGTAGATTGATTTACACTTAAAGTACTCAGTGTTCATTCCCAAACTTTTCCTTTAAATCAGTTATCTTTTTCTTTCATTTTTGATAGCATAACCTATAAGGTTTCCTGGGCTTTTCCAACAATCATTCTTCAGGGTCCTGGTCTGTAGAGATATCTGGGTCCCTACATCCTGTCAACTCATTAATTCCATGATTCTTGACAAGTCACTTAACCTCTCTTGGCCTCCATTTCCTCATTTTTAAAATTGAGGGTTTGTAGGGTAGGTGATCTCTGAGATCCTGTTCTGTTCTAAAATCTGATGATTTTAGGATTAATTGCCAAAAGATGCAGGCAAGTTCCATGGCTGTCATATGAGGTGAGGAAGAGACTTTGGAAGGCCAGGAGCATAGTTTCACAATGAAGGATCTGAACACTTTCCCAGTAGCTGCCCCCTGCAGTTGCCGAGCCTTCCACATCCAGCAGCTTCCAGCTTCCTGCTTCAGGAAGGACTCTGTTTGGTCCTTCAAAGATTAAACAAGATTCTTTTAAAATGTGTGCATGACCTGTGACTTAGCTACCAATATAGCAGAAGTACATAGAATGACAAAAGGGAGCATAAAAGATCATGGAAAAAAGAGAAAGATGGAGAATGAATGAGAGAATAAAAATATTGTATAGTGAGTATAGGAAACAAGTGAAAAAAAGAGTGAATTACTTGAAAATAAAAGCTGTACTCATTGCAGATATAACTGTCTCCATTCCCTTTGCCCTCTCCCCAAGTGTACTAATTAATAAAATTAATCATATTGGGACTAATTTATGAATATATAACCTGAACCTTTAAGTGGAAAGAATTCCAAGTCTGGGCCATGTCATACATTAGGGAATCTTAATACAAAAGTATAAACATGTTTTTGTCATATGTTTAAATGATACATGGAAGAACAAATTTGTGGTTGCTAAGGTTTGATGTTGGAGGATGCTTATGTACAGGACAAAATATCATCTGTAGGTGGCTGTAGTCTTCTCTTCTTTCACAGGATGGACCAACATCATGATCTCAACCTGAAAATATTCTGTACTATCTGTATGGGACTCCTTTTTTTGTCAAGCTCCATCACAACTCATTTTGTTAATTTACTTCATCAGATATTTGTCGAGCACTGCTATGTGCCAATCATATGTCTAGGCATGGGATTGCTCAAAGAGTCCTTAGTTTTTTTTCTAGCAAGAATAGCTACAATAAAGAAGTGGATGAATGTGTTTAATCTCATGTGGAGACAAGTGCTGTGATAGGGAGGATAGGCAGCTAATGAATGGGTCAGTGTATACTATGTTATGTAGGGTGATCAGGAAAATTGAGGAAGTTACATTTGATGAGAGATCTAAATGAAGAAGATATTTTGAAGCTCTAAGGGAAATTGTTTTTGAGGAATCCTTGATTCTTCTGCCATATTTTAGGGAAGAGGAAAGAACTGAGCTCAATGGAGGCTCTGACTGGTCCAAGGTGATACATAACAAGTTATTGGTGGTAGAACCAAGAGAGTAGGACCATCATCTTGCTGCTTAGAAAACCTGTTTTCCTGCGCTTTTTCCTTGGTCTTTATGATAAAGACTTAAGATAAAGCCATGGTTGTCCAACATTAAAGTACCCAACTTTTAACTATTTCTCCCTCCAATGCAGAAATATCATTTTACTTTTGCTCTACAAATGCTTTTAAACAACATAGTACCCTGCTATCGCCACCCCTTCCAATTTGGAATCACTGGTGAAACATATCCCAAAGGGCACTGCATAAAGGCCAAAGTGTTGAGCCACTGGCTTTGCTTTGATTCAGCTTCCCCTGTGAAAGCCCTATTCTCCTTTAGAGTCATTGGTCCTTGGTTGGCAAGGGGAAAAATGTGGCTTCAAGATTGTGGTTGCCATCCTTAATCTTTCAAAGCCCACCCTCTAGAGGAGACTGCCTTGTGTGGAGCCAAACCCAACAGTCCTCTCTGACCATTCTCCTTGGCCTGCACAGAAGCCCTGGGTAACCTGATCCCATCCTCACATCAGATGGCTCTGTGCCCAGCATAGTTTTTCTTTCTGACACATTTCAACTGTCGGACTCAGAGTAATTAAGGTGATGGTTTGGCATATGCTGGGGTAGCTTTTTGAGTCTTTTGCTGATGGCTGCCTCAACTCACAGCAGTTCTTTAAGCTCCAGTAACATTTTGTTAGTACTGGGCTAAAATTTAAATATGAAATGTGCTACTGTATGCTATTTTAATTTTATATGCTTTTTTTTTTCTTCAAAAGTGGTTCTTGGTAAGAAATGAAAGAAAATACAAATTTGCCACTTAGAACCTTAATCTCTGGAAAAATCTACTTTTTAAAGGTAATAGTAAGACTTCTCTAATCTACGTTGTGTGTGTGTGTGTGTGTGTGTGTGTGTGTGTGTGTGTGGGTGTGGGTGTGGGTGTGTAACTGACAGGAACATGTGGACTAGGTATTAGATAATATAACCAAAGAAGGTTGTAGATTGTGAGCAGGAAATAAGCACATTTTTCAATGGGACAGGGTCAATAACATATGCTATGCACACATGTTCTATATTTCTCTGTTTTGTTTACCTTTGAGTTGCAATTTATATGGTCTGCTTTATACATGTCACCCTAAAGAGTAGTTTGGAAGAGAGGAGATAAGAGAGAACCTCTTTTCTTTTAGAGTTTGTCAAGAATGTCGATATTAAAATTTTTATGTGAAGAAGAGAGCATCTAAAAGGAAATTCTTATTGCCTTTCTGTTTGCTGTGCTTAAAGTATTATGATGTCTCTCTGAGAAATAAATGATTTGTGTTAGTCATTTTAAGTTAAGCAAGTTATACTATTTTCTAGGTACTTTTCCATTTACGTTTACATTTCCAAATGTAAATCTGGAAATGTAAAGCTAAATGTAGTGTGTGTGTGTGTGTGTGTGTGTGTGTGTGTGTGTAAGTGAGTATAAACTGGGAGGTTACCCGTAAGTAGCCACTCTAAAATGTTAATGTATTATTATTAAGTTGATGTTAAACAAAGATCCACTTGCCTCTAAACATCCCTTTCAGTAACTGAAGTGTCTGAAATTCCTGCTTCAGGGGTCTTAACAGACTCTTAAGAGGAATCCCTTTTCTCCCCCAAGCCCATACTGGCATATTTAATATTTTTACTCGTTTCCTGAAAGTTGGCAGAGGATAATAATTGGCACGTGGTGGTGGTGGTGGTAGTAGGTTTTCTTTTCATGGAATGATTTCTTTCAGATTTACTAATTGTAGCATATTGGAAGGTAAGGGTCTGAGGAAATGCACAGAAAAGGGGGCTCCAAATTAAGTACAGTCTTGGGCATATACATAGACACAAACATAAACATAAGGGGGTGAAAAACACTCATAACATGGGGGCTATGGGGGTGGACATGAGACAACTTCTTTTCTCAGTTTCATTTTGAGCCAATCCTAGTGCCAGCCTTGCTTGCCAGAGGAGGCAGGGAGTGAGTGAACTAGTGGAAGAAGCCTCACCTTTGTTCTGTTCTCTGAAGCTTCCCATCTGGAATCTCTACCAGCCCCATTTCAATGTAGTCTGGGGCAGTACGTACTAGTCTCTTTTATGGGTACTTGTAAAAAGAATTTCTCAACTACATATTGCCACTGAAGACCCAAACTTCTATGTAGTAAGCTACTCTTATGGTCATATAAAATATATAAAATGATTTTTACAACCCTCCAAAATAAAAACAACTTTAATAGGACACACATGGTGTCAGTGGTATATATTTTCCCTCCTCCATAAGAAGACTCTTTTTTCCCTTTTATAAGATAAGAAAGTCTTAAGTATAAATGCCCTAACCATTTCTTAGAACAACTTATTCTCAGCCAGGTGTGGTGGCTCACATCTGTAATCCCAGCACTTTGGGAAGATAAGGCAGGCAGATCCCCTGAAGTCAAAAGTTTGAGACCAGCCTGGCCATCATGGTGTCTCTACTAAAAATAGAAAAATTATCTAGGTGTGGTGGCATACACCTGTAATCCCAGCTACTCAGAAGGCTGAGGCAGGATAATCTCTTGAACCTGGAAGGCAGAGGTTGCACTGAGCAGAGATCGTGCCACTGCACTCCTGCCTGTAGGACAGAGTGAGACTCTTTCTCAAAAACAAATAAATAAACAAACAAAAACAACTTATTCTCCTCATCACCTCATCAGATACTTCTCTGTAATCTTTAAATGGTGTTGATAAAAAGAACAGTCAGTGTATATGTGCCATATTTTCTTTATCCAGTCTATCATTTGATGGGCATTTGTGTTGGTTCCAAGTCTTTGGTGTTGTGAACAGTGCCACGTGTCTTTATAGTAGAGTGACTTAGAATCCTTTGGGTATATACCAGTAATGGGATTGCTGGGTCAGGCCCTGTCGGGGGTGTGGGGTGGGGGGCAGCGGAGAAATAGCATTAGGAGAAATATCTAATATAGATGACGGGTTGATGGGTGCAGCAAACCAACATGGTACACATGTATATCTGTGTAACAAACCTGCATGTTCTGCACATGTATCCCAGAACTTAAAGTATAATAATTTAAAAAAAGTAGTTGGGTTGCTCATTTAGATTTCCTGTAATACTTCTCCAGCTACTAGATTGACCTAGAGCTGTGTGTGTAGATATCCTTCATGATCAGAAGACAAACATTTTAGTGAAAAGGATGACAGAATTTTACTAAAATCTCAGCATGATTCATGTTGTCATCATATAGAAGTAGTTAAGATGATAAAATTACTTCGTGTAACAGGTGGCAATTATTTTTGATGAATTTAACCTAAAAATGTTAAGGTAGTAGTTTTTGCTTTACAACTGACGTGTTAATATGATACTCAGACCTAATGTTACTTTGTATTAATATTATCTTCTTGGAGATGATCCAAGATGGCCAAATAGGAACAGCTCTGGAGTGCAGTTCCCAGCGAGAATTCAGAGGGTGAGTGAACACCACATTTCCAAATGAGTTTTTACTGCCCACAGACCAGGAGATTCCCGGGCAGAAAGGCACCATGAGCCTTCACAGCTGTTTCAGCCAGTGCAGCGGGTTTTCTCCATATAAAAACTCACACAAACCTGGGTGGCCATTTCAACTGGTGCCTGGAACACCTGGGAGATGGAGTTGCCCATTCAGCTGAAAAAAAGGGGGCTGAAACAGGAAGCCAGTGAAAAGTGGGACCTGGCTTGGCAGGTCCCACTCCCACAAAGACCAGCAACCAGAAACACTCTGGATTGAGAATTTCACAGCAAGCACAGCTGGAGCGGGACCGTACAGCTCTGTGGGGAGAAGGGCATCCACCAGTATGAGGCAGTCCACCATTACCGAGGCAATCTGCCATTTTCGAGGCAGTCTGCCTCTACAGAGAGAGTTTGCCATTACCGAGGCAAACTGCCATTACCGAGGCAGTACTAACTATACCTCTATAAACAAAACTGCAAGGAAGTTCACATAGTAGCTGGGCAGAGCCTACGGCAGCTTAGCAATGCTTCTGCTAGCAGACTGTGATTAGGCTACCTCCTTGCTGGGCAGGGCATCTCTGAAAAAAGGCAGCAGCATGTCAGGAACTTATAAATAAAGCCCCACCTTCCCAGGACAGATCACCTGGGAAAAAAAGGAGTTTGAGTTCCACTGCAGCAGACTTAAAACATTCCTGCCCAGCAGCTCTGAATGGAAAAACAGAGCTCACAGCTCAGCACCTGAGCTCCTATAAGGGACAGACTGTCTCCTCAAGCAGCTCCCTGACCCCTTTATATCTAAAGGGACATATTCTAAAGGAGAGCTCATGCTGACATCAGGCGTGTATCCTTCTGGGACAAAGATAACAGAAGAAGAAACTGGCAGTAACCCTTACTGTTCAGCAGCCACCACAGGTGATCCCTAAGCAAACAGGATCTGGAGTGGATCTCCAGCAGTCCTGCAGTGGAGGGGTCTGACTGTTAGAAGGAAAACTAAAAAACAGAGTGGAATAACTTCATCATCAACAAAAAGGAAGTCCACTCAGAGACCCCATCCAAAAGTCACCAACTACAAAGACCACAGATAGATAAATCCACAAAGATGGGAAGAAGCCAGCATAGAAAGGATGAAAACACCAAAAACCAGAATGCCTCCCCTCCTCCAAGGGATCACAACTTATCACCAGCAAAGGAACAAAGCTGGATGGAAAATGAGTCTGATGAATTGACAGAAACAGGCTTCAGAAAGTGGGTAATAACAAACTTCTCTGAGCTAAAAGAACATGTTCTAACCCAATGCGAAGAAACTAAGAACTTGAAAAATTGTTTGATGAAATGCTAATGAGAATAAACAGCTTAGAGATGAATATAAATGAATTGATGGAGCTGAAAAACACAACATGAGAACTTCGCGAAGCATACACAAGTTTTAATAGCCGAATCGACCAAGCAGAAGAAAGGATATCAGAGATTGAAGATCAACTCAATGAAATAAAACAAGAAGGCAAGATTAGAGAAAAATATATAAAGAAATGAACAAAGCCTCCAAGAAATATGGGATTATGTGAAAAGACATAATCTACGTTTGATAGATGTACCTGAATGTGGTAGCGAGAATGAATCCAAGTTGGAAAACATTCTTCAGGATATTATCCAGGAGAACTTCCCCAACCTAGCAAGGCAGGCCAATATTCAAGTCCAGAAAATACCGAGAACACCACAAAGATATTCCTCAAGAAGAGCAACCCCAAGGCACATAATTGTCAGATTCACCAGCGTTGAAATGAAGGAAAAAATGCTAAGGGCAGCTAGAGAGAAAGATCGGGTTACCCACAAAGGGAAGCCCATCAGACTCACAGCCCATCTCTTAGCAGAAACCCTACAAGCCAGAAGAGCGTGGGGGCCAATTTTCAACATCTCTAAAGCAAAGAAATTTGAACCTAGAATTTCATATGCAGCAAAACTAAGCTTCATAAGCGAAGGAGAAATAAAATCCTTTATGAACAAGCAATTGCTTAGAGATTTCATCACCACCAGGCCTACCTTACAAGAGCTCCTGAAAGAAGCACTAAACATAGAAAGGAAAAACCAGTACTAGCCATTCCAAAAATGTACCAAATGGTAAAGAGCATCGACACAATGAAGAAACTGCATCAACTAATGGGCAAAACAACCAGCTAGCATCCAAATGGCAGGATCGAATTCACACATATTAACCTTACATATAAATGGGCTAAATGCCGCAATCAAAAGATACTAGCAAATTGGATAAAAACTCAAAACCCATGGGTGTGCTGTATCCAGGAAACCCATCTCACATGCAAGGATACACATAGGCTCAAAATAAAGGGATGGAGGAAGATTTACCAAGCAAATGGAGAACAAAAAAAAAGCAGGAGTTGCAATCCTAGTCGCTGATAAAATGGACTTTAAACCAAAAAAGATCAAAAGAGTCAAAGAAGGGCATTACATAATGGTAACTATCATGACAACAAGAAGAGCTAACTATCCTAAATACATATGTAGCCAATACAGGAGCACCCAGATACATAAAGCGTGTTCTCAGTGACCTACAAAGAGACTTAGACTCCCACACAATAATAGTGGGAGACTTTAACACTCCACTGTCAATATTAGACAGATCAATGAGACAGAGCAATAGAAAATTAACAAGGATATCCAGGACTTGAACTCAGATCTTGACCAAGCAAACCTAACAGACATTTAACAGAACTCACCACCCCAAATCCACAGAATATACATTCTTCTCAGCACCACATCACACCTATTCTAACACTGACCACATAATTGGAAGTAAATCAATCCTCAGCAAAATGCAAAAGAACAGAAATCATAGCAGTCTCTCAGACCACAGTGCAATCAAATTAGAACTCAGAATTCAGAAACTAACTCAGAACTGCACAACTTTATGGAAACTGAACAACTGGCTCTTGAATGCTGACTGGATAAACAATCAAATGAAGGCAGAAATAAAGATGTTCTTTGAAACCAATGAGAATGAAGACACAACTTACCAGAATCTCTGGGACACATTTAAAGCAGTGCCTTGAGGAAAATTTATAGCAATAAATGCCCACATGAGAAGGGAAGATCTAAAATCAACACCCTATCATCACAATTGAAAGAGCAAGAGGAGCAAAATCAAAACTCAAAAGCTAGCAGAAGACAAGAAATAACTAACATCAGAGCAGAACTGAAAGAGATAGAGACACAAAAACCCCTTCAAAAATTAATAAATCCAGGAGCTGTTTTTTGAAAAGATCAACAAAATAGACCACTAGCCAGATTTAAAAAAAAAGAAGAGAGAGAAGAATCAAATAGATGCAATAAAAAACAATAAAGGGGATATCAGCACAGAAATACAAACTACCATCAGAGAGTACTACAAAAAACTCTATGCACATAAATGGTAACCCTGGAAGAAATGGATAAATTCCTGTACACTTGCACCTTCCCAAGCCTAAACCAGGAAGAAGTCGAGACCCTGAATAGACCAATAACAAGGTCTGATATTGAGGCAGCAATTAACAACCTGCCAACCAAATAAAGCCCAGGTCCAGATGGGTTCACAGCTGAATTCTACCAGACATACAAAGAGAAGTTGGTACCACTCCTTCTGAAACTATTCCAAACAATCCAAAGAGAGAATCCTTCCCAAATCATTTTATGAGACCAACATCATCCTGATACAAAAACCCAGCAGAGACTCAACAAGAAAAGAAAACTTCAGGCCAAGATCCATGATGAACATCGATGCAAAAATCTTCAATAAAATACTGGCAAACTGATTGCAACAGCACATCAAAAAGTTTATCCATCGTGAGCAAGTAGGCTTCATCCCGGAGACGCAAGGCTGGTTCAACATATGCAACTCTATAAACATAATTCACCACATAAACAGAACCAAAGACAAAAACCACATGAGAATCTCAATAGATGCAGAGAAGGCCTTTGACAAAATTCAACAGCACTTTATGCTAAAAACTCTCAAGAAACAAGGTATTGATGGAACGTATCTCAAAATAATAAAAGCTATTTACGACAAACCCACAGCCAGTATCATACTGAATGGGCAAAAACTGAAAGCATTCCCTTTGAAATCTTGAACTAGACAAGGACTCCCTCCCTCAGCACTACTTTCAATATAGTATTAGAAGTTCTAGCCAGAGCAATTGGGAAAGAAAAAGAAATAAAGGATATTAAATTAGGAGAGGAGGAAGTCAAATTGTCTCTATTTGCAGACAACATGATTGTATAATTAGAAGACTCCATTGTATCAGCCCAAAATCTCCTTAAACTGGTAAGGAACTTCAGCAAAGTCTCAAGATACAAAACCAATGTGTAGAAATCACAAGCGTTCCTATACGCCAATAACAGACTAAAAGAGAGCCAGATCAAGGGCGAACTCCCATTCATAATTGCTACAAAGAGAATAAAATACCTAGGAATACAACTAACAAAGGATGTAAAGGACCTTCTTCAGGGAGAACTACAAACCACTGCTCAAGGAAATAAGAGAGGACACAAACAGATGGAAAAACATTCCATGCTTATGGTTAGGAAGAATCAGTATTGTGAAAATGGCCATTCTGCCCAAAGTAATTTATAGATTCAACACTATTTCCATCAAGCTCCCTATGACCCTCTTCATAGAGCTAGAAAAAACCACCTTAAACTTCATGTGGAACCAAAAGAGCCCGCATAGCCAAGACAATGCTAAGCAAAAAGAACAAAGCTGGAGGTATCACGCTGCCTGATTTCACACTATACCTCAAGTCTACAGTAATCAAAACAGCAGGGTACTGGTACCAAAACAGAGATATAGACCAATAGAACAGAACAGAGGCCTCAGAGGTAATTCCACACATCTACAACCGTCTGATCTTTGACAAACCTGACAAAAACAAGCAACGAGGAAAGGATTCCCTGTTTAATTAATGGTGTTGGGAAAACTGGCTAGCCATGTGCAGAAAGCAGACACTGGACCTCTTCCTTACACCTTACACTAAAATTAACTCCAGATGGATTAAAGACTTAAACATAAGACCTAACACCATAAAAACCCTAGAAGAAAATCTAGGCAAAACCATTCAGGACATAGGCATAGGCAAGGATTTCATGACTAAAACACCAAAAGCATTGGCAACAAAAGCCAAAATAGACAAATGAGAGCTAATTAAACTCCAGAGCTTCTGCACAGCAAAAGAATCATTAGAGTGAACCAGCAATCAACAGAATTGGAAAAAATTTTTGCAATCTACTCATCTGACAAAGGGCTAATATCCAGGATCTACAAAGTACCAGAACAGATTTACAAGAAAAAAAAAAAAACCCATTCAAAAGTGGGTGAAGGATATGAACGGACACTTTTCAAAAGAAGACATTTATGAGGCCAAGAAACATATGAAAAAATGCTCATTATCACTGGTCATTAGAGAAATGCAAATCAAAACCACATTGAGATACCATCTCACGCCAGCTAGAATTTTGGCGATCATTAAAAAATCTGGAGACAACAGATGCTGGAGAGGATGTGGAGAAACAGGAACACTTTTATACTGTTGGTGTGAGTGTAAATTAGTTCAACCATTGTGGAAGACAGTGTGGCGATTCTTCAAGGACCTAGAAATAGAAATTCCATTTGACCCAGCAATCCCATTACTGGATATATGTCCAAAGGATTATAAATCGTTCTGTTATAAAGACACATGCACACATATGTTCATTGTGGCACTGTTTACAACAGCAAAGACCTGGAACCAACCCAAATGCCCATCGATGATAGACTGGACAAGGAAAATGTGGCACAGGGTGTTGAGCAATGAGAATACATGGACATAGGGAGGGGAGCATCACACACTGGGGTCTGTTGCGGGGGACTAAGGGAGGGACAGCAGGGGTTAGGGAGTTGGGGAGATATACCATGGGGAGAAATGCCAGATACAGGTGATGGGGTTGGAGGCAGCAAACTACATTGCCACGTATGTACCTGTGCAACAATTCTGCATGTTCTGCACATGTACCCCAAAACCTAAAGTGGAATAAAATATATTTTAAAAATATATATTATCTTCTCATGTTTGAGGACTTTGGAAACTAGGAACAAAATAGTTGAGCTCGTCAAGAGACTTTTAATAACTGATGCTGTGTCCATATATCCTGTCCATTTCTCAAAAGATTTAGTGATAATGTACAAAGACATAAGATAATATGGTAAAACAATACCAAAATATAAACTATCAAAACTAGGAATAATTTAAATTAGGAGCTTAGGCTGAAAAAAAAATAGGCTATTTGGATCTATGTTGGTTGAAATAATTGAGCCAAAAATTTGACTTTAGATTCACTACCAGACAGAGAAAAAGTAGACATGGTTCTATGTTGGTTTAAAATAAGTGATTAATTAAAAAGCAATTTATTAGCTTTTAGAGGGGAAAATCACATATGTATGTATCTATGTATGCACAATACATATTTACACATGTACATGTACACACATGCATATATAAATACTTCAATTTCAGACATGTTAAAGTGCACATGTGTTGAGGAAAGTTAGTATGACTTATGGAATTGAGGAAGATCTCACAGAAAAAGAAAATAGCTCAGCAGGGGGGAAACACTAAACACATTTCTGCAGTATATTAGGCTTCTCAAATGGGGAATCGTAAGGTGGATGATGTCCTTAAAACATCCATGTCACATCCATGCTTGCACAAGGAAGAAAGCAGCTTGGTGTTTATACCTGGATGAAAGCTGAAGATGTGATTATGACTTGACTCAACAGTGGTATGAGTAATGCTGATTCAGGACTTATAAAAAAAATTGTATCAATTTAAAGGGTACAATACAGATTTGTTGGTGTATTGCATAATCGTGAAAGTTAGGCCCTTAGTGTAACCATCGCCCAAATAATGTACATCGTATTCGTTAGTTCCCATTTCTTACCTCCCAACTTCCCAGCTTCTGAATCTCCGGTTTCCAAACTCTAAGTCCATGTTTACTGGTTGTGTAGCTCCCACTTGTAAGTGAGAACATGGTGTTTTCTGTTTCTGGATATGTCACTTAGGATAATGGCCTCCAGTTCCATGGAATCAAAATGTTTTGACTTATCGGTTGTTTTTGATTGTAATCACCAGTAGGCTATTTTAGTGAATACTGAATACTTTTGGAACTTTGTGGTATCTAGTGAATCTAGAAAATGTGAAGATCTACGCTTGTAGCAGATCTGTTACAATTTGAAATTGCAAAAATATCATATCAACCTAAATGCCCATGAATGAGTGGATGAAGAAAATGTGGTATAAATACATCATGGAATACTACTCAGCCACAGAAAAGAATGAAATAATGGCATTTGCAGCAACCTGGATGGAGTTAGAGATCTTTATTCCAAGTGAAGTAACTCAGGAACAAAAAACCAGATATTGTATGTTCTCATTTACAAGTAGGAGCTAAGCTACAGGGACACAAAGGCATACGAATAAAATAATGAACTTTGAAACCTTGGGGGGAAGTGGGTGAGTGATAAAAGACTACACGTTGAGTGTGGTATACACTTCTTGGGTGACAGGTGCACCAAAATCTCAGAAATCACCACTAAGTAACATATCCCTGTAACCAAAAACCACCTATTCCCTAAAAACTACTGGAAAAAAAAATCTCCTCAGGTGATTCTAATATGCAATAAAATTTGAACCAATAAAAGTGTAGACCTATTATATTGCAGGGGTCAGTTACCATTCAAATTTGTCAACAAATATGTATTTTCTAAATAATAAGATATTCTTAAATAAGATCAGGAGTTGCATATTTAGGTCCAGAGTTATTTCTGGTGGTTATCTCAAGGCCTGCACTAATATTTTTAGATAACCTTTTGCAATTTTTTTGTTTCTTTTCTAAGGCTGGCCTTTGATCATCTTAATCTGGGTCAAAGCTATTTGTTATGAGAGAACCAAGTGGATTTTGAGTAAATGTTTATCGAGTTGCATTGACTTTAAAAAAAAAATGTTATGGGATGCCTTCCAATTTCTCTTGGAACCTACTTCTCCAAGATAATCCAGTGTTGGAGCTGGGATTCTAAGCCATCTCTGGTTTTTCTATTGCCATGTCTGTAGGTCCATCAGATCAAAGGATAAGCATCATTACTTCCTATGTTCTAAAGCAATGGGAAAATTGGGAGGAGGGAGTGATAGAAACAAGAGAGTTTATAGCCAGGTTAGGGAATTTAAAAAATACACGTTAAAAACAAAAGAGGCAAAATTGTAATTATAAATTCTTGAGTGTCAGGTAAGTATGACATTGTTACAGGCTCTGATACTGTAGAACAAGAGGTATTGATTTTAGCTCTCGTGGCCAGGGAATTGTCCCTCAAGAGCAAAACTTAAGTTATATTAAGAGGGTTGGGCAGAAAATGGGTTTAAAAAGGGACATCATTTTAGACAGAACACTGTGAGGAAAGCTACTGACAGCAAAATGTGCCTCATGCACCCAAGAGAGGGTAAGCAAATGAACCTGGCTGAAATGCAGAATTTGTGAACAGCAGTCACAGAGGCTCACAGCTAAAAATAGAAGTTGCAGCCTGACTGAAATGTGTCCATGGAGAAGATGAGGATTTTGAATTTTACGTTGGACACTGCGGAGAGCCATGAGACTTTTGAGTGTGAAGATGTTTCAGTAGAAAGCTGACTGAAGATGGAAGTGACTGAATATGGTATTGGTAATGTGTTAGGAAGATGATCAAGTGCACATCCCTGATTTAGGCCAGAGCATTAAACAGAGTCTGAGTTTGATGAGAGAATTAGCAGAGAACACTTACGGGTTCTGATGTTTATGCGTTTTTCTGTTAAGTTTGCTTTTCTTAAAGAGTCGAGGATTTTGCCTTGTCTTGCATTCTGCTGTGACCCCTGTATCTCTTTTTGCCAGTTTTGTAAGCCAGTCCATTCCCTGGTTTGCATTTGTGCAGTTTTTTCTTTTCCTTTTTTTGAAATCCAGGCACAATTTGCTTTCACCCTAAGTGAACTGTATTTGTTGCTAACTACTACGTTCATCTGCCATTTACCAAGATCCTTGGATGTAGTATTTCCTATTTTCTAGCTTGCCATGTTAACCTTCTAATGGGTTTCCTGTACCAGCCAGTTTGGAGTACTCTGAAAATTTAAAGCACACAAATAAAATATTATTTAGGTCAAGGATGAAAATGTTCCTACAAGGTTTATTTTGAAGTGTATAATCTAAGATGGTTTTATCTAGCATATTGCTGACTAGCAGTATACTGGAACGTTGGGCTGTAAAGGATTCTGAGTTAAATGCTGGGTTTAGGAGGTAACCATGCAGCTAATCAATTTGCAGTTTGTGGCATGAAGTGGGAAGCAATGTATTTTGTATTCCTTCCTCTTAATTCTAAGCCCTTGACCTGTTCTGCTTACAACTCTTCCTGCTGCCTTCTCCCCAATCTTACCTACAGCACACACTTGGACATCTTTGACAAATAATCATCTAGCTGTATTTTTCACCTTAGTGATGGTGGATGTGTTTGCCTGTTGGAAAAAAACAGAATCAGAAAATTTAAATGAGGTTTTAAATTTGGTATATGGCTGGTCTTGACCACTTATGGGTTGAATGACAAGTTACTTAATTTCCCAAAGCTTAATAATGTATGACATGTTGTCATCTCAACAAGATTGTTGAGAGAAGTAAAGGCACATGCATGCAAACAGGCGAGTTGTTATTATTCGGCTACATTTTGTTGTAATCTTGTTATTAATTATGCAGCATTTTTTATCTTTCTTATAGCTGACCTGTGCTTGCCTCTTCACTCTTCTTTAATTGCAGCCTTCCTCATGGCTTCAACTATCATCTGGACATGAACCTTCCTTTTGAGCCCCAGTCCCACAGATTTGTCCATTTGTGGGCACCTTTCCCTAGAAATCCTGCCAGCATGTGCAACTAAGCATAGCAAAAGCGTAGCTATCTTTACAAAATCCCATTTCTTCTGGGATAGCACTCCTTTCCAAAGGCATCACTAGTCTTCCAATAACTCAGTCTTGCAGTCCTATCTTTGAATCTTTTCCTCATGTTCAGACAGATTAGGATGCGAAGCTTTGCCCAACCACCTAAAGATGTGTGAACTAGAGAAATTAATCTCTCTGGACTTCGGTGTCAGCATCTATGTTACGGGGATAACAGGTGCTTGCCTCATGGGCCTGTTATGAGAATTAAAGGACATCATTCATACTTTGCCTAGCACAGAGTGAAGGATCAGAAAGTGTGAGCTCTTTAAATAATGACCCACCCAGTTTTACATCTCAGCTCTCCACACGTCTTCATTTTTATTGTCTCTACTCTCAAAGACTTAATTTTCTTTACCTGGAATGCTGCTATAACTTATGTTAGGAAGAGGAAGCAAATGTTAGTTTGCATTTCAGTGAACAGATGTGTCAACATGTACAAAGGTGAACTCTCTTCACCTCTTCTACAGTGTAATCTAGATGGTAAAGTTGAAACTTTAAATTTAAAAAATTGTGGGAACAGGCGCTGAGTCTCCTGATGAGCACAGGGACTAGAACAGAGGAAGCCACAAATGTTGAAAGGAACAAGAGTTGCAGGATGAACATGGCAGGCTAATGGTGGCTGAGGAGGTGAGACTTCACATATAGACCTGGAGTATGGGACAGCTGAATAAATGAAAAGGAGGATGAAGGGAAAAGATAAACTGAGCAAAAATATGGGATA
The DNA here is from genome assembly GCF_009761245.1 of Sapajus apella. NCBI lineage: Eukaryota > Metazoa > Chordata > Mammalia > Primates > Cebidae > Sapajus > Sapajus apella. Next base: position 32,120,310 of record NW_022436943.1, on the reverse strand, counting down.
TGGGATGTATACAGCCTAACATTTATATAAATATGGAGAATCTGTTGAAACAATGCATGTGTCAGGTAGCGAAAGGATAAAAATTTGGGCAAAGACTAGAAAGAAAGAAAAAGAATGAATTCAGAACATAAATCAAAATCTGTAAGAGTTAATTACCAAATTGAATCTCATAGATTGGCCATTCCAGAAGAATTTGAGGTTTACAGAATTCACACAGGGAATAAAAAGTTATTATCCATTTGTGATAACTTATTTACAAGGATATTTTTCCTTTGGAAATTTAATTCCTTAACCCATTATATTACTAATTAAATCTTAACGACAGTGTGGGGCTTGTGGAAGAGAAGGAAACTCAGGGCCTAGATTAAACTAGATTCTGTAAAGGATATCATTGTGTATGGATTTTTCTCAGAGTTTGGAGAGAGGCCTGGCAGGTAGGTATCTGGACTCTCATCCTTGGTTGCATAAGGTAGTTCTATTTTTTTCTCTTTGACATTTCAGGGATTCTGTATGCTTGAGTAAAAAGAGCATATAAAAGCAGAACTTCCTATAAAAGCAGAACTTCAAGATGCACTCATTTGCATCCCTTCCTTTATAGATGGGAAGCTAAAGTGCTGAGAGATGAAAGAGTGAATTCCCCATGATGATAGTAGATGATAAAGCAAAGCTTAATTCTTGATTTGTTGTTAAACCTAGAGCACTTTTTCCCATACTGCTTCTTTGTCTTTCAACCCATAATAATCCCTGGCAATTGCTCATATGTAATTCAATTAAGATTTTTTTGTGTTATGGTATAGAACTGCTGTGGTGATTGGGCTATTATTTTTACAGTGTTTCCTCTCAAAAAAGAGCAGTATAGGCCGGGCGCAGTGGCTCACGCCTGTAATCCCAGCACTTTAGGAGGCCAAGGTGGGTGGATCATGAGGTCAAGAGATCGAGACCATCCTGGCCACCATGGTGAAACCCCATCTCTACTAAAAAATACAAAAATTAGCTGGGCATCGTGGCGCGTGCCTGTAGTCCCAGCTACTTGGGAGGCTGAGGCAGGAGCATTGCTTTAACCCGGGAGGCGGAGGTTGCAGTGAGCCGAGATTGCACCACTGCACTACAGCCTGGTGACAGAGCGAGACTGCGTCTCAAAAAAAAAAAAAAAGCAGTATGAAACTTGGCGTGGGCTGAATTCAATAACATGTCTCCTATTTGTGGTGGACTGTGCAAGATTCTATAATAGACCAATAAAAAATTATCTTTTTAAGTAGCTCACAATCTTTCATTTGGATATACAAATTATATATACTTAAATATGGCATAAGGTAGATAAGCACATGATATGTGCTTCAAAAAAACTTTGTTTTATCTTGAACTGCCCCGTATTCAGCAGTTATTGTCTTTCCTTAGTCCTAGGAGAAAATTTTCACCGAAGTTACATCTTTTCTACTCACTTTTTGGTGATACAATCCTATTAGTCATTGATGCAATCTTAATTTAGTTACTAGAATGTCTAGTCCAAGATAATAAAACTAGAGTCTTGAGTTTTAAGTCTTATTATTACCATAAACTTAGAAAATATATAACAGACTTTGGCTTATTTGAAGAGTCTATTTTGCAAAATACTGAGTGCTTACACCTCTTTCTCAAAAATTCTGAAGGAAATGAACCTCTAAATAAACAAAACGGTAAAAGCAATTGAGTACTAATCCAGGTAAGATGTGTATTATGTAGGCCCCCATCCTCCTCTCTCTCTCTTCTTCTTTTCATCTTATGTCAAAGCCTGTGGAAGAAAACCACATGCCTCTGTCTTGCATCTGTGCACAGATTCCTTGTAGTATTCTTGTCTTTTACATGGTGAGAGTAGTATTGCTAACTTGAGTAATTTAAAGTAATTTTGGCCTCAAATGTCAAGTGTGTGTTGCATTTCAGATCTTCCTCTATTTGGTATAATTGTCAAGTCTAAGTACACAGATTGACTTAATATAGTCATCAGATACGCTTTGAATTAAGCATTATTTGGGTTGCTTCTGTAGCTCTGTTTGAAGCAGTGTACTCTGTGTTGCTGTTACCAGTTTGCTTCTACTTTATCAGAAACATAAGACCTGGATATCCCAAGAACCACTATGTGAAATTTCTCCACCAGGCCGATGACACGTGAGCACGTCTGGTTGAAAAACTGTAACATCAGTAGTAGCCTAATTTGAACCATTCCTTTTATGATAGCTTACATTTATTAAGAACTTGCTCAAAGGAGTTCAAGCAAGGGTGGTGACCTCTTAAACACCCATATTTCAAAAGCTTTTTTAACCATACAGTTCTCAAAATGCTGATATTTTATGTAACTTTCAATACTTAGTAACATTATTCCACAATCAGTATTATGCAATGAAAGCATAAAGATTGAAAGTTAAAAATATGTGATCACTTATTCTCGTGTGTGTGTGTGTGTGTGTGTGTGTGTGTGTGTGTGTGTGTGTGTATTAGTATTTTCAGCACTGCATTTAAGGAAATGTTCAATGTTGGGCTCAGCATTTTGTTTGACAGTTGTCACATTGTTTTCATTGTCTCTCCACTTTTGTTTATTTCTCTGCTTCTTAAGCAGCCTGATGAAATCTCTTCAGCTAACTGGGATTGAATTTTGATGAGTGCCAAGTCGCTTTGATGAAATCTACCGTAATTGTCTTAAACCCAACTTTATTTGGCTTTAATGCTGGCATTTTCCATATTGAGAAAATTAGTGCATTTGTTTGCTACTGGAGAAGGAAGCCCCGTAAAGAAACAAAGATAGTCAAATAAAAAAAGCAACCGTAATTTAAGTTCATTATATCTTTGAATGCATGGACAAGCTAGCTTTGAAAAAAAACTTTTTTTATGTTTTAGCATCTGTTCCTTTTAACAACAACAACAACAAAATCAGAATTAGTTATTAGCCAAAAGTATCTTCATCCATGAACAGCTAGAGAAAGCAAATGTGTAGTTTCTGTTGACCAGAAAAAAAGCTTTGCCGTCCTGTTTCCTGGATTTTCCTAAGAGGGGCAAAGATGATTCTAGTATTTTATACTAACATTCAAGATATTTCATTTTATGGACAAAGAAATAATTCAAGGTATTTTATGAACAAAGAAAAAATTTGCTTTAAAATTTTTTACTTTCTAGTGCTTTTTCAGGCTCCAAAGCCAGTACTGTAAGAGAATCAAAATATCCTAAACTTAGATCTTAATTTCAGATACTTTAGATGTAGAAGAAATTAAGCTTATTGAAGTTTTATATAATGAAACTATGTAATAGCACTGTATCTCTTAGGAGATCATGGAGACACAGGTCTTTATCACTTAGGAGATCATTATGACAATTTTAAGAGGCTTGAGCATTAGATCATAGCATTGCAAATAGATTTTAAAATGTTCATATAGGCTGACATAAGATATTTAGGTGTGCAACCAGAACATTTTACTCTCCTAATACAGGAACTCAGCAACCTTCTGCTTTCCCCAGGGCCTCTAAATCAAATCTGTCCTGGGGCTGGAATTGGAAGAGAGGCCCTACTTTTAGGGTAACCATGGGCAGTTAAGCCATCCTTGAAGGTTCTTGGGGAGACCAGGGCTGTTGTCTGGATACTTAGAGATTATTCAATGCTTATCTCAGTTTTCTGGTTTGAGTTGATTCTCTTAAGTTACTATTGAATCTTGACCCTCAAAGACTGGCATATAACATCCCCACTCTAAAACTCCTACAGATGGTGGCAGTTTAATTGAAGGCAGATAACTGGTGGCAGTTCTGTGGCCCTGGGAGAAAGTTATATATATTTCTACAAAATCATGAGATTTTTTATGACTTAATTCAAATGTCTTTCCCTTTTCATGTTTTTTTTTCCCTTTGTCAGTTTTCAGTGGGCGTAACCTGATTTATGAATCACTAACTATAAAGAATTCACTTCATAGTTTTACTACATTGTTTGTAGAGTGTTCAGTCAAGAAGCACTTCAGAATTAAACTATTACCAAGTCTGCTTACTGTGAAACCAGCCAGCTTCCTGCATGTGAACAGAATGGGATCAGCAAAATGCCGACTCCTCACTGGTTAGATTTATTCACGGTCAGAGTGATCTCTTATGGTGATATAAATTTCATTTTATATCTTAAGTAATTCATGATAGTTTTTATTTATGTTTAAGTATCTAGCCAGGGCTATCTTAATGAATTTTACAGAAGAACCCCAAAACACAAAATTAAAAATAGTCTACATTTATTATGTATAGGATATAGAAATTATGTTTACATAAATAACTTCAGAATCTACATATTACAATGATCTATTTTTGGCACCCATTTATTAGTCTGTTATTTTAATCTTGACAAAGCCCCTAATGTCTACCTAATCGCCAAGTTCCTAGACGTTCTTGCAGTTTGATTTAGAGTAAGGCTACCACAGTAGATAATTTCTGGAGGAAGAATTTAGTTAAGTGACTTCTAACAGCTCTGTTCTGAGCCTCATTTCTGGATTCTGACTGATTTGTGTCACAGCCCCAGATGAATCTCAAATAGTTATTTCAGAGTCTGGATATAATTGGTATAAGGTCCCCGTCAATCCACAGGCTTGAAAAAAATAATCAGTGAACTATATATTTTTGGGGGATAATATGTATGGTTTTTCATTATAACAAATATTTTAAAACCATGAGCTGTGATAATGAAATGATTCCAGATTTGAAAGGGTATATAAGCTGCTACAACAGAGGTTAAAAAAAGAACCAAATGCTGACAGCAGGGAACTCCAGACACCATAGGAAATCGCTGAGGCCAATTGTTTGAGGAGTCCATAAAGGGGAGATATAATAAGCCTTTCTAAAACAAAAGAAAAAAAACTGTATCAGAAGGGAGCTGTGACTGATGTTTTCATCAATGGCTAAAACAGTTCCATGTATTCAATTTTCCCTCATTCATCTATTGGTTAAAATTTTGCAAATAGCCATTTCCATAAAATGAATTTTCTTTCAAAATTGTGCTTGGGAGGGGTTCTTGAGCTTTCCAAGTTCTTTGGTTTTGAGGACTTGAATCTCCATTGCTTGCTAGACTCTACTTCAGGAAGGAGTTTGTTGAGGCAGATGCTAAATGGCCTTGGGCCAAGAAGTTATGAGTGAAGCATTCACTGGGAGTTGAAGCTTTCCTTAGAGAAACAGACCATCTGACTTTTTAATTAGAAAACTGCTCCAGTCCACACCTCAGTGTCATCTCTTGGGACTCCTAAACCAGAATCTAGGGTAGCTTTACTAGTGTTTTTCTTTTTTAAAACATGCAATAAAAATGTAGAACCATAGCCAGGGGAGGGATGAAGGGTAAGGGGTATGTCTCAAGGGGTTGATAACAGGATTAGAACTTTGTAGAAATAATTTGCATTTCTGGCTAGTGTCTTTTATAAAACACACATACTTTACTTGGCTGGAGTTAGGAAAACTGGTGTTTTACATTTTGAGTTCCTTTAAGGCAAAACCCAACACTTTATCTGCTAAGCAGAAATGACCACCTCTGAGAAAACTTAAGAACTAGCCCTCAGCACAGGAAGAAGGAGACTAGTATGAGAGGGAATCCACTTGAGACGAAGCTCTTTCTTTAGCCAGTTCAGTGGCAAAAGGCAGAACTTTCTTCAAATTGTTCGTTGCTGAAATTGAAGATGATATTATAATAGCAAAATCAAAAGGTGCTAGGGTGGCTTCAGTCTATAACTTTTGAAGAAGCTATGTTCTGCTCTGTTGACTAATTAGGGTGTCAGTTTGGATCTGTTGGTATTAGATATTTCCTTAATGTTACCTCTGGTTGAAGGATGATATTAATATTAAGCAACTAAAAATTTTTAGGAGAGATACTGTTTAAAATAAACCACACTTATCTAAAAAAGGCACTTTACTTGCTAGACCCCAGAAAAATCAAGGATTGTTTTTTTTAAATTACCTAGATCACCAAACTAGTAACATACACTAGACTTTGAGATTCTAGATGTTTTTTTTTTTTTTTTTCTTGCTATGTTGATAGAATATAGGCAAAATGCTTGGCATTAAATTTGGAGTCTTCAGCCTGTGGTTCTATACAAGTTAAGAAGGTGCTTTATGGGGGTCAGTAATACAAATATTACAACAAACTTCTGAACTGTTACTACTTTAGCCTCAGCAATTCAAGCTGTGCTCTTACAAATATTCTTCATTTTGAGTTATTGAACAGCAGAACAGAGGCAAAAGCACAGTACAGACAGCTTTAATGTAAAAAACAAAACAAAACAAAACAAAAAAACAAAAAAAAACCCAAGATAATTTAGTTTATTTAAATTGAAGTTTGGTATAACTGGCCCATAATAACGTTTTCATCATTGAGCCCTTTGGTCTAGTAACTTTTCTGTATTTTCCCCCCATTCCCTCAACTTTTGATAAATCAGCTATACCACCAGGCCATCAAATGTATTCAATTCTGGAAGAAAACACTTCATGGTTGTTTAAAAATCCAGAGTATTCGCATGGGGAAAGTGTGGGAGGTTTCAAGTTTCTGAAACATTCTGCAGAAAATGAAGTGATAACAGTTCCTGCCGGTGGCCATATGACTCAGTAATAACTGGAAGGAAAAAAGATGTTTGTTTAGACTTGGCTGGAGTTAATAACAAGCAAGAATTATCTTATTTTTGCTCATAAACATGTTTCCTTTCTTCACAATCCCTTCCCTCATCTTTTGTAGATACTCGAGGCTCTCCTGACACCTGGCTTCGCTGTTGGAGGGATGTTCAAAATGTATTTTGTGCTGATTCAAGGCTTTATTTTGATTCCTACTATTCATTAAAAATACAATAATAGAAAAGTCTCATTCTTCTTGCCACAGTTAGCCTGTGCTATGGTAAAATGTGGGTAGCCTTTGTAGTAGGCAGTCCAAGCAAGATGTTTAGGTTTTCATTTTAATTCCAGGACTTAACTGCCTCAGTTCATCAAAATGCTTCACTGTTTATGGTTGCAGAATGCATTTGGCACCAACATGTGCTAACATGAGCTTTTGTTGCGTTTAAATTTCTTCCCAGCTTGGCTGGCCAGATCTTTATTTTATTTTGGTCCATAGGCACATCTGTCACCTGTCTCCTCAGAGGTTATATGCCTCTCGGGAGGGACTCCTTTTTACTGAATCTGTGCTTTATGTTTAGCTTCCAAATACCTTACATGTTTCTATAGTCACCATCAGGTGAGCCACCCAATTTTTAATCGAGTTGGTTGATGGGCTGGGGAATTATGGTCTGTTTTATTGTATTTATTTATTTTCACTAAGTGGGTGGGATATTACAGCTTTAATAAATGACCTTTTGTGTTGTGAGCAGAGAGAATGTATATTTTGACAAGAAAAGCTTTTATTTCAATATGTTAAGTAATTCTGGTAGGAATTCATATATGAAAGATTTAAGATAGTATATTTGAAGGAGGGAGGCTGGAGCATTTGGGAAAAAGTGGGTAGTTAGGATCTATCACAAGGCTGAAATTATATGAGTATTTCTGGGTGAATTTTAATTTCTTAATATTTTAAAACTCTAACAAAGGCTTCACTGGAAAGTGAGGCAAAATATTTGATAAGCATGCCAAGAAATGTAGCAAAACTAAAATTTTTAGCTTAATGTGGCAATAAGATTCCTAATTTTATTGATTTATCTTAACTTGAACTTTAAACTCTAATGTCACTGACTTTTTATCACAGTGTTGTTTGATACAGCACTATTGTGCTGCAATGTCGTTTCAAGGATATTGTAGACAGGTTTAGGATTGTAAGTAGACTAACATGAAATATCTATATATACCCCATTTGTTTAATGTGTGTGTATATGAGCAAATTGTATATTTTCATAACTAGTCTGCTGAAAATATTGTGGGGGAGTACTACCTGTATATAGATCAAATTCATTTGGTGAAGCATCCAGTTACTAAAAGTCTTGGTGAGAGTAACTTAATAGAAAAGCTGTAATGTAGAATTGCAAATTTTGACATTTGGAGTAAGAATAACGGTGCTTCTCTTGTGAATTACCTTCAGTTCCTTGATGACCTGGAATCTCTAGTTGATGCCAGTCTGTTCCATTCTTGATATCACCACATCTTGGGGCTCTGCTTCTGGCCACCTTCTGTTGCTATTTTCTTGTTTTTGCCCTCAAATGATGGAAGGTGTAACAGCAAATAAATAAAAAGAGCAAGGGCAGTAAAGCAGAACAGAGAGGAAAAAAATGTCTTGAGATTTTCTCCCCAGGGCTACCAGTTATTAACTATGTGGCCTGGAAACCTCTCTGATACTGTGGAGACAGATTATGGAACTGACGTTGCAGGCTTGTGAGGTTTAACATTATCTGACTTCAAGATATGTTACAAGTCCATGGTAACCCAAACAGCATGTATTGCTGTAAAAACAGATTCATAGACCAATGGCACAAAATAGTCCAGAAAGAAATCCACAAATTTGCATATAACTAATTTTCAGTATAAGTGCTAGCAACATACACTGGGGAAAGGAGAGCCTCTTCAACAAATGGTGTTGGGAAAATTAGGAATCCATGTACAGAATAATGAAACTGGACCCCATCTCTCCCCATATACAAAAACAACTTGAGATGGATTAAAGACTTAAACTAAGGCCTGAAACCATAAAACTACTGGGAAAAAACAGGGAAAACACTTTAAGACATTGGTCTCGGTAAATATTTCATGACCAAGACCTCAAAAGTACAACTATAAAAAACTATAACAAACAAAATATATATAGTTTTATATATACAACTATATAAGAACTATAACAAAAAATAGACAAATGGGACTACATTAAACTAAAAACCTTCTGCACAGCAAAGGAAATACAGTGAAGAGACGACCTGTTGAATGGGAGAAAATATTTGCAAACTATTCGCACAATAAGAGACGAATATCCAGAATATACAAAGATCTCAAATAATCCCATTAGAAAATGGGCGAAGAACATGAATAGACATTTCTCAAAAGAAGACAAATGCCCAACAGGTATATGAAAAAATACTTTACTAATCCTCAGAAAAATGCAAATCAAAACAAAACTGTACTTGTACCTCTGAACATAAAAAAAATTAATATAAAAAATCCAAAATGAGATATCATCTTACCCCTGTTAGAATGGCTATTATTAAAAAGACAATAACAAATGCTGGTGAGGATGTGGAGAAAAAGGAATGCTTATATACTATTGATGGAAATGTGTAAATTAATACAATCACTATGGAAAACAGTATGGAGATTTCTTAAAAAACTAAAAATAAAACTACTGTATGACCCAGCAATCCCACTGCTGGGTATTTAACCAAAGGAAAATCAGAATATCAAAGGGATACCTGCACTCATGTATTTATTGCAGCACTATTCACAATAGCAAAGATAGGGAATCAAACCAAGTGCCATGGATGGATGAATGAATGAAAGGATAAGGAAAATGTGGTATATAAACACAATGGAATACTATTTGGCTATAAAAAAATGAAATCATATCATTTTGCAGTAACATGGTTAAAACTGTTATGACCTCCAGTTTTAACCATGTTACTGCAAATGTTAAATAAGCCAGGCACAGAAAGATAAATATAACGTGTTCTCATATGTAGGAACTAAAAAATTGATCGTATGGAGATAGAGAATAGAATGATGGATATCAGATGATGGGAAGGATGTGTGGGTGGGAAGGGGGATATAGAGTTTGGTTGGTGGACATAAAAGTATTTGTAGGTAGAAGAAATAAGCTTCAATATTTGATAGCAGAATAGGGTGGCTATAGTTGGCAACATGTATATTTCAAAGAAGCTAGAAGAGAGGCTTGAAGTGTTAGCAACACATAGAAATGATAATCAATACTCAAGTTGATGGATACCCTCAAATACCCTGACTTGATCAATACACAGTCTATGCATGTAACAAATACTCAGGTGTACCCATAGATAGGTAAAATATTTTGTTATAAATAAAAAAAAATAGTGTCTACACGTGGCTAACATTTGCTGAATGCTTCCAGCTATTTAATTAATTAGTGTATGTTTGGCAACTCTTTCAGCTGACCCTGGGTGACTTGCTAGAGCTCTTCAGTTTCCATAAAGTAGTATCATTCCAGATTCCTAGCTCCTCTGTTAGACAAGTGAACCTAGATCCTTTATTCATGAAGTATGAAGGGCACCATTTTACCATCCAGTAGAGCACACTTTTGTGGCTCCTGTGCATCCGTCCTGAGCCTTCGTGTCTTCTTATTCTTCCTCTCTGCTTGATTTACTGTCCCCACTGGCTTGGGCAGTTGTCTCTGATTTCTGTTAGAGACCTGACCATGGTTTCCCCAGATCCTGACAATCCTCAAAGGAGGATAAGAATTTTTTACAGAACCTAGTAGAAAGCCATGAGGTTGCAAAATTCTAAGGTAAATATTCAGATTATATTCATTTTTATTCTTACCTCATAATGCCTAACTTTTGGGTTATTAATATATATCTTCTGAAAGAGGTTTAAAAATCATTAGCTTGAAGATTTACAGTAGTATGTAATTTTTGCATATCTGTCCAGATATTTCCTATGCATATATTAGTGTATTATGTAAAATATACATTAAATATATGTATAATTCTTTATAGAACTGAGAAGAAATAGTAATGAGACTTTTTTTTTAAAAATGATACCTAAAATTTTGAAAGATTTTAGTACATTCTTTATTTTGGATTATTTTCTTATAATAGATTGAATAGAATTACTGTATAAAATATTAATTTTTTTCCAATATATTTATATTGTCAAATGGCTTTCCAAAAAGCTTGTATTTGTTATTATGCTATCAGCATAAGTACTAGCCTTATGGCATCTTTCCAACACTAAATTTTGCATTGTAAAACATAATTTTATAAAACAATACTTGATCTGTTTTCAGTTATATTTATTTATTAATGAGGAGGATTCCTTTTTCATTTCTTTACAAGTTGTACTTCCTCTTTTATAAATTGTCTTTGTAACTCTTGCCCACCATAGGCAAAGAACATGCATTCCTTAAAAGGTTGAAAAAAATCATTAAAAATGTGGTTATTTTATTTTTTAAGATGAGTGTCCAAGACTTCCACAATGACCAAGAACTTTGAACTGTTCACAGTTGGATAACTTAAAACTAGTTTATTGGGTCCAAGTACAAGGTCTTTAATTTTTAGATGGGTTGAAACAAGTCCAAAGTCATACTAAAAATACTGAATTTATAGCCCATTGTGTTGTATAATGATAGTTTTAGCTTCTGTTCTTGAGTTCTCAGCTTCCTAAGTCTTGAGTGTTGCCAGCTAAGGCAAATAGAATTAAGGACATGCCAACTTGTTTTTGAAAAATTGTTTTAAGAAAATGAATTTTAAAATATTTCTGAGGTAAAACTTGGCATATATACTCCACCAGAAATCTGTTCATGGGTTTCATCATTTCTTAGAGTTGTTAATGTGGTGGTGCTTAAACATTTTTTACATAAACATATATATAGAGAGAGAGAGAAAGAGAGAAGGGGGGAATTTATATGTATAAATGGGTGATAAATTTAAGACCAACATTTTTATGAGCATAAAAGTAAATGAAAGAGAATGGATAATTTAAATATGTACATATTTCATACGCAATCTTTTTGTCCAGCTACTTTTCAAAAGCTGACTGTTTTGTGCGTTCTTTTACTTACTTTTATAGCAGGCTTAACATGTGCATGGACTAGGTCATAATGCCAGAAAAATGATGCCATCTGATTTCTTATGCTGATGGTAACATGGTTAATTTAAATCAGCATCAGATTGGAGAAGTATATGTATGTATACGGAAAGACTCCATTAGGCAGTGTTAATGAGAAAGTTGCATCATGGCTATTTACCTTTCTATGATGGAGTAACATACACAGGCGGAGGAAGCTGGGCTGGCGCTTTGGTGTCCTATAGGGATAGGGAGGGCTCTCCAGGATCTGTCCCTTGAGCCACCCACATAAAGTGTACTAATTTCTCTCTCTTGCCACCTTCTTAGCCCATTCCCTTTAGTACTTCAAAGTTTTTCAAGGCAGATTTAGCATAAGGTTGCAGAAATCACAGACTGTGTGGATGAGTGTCCTTAAAATCTCAGCTGATCCCTCAGGCCAGCCTAACCTTCGGTTACCTTGCTATCTCTCTTGACTCTCTTTCTCATTTGGCACAGTAGTTATTCCTAACCTTGACTGTTCCTTCTCAGTAGATGATGTTGTTTTCCCTTTATGACAGACAGTGGAAGTCAGCGCCCTCACCTTTCTTCCCATCTGTATATCTTGAAACATTGTACCAACTTGTATTTTCTCATGAAAGAGACAAACTTTTTTCTTCTAAGGCTACCCCAGGCATTTCTAGGCCTTAGCCCTTCTTTTCCAAGAGGATCTTATTTACCTGTTGTGACCTTTTTTCAATGATCTTTTCCTCCTTTTCTCTACCAACTCTTTCTCCATGCTGTCATTGCTCCAGCGCCCGACCTTCATATCTCCACCTGGTTATTCCATATGTATTTCAAATTTGAAATAGCTAAAATGACGTCTAATTCTCTGCTCAAGTGGGCTCTTTAGTCTACTAAGCCCTGTTTTAGAAGGTGGCATCACCTCCCTACTCACTTTAGCCAAAACCTAGAAGTCACCCTAAACTCCTCTATTTTCCTTATTTCCCGTACACATTTGGTCACCAATTCCACTGGATTCTACCACCTTCACAACTTCTTGGCCCCTTCTTTTTTCCTGGCCCTACTCTTTTCTCTCTTTGCCTTCCTTTACCTCTTTAGTGGTCTCTTGAGTGATTGTTTTTCTAAGACCAACTCTAGAACAGTAGGTATTTATTATGCAAAATTATAATCTTTAACTTCATCTGGGTATTACCTTGAAACAATTGTGCACCTATATTTATCATGTTGCCAAAAATTTAAGCATCAACTGTATTTTAGTGATAGTCTTTTTAAAAAACATATGTTGCATTTATTCTATTAATGGTGGTCACTTCACTGTAAATTTTCAGGTAACTTGTTAATTTCTTGTTAATTAAGTAAACCAAAGTGGTGGCAGATGCATATGGTAATGTATAATATGGGATCTTCTTTTGCCATTCTCAATCCCCTTTCCATTAAATACACCTCGTACATACACAAGGAACAGCTTATATTTGTGTATATAATACCCTCTTTTTCAAAATTATACTTTAAGTTCTGGGGTGCATGCGCAGAACGTGCAATTTTGTTTCATAGGTATACATGTCCATGGTTTGCTGCACCCATCACCCTGTCATCTACATTAGGTATTTCTCCTAGTGCTATCCCTTCCCAATTCTCCCACCCCTGCTATCCCTCTCCTAGCCCCCTAACCCCCGACAGGCCCCAGTGTGTGATGTTCCCCTCCATGTGTCTATGTGTTCTCATTGTTCAACACCCACTTATGAGTGAGAACATGTGAATACCCTCTTTTTAATACTTAGGCAGGTTAGAATTGGACTTCAGATTTAATATCTGGCTATATGGAAGTTGCTGTGATGATGAAAATTAGATAAATGCATTTTTGACAGTTTTTCCTAGGATTTTCCCTGCTCTTACAGTACAGACTACTAAGTAGTAAGTGCCATTAAATACTCTGAAACTTAAATCTGTTGGTTGTTTGATGTTGGTTGCTCCTAGTTTTGTGTAACTGGACTTCCACAAACTTCATTTTACTTGATTTTATTTTTCTATTTTTTTAGTACAGTAATTCTTCCTGTGCCTTGATACAAGTGATTCAGTTAATCTTGTGAGCACGAATTGTCCAAACATAAAGTCCTATCTAGTGATAACATTCCTGTGTTTCGACGCCATTTAAAAGGAAAATAAAGGGGGCTTGTGTCAAATGTGTGTTGCAGGTCTCAGATTACCGAGAGCTTTACTGGACCTTGGCTATCTTGGAGCCAGAAGTACTGCAAGGCTATTAATATGATTTTGATATGAGGATATGGGGAGAATAAAGACACAGTTTATATTAATACTTCTTTTTACTAGAAAAGAAATAGCACTGATTTGAGGAGAGCTAGTTTACACAAAGTAACTCTTGTCTGTTGTTGCTATCAATTTTTAGTGTAAGATTAATAAGAATTTATTAATTAGTTTAAAATTTAAATTTTATGCCTTGTAATTAGCTTAATTTCACATCATAGGTTTTTATGGCAGTAATTGAAACTTCTAAATTCGCCAGCAAAGTATATTATTTTTCCAGCCCGGGTAGAAAAACACTGGATTTTATGTATTCCCCGAAACAAATTAGCACAGTTTGGTTAAAACAGCTGCCTAAATGATGAGAAGCAAATTGGATTATAAAATCCTACTTGATAGTTTAGCATGTCAGTTAAGTAAGGTTCGAACTGTATTACATGGTCATAGGATGAAAAATGACACACGGCGGTCAAGCCAAGTGTCTGGTAATCGGGCAAACCTCAAGCCTGGCTCTGCTGTTGATCTGGGGGTGGTGTGTGTGCCTTTCTGACAATAATTCAGTTTCTCCAAGTGTGAGATCATAGTTGTATATTTAATAAGGCTTTATTGAGTGCCCATCATGAGTTAGATGACTTATTTAGGGATGAAACAACACACTTTGAACTCATTGCAAAACCATGACTATATAATTTTATGGCACTGCTGTTTGTTATTCAACTTTGTGGTTCAGAATGTATCTGTGCACATCATGAAAAATCCTAGTGACAATATGGTGTAACGAAGGTCAGATGAATGAGTAAAACTGCAACATTCATCACAGTCAGTCAGTAGTTGAGGAAGCCTCGCAGCTTCAGAATTTGAGGTAGTGAAAATTAGAGTGACAGAGATCTGGCTAACAGAGCTTGTGAAGTTTAATTTCTGTTTATCTGCAACCTTATTGTAAACCTAGTTCCCTACATTCCATTTCTACTTTATTTCTAATCCTTTCAGCTTTCATATAACCAGGCAATACAACACATTGTTAAAGAGTGAAATCTTTGTGGTTTATAAGCTGCTTTACTTAGTAGCTTTGTGACCTTTGCAATTAAGTGATTTCACCCTTGGTTTCCTCAATTGTAAAATAATACCTGCCTCAAAACTTGTAATGAATATCAAGAAAGTCAATACATGTGAAATGCTGGGTGTTGTACATGGGCATGTATTAATGTTAATTAGTAATGATGTTGATAATGTCAGTCCACTAAGGAATATAGATAAAATGATCTTAATGGTACTGATCTAGAGAAGTGTTTCCTAAACCAGGGAAAACATCAGAATCACCTGAAAAGCTTAAAGTAAGTAGGCAGATAGATGCATAGATTTTCTGTATGAATACTAGCACTGAATTGGGGTGAGGTAATCCAGTCTGTCAGACATTGTGCCTTATACCATTACTTCTTTAAAAATTAGAGTTAAAAATACAGATGGAATTGTTTTGCATTTCTCTTCATGGTAGAAAACCTATTTGGATAAGCATAAAAAAATAGAAAAGCAGTTACTGAAAAAATAAAATCTCTATCTGTTCTAAGTTTCCTATAGTGTATCCTAGGTAGTTCTAAGGTGAGAGAGAGACAGACACTGACACTGTGTTTCAAAGTATCCTTCAGAGATTTTGAAGACTTAATTGAATGTTTTCTTCTTCGGCAGAAACTGAACCCATTTATCTGCATAAGCTCTCCAAGCTCGTAGTTATTGAAAAAGTTCTCTGTCCTCTGTCTCTCAATTCTTAGCCAAGAGCAGCGTGCTTATTATTTGCTTACTTGGGTGCTGTTCTGCGAGTTCGTGTATTTAAAGCTTGTGAGAGAGCCAAGCCACAGGATCTGGCTGGCTTTCAGCTGCTAAACAGGGGGCATATAACTTGCCATTGGTCCCCAACTGAGAGAACTGTGGATGTAATTTCTTTTTGGTAAACATCCATCCTGAAGTGAATTTATCTCCTCTACACATTTGTTTTCCTTTGGGTGTTTTCCTTTTGTTGTATGATCCTCACTTTGTTGAACATGAGTACTTCTGTAGTGTTACTTACCCTCTCAAAACAACGAAAAATGACTTTTGCAAAGCTGTTTAAGTCAGAGGATGTAAAATGGATCCCATCCAAACCAGCAATTACCATCCATCAGAGGTAGGAAGAGAGACTTCTATTACCTGTCAGACAACTAACAGTCCATGGCGTGCCTGAGCTGTGGCAGCAGCCATGGCATTGGCCCTGAAAGAGTGTCGGCCTGTGGTCCACCCTTTCTTGTGCTTTGGCTCTGAGTTAGATTGTTTTATATGGTTGGTTTAAGGAAGGCTAAGAAGATCTATTCTTGTTCTTTTGGTCTCGTTGACATTCTCTGTCACTGTCATTGTTATTATTACCACCAACTACCATTACCGCCACCACTAACATGTACTGATGCTCACAATGAAGTGGACTAAACTTGTACTTCCTTATTTAATCATAATGCCAACATTATCTGGTAGGAACTACTATTTCTCACACTTTACAGATGAGAAACTAAAGGCCTAGAGAAGATACCAGGTATGAAGCTTTGAAGTTACAGTGGCAGAGCTGAGGCTGAAACCAAGTCTCAATCTCCAAAGAGCATATTCCTAACTTCTCTGTTATGTTGCTCTCCTGAACTAAAATGATTGTTAGAAAGCATCCACTTTAGGAACTCACCACTTTTAAACGTTCTACACATCAAAATTTGGAATGACATTTCTCCCAATTCTGTTACTTTTATATAATCTAAGTACCTTTAGTAAAGGGAATCAAAAGTTCAAGCTAGAAGCACAGTGCTGGAGAAATCTTTACAGTGTAATCTGGAATACTTTGGCAAGACTAAATTTTTAGTCTTTTGTTTAAAATAAGTATGACATTTCAAAAGAAGAATAGGCAGTATGTGTTTATATAAAAAGCTAATTATTCAAACTTTGTCAGCTAAGCAGTGCATCTGTTAACTGTATACTTTTTAAAAGGGTAAAGGATGATCTAACAAGATTTAAGGAACATAGCGATTATATGGAACTTGGTGGCCAACTGTTTTTCTCTCTGAGAAACTGTACCTAAGTAACCACAGAAGGGGTTTCAGAATTCAAATAATCAAGAGCTTCTTGGCACTTAAGGTTACTAATAATGCCTAAGTATTCTCATGGGTCTCTAAAATACTTTTTCCAGGATAAATGCATGTAGACACATTTTAAGGCATATTTACAGAGCAGATGAGCCCTCAAGGTCTTTAACTGCACTGTGATTTTTTTTTTGGTCTACATTTAATATTTCCAATTAGGAGTTTTAGAATTTGCTATTTGCCATTGGTGTAAGCAAAAGAGAATTGGACTTGTGAGTTGTTCTCCATTATGTAAACAGTTGCACATCTGTAATACAGAGTATTTGAACATAGGGTGAATGATCACTGGCCTCTGATCTAGAATGGTAGTTAGATGGATTTGCCTTTGCCATACCTTTTCTGACTGCTCCTAAAACGCTCAAAAGGGTGCAATGGGAAACACTGTAAACTAAAACCAATCTCAACCTGTTGTCAGGATCCAGAAGTCCAACAACTAAATTTTGAAAGAACCAATTGAAAAACATAAGTGGAGTGTTATTTGCTATGCTGCTGAGGACTTAGAGGACTTAATTAGAGGAGTTAAAATAGCTTTCTTCACTCCTAATCAACTGTCCCTTTGGTTAAAATGAAAACTCTTAATAAGAAAACTAGACAAGGTATTTTTTGTTGGATGGCCTCTGATTTATAACCACCACAGAATGATAAATATAACTAATAGTGAAAATTGATAATATTCCAGGCATTGTTTAGTTATTGCAGCAATTGCATAGGGTAGGTACTATTGTTATTCCTGTCTTCCAGCTGAGGAAGTAGGGGCACAGAGATGAACAGTATTAGCTGTGTGGTTTGAGCAAGGTAAGGAATGGAGCCAGGATTTGAATCCAGACAGTTTGGCTTCAGAGCGAATGCTCCAAATGACAAGAATAAACTGCCTATGAAGCTGTATTCTTCTTTATTACATGTGTCTCTGTAAAGCCTAGTGGTATTTCTCTGCCTACAAATATTAACCAGCTCTCAGAAAAGAAACACATAAGAAGTAGCTACATTGTGTCTTGGAACATGTGGTTCCACTGAGCACTATAAATGAGGGAGATGATGGAAGGAATCCTGGTGGGAGTGAATGCTAAAATTTATTTATTTCCCTTTAGTGAGTTAGAGATTCAGAGAGTAGGTAAGACTGGTTTAGCCATAGACACGGTAGAGAAAAACTATGTAAACATTTGACTCAGTAGGGGGATGGACAAGTCAAGTGCTGTTCATCTGTTAGAATGAAAATGGAATTTAATCAACACCTAAATAAACAGAAAGAGGGGGCAGTCCTCACAATTCATCTGCTGGTTATAAGCATAATTTTTCTTGAGGAAGAAAATAAAATTAAGGAATAATTATTGTAGAATAAGAAAATCATTTAAAAAATTTATCAAAGCTCAGATTTCTAATATTGTTGCATATGGTACATATAGCAATAGAAGAAAACTGCAGGATGAAAAAGTTTATCTGCAATAGAATGCAGGGAAGGCATAATATTTATAAAATAGGTGGGAAGCAATAGTGAATAGTCTGAGATATAAAGGGACATTTTAATCAAATTAGTGGAGGCCTGGTGAAAGAAATAATTGAAAGAAGCCTAAACATAGAGTGGCCAAGTTAAATTTGAGGAGTGCCAAGTACAGAATTGTTCATGTGAAAAATTGAATAACAATATGGAAGAAAAACTTGGGAAAGTCAAATATGATTTTAGAAGATAAAATCATAAAAATGATGATGGAAAAGATGATAGATATTAATAACAAAAAAGACTTGATTTGAAAAATGCCCAGTATAGGGGTATATGGAAAATCTTTACCTTCTCAATTTTGTAATGAACTTAAAACTACTTAAAAGATTTCTTTACAAATAATTTTAGTAAAATGACTTAATTTTAAAAATGCCCTGGGTTTATAGAGTACAAGAACTCAAATGTGATAGAGATATCTATGTAGAGACCTGCCTGGCAGAAAAACTGACTGCAAAGGATAAAGAGAAAATCCTACAGGCATACAGAAGGAAAGCACTCTACAGCCAAAGAATAAAAGTCAAAATTAACCTGTCCTCCGACTTCTAGTTTTAGCATCCAATAAAAGAAAAAAAAATGACAGTGGAATAGCATCTAAGTGTTGAAAGATGAAGAATGCAACTCTATAATCTTGCATCCAGTTAAGTTACCTTACTGGTGTTCCATGCTGCCTGAATTGTTGCTATTACATTATCTGCTGTAACACCCTACCAAAACTTTACTCCAGATTTATTATTCAAATTCCACCATAATGGGTACATGTGCACCATCAACAAAAACATTTAAAATAGAGTGTAAGCCCCAGAAAGAGGATATGCAGTGCATTTCCCAACAGGGTGGTGTCTGTTGCGGTTGTCTATCACTGCATAACATCCCAAAACGTAGTAGCTTAAAATCACTAATTTTAGGCTGGGTGCAGTGGCTCATGCCTGTAATCTCAGCATTTTGGGGGGCCAAGGCAGGCAGATCAGCCGAGGTCTGAAGTTCGAGATTAGCCTGGCCAACATGGTGAAATCCCATCTCTACTAAAATACAAAAATTAGCCAGTGTGGTGTTGCACACCTGTAATCCTAGCTAGTAGGGAGGCTGAGGCAGGAGAATCGCTTGAACCCGGGAGGTGGAGGTTACAATGAGCTGATACCGCATCACTGCACTTCAGCCCAGGTGATACAGAGAGACTCTCTCAAAAATAAATAAATAAATAAATAAATAAATAAATCACCAATTTTATCATTTTGCATGTATCTGAGAATTGTTGAGCTACAGGTAGGCATTCACTTGGGGGCACCCATCTTGTTGTGTTTGTTGACTGCTGAAGATAAATCCATCTGAAGGCTTCTTAGTCTTATGTTTGGCTCCAGAGCCGGTGTGGAAGAAACAACTGGGCATTCCTGTATCCGCATCCTCTCCTTGTGGCTAGCTTGGGTTTCCTCACAGTATGGTGGGGAGCTTTATAAACACTGCCCTAATCTTTCTGTAATTCCTTTTTCTTTACAGTTTTGAAGACATTTTATGCATAAATAGTACACAGTTTAGTTTTGTATATATTTTCATTCCTGTGTAAATGGAGTGATAAGGAATTTTGATTAAAATATTCTGGATACAAATCCTTTGTCAGTATTGTCTGTTTCAAATAACTTCTCGAAGTTTGTCTGTTTTATATCTCTTTTAAAGTTGTTTCTTATTCCAATAGTTTTTGGGGTACAGGTGGTTTTCGCTTATGTGGATATCTTCTTTAGTAATGATTTCTGAGATTTTAGTGTACCTGTCACTTAAGCAGCTTACACTGTTCCCAGTATGTAGTCTTTTATCCCTGACTGCCCCCAACCTTCATCCTTTGCCAAATCTCTAAGTCCATTATATCTCTCTGAATGCATTTAAAAATGCATTCAAAAAAGACAACTTTATAACTCAATTAAAAAAACCACATATTGTATGTTCTCACTTATAAAGGGGAGAGAGCTATGAGGTTGATCTAAATGCAGGATATTAATCTTATTATAATTGTATATACTGATCTTTTATGGAGATTTGAAGAATACTTCCCTACCTCTATATTCTCCTATATTTTGTGCTAAAAGTTTTCTTCTTTTCCTTTTTTCTGAATGTGTATTTAAACCATAAATCTGCTTGAGAACTGATTGTGTGTGTGTGTGTGGTGAGAGCTGGGAATGCAATTTATTTTCTTTCCCTTTTGGATAACCAGACATCCTAGCATGACTGATTTAAGATCCTGTTCTTTTTCTACTGCTCTGGTACATGAGGCTTCTATGTATGCATGGGTATGGTCTCTTTTCTGTTCAACTGGTCTGTTTGACAATCCCTTCATTGGTGCCATACTGCTGTTAATTACTATGCATTTATAATAATAAATTTAAAATTTGGTAGAACAAGGTTCCTACCTTCTTTTAATTCAGCGGCGTCTTGGCAATTTTGGCTCCCTGATCTTTCATAAAAATGTTAAAACCAATAGAGGTACACAAAAGCCTTTAGGGATTTTTATTTGAATTACATCCATCTTCCATATAATACAGGGACTTTCAAAGAGTTTAATACTGATCCCCTCCTCTCTCTTTTCAAAGAATATGTTAATATTGTGCAGTACTAAGTTCTACCTTATGTTTAATCCTCATAGTTAGACATTTTTTATTGTTTGATATATGCAGTGCTTGTTTTGATGTATCTATATGTTCATGTCTCCCTCCCCTTTTTGTGTCTCATACTTATTTTTGTGGCCAATTTCCTACTTTCTGAAGCGCATCTTCAGATGTTCCTTTTAGTGAGAGTTTGTTTATAGTACACTCAGTTTTTGTATGTTTTAAAGTATCTTAGTTACATTCACTCTTTTTTGTCTTATTTTTATGTTCAGAGGTAAATGTGCAACTTTGTTATATGGGTAAATTTGTGTCAAGGGCATTGTTTGTCCAGATTATTTCATCATCCAGATACTTAGCCTAGTATTCATTCATTATTTTTTCTGACTCTCTCCCTCCTTCCACCTTCTACCCTCCACCCTACAAAAGGCCCCAGTGTCTATTGTTCCCCTTATGTGTCCATGTGTTCTCATCATTTAGCTCCCACTTATAAGTGAGAACATGGGGTATTTGGTTTTCTGTTCCTGCATTAGTTTGTTAAGGAAAATGTCCTCCAGCTTCACCCATGTTCATGCAAAGTACATGCTCTTATTCTTTTTTATGGTGGCCTGCTATTCTGTGGTATAGATGAACTATATTTTCTTTACCCAATCTGTCATTGATGAGCATTTGGGTTGATTCCATGTCTTTGCTGTTGTGAATAGTGCTGCAATAATCATATGAGTGCTTTTGTCTTTATGATGAAACAACTTATATTCTTTGGGTATATACTCAGTAATGGAATTGCTGGGTTGAATGGTAATTTTGTTTTTAGCTCTTTGAGGAATCATTACACTGCTTTTTTAATGGTCGAATTAATTTATACTCCGACTAACAATGTATAAGTGTTTCTTTTACTCCACAACCTCACCAGCATCTGATATTTTTTGACTTTTTAGTGATAGTCATTATGACTGGCGTGAGATGGTATATCATTGTTTTGATTTGCATTTCTCTAATCAGTGATGTTGAGCTTTTTCTCATATGATTGTTGGCCACATGTATGTTGTCTCCTGAAAGGCATCTGTTCATGTCCTTTGCTCACTTTTTAATGTTTTTTTTTTTCTTACAAATTGGTTTAGGGTTCTTAGAGATGCTATTAGTCCTTTGTCAGATGCATAGTTTGCGAATATTTTCTGTAGGTTATCTATTTACTCTGTTGATGGTTTCTTTTGTTGTGCAGAAGCTCTTAAGTTTTGTTAGATCCCATTTGTCAATTTGCTTTTTTTGTCTTTGTCATGAAATCTTTGCCTGTTTCTACGTCCAGAATTGCTGAGGTTGTCTTCCAGGGTTTTTGTAGTGTAGTTTGGGATTTTACATTTGAGACTTTAATCTATCTTGAGTTGATTTTTGTATACGGTATAGGGAAGGAGTACAGTTTCAATCTTCTGCATATGCTTAGCCAATTATCCTATTTATTGAATGGGGTTCTTTCTCCATTGTTTTTGTCAGCTTCATCAAAAATCAGATGACGTAGGCGTGCAGTCTTATTTTGGAGCTGTCTGTTTCCATGTATCTGTTTTTGTACCAGTACCGTGTTGTTTGCAACTGTACAAAAACAGATACATGGAAAAATGGAACAGACAACCCCTGTAGTATAGTTTGAAGTCAGGTAGTGTGATGCCTCCAACTTTGTTCTTTTTGCTTAAGATTGCCTTGGCTATTTGAGCACTTTTTTTGGTTTCATATGAATTTTAAAATAGTTTTTTCTAGTTTTATGAAAAAATGTCATTGGTAGCTTGATGGGAACAGCATTGAATCTATAAATTGATTTGGGCTGTATGGCCATTTTAGCAATATTGATTCTTCCTATAGTTTCTATCCTGAACATGGAATATTTTTCCATTTGTTTGTGTTATCTCTGACCTCTTTGAGCAGTGTTTTATAGATCTCCTGGTAGAGAGATCTTTCAGCTCCTTGGTTAGCTGTATTCCTAGGTATTTTATTCTTCTTGTGGCTATTGTGAATGAGACTGTGTTCCTGACTGAGCACTCAGCTTGACTGTTGCTGTACAGGGATGCTAGTGATTTTTGTATATTGATTTTGTATCCTGAGAATTTTCTGAAGTTTGTCAGGTGAAGGAGCTTTTGGGCTGAGACTATGGGGTTTTCTAGGTATAGAATAATGTCATCTGCAAATAGGGATAGTTTGACTTCTTTTTATTTGGATGTCCTTTATTTCTTTTGCTTGCCTGATTGTTTTGGCCAGGACTTCCAGTACTAAGTTGAATAAAAGTGGTGAGCAAGGACATCCGTGACTTGTGCCAGTTTTCAAGGGGAATGCTTCCAGCTTTTGCTCATTTTGTATGATGTTGGCTGTGGATTTGTCATAGATGGCTCTTATTATCTTGAGATATGTTCCTTCAATGCTTACTTTATTAAGTTTGTAATGTGAAGGAGTGTTGAATTTTATCACAAGCTTTTTCTGTATCTATTGAGGAAATCTTTTTTTTTTTGTCTTTAGTTCCATTTATGTGATGAATCACCTTTATTAATTTGCATGTGTTGAAACTTGCATCCCAAAGATAAAGCCAACTTGATCGTGGTGGATAAGCTTTTTGCTATGCTTTGGATTCAGTTTGCCAATATTTTGTTGAACATTTTTGCATCAATGTTCCTTAAGGATATTGGCCTGAAGTTTTCTCTTTTTTGTTGTGTGTCAGCTTTTGTTATCAGGATGGTTCTGGCCTCATAGAATTAGTTGGAGAGGAGTCCCTCCTCCTCAATTTTTTGGAATAGTTTCAGTAGGAATGTTACCTGCACTCCTAAAAGTTAGTTTTGCTGGTTATACAAATTTAAGTTGATAATTGGTATTTATATTTTCTGGCCTCTGCTGTTGAAAATTCAGCAGTCCATGTAAGAATAACTTTTAAAGGTGATGTGATACAATCTAGACAGTACAAAAACTTAAAGAAAAACTTAACCACTTCCTCTTACCATGGAAAAATAAATAACTCATTTTTCTTCTCTCTTTTTTTCCTCAAGGGGAGTTTGTGTGTATAAAATCCGCTGATTGAAACCATTTTCTGTAGTCTTAGAAAATTTTAAAAACTTATTTTCCATCAGAGGTGTGTTTTCTAGTCATTAAACATCACTATAGACAACATTAATAGCTATATAATCTATTTTAGGGTATAATGTACCCACCAAATAATTCCTTCACTGTTTCACATAGGTTGAGTCCATGTCTGATTATATAAATAAATCTGCAGTGACTATCCGTGCTAAAATCCTTTTCTGCCTTTTGAATATTTTTCTCATGGTAGAGTCCCCTAATTGCATTAAAAAAATCAAAAGGTACACACTTTTTGAAAAAGTTTAAAACAGCTGTCTATTGTATTATAGAAAGGTTGTACCATTTACACTTAAACCAGATGTATATGTGAAAACTTCATTATTTTTAATCTACTTTATATTTTAACTTCTTGCACTTAATTTTGAATGTATACATACACAGGTATGTACAGGTAGTATGTAAAATTCCCATAGTGGCATTTGGGGAAAGAACTCTTTATCTGCATAACATTATGCATTCGTAAACCCTTAATGGGGACTTGTCTTAATTTCTACTTCTAAAATAAAATCTGGTACTGGAAGACACTCATCATTTTAATGGAAAAAACACTGTATTTCAATCACTCAATGTACTCAAATTGTGAAATGCACCATATATGGAGTTCTACGGAATAAATATGTAAGGGGATTTATGCTCGAATCCTACTTTTCTTTTTATCCAAATATTGCAACATTTAACATTTCCACTGCAGACTTTCCTAGAGGATCATGTTTTTAGAATCTCCTTATGATTTAGTCTTTTTGGAGTTGGTTTTATGGAAACCTTTTGGATAAGATCAATGATAAAGCAATTTATAAAATTTATACCAATTTATAAGCCCTAACAAGTAACTTGAAAGCTCACATCCTATCATGAATAAAATGTTTACCTGCCATATTTGTGATCTCAGTGAATTACCAAGTGAGAAAGTATTTATAAAGTGATGCCCTCAGCCAATGCACATTAAGTAGTAGCCATAGTAATTAAAGTGCCATCCTTAAGAAAGTCAACTCTTCACATCTGGCAGGCATCTTTCTTATTTCCTTCTTCCCTCACTCCCTCTTTATCTTCCTGGTAGCACATAACCTGCGTCATCCATGTTTTTCGTCATTTTCATATCTTGTTTATATATACAGGGACTTGGAGAGAGATGTTAAGTCTTGCCCTGCTCCTAGCTAATAGGCATTATTTCACCTTATTTTGTGGCATAAAAAACTAGACCCTTGAAGCTTTGCTGTTCATTGAAAAATGTTCTTCATCAGATCCAGAAAAGTAGCAGTGATTAGTTTTGAATTTAACCCATAAGCTTTAATATAGCAATTTTGCAACTTTTAATTTTTATTTTTTTTTAATTTTGTAACTTTGTGTTTTTTTTGCAGAAGAGTGGAGTTTTATTATTGCTCAAATAAGTCTCCCTGAGCATTCAGGGATTTGAGTTTTTAAGGACAACTTAGTGTGTTGGGGGAGCCACTGAGCCAGGAGTGCAGATTGGGTTAGGTCAGAGATGAAATGATAGGGAGTTGAAGCTGTTATCTTGTGCTAAGTCAGTTACTGGGCGGGGACCACAAGGTCAGATGAGGCAGTTTATCAATGTGGTTGGTGCCAGCTGATCTGTCAGGTGCAGGGTCCACAAAATATCTCAAGCACCAAACTCAGGAGCAGTTTCCAAAGGATCAGAATCTGTAGCTTCCAGCTACATGATTCCTAAATCATAATTTCTAATCTTGTGGCTAATTTCTTAGTCCTACAAAGGCAGTGTAGTCCCCAGTCAAGAGTGAGGTTTGTTTTAGGAAAGAACTGTTACCATCTTTGTTTTAAACTGTAAACTAAGTTTGTCTCAGTTAGTTCAACCTAGGCCCAGGAATAAACAAGGTATCATGGAGGTTAGAAGCAAGTTGGAGTTGGTTAGGTCAAATCTTTTTTACCGTCTCAGTTATAATTTTGCAGTGGTAGTTTCAATCCCTCCCTTTGGGTTTTATAATGCCTTAATCTTAAGGTGTTGGCTAAAGAAGATGGAAAATGGGTGACAATTGCTCTAACTTCTTCTTGCTGATCAGGGGCTTAGTGAGGGTAGATGTTGACCTCAAGATGAGAGGAGTGAAACCACTTTGCAACTGTCTGGACAACTCATGCAGGCTGGGCTGGGGTTCCAAGGCCTACATGGCAAAGGTGTTAGTATTGTTATCTGTAGTTTTAGTACCAACTAGGGCAAGAAGTGCAATTCCCAGTTTTAAAAGTAAAGATCTGAAGGCATTGGTCTGTGTACTTAGAGCCCACAAAGAATTTAGGATGTAGTCCAAACTGCAAAAAAATTCAAGAATAGCTAACAACAGGTATACTATAGTTTTTCTTTTGAAGCATATTTTTTTCTCTCTGTAATGTCCTCATTTTCTATTAAAAACAAATCATGATAGAACTGATTTGTTTAAAAAATAAACTTTAGTCTTATTTTACTTGGTTTGATTATGTGCATAAGGTGCAGCAAGAATAATTATTTTTTCACATAGGCTTTTAACATGGGCTTTGATGGGACTCTGTTCCATAAGAAATCTCAGATAAGACTTCTTAAAAACTGAGGCAAACCATGGGTTTGTATCCTTAAATATCTATGAGTTGGGTAAATTCCTCTCCTCTTGAGGTTCCAAGATAACTTGGGGCTCCTGGTCCTATTAGTGACATTCTTTACTTATCACAGGTCAGAAACCTTGTACAGCGACTGTACAGACAAGATATGAGGACAGATTTCTCAAGGTGCTCTTATTGACTCTGAGTCAACTCTCATTCTTTAAAGAGAGCGTACCATTCCAGTCAAACTTGGTAAAATAACCAGTTTCTCCAATTGTGTCCTGTTAGAAAAGAAAACATTTTTATTGCACTTCTGCAAACAACTATACTGCCATATACCAAGAATACTCGTAAATAGTTTCAAAATTCTGGAGGAATCAGGTAGAGAGAAATAAATATGCTCCAAGTTTTGTTTATAGGAGTATATTTTACTCAATTGTTAAAAACTGTACATAGCTCAAAAGACGTTTTCTTGGCTATGGAAAACAAAAAGGTTCAACAGTGTTTTAAGCAAAAAAAGTTTGTTTTTTAAAAAAGGATTACTTGTCTATTAGTTCAGTCCATTCAGTTAACTCCTGTTCTGCTTGACATTTATGAAGATTTCAGCTCTCCATGAGAGTCTCAAAAGTCTCTTTCTCTATTCTTAATGTCACATTCTCCAAGTTATTAGAAACCTGCATTTTAAGAGCACCTGTCGAAGTCTTGTAGCTGATTATAAACCACCTTTTGAAGAGCAACAAGACAATTGTGGATGACAAAAGTCTTAGAACAGTCATTATTAAAGCCACAGTTGACTAGGAATTTTGGTTACTTCTGTGGCATACAACAATTTTACATAACAATTATAACTATTAATAACATGCACTAAATAATCAGAATTATGGGAGTTCTACATAATTTTGGAAGATACAGCAGGAACACATTTACACAAATATACCCTAAAGAAAGCCAAACATCAGTTCATATTTGACAGTGCCTCCTGTATGATTTTTATACCAAATAGTCCAAATACGTGATTTTGGACTTCAGGGGACCTAATGTCTAAAGAATTAGACCAGAAAATGACATACTTAATAATTTGATTTTAGAAAGTCTGTCAAATATCAAAGATTTAAAACACTGGATTTCACAAAATAAGATCACAGATTATTCATTTATCTGGAGTGGTAACTGAAAAATTTTTTATTTTTAATTTTTTCGAGATGGAGTTTTGCTCTTGTCACCCAGGCTGGTGTGATCTTGGCTCACTACAATCTCTGCCTCCTGGGTTCAAGCAGTTCTCCTGTCTCAGCCTCCCAAGTAGCTTAGATTACAGGTGCCAACCTCCATGGCTGGCTAATGTTTGTATTTTTAGTAGAGATGGGGTTCCACCATGTTAGCCAGGCTGGTCTCAAACTGCTGACCTCATCTGATCCACTTTCCTTGGCCTCCCAAAGTGCAGGGATTATATGCATGAGCCACCTGCCTGGTCTCAAAAAAACTTTTAAAGGCAAAAAGCTTTACTCTGATAGAAGAGACTTGGCTTTCCAAACAAGACCCTGTGAAGACAGCATACGGCCAACTGAATCTCTCTTCTCTCTTTTTTTCCCCTTGCTATTTGCCCAAAAGGGCAAACAAAAACCTTTCATTATCTTTTAATATTGCATAAACACCTCTCAAAAGGGAAAACAAAATTGTATGTTTACATTACTACATCTTTAATGCTATAGCTAGTTTTTAAATAAAAATTTTACAAATCTATCCAGTTTTAATTAATTTTACCACAAGGTAAGATTTTCATAAACTTTTTAGAACCCTTTACAATTTTCTGTTAAACAACAGATTAATTTTTAAGAAAACCATGTTATTTGGGCACATGGGCTGAAATTCTGGCCCCTCATTAGTGTGCTTTTATTTTAATGTTTAACCTATGGAAAAACAAACAGTTCCCTTCAAATCTTAGCCAACTTGCTTATACCCACAGAACTTTCTTTACAAGACCAACTCTTTTCTCTTGCTCAAATCTTCAGTTTTGTCCCATTATTCTTTTAGGTTAAGACAATCTTCAAAACCCTCTAAACTAGATAAAATTTATATTTCCTTTAACAAAAGCCATATTCCCATGCCTCCTTATAATCTTTTACCAAAAACATATTCTACTTTGTTACCCACATTGTATGTAAAACTGTTTCTCAGGTAGTCTCAATTACATGTTACAATGTTAACTGTTGTCAAGTCTTCACTGAAAATAAAAGTTGCTAAGTAAGTGATTTTAATTATATACTAGGTGTGGGGCCTAGGACATCAGGCAAATAAGGTCTGACTCTTTCCAGCATGGTAACTAGGTGGGGCATGGCTAACTCCACATGCCACTAGGTCTCATCTAGAATCTAATGCTCCATAGTAAGTAAATTGAACAATTTTTGAAAAGTCAGAGGCAGGCAGGCTATGACCTTAAAGCATTTAGCAAATCTGATATCTGACCTTAATGTAGACCAAATGCCTACACTGCAAAGTCAAAGGAACAAAAAGGAATTAAAGTTTCTATTTTTTTGACAAAATATTTGATGTAAGCGCTTATTTTTCTAAGCCAATTAATCAGAGCTCTTTTATATATAAACATCACATACACACACAAATAGACAGAAGATACAGTAGTTGTACGATTTTTCATTTGCCAGTTTCTTAGTTGGATTCCTGGCTTCAGGGTGAAGCCCTCAGAGAAACAAGGCCAGAAAAGCATGCAGTTTATAGGGCCTAATAAGTAGACTCAGCTGGAAGGCAAAGACAGATCCCCATAGTTAAGGGTGCTGTTTTATACTGGATCCTGGATCCCCAAAAAGGAGAGAAATGTCACGGAGAAGACAATGTAATATAATGCTTCTACCATGCATTTCATTGCAAGGCAACCAAAAGCCAATCAGCCCATAGGAGTCTGATCTCTCAGTGGGGGTTTGGGGATGTTTCTATACCTTCCAAGTGGCCAAGAGCATGCTCCTCTAATCAAAACATCGAAGAGCCAAGTATTCCCCTCATAACTGCCATTAGCCATCCCCAAAAGCGTATTTCCTACCTGCTTATTACACATCAAGGCTAAAAGCTCTCCCATAATGCAAAGTAATTTTTGATACCACCCCCAAATTCAAAACCATTAGATAACACAATGCAAAACATTTTTTTTTTCAATTCCTGGGGTTCCATGAGGAAAACAGGAGTTTTTCCAGAATGGGGTTAATGGTACCTCCTCTGCTTTTCCCCAGGAATCCAAGGCTGTTAGAATTTATATTAGGTTCTCTCATGTTGACATCAAGAGTGGCAAGAAGACAAAATGGAGAAAAGCAATTCAGTCAACTGAGAATAAAAAACCTTTTTTTTCCTTCAGAAAAATAAGATACAAGAAAAGAAAAAACATAAAGACCTTTTAAATATATGTATAGCTTGGATATCCAATTTTAATTAAACTGATTTTAACTGTAGAGCTCTATTATCTTAAAAAATATCCCTTTAAATCTCTTATCACCAGATACTAGCCAGGCCAGCCTATTTCTGGCTTTTGAATTCTACCACAGGTAACTTCCCACACAAAATTGGTAAGTTTTAACTAAGTTTATAACTTAACCATGGATGCATAAGGTGTCTCAAAGAGATGGTAAGCAGTTTTCTTTTTCTTTTCTTTTTTCTTCTTCTTTTTTTTTTTTTTTTAAGAAAAACAAAACAATATTTAGATGTCCTCAAGGGTACTACAGAAAAAGGAAAATTCAAGCCAGGAAATCAGAAGCCATCCATGGGGGGAGAAACCCTCAATAAATGTAAAAGTTACGCAATAGTAAACCAGAAAGGAATTGGTACAGAAGCCAAAAATAGAACCTAGGCCACCATTGTCAAAAGACAAAGCCTTAGCTACTGAGCTACACAGCACTGAGCCGGGTCCATTGCTCTTGCCAGAACAAATCTAGAGCAGTCCATTTCGAGCTTGTAAAGGCTTTTAACTCCCCAAGATAATTTGTAAGGCTAGGACATAAACCCCCAAATTTCTGTCTTCTGGATGTTGGAAACCAAGGGAAAGTATCCTCATGTGGTCACAAGATTAAGCTCTTAAAGACAGAAAACGAGACAGAAATTTTACCTGGTGTTGGTTTCAAGGATCCACAGAAAAGTTGGTAGTTGACCAGTCTGCTGGGTTGGCTTGAAAAGCAGGCTTATAGGGGTCCCAAACCCACGTTCTATCTTGTGATACCCGTCTCTCCATTACAGAAAGATTCTTAGCACAAAATGCACCAATTTGCTATAGCCTAAGACTAGTCTCACAAATCCTTTTTTTCTATTAATCCCTTGTAGAGGAGACAAATAGTGATGTTTGCTGTACACACAGCACAAGAGAGCAGAAACTTGACTGATAAGAATTTTTTACCCTTTTTCGCTGTCATCCTGAGTTTCTGGGTTTCTATTCTCTATAAGAGCTTCCAGAAGAACGGAGCAGCTTTTGATGAGTCTGCTCGCTGTGCCGTATTTGTGGCATTCAAGCCACTTTACAACCCACCATTTTCTGTTTTATGGAACCATAGGCAAAAGATTATCAGTTTTGCAAGATGTTGCCCAATGGGCTGCGCGGGGGAACCACATTAACATTTTTTTTTTTTTTGAGACGGAGTTTCGCTCTTGTTACCCAGGCTGCAGTGCAATGGCGCGATCTCGGCTCACCGCAACCTCCGCCTCCTGGGTTCAGGCAATTCTCCTGCCCCAGCCTCCTGAGTCGCTGGGATTACAGGCACGCGCCACCATGCCCAGCTAATTTTTTGTATTTTTAGTAGAGACGGGGTTTCACCATGTTGACCAGGATGGTCTCGATCTCTTGACCTCGTGATCCACCCGCCTCGGCCTCCCACAGTGCTGGGATTACAGGCTTGAGCCACCGCGCCCGGCCTTAACATTTTTCATCCCAGCAAAATACACGTAACAAAACAGACACTAGTCACTGCAAAGAGTGGATAGTCACCCCGAGACAGACCTGTTGAGGTCTCTTCAGGGCTCACTGAGTGTGACAAGACAAATAAGGAGGGTTCTGTGAGTTAGACCTGCTGAACTGTCAGCAGTTCCTTCTGTGATCCACTCCACATACACAAACACACAAAGATGAAAAGGTCAGAAGGCCTTCTAAGAATTCAGAGTATCGCTTCCAAACTGTCCTCCTATTCTCCATCTGAGAAATCGCCCTGAAATCTTCCTGTGTGAGAAGTCTCTCAAGCCAAGACTCTTTCTGCTAGTTAGGGAGATCCAACTGAGACCTCCCAAAAGCCATACCAAGACAGACACCCTCCTCTGGTCTACAGATCCAGTCAGAAGGAAGGAGGTGTTGGCAGAGCCTAGGACACTCACCAGCCCAGATACCCCAAAATTGAGCTACAGACAGATACCCTTTAACAGGGCTATGCTTATGGGATGTCTCCCATAATTTTTAAATCTCCAGATTTTTTGGCCTTAATATTTAAAGATATTTGCAATTTGTTAGTCATAATCCTAAAACTATAATTCTATCTACACATTTATGTAGAAGTAAATTGTCTTCTCACCAATATGCCTAGATGTGCTCTATGGAAAAGCATATTTTAAATACACATGCACAAATGAATACACAAAAACATTCTATGGAAAAGCATATTTTAAATACACATGCACATGAATACACAAAAACATTATATGGAAAAGCGTATTTTAAATACACACGCACATATGAATACAAAAAAACATACACATCTCAGGGAAACTGCATAGTCTCCATAATTTTAAGGAAATTGTACATAGTCTCCTAATTCATTGCTGCTGAAACTGTCAGTGACCCAGAATTTAAGATTCAATGAAAGTCCATTAAAACAGCTGCAGTTGTCTTTCAAAGAAAGATATATGTTAGTCAAATTTGGCCGTTAGAACCAATTTGGCTATTAATAAAACATTTAGATGATGAACCCTGGGCATTGTATTACTGGAATTTAAAATTTTTCTACAGGAATATTAGGAAAACATAAAGGCACCTAAAATACATTTACATATTGATCTTTGCAATTTATTACCCACAAATTCTCTCTGTTTTGTATTAGAATCAAATTGATTAGAAGCAATTTCCAGGTTTCTTAAT
This sequence comes from Sapajus apella, assembly GCF_009761245.1. Lineage (NCBI taxonomy): Eukaryota > Metazoa > Chordata > Mammalia > Primates > Cebidae > Sapajus > Sapajus apella. The sequence continues at coordinate 32,087,343 of NW_022436943.1, read as the reverse complement.
TCATTAATTCATTCCTTCTGATTTCTAAGCTACTGTAATGAAAATAGATACCTGATTTTTGAAAATTCTAAGGAGGAAACTTTTTTTTCACATCTGTTCTCAGTAACTCAGTCTCTAGCTTTCCTAATACAGAAAGGCATTATTATGACTATGTTACAGCTTTGTAGTTGCAATTCTGTTTTAGATTAATGCCGTGGTAAACAGTAGAAAACACTTCTATTTTTATAATAGAAATGTTAAAAGGTATTTTTTTAACCTATTCTGTGAGCACTGACATCTTTTTTTGTTTCTTGATATGCATTCTGTGTAGTCTTCTCAAAGTGCCTATGATTATTTTGATTTTTTGGTACTCTTATTTGGATCTGCTGCCTTAAATCATCAAAAGTTAAATAGAATGCAGTATTTGAGCATAGTGAATATTCAGTGGCCATCTTGTTTCCACAGCACACATCTTGTTTAGACTGTTCCTGTTCACTGTTACTGGCATACACTTTTAACTCAAAGGCACTGACCAATTTAGCTCAAGTTTCAGTACACGTCCTTGAGCCTGCCCTGCTAAGATCATGGAAAGTTTGTTTAGTATTCATCATAAGTCACTGATGTTCTTTATATGTCAAACTCCAGGTAATGTCTTTTACTAAAATTACGGTAGTTTGGAATTTGAATCTCTTGTTGGACACCTCTGATTCACTGGTGATTGATTTTAAATAATTTTCATTATATTTAAAATTTCTAAATGTTTGTAAACGTTTGGTTTCTCGTGCTTTAACACCTGAGAAAAGTAAAACTGACAAGAACATAGTGATAGAAGCATGACAATAAGCAATACTTGGAAAATGTATTTATGTAAATAAAGATATTTATTGCATTTTTATGTGTGGGTATATGTGTGAGTAGTAGCTTCCTTTGATTTTACTTTATATTGTATGTTTAACAGTCTCTATACATTTTCTGGAGAACAGAATGTCATTTTCAGTTGAGAGGACACGAACTCATTTCATTAAATATTATGCTGTTTGTAAAAGATAATTAACCATGTTCTCCTATTTTAAGATTTGGTAGTTATAGACAAGGATATTCCTGTTTTAAGATTTGGTAGTTATAGACGAAGATATTTAGGATCAAGATAATCCAGCAAGGTTGTGGATTTTTTAAAAACCTTGAAAATGTGATGTCTCTAATAATCATGAGGTATGCCAATCATGTTAGAGTTCCATTGCCTCTACTTGGGTGGTTGACAAAGATTCTAAAGTGTCCAAAATATTTGTCTGGTCTTGTGGATAGAGACTATTTTGGCAAATGTTTGTTACTTTCTTTGTCTTGTGAGAGTAACAAAATATACCACTGGTTATCCTAGTATCAAACCACTAATGGCCCAGTCTTCATTTTATGAATTTAATGATTCAGCCACTTAAAGGAATGACCAGTTCATGGGGTTTGCAAGAGTTTATGATTGCAGGGAAGAGACTAACATTGACCTTTCTTTCCTCTCCTTCCCCTCAGGATTACACTTACATAAGTATTATAATGGACAAGAGGGTAAACTTTGGGACTGGACTGCATGAGTTCAAATCCCAACTCTACCACTTACCGCCTGGTTTACCTTAGGTTTACTTTACCACTCTGATCCTTAGGTTCTTCTTCTGAAAAGTTCGACATCCTTCACTTTAAATATTTATCTCAATTACCTTTCTTTGATTATATGAGTCTTAAATTATCACATGTACCATGAAAATATGTGCAACTCTTATGTATCAATAAGAAAATTAAAAAAATAAAGGAATAAAGTATTTCATAGGGATATTTTTAATATGAAATGAGTTATTTGGTTCAGCACTTGGTACTTATCACACTACTTATTTGATTATTTAATAATTTGGAAGAAATGCAGCATCTTTCTAAAAGAAAAAAAAAAACTTGTAGTGGGCTTTTCTTGACTTTTTTCTGCAATCCAGCAAGTATCTTGATACCACCAGTATTTGTGTCACTGGGACTGAGGTACTTTTCTCATCTTTCCAGTTTTTGAAGGGCCGACTCTGCAACCCCTAGTTAGAAGCCCCAGACTTGATTATAAATTGGATCTTTTTTTCAACTGCAATTTTCTTGGTCCTTTAGAATTTTTGCAGCCAAACCAGATAGCCTTTCAAAAATAACATGTTCATTGAATAGAGATATTCTGTAGAGTAACTCCCGTTTCTGGAATATGTCCACAGAAGAGATAAATCCGGTATAGCACAAGTGACCTGCACCACCTCAGACAGAACATAAAGATAAGGGTTCTATCCCTGGGTGTGCACCCGCCTCCTCACACTGGAAGCTTGATTTCTGTTTGCTTGCTTCTCGGAACTTCGCATACAAACAGATCCCAGGGAAGGGAGTCCAGGCCGAAAGAGGTTTGCACACCCTTTTAGCAGTACTTTATGCTCTAGAATTGTATGCAGTTAACATTGCACCAAGTCACCCGTGAAACTGAAAAAAAATTCTGGGCTTTCAGGAGTTAGCGCATGGCTAGGGCATTTTTTTTTTTTTTTTAAAGT
>NW_022436943.1:32070590-32084706 GCF_009761245.1 Sapajus apella | reverse complement strand
TTTTTTTTTTTTTTTTTTTTTTTTTAAAGTTCCCTGGAAGATTATTTTACCTCTGGCCTGTGAACTGACTTTTAGAACCACAGGTCTAAACTTTTTCTGACTCTGAGCTAAAAAATAAGCATCCTGTGGTTTTGAGTTTTGCCACAGGCACACTGTTGATACTGAGTTGGAGCTGCTAAATGTGTTGCTTGACCCTGGGAAACTGAGGCTTTGAATGTCTTAACCCCAGGGAATAACTGATTTGAGAAACATGGGTTGTAGGCCAGGCCCATCAGGGATCTAATGGGACCCAAGGGAACCCTGATATTGTGTGGGATTGAGCAGGGAGGCTGATGCCCTTCTCCAGTCTACTATTTACTTATTAATTTGTTTGTTCAGCAGTCATTTAAATGATTACAGATCAAATGCATTTTGCTGGGCACAAGGGATCCAAAGACTATAGTGGAAAGAGTACAGGTTTTAGATTCTGCCAGATGTTGGTTTGAATCACTGCTGAGCTATGTGATTTTGTGCTATTTACTTAACTATCCGAAGCCTATTTCCTCATCGGCAAAATGGAAATAATGCTTGCTTTGCAAGTTGCCATAAGGATGAGAAATAACACAAGGCACCTTACATAGTACTATAGTTTATTTAGCATTTGTGTGCCAGGTATAATATGTGAAATTTTATACATATTCTCCTTCATTCTTTATAGAAATGCTGAAGCGGGCACCATTGCTACTACCAGTTTATAAATGAGGGAACTAAGGTTTAGAAAAAGTGTCTAGTCTAAGATCTCTAGTTTCTCAGTGGCATAACTCTGCTTTGAATCTGGGGCTGACTCCCCAAACTCATGTTCTTAACCTTGTATTCTAGATGCCTGCCAAGGCTAGTATCATGTTATATCCTGCTACTTCTCCAGGTTAGGCCTGGGAGTGATTCATCCAAGAGCTGTTCAGGCATCCATGGCTCTGTGGCAACTAAAGCATGTTGAATTCCTCTCTTGGGAATATGCCATTGGGACAAAAGAGGACTCAGGCTATTATAACAGGGAGGTAAGCCGAAAAGTCACAGGGTGTATCAGGGATAGAGTGTAGCCTACATAGACCATGTACAAAGCTGAAGTTGAGGCCAGAAGCCATGAGGGGACCCTGGGAAGGAAAGGAGAGTTCATTTTATAGTAGATGTCAAAGACCCTGTGGCTTTGGTTCCTGACCACTTTCAGTGTTTAGATGTAACTCTTATAGCTTTGCTCCAACTCTGAGTTGACATGAGTCAAATATCTGTAGTTTGATGGAAAGTCTAATGAGGATGCTATGGTACATTAAATTGTAGCTATTTTTTAATTAAAATAATTAAAAAATAAAGATGGGATCTCCTTATGTTGTCCAGGCTGGTCTTGAACTCCTGGCCTCAAGTGATCCTCCCACCTTGGCCTTGCAAAGTGCTGGGATTATAGGCATGAGCCACTGCACCCAACCTATTTTTAAATATTTACAAACTAGTAGCCATGATATACAGCCAAACAAAATTGCAATCGAAGGTGGTAAATATGAGAATGAGGGCAGTTCGAAGTGCTACAGGGCAGGGAATGTATTTATGATCCTTGGTGGAGCATACATTCCCTCATGTTATCCTGTGTTGACTGTGTTCATGTAAAACCTGCCACTTAGCTGAGTGTTGGCTTGGACCAATAACCTATGCCCTTTTCTTTAAGAGAAAGGGTATTGCTTTGTCACCCAGGCTGGAGTACAGTGGCATGATCACAGCTCACTGCAGCCTCAAAATCCTGGGCTCAAGCAATCATCCTGCCTTAGGGTCCTGCGTAGCTAGGACTAGAGGTGTGCACCATACGCAGTCTCATTATCTTATATAGCCGCCATGTATAAACCACTATTTTCTTTTCACTTGTGTGTTTTCAAGTTCCATAGAAATTGTGCTGAATTCAAATTAAACAAATGCTTGCCATATGATGACAGTTCTACATGTCATTTCTTGGGCTACTACTTTTTGTTTTTCATTTAGCTAATGGTTATTGATTTAAGACCAAGAGGAAGGTATTACATTTTCTTGTTCTAATGGAATTATCTTAAAAGGTACCTTCCCTTATAGTATGAAGTCAGCCATGGAGGAACTTAATTCTTTTCTGGTTATCCCATACCTCCTAATCAAATGAAAACAGTTGAATCATTTTCTCTGCAAACCTGATGTTTTTTCTTATTTTAGGAGTGCCAAATGAGCCTGATATTTATCTGCATTTATTTCGAGTAAATTTAAGGCAGGCAGCTGTATAACATTCTGGCATCACAGTTTGAGTCCTTACTGATTCCCCCCACAGCATTCAATTAAATGAAAATGCAAAAAAAGCACTTACAGGGCCTGGTACAAAGTAGGAAGGTTCATCATCTCACCTTACTTTAGGAAACTTGGTAGAATGCATCTTGCTAAAATGTAAGAAAAGGAATAAGCAATGAATCAATGCAGTATAAATTTATAGAAAATGTAAGTCACATATAAGTTGTTATTTATGCAGAATTTATCAGTTCATACAGAGTTTCATAGTTAGGATGAGGTCAACGACTTTTTTTGTGTAACTGTCAGGGTAATATTGTCTTCAGTGCTTCTCTGTCTTCCTTGCAGAATGACTCTATAACTTGAAAAATGACTCTCTATTCTTATCCAGTGACCTTTAGAGTTGGGAAAGTATATAAGAGAGTAGCATAACTAGGCTTGGAACACAGGCTTTTCCTTCTAATTAGCTGTAGGAGCATGGGTAGGTCACTCTAGATCTTCTGTGCTTCAGATGCTTCATATCTAAACCACCTTGCAGAGTGGACTACAGCAGGGCATAGCAAATGCCTAGTATATTTGCTGTCTTTCCACCCTCACCAGTGCATCCAGCTCATTGTGGTGCTGGTAGGTCAACTTGTCAGGAATCACCACCAAACAATCAGCTTTCATCCTTGATGTCAAATCTATGTGATACTGTCAAATCTTTGTGACTTTCTGCATCGGAAGATAGTCAAGATCATTTGCAGTTTTACAACCTCTGTTCTTATAAATAAGGAATCCAAGATAAGAACCTGTTATTTGCAGGTAGCTTAACTTTCCATTAAGAAAGTGAAAACTGGCAGGGCACGGTGGCTTACACCTGAAATCCCAGCACTCTGGGAGGCTGAGGTAGGTAGATCACAATGTCAAGAGATTGAGATCATCCTGGCCAACATGGTAAAACTCTGTCTCTACTAAAAATACACACAAAAAAAATTAGCTGGGCATGGTGGTGCACACTTGTAGTCCCAGTTATTCGGGAGGCTTAGGTAGGATCCAAGATCGCATCACTACACTCCAGCCTAGTGACAGAGCAAGACTCCGTATCAATCAATCAATCAATAAATAAATAAACTAAAGAAGGAAAGAGACAACCAGAATTTGTGAATAAATGCTTTTCCCCTAAATCACTATTTGAATAGCGGACTTAACATCTTAATTTTCTTCTCTCATTAGTGCAAATATCTTTTTAATAGTGGTGCAATTAAATTTTTTCCTTGTGCAGCTCTTTGGTCTTGTTACTTAATCTTTGTTCCACTAAAGCGATTACCTATGGTTAGAAAGAAAGATAAAGCCTCCAATAGATGTTCAAAAAGGTATTTAAGAAATTAGAGCCCCAAAGTTGCCCTGTACATTAAAACAAAACAAAACAAAAAAACCCCATCTCTTCACCAGTACTCTTACAGTAAAAGTGAATTGTTGCCCCCTTGTGGTAAAATAGTGCATTTAGTTTTTCACACAAATAGTAAAGTCTTGTTTTATAGTTTCTACTACTCGGAAAACTTTGTCCTTTACAATTAACCTAAAGTATTTATGAAAATAATTTCAGATAATTTTAAAATGATCTCATTTGTGCTCACCTATGTGAAACACCATAGAATCCTGTCTTCGAACTGTTTTATGTTTCTCTTTGAGGAACTAGAGATTTGAGAGTTTACGTTAAATCAACTAGAGTGAGCAACATTATAAGAAACAAGCTCAAATCTTATTCAGATTACCTTCTTATAGTCATTTTGCTTCAAGAGAGCTGAAAGAGATTTTGGAATATTCTTACTGCCCCTTTAAAAGTCATGTCATATACTTGAACAGTGATTTTCTTCAGAGCTGTAAAATGAGGAATTTTTGAAATACCATGTGCAGGAAACGTTAGTGGTAATATAGCTCATTAATAAAGGTTCAGGTGATCTTCAAGGTTACCTTTTCTTCAATTTCCATCATTTTGAACATGAAATAAAATTTCAGAACCAAATGGGACTTCCTGTCAACAAAATGAGTAACAGATCTGACTCCTAATAAAATGTCTTCTTTAAGAAGAATTCAAGTCTTAAAGACAAAAGAAGCCATTTCATACTATTCTGTTTAGGCCAAAAATATGGTACATTTTCACAGATGAAATAATAGTAACAGTTAGGCTTCCCATTTAAATTGGCTTATTGAATTAGTTTTACAAATTAGTGTAAACCTATGCAGGTAGTAAGTATTCTGAATCCTGATATTCTGAATGATTGTCACATTTGTATGTTTAGATAAGTCATTTATTTTGGACAGTTGTCACCCTACCAATAGTCTTGTAAGAAGAACAACTTTTATAAGTTATCTCTAGATAGTATGTAGATTTTTAAAGCACATGCTCTTTTATGAAGATTAAATGACTAAGTGACTCTTTGGAAAATGTTCTAAGTTATTACTTGACATTCAAGATGCCCAGTAAACTCTCCTTAGTAGGTGGCTTGTTATTATTTTTAATACTTTAACATTTATTGCTTTGTCTCTATTTTTCTTAAAGAAAATAGCAAACCATTATCGAAGGATTAGATATTGCCAGCCCTTTCAAAACACAGCTATCTGTGAAATCTTTTTAATGAAAAGAAGAGGTGTATTTCTAGAGAACCAAATGGTTGTCACTGAAAATGCCTCTTAAGGAGCTTTGTGCTGTCAGTAAAGAGCCACAGTTGATTCATTTCCTTTACTCTTTCCACCTTACTCTCACTTCTGACTCCAGAGCTGATGTAAATAAGTAACCGTTATTTTATTTACGTTTTATATTACATAAATAAGTAAAATAATAATTAAAATAAGTCAAATTAAAATATGCCCATTTTATATTATGTAAGTAAAACGTAAATTATTTAAAAATCAGCTCTATTAATCATTTCACATTATATACAGACATCACAATATCACATTATATACTATACAATTTTCATTTGTCAATTAAATGTGTTATTCTGAACTATTATGGACAGTGGGGGCATTTTTATCTTAGGCTACATAGGACATAGTGTGGTAGATCCCAGTCTTGCTCTTCATATTTGCCTACTTGGACTGCTTTCTAGATGGAAAAAAGCTTCAAGAAGTAACCTCCATTCTTAATGTCTGAAGTGGTTAGGCCAATAATTTTTAAGCTTTTATATCTCAGATCTAATTACAAGTGATCACTCCACATAAGAATCTGCTTACTATCATTTCCATCACAGTACAAATGCTTTTGTACTACGGGCTTTTTCTTATATCCATTTATGATAAGTTTTAGTGATATGTAACAGTAGTATTCCTGGATATAAAGTTAATTGCTATTACTTAAAATATAAAATACTTAAATTCATAGTTGCAAACACACTTTATTCCCTCAGTAATCATAAAAAGAGGTCATGAAAAAGTGTAGTCAGGACATTTAAGTATGTTACAATTTTTTCAGTATTAAAGATCCCTGTGCATAAATCTTTGTCCAAGTTTAGATTATGTTCTGAGGATAGAGTCCTAGATCTGAGTCAAAAGTTATAAATATTTTTTAATACGTTTGTATACATTGCCAGATGGCATTTCACAAAAGCTGTATCATTTTTATATTCTCAATGCCTCCTGTTGCCTGTCTCCAGATATTCTTATAAGTGTTAGGTATTTTTACTTTTAAGGATCTTTGTAGTGGCATCTCATCTTATTTGGAAGTTTCAATTGTGAGATTTGATTATTTAAATATATTAGCTATTTTTATTTTTTTATGAATTGTGTTTAAGTCTTTTGTCTATTTTCATATGAACTTGAAAAAATATTTTAGAAACCAGTTGTTTTTCTAGACAGTTGCTAATCTTAAATAAATCTCTTTTGCTACTCATTCTTGGGCAAAATCAAGTTGCCCAATGGAAAAAATAAATGGTCCAATGCTATTCATCGTTTACAACTCAGTCCTTGTGACTCTAGATGTGAAGGTAAAACATTTCATGTTTTGCCTCCAGAGTGTTCTCTGAAATATGACAGTATCTGCCAGGTTGCTGGTTACACAGGTTTCTTGTCCCTAAGTTATAGTGGCTTTGAAGAATGACTAAATCTCTTTGAGGTGATTTCCAAGTCTCCATGATGAATTTCATAATGCAGTGAAGCTCAGGTTTCAAGTCAGAGCATCACAAACTTTTTTGTCCCAGTTGTGGCTACAACAGTAATTTCAGTTAATTACATTTGTCATAAATGTGCCTTACCTTCCCTGGCTTGTGTGCTTATATATGTACCTATATGTGTGAATGTATTATGTATACACCTATATTTAGAGAGAAGCTTTTATCTCTTTTATATTCAAAGGTACAAAGTTTTCCTTTAGTTTTCTTCCAATATATTTACACTCAAAGTCTTTCTTAAAGCACTTAGCATTATGGAATCTCTAGATAGCCTCTGTGCCTTACTCTCAGGGATGTACAAGAAACATTGTTCCAGTGATGGAAAGATTCTTACCTAAACCTAGTGAGAGGAGAAAGCATTTGAAGACTTCCCTTGACTTTGACAGTTTATGGAAGAATGAAATCAGTGTCTGCCTGGCAGTGGAGTTGGCATTTGCACAGCTTCATGTAATTTGTGACTAGCCTATATATTGATTTAAAATAATGTATCCTATTTCTGATTCTAATAGCAGCAATTCACAGCTGGGTGGTAGCAGTATTTCTGTAAGGAATTGTTCATCTTTCTCTGCAGAAGAGTTGATAGGTTATGCTCTTGCACCATTTCCACATGTGAGCAAGTCAATGTCATTACATCAGTTAGAATGTGGCTTTGATAGTATCTTTCTAATTTTGTTCATTTTGAGGATAACCTTGCCTTGCCAGTGATATTTTACACATCTTCCTTTCATCCTAGAGACATAACTTTTTCACATAGTGTCTCATAACTTTCTAGTGAATGATAACTATAGTGTTTTCATTCTACAAACATAGAGACTAAGAGTCATGCGCATGCCTTGCCAGACAGACATCTCAGTTACAAGACTGTGCCTAGCTACCAGGTTTTCTTCTTCCCAGAAGTAGCCTTTCTCTAAACCACATTGCATTGCCTTACTTAAAAACGGTAATAACTGGGACCAGTCATCTTCTTGCATTTTCGTAACAGTTCTGAAAAGAACTGCCCTGATTTTAAAGAGATCCCCTTAGGTATGATGTGTCAAAGCCACTGCATTCTCAAGGCAGTAGGGATAAAGATACGCAGACTTTGTCGTTAGAGTTGGATATGTTGGATGTTGACAATTTCCTAAAGCTCAAACCTTTTTATTTTTATTTTTTGATCCTGGGCAGTATCTATTCCAAGTCTTCTCTTGTGAACTAAAATGAAAGTTAAATTCATGACTTGAATTATGCCTTGCATGACTGGCATCATATGTGCCTTTAAATACTCCCTGTACAGCATGCATGTGCTTGGGTGTGTGCAGCAGTTGAAGTCTAGAAGTCATTCTCCAAGTCTAATCCTTATCCACAGAGGTAAAGAAATTAAGCAGAAACAGATCAGCATGCTTGTATGTCTAATATAACTTATTTTCAAATACACAGGTAAAAATGGGGACATATTTTCTTTTAGCTTTAATCTCACTGGTTTCTTTACTCATGTTTGAAAATCTTAGAACCTGAAAAAGGAATATGTATGAAAGATCCTTTCTGTATGTTATGCTGCATTTTAGTATTCTTTTATTACTTTGAGCTGGGCTTCAAGTCAGAACAACCTACTATGGACCACAAAATATTTTCAGTTAATTTAGCCCTGTCTGTGGTCAAATCCTGGCTAACCATCTTAATTCCTCTGTATTTTCAATATATCTTATGTGAGAAATGGGACTGGCCAAAAACAAAACCAACCAACCAAACAATAGCACAGAGGTGTCATTCAAGAGAGACTTCTGAGGAAAATCTTTAGGGCTGTAATTAGGGCCCCCCAAACATTGCTCGTTGGAATTGTTACCACCTAGCTTATTGCCAACAGAATAATTGTACAAGAAAAAATCATTTTACATAAATAAGCTTTCAAAAGCATTGCTGAATTTTTGGCCAGGATACCAACTGCTTTATGCAAGTATTGAGTAACTTCCCTATTACACAATATCGTATTAGCCAGCAAACCCAAAACCATTTAATATTGACAGTTACTTCAGAATAATATATAGGGTAAATGACATAAAACTGGCCATCTTAAAATGAGCTTTTCCTGTTATTTTGCATGGATTTGCTGTTCGTGGAAATAGTACATATTTAACTTTTAACTACATAATTTACGTGAAGGACTGAAATTGTGAATGTGAAAAGCTTTCTTTAAATAACATATATTCAGTATATTTTTATTCTGGCAGAACACATTTTAAATATCTAGTGATGTAAGCTTTATTTTTCCATTCACTTAATTTCGATTTGCTTTTAAAATAAATCCCAGGCTTTATATCAATTAAGCTTAAACCAAATGAATTTAAAATGTAGTCAGCAATGATTTTTTAAACTAAGGATTTATTTAGAGAACATACAGAACTAAGAAACTTCTTCATAACACTTTATAATTGAAGCTTTTAAAATATGCTATTTTATATTAAGTATTTCATTTTCTACCCTCCTTCTGTGTGTCTCATCATTAGAGATAGTGTTACTAAATAGTTGTAACTTTACGTTGCTTTGATTAATGGTGGCTTAAACTAAGGTTTCATTGGGTAGGATTAACTACGTTTCAAGATGGCAAAATGCCATTATAACATTAATGCCAGAATTTAATGAGAAGCAAAAGTTAGCTTTAAGGACCTTTATAATTTAATATGGGGACATGAACATGTTCTCATTCTTTTAATGCAGTGTCCTATTAAACATAAGTTATTCTTCTAAATCTTTTTTTTCTTGTGATAAAAAGTTTTGTTCAGCAAATGTTTATTGACCATTGACTAAGTGCCAGTCACTGTACTAAGGTCTTGAAGAGTTAAGCCTGTTTTCCATCCTTACAACAGATCCTTTCTGATCAGAAAGAACAGAAATAAGAAACGTCAACCTTATTTAGAAATCTTATGGCCTGCCTTAACCTCGTATGACTCTGGTTTCCTAATGCATGTATCTCCATAGACTCTGGTCTGTTTCCTTTTCATTTTTGACATCAGCCTCCTTCTCCATTGCCTAGATTGAAAAATTGGCCAGCTATATGCCTGGAATGAAAGGGTCTGGGATATGTAATGTTACAGGTATGGGAAGAATGAAGAGCACAAAACTGAATGTCCTATTCCCTATTCGTAGTACTGATTACTGTGGTGCCAAGTAGCTACACCATACAGGGAAAGAAAAGTTTGTAGAAGTATGAAATAAAATTGGAAGTAGGGCAAGTAAGAGAGAAGAACAACCAACAGGCTTCTGTCTTGTTCATTGAGACAGAAGTCTCCCTGTACTGAAGGTGTGTAGGGGTGACTTACTTTCTGCAAAAGGCAGGAGACCTTTCAAATCCTTTTCTGCTCTAAAAAAAATCCTATGATTTCTGCGTGTTTAGAACTCAAAGAGGGTGGTAGACCTAGGACAGATGTCTCATGTTCTTTTATTCTTTTCTCTCAAAATCTTATGTATACATACTTAGAAATGTTGAGATCTTATAAAGTAAAACTATAAAACTATAACCACAGATGGAGGAAGTAAAATTTAGCAGAGGCAAAGAAAAACACAGCATCCAAAAAATTCCTGATGGAGGAAATCCTCAGCTAAGGCAAAGAAGAGAAATAGGATAACTTGGTATGATTGTCCGGTAGACACATATCACCAGTTCATTGGAAAAAAATAAGCTTTCTTCTTGCTCTCCATTAATAACAACAACTTGTTCAGGGGATTTGGATAAGAAGCCATAAGGTACATAATGAATGATGTCCTCATGAATTTTTATAGAATAAAGGATTGTACATCTATCATTTTATACATTGGTATTTGGAACACTGTGGAAATAATGTTAAAAGCAAGACTCCTTTTTCCCCATGGGGAAGGGAGAGAGGAGTTTGAAACTTCTGGTATGTTTGCTATAGATAGATGCTTATTTTCTTTTGACCCACTGACATGTGGAGCAGTAGAAAGATGTAAATATGTGTAGTAAAGGGTAGCATTGTTAAAGCTAGGAGGGAATAAATGGAATTTTTGTGGCAGGATGATATTTGAAAGACGGATCAGGCTGCTGGGAGGTGTTTCAATATGCCAGTTCCCTGTAACAGGAAGATCAGTCTCTGTTTTAGACAGCATATCCAATTTAGTAAATTATTATTATTCTGTCAAAATTAATGTGAACAATTTTCTCTTTGAGGCTGCTTTTTCCATAGGTGATGTTTTCCAGATGGGCTTTGTGCAGCACTCCCAATGTGTTTGTGTTTTCTTTCCTAGAGAAAGAGCCATTTCTGACATCTCTTCATTTCTCTTTCCTCCGTTGTAGGGAGGAGAACACCAAAGGTGAAGGAGAAGAGGAACAAGAAGAAGAAAAAGAAGCTGATAGAAAGAGCCCAGGAGCAACACAGCGTCTTCCTAGCTACAGACAGAGCTAACCAATAAAACAAGAGACACACCTACTAGATTTTTTTGGGTTTTTGTTTTTGCAAAAGTGCACAAAGCTACTCTCCACTCCTGCACTCTGGTGTGCAGCCTTTGTGCTGCTCTGCCCAGTATCTGTTCTCAGTAACATGGTGAAAGGAAGCACCACCAGCGTGGCCCCTGTGTTATTTATGCTTTGATTTGAATCTGGAGACTGCGAAGGCAGGAGGAAGTGCATAGCCCATGACTTGGCTCAGTGTGTGCTGAGAATCCGTCCCTGGCGCCACGGACAGGCAAGAGGTGTGAAGCTTCAGGCCACCACTGGAGGACAGACTTGTGCCTATTTATGTGAAAGAAGATGCTTGGCAGGCAATGCGCTATTCACTTGTGACCTTTATTTCTCACGTTGTGCATTTTCAAGGATACGTTTATGTGGATATCTGCTTAGTGTTACCATGTGGTATTCTCAGCATCTGTTAACGTCATACTGTTGTGCAATGAAACTGCTTTTAGCTGAGGATACGCTCTGGAAATTCCTGCTTAGTTTCACAGCAGCCCTAACATGTATATATTCTGCAGGGGCTACATAACAAGCTCTTATTTACTGTATATTTATGCTTTCTTGTGTGTAACAAGTCATACCTGATTAATATGATGTCACTTTGTTTCTAGTGGTTCCTAACCCATTGCCTGGTAATTACTTTTCTAATTTGGGGAATTGACAAATGTTTTGTTGCCTCTTGAAACTTTTTTTCCCCCTCATTGTGGGTGTATTTCTCATTGTAAGGGTAGGATAAACTAGTTTTTGTTTATAGATCAAATGACTAGCGTCAAAGAATTTGTATATTGGATAGACCTTCCCCATTCCACATGTCACACACGTAGATGAAGCAGCAGGTGGCATCTGGCAATCAGAAGCCCAAACTCCCTTTTGAGTCTAAGATGTGATGACTTTGATGAAACACAACTGAAAACATGAGGGACTCCATGTAGTCACTTGTAGTTCTTGTTATGGAGTTTTACAGGCCAGCTACAGAATTTTCCAAACATTATTTGACTGACTTTAATTTTTTTTTTTTTTTTTCAAATTTAAAGCAATCCCTGACTTTCAATGACAGGGCATCTATCAATGTTCTTGGGTCACTGAAGAACTTACTACCATGAGACTGTGCATAGAATTTTAGGAGAAAAGATGAATTTCTATGACTGCTGGTCAGATTGTAACAGGTCTCTATTGAGCCAGAATGTTTCAGATCTGTGATGGAGAGGAACACTATGGAGACTTCCTCGGTGACTTTAGAGCAGCTGTTTCAACACATCATTGTCCACTTGGAGGAACCGGTTTTTAGAAGGTTGGGAATTGGCTTTTTCAAAAAGCATCATTATTTCCTGGCTGATCCAGGAGAAAATTAGAGAAAAATAATGGTTGCGGATTTCTGAGGAAACAAAGCAAGGTAAAACCTTTTTTTTTTAACCTTGCTTTGGCAAAACTACCTCTGCAGCATTTTTGTTTAACTTTGGATTCAAAAGCATCTTACCAATAATGATAAATGTCGTATACATCATTAATATTGCTATAATAAGCCATATATGAATGTTGCATACAACTTTAGAGTTTGCATTTAATCCTGAAGTGATCACCTCCTTTCATGTCTATTTACACTATTTTCCCATACTAAGTGGGGAGGGGGCTCCTATATAGTACTTCATTGTTAGTAAGTCAATACCTGTTGTTTCTGGGATGTTCTTTTTGTGCATTAAAAACTTCAAAATTATTTTTTGTGGAGATTTTGTTTTTACTTTAGAGATAAATTTAGGAATAACTTAGGACTTTGTTCTACTCTCAAAATAGCAGCGCTTTAAAAAAGATCTTTCCTGAGATGCAAGGCTGGTTCAACATGTATGAATCTATAAATGTAATCCATCACATAAACAGAACCAAAGACAAAAACCACATAATTATCTCAATAGATGTAGAGAAGGCCTTCAACAAAATTCAACAGCCCTTTATTCTAAAAACTCTCAATAAGTATCAGTGGAACATGTAAGAGCTATTTATGACAAACTCACAGCCAATATCATACTGAATGCGAAAAACTGGAAGCATTCCCTTTAAAACTGGCACAAGAGAAGGATGCCCTCTCTCACCACTTCTGTTCAACATAGTATTGGAAGTTCTGGCCAGGGCAGTCAGGCAAGAAAAAGGAAGGGTATTCGATTAGGAAAAGAGGAAGTAAAATTTTCTCTATTTGCAGATGACATGATTGTATATTTAGAAGACCCCATCATCTCAGCCCAAAATCTCCTTAAGCTGATAAGCAACTTCAGCAAAGTTTCATGATACAAAATCAATGTGCAAAAATCACAAGCATTCCTATACATCAATAACAAACAGCCAAATCATGAGTGAACTCCCATTCACAATTGCTACAAAGAGAATAAAATACCTAGGAATACAATTAACAAAGGATGTGAAGAACCTCTTCAAGGAAAACTACAAAGCACTGCTCAAGGAAGTAAGAGAGGACACAGATGGAAAAACATTCCATCATTCCATGTTCATGGTTAGGAAGAATCAATATTGTGAAAATGGCTATACTGCCCAAAGTAATTTATGGATTCAATGCTATCTCCATCAGGCAACAAATGACTTTCTTTACAGAATTGGGGAAAAAACACCTTAAACTTCATATGGAATCGAAAAAGAGCCTGCATAGCCAAGACAATCCTAAGCAAAAAAAAAAAAAAAAAAAAAAAAAAAAAATAAAAAAAAGCTGGAGGCATCATGCTACCTGACTTCAAACTATGCTACAAGGATATAGTAATGAAAACAGCATAGTACTCGTACCAAAACAGAGATATAGACCAATGGAACAGAGGCCTCAGAAATAATGCCACCCATTTACAACCATATGATCTTTGACAAACCTGGTAAAAACAAGCAATGGGGAAAGGATCCCCTATTTAATAAATTGTGCTAGGAAAACTGGCTAGCCATATGCAGGAAGCTGAAACTGGATCCCTTCCTTATACCTTATACAAAAATTAACTTCAGATGGATTAAATATTTAAACATAAGACCTAACACGATAAAAACCCTAGAAGAAAACACAGGCAATATCATTCAGGACATAGGCATGGGCAAAGGCTTCATGACTAAAACACCAAAAGCAGTGGCAACAAAAGCCAAAATGGACAAATAAGATCTAATTAAGAGCTTCTGCACAGCAAAAGAAACTATCATTAGAACTAAATGGCAACCAACAGAATGGGAAAAAATTTTTGCAATCTACCCAACTGACAAAGGG
>NW_022436943.1:32052927-32070490 GCF_009761245.1 Sapajus apella | reverse complement strand
TTCAACCATTGTGGAAAACAGTGTGGTGATTTCTCAAGGATCTAGTAACAGAAATACCGTTTGACCCAGCAACCCCATTACTGGGTATATACCCAAAGGATTATAAATCATTCTAGTATAAAGTCACATGCACATGTATGTTCATTGCGGCACTGTTTACAATAGCAAAGACTTGGAACCAACCCAAATGTCCGTCAATCATAGAGTGGATAAAGAAAATGTGGCACATATACACCATGAAATACTATGCAGCCATAAAAAATGATGAGTCATGTCCTTTTTGGGGACATGGATGAAGTTAGAAACCATCATTCTTCGCAAACTGGCACAAGAACAGAAAACCAAACACCACATGTTCTCACTCATAAGAGGGTGTTGAACAATGAGAACACATGGACACAGGGAGGTGAACATCAAATGCTAGGGCCTGTTAGGGAGCAGGGGAGCTAAGGGAGGGGATAGCAGGTGGTGGCGGGATTGGGGAGGGATAACATTAGGAGAAATACCTAATGTAGGTGACGGGGGGGATGGATGCAGCAAACCACCATGGCAGGTGTATACATATATGATAAACCTGCATGTTCTGCATATGTACCCCAGAATTTAAAGTATAATTAAAAAAAACAAAAGACAAATCTTTAAAAACCTATGTTGGTAACTACATCTAGAATACAAACTAGTTTATCTACAAACTATATAACTATAAATATAGTGTAATAGTGGGGATTTTAGAGTCCAAGTTCCTGAGTTCTAATCCAGACTGAGAGTGGCCTGTGAAAATTACTTAATCTCTCTACTCTGTTACCTTATCTGTGAAGTAGGGATTACATTATCATCTTCCTGTAGAGGCTGTGTTTTAAGGAGTAAATGAAAATATACAGGGTTGTACTTTAAGGATACAGTTAGGTAAAATGTGTAAAGTATAGTCAGCACAGCATTCTATATATAGTTCATCACTTATTACATCTTTCATTGGATATTTAGATTCTTTTTAAAAATATTGATTTCTCCTTATTAACAAAATAGAACATTTATGAAAAGTATCAGTACCCTTCAATCTATTGCTTGGTGCCAGGGCATTATTTGCTAAAACATTTACATCTGCCTCATTTCTGAGTCTCCCTGTTATAAGCAACATACGCAGATACACACAAAACGGAATTCATTCCTGGATCAATAAAAGGGCAGTCAAGGAAATAAACTAGTCAGGTTATTTCAAACAGGGAATTTGACACCAAGAATTGTTTATACAGGTGACAAAGGAGACACGAAGCCAAAATATGTTGGCAAGATGACCCAGAGATAAGCAACAGCAGGAGGCATTATTTTACCCCTAATGCAAGAGGGATAACATGAAGAGGTGGAGTTTCCAGAATCCAAGAGTGCCCAGCTAAGAATCCTTATAATGATAGCTGAGGCTAGAACTATAACCACATAAGGTGCTGGAACCGAGGACATAAAGCTTGTTTGGTAGGAGCTGAAATATTGGAGATGATCTGGTCACTGTGAGAAACGTTGCTTAAGGCAAATTCACAGAGGAAGCAATATCCTGGCTTCTCCCTATTGCCCATCCTCTAGTCTTCCACCAGTGCTGGCCATTGCCCAAAGCTGCCCAGAAGCCAGTGGGCAAGGGAGTCTGGGTAACATAGTTTTCCATGACGCAGAAGAGCCTGAGGGAAGGACAGAAGGTAGATCTAAGAACAAACAAATGATCTGAATAATCACTGATACCTGCCTCCAACTGCTCCCCTTCCTGCTTTCTTTATTAGACAGTTAATTCTTTACCTACTTGATTAAAGGCTGCTGTATTTATCATTTACTTCCTTTGTTCCCTGCACCTAGTCAGTTACTAATATCTAAGGAGTTTACCTTGGAAATATCTCCTGATTTTCTCCCTAACTCTTTACTTTCTTTGCTCGAGGCCTGGTCCTCTTTGTCTCTTTTCTGGACTGTTCCACTCTTCCTAAACATCATTCTTGCCCCCAGCTTCACTCACTCCATTTGTCCCTTTGTATTTCTACCACTTATTTTTCGATTAACAACTTTTTCTGCTTTCTTTAAAAAAAAAACTTTCCCATTCCCTATAGAGTAAAATTTTACAATTCTTCACATAGAACACAGTATCCTTTTAATGTCATCTTCACTCATGTATCTTACAGAGATCAACAAAAGACTGAATGAGGTGAGATGACTGGTGGAAAATCTTGAAGGGTTCCTTGATGGTAAACTTCGACATGCTCACCGTATTACTTGATACCCCTTGAATCACAAAGACAGAAATAGAAGGGCAGACATGGCCTTAAAAGTAGATGATATTAGCATGTGTGGTTTCTGATAAAGTAGATGATAAACACTAAATCTTTATATCTCTAATTCTTGTTTTAATTATTGTTAAAACAAAATAGATATTTAGGCCCAACCCGAAAGTGAAATAATAAAAATTCAAAAAGCAGTTTTTCTACATACAGTCTCTCTAGGTTCATTGATGTAGGAAGCACCACAACCTTCTAGCATACCCTAACCCTTGACTGAGAGATTAAGGAATCTGAAAAATGTGTGTGATAAGTAAAGATTTGGTAGATTTCCATATTCATCTCTGATGAATCATTACAGCAAACTGCCACGTGCCATCTCCTCCTGCTCTAGCAGACATTGTTACTCACTCACTCTCTACCTCTGAGCAAGACACATGGATTCAGAAACCTTCCCAACAAAGGTGTTCCAAGAAAACACTACCAATAGGTTGGAATGGACAGGGGAGTTATAACTTTTTGCTTTCCAGGTTCAACTTAATGTCCTAGAGAGTGACAGGTGTCTTCGTCCAGAAACACACTTTGGAACACTTCATGACATACATTTCAAACCTTTCTGCTAATATCTTTACAGGCAGAGAAGAACAAATTTATAACTCTGAAATTATAACCTGAAGCAGCCTCATTTTAATCCTGATTTTAAAATAATTCATGCACACTTTGCATTCTACTCAATAAAATGGCTATTTGTCAATACAGAATTATTCCCCTATCCTTTAACCTTCCCTCCAAAAACCTTGGAGCAAAATCACATTTCAGGAAGATGTTCCATGTTTATTCAGTCCTGGGTTTTACATACTCCTTGGCAAGTAGTTCCTCGTCCCCAGAAAAATGCATATCTTCATTTAAGAAGCTGAACAGTAGTTCTTTGGTTGTGTTCGCAAATGGTTTTGCCAACTAACTCCTCCAGTTTATGACCTCAGCTTCTGCAGTGCATGCTCCCCAGGTGCATGTTCAACTTTGATTCTTTTCTACTGGCTTCCTTTCTCCTCCTCTATAGTTTAGTCATGATTCAGCCACAAGCTGCCTTCTCTACATCTGTTTTTGAGAAAAGCCATCAGCAATCATTTTCTGTAAAGGGTGGGAGAGTAAATATTTTAGGCTTTGTGGACCTCACTAGCTCAGTGGCAGCTACTCGGCTGTTACAGCAGAAAAGCAGCCATATTCAGTATGTACATGAATGGGCATGATTATGCTGCAATACAACTTTATATAAACTTAAATGTGAATTTCATAGTTCTCACGTCATAATATATTCTTTCAACTCTTAGCAACCACTCAAAAAGTGTAATTGTTAGCTAGCCAGCCATGCAAAAATAGGTGGCCAGTCTGGATTTGACCGACAGACTGGATTTGTTGACCCTGAGTATACAAGATAACTTGGGGTTCATGAAATGTCTTTGCAAACTGTGAGAGCCTGTCTCTAATTCTGTCTCAACTACGTATATTCTGCTTCTGGTAGGAGCCCAACAACTGTGTTGAATGCAGATGCCATTTTAACTACCCTGTGTATGAAAATAAATTCCAACTTTATAATGCCATTTTAAAAGCCTCTAGTTCTTATTTGGATTCTTCTTGACCATAAAATATTATATTTATTTTGGGCCCAAACCTTAAGTAAAATGTTAAATATTTAAAAAGTGAAATTTTCTTTTCTGCATAAGTCCTCCTTTCTAACTTCTTCATTGACGTAAGTAGTACCACTGCCTTTTAGTGTACCCTGCCCCCTGCATTCCAAATAGAGAATAGCTTCTATCTCTTTATTATCAAGACCACCCCATCCTTTCTGTAGTATGTGTCAGTGGTGCAGTCTTCTCTTGCTCTTGTAGCCCAATTTACATGAATTAAGGCTATGGACTCATTCACAGTGAGAAAATTCTTTTTAAAAAGTATTTGAATGCCCTTTCTGGTTTCCTTAATTCCTTACCCATTTTTCCCATTATCTTATTATCTTTTCATTATTAGAGTCTGGCTCCCATTTTATGTCTAGCCTATGAAAACTGAGTATGCACTGAATGCCTTTTAAGAGTAAAACCTTGTAGGCAATGGTAGCCGTACCATCACTCTCTGACTTGTTCATTTCATCTGCTAGGCAATTTTTAGGTCAATGTCTTGTGTCATCTTGAGCTCTTGTACTACAGAGACAGTAGAATAGGTGATGTGATAATGCAGGAGGCACCGAGGAAGGCATCTCTGGGGAGGTGTTATTTTGCGTGAAGCCTAAAGAATTAATGTATAAAAATCCAAGAACAATCCAGACACCGGAAACAACCTGTGTGAAGGTCCCAAAGTGCAAACAGGGTCAGCAAGACCAAAGTGTAGGCAAAAAGGAAGAGTTGCTAGAGTACAGTCCGGAGGAGAATGGGACCAACATGAAATCAGGAGTAACCAAAAGCAAGGTCATGAAGGGCCAGGAAAGCTGTAGTGAAAACTTGGACTTGATCTAAGGGCTTAGAGATGTATGGGAGAATTTTAAGCAGGGAAGCAATGTGTTGATTTCTGTGCTGTGTTTACTCTGGCTGCTGTGTGGAAAGTAGATTTTCAGAGTGAAAGCAGAAAGACAAGTTAGCAGGTTATAGTAATAATCAGATGAGAATTAGTGTGACATGAGCTGGTAGATGGTGGTAAAGAAGGAGAGAAGTGGCTAGGTGCAGTGGCTCGCGCCTGCAATCCCAGCACTTTGGGAGGCAGAGGCAGGTGGATCACGAGGTCAGGAGTTTGAGACTAGCCTGATCAACATGGTGAAACCTCGTCTCTACTAAAAATACAAAAATTAGCCAGGCATAGTGGCACATGCCTGAAATCCCTGCTACTCAGGAGACTGAGGCAGGAGAATTGCTTAAATCTGGGAGGCAGAGGTTTCAGTGAGCCGAGATTGTGCCACTGCTCTCCAGTCTGGGCAACAGATCAAGACTCCATCTTACACACAAAGAAAGAAGGAGAGAAGTAGTTGGATTCAGGATACAGTTTGTCAGAAGAGCCATGAGACTTGCTGATGAGTTAGATGTGGGGGTAAAGAAAGACAAGGACTCAAAGACATTTCCTAGGTTTCTTGTCCTGAGCAACAGGTATACAGGGAACACAGGGAAGACAGGATAATAAATAAATCTATGTGGAGGTATCAAGAAGGCAGCTGGATGTAAATCTGGAGTTGAGGGAAAAGATCAGGGCTACAGATATAACTTTGGGATATAGCCGTGTGTAGATAGCACTTAGAACCATGGAAGTTTATGGAATGACCTAGGGAGAGAATATTCAAGGGGGAGAGTAAAGACTTAGGGACACCCAAATCTTAGACATCAGCCAGTAGATAAGGCACCAGTAAAGAAACTGAAAAAGTGTCTAGAGAGGAAAATCAGGAGTCAGGAGTCACTAAGAGCAACCAAGAGCTGGGATTCAAGGCTTACATCATTGCCTTCTCCTTTGTTTTACAATAAAAATATCAGAAGAAATGAAAGACAATTAGAAAAAAATTGTAATGGCTTCAGGTTTTGGGCTTAACAATAGTTTATAATCTCCTTGAAAATGGTTTTCAGGTAGAAAGAACATGAAATTAGTCAATGTTCAAAAACTTTAGAAATGACCGTTTGTATAAATGTGTTAATGATACTTAATTTCAGGTTGCCATATCGCCTACCAATTTCATCTACCTTTATGATGAAATAATTATCTAATGACCCTACAAATTTTTTCTTTCAGATTTAATAAAATACATCCAGTGAACAACAACACAAGCATTCTGTGAATTACAGTTCCTTGGGTTTGTAATTTTCAACACAAGGACTTTTAAAAAACTTGTAATTACTGAGGTACTTTCGTAGCCGCTCTCTGATGTGATGGCATACATGTTTGAACAGTTAGGTATCGTACACACACACAGTCACGGTATTTAATTGGAAAGCAAGATCATAGTAAAGTATCTTTCTCAGTGCTTACTGTTTAAGAAAAATAAAGCTTTAAGTACTTACATTTCATTTTTACATTTAAATTACAATTTTTAATTTAATATTAATATTAATTTTAAATTTAATAAACATGTCTCTAATCTTTCCCCCCATCACACATGCTTTTTCCCCATCACACATGCTTCATTTGAGTTTTCTCTCTCCTATGTATACTATTTGGAAAAACTACATATGGCAGAGACTTCTTGTACTTATTTACATCCACTTCTCTCCTCTCCGACCATGGAGCAACATCTTATTTCTCAATCCTTTTGCAATTAGATAGGTCCTTGTGACTGATTTTAACAAATGAGATTTGTTACTTCAGGGCTGGGGCACTTAAGAGCAGGGACATATTCTAGATGATTTCTTTCCTCCTTTGGCTATGACCACAAAGACAGAACCACAGGGTGAAAGCAGCTTGGATCTCTAAGTTACTGTATGTAAAGATATTGCCTGGAATGGTTGCCCAAGCCAAATAGGACTCTGAGCCAAAGAAGAAAAAAAAAAAAAAAAAAAGAAACATTATTTTAAGCCACTGAAATTCTGGAGTAATAAGTTACCTTTGTAACTAATAACCCAATACAGAGCTCGGCATTCTCTGTATTACAGGCTTTCAGTTTGCTTTTTCTTGAGATCAAGAAACTATATGACTTATTAATTGAAATCTGATCAATAGATACAGAAAAGCAGAAGAGTCAAAGGATATTTCACCAGAAAAAATCAATGTATATAAAAGAATTTGAACAATGACATTTATTTTTAATGAAGTATCTAATTTTGATGAAAGACATGGACAAATATTCTGCTAATGGTGACATAATAATCTGTTGTCAAATGTCTTTAAAGATTTATATATCATTAGATGACCAAGAGAACATGATCTCTGAGTTTTTTCATGTGCCTATTCTATGCAACAGGTGTAGGCAACCTACGAAATTGTATTAGTGACAGCTTATATTATTCTGTTAATGAGGCTTAGCTTTGTATTCTCTCATATCACTGACCACCCTCCTTACAAAACATAGCCTCATCCAGATTCCATCTGCCATCAACTGATTTGTCTTCCTCACCCTCCAAAACCCATTGTTGAAGCTCTAGCTCCCAGTGCAATTGTATTTGCACAAGTATCTCCTTCTGCCTTTCTCTTCTCCCTTCTCTAGGACCTTTAAGGAAATAATTAAGGCTAATTAGATCATAAGGATGGGGTCCTTTTTCAGTAAGACTGGTGTTCTCATGAGAACAGGAAGAGACATCACGAGCATGGATGCACAGAGAAACGGCTTTGTGAGGACACAGTGAGAAGATGGTCATCCACAAATCAAGGAGAAAAGCCTCAGGAGAATCTAAACCTGCTGACAACTTCACCTTGCAGCATTCAGAATTATGAGAAATAAATTTCTGTTGTTTACACCATCCAGTCTGTGGTCTTCTGTTATGGAAGCCTTAGCAAACTAATGTTTTAACTGTGGTCTTCTGTTATGGAAGCCTTAGCAAACTAACTAACATCTTTCACCAAGTTCCCCAGAACCATCACCTCCTTCATATATCCTTACTGCCCTGACTTATCATCACTGATATCTTCCTCGGAATTTCTACAGTGAATATAATTTGATATCTAGTAAAACTTTTAAATAAAATGTTTTAACTTTCATATTTAATAATTGAATAATTCTTATCTCACCTGTAAACCCCCTGAAGTGAGAGCTGTATGCTTTGTGTTCCATATTTTTATTCTTCAAAATTGCAAATATTATAGCAATTGAGTAAAGGTTCAGTTATTGGTTAATTGAAAGCATGTTAATGGTTCAATATTTTCTTCCTGTTTTTTAAAACATTTATTTTATTTCATTTGGAGTTGAAGTTTTGCTCTTGTTGTCCAGGCTGAAGTGTAGTGGCACAATCTTGCTCACTGCAACTTCTGCCTCCCAGGTCCAAGCAATTCTCCTGCCTCGGCTTCCCAAGTAGCTGGGATTACAGGTGTGTGCCACCACACCTGGCTAATTTGTGTATTATTAGTAGAGATAGGGTTTCACCATGTTGGCCGTGCTGGTCTTGAACTCCTGACCTGAGGTAATTCACCCACCTCAGCCTCCCAAAGTGCTGGGATTACAGGCATGAGCCACCATGCCCCAGCCTGATTTCTTTTTTTAAACCGGTAACACCTGCTATTCCTGGGCTGTCTGTCATGCAAGTACTAATAGGCCCAACTCTGCTTAGCTTCTGAGAGCAGATGAAATCAGGCATGTTCAGAGTGGTATGGCTGTAGACCTTTCTTTTTATTATTTCTAAAATGTGAATCAGCCCAGAA
Organism: Sapajus apella; assembly: GCF_009761245.1. Classification (NCBI taxonomy): domain Eukaryota; kingdom Metazoa; phylum Chordata; class Mammalia; order Primates; family Cebidae; genus Sapajus; species Sapajus apella. The sequence continues at coordinate 32,061,923 of NW_022436943.1, read as the reverse complement.
TCCAAAGAAGAAAGGAAGAAAGGTTTTTTTCAGAGTCAGGGGAGATAATATATATGTTTTTTATAAGATTTTTTAGTTATAATATTAAATTTCTCTTAAAGATGTGACTGCTACAGAATAAATTGCTTTCTGTTATTTTATAACCCAATTGTACTTCTCTGATTTTGCTCAATGTTTAAAATGAATAGTAAAAAGGAATCAGGGCAATGTATCTGTTTAAATTTATTTCATATTTATCAGATGAGTTCTCAATTCGGTGTAGTTCACAAGGTGACACATGGTCAGTTAATGTTTTAATTAGGGACGTAAAACTTCCATTACTTCAATTTTGTGATGAACTAAACGACTTGGGATGGATCAATATAGGTTTCCTTCACAAGAAGGAAAAAAAGTGGGCTCACCCATGTGCAATCATGAGCCATACTCAGAATGACACTGAACCACTCTGAGCTCTTTCATACATGCATTCATTACAACTAAACGATCCTATGTGTGTTTCTTTGACTCTGTGTTTTTTGTCCTCCTGTATCTCCTGCCTTTCTCTCCTCCCTTTTCTGATTCTATCCCTGCCCTCTTGGTCCTGCCAACCTGTGTCTCTTCCTGAAAACAGAAATTGTTTTCTCCTGTATTTCTAGGCAAAATACTCCTGAAAGTTCTTAGTGTCTTCCAATTTGTTCTGAAATTATATTATTAAGAGCTTACTGAACAAATCTCAACATTGATCAAATGGAAAAAGGAAGCACCACAAAGTTACAGCTCCAAGCAAAACCACTTTATGAGTGTGTGGCTGGGGTGCACGTTAATGACACCAGTACCCAGGTGGCCAAATTTATGTCCACCCTCTTGATCTGATAATACAGAGCAGGAGGATGAATTGGTAATGAACCAGGCTGAAAACAGATGGTGACTCCATGTGTGTATGCTGCTGAAAACCTACAAAGGGAAAACATTAAATATGTGTCTTTAAATTTAAATTAGTGCATTTCAAAAACAGACAGTTGAGCTTTTGAAAACAGGCTGGCTGAATGTGTTTCATCTTATAGTTTTGAACTCTGATGTGTTTTGTGGGATAGCAACAGACAAAATAGATGGTATGTTAGTTATCCTTTCTTTACCTCCTCAATATCAGTGGTGTTCCACTGTAATTAGGTGCTTGTGTGTAGTTCTTTGTCATTAAATTTGCTACACCCTAATTAGGAAATTTAGAAAATTCAAAAGACCACCATCTAAAAATTGGCACCAATTATTAGATATATTTTTCTCTGATTATATGATTTTTTTTGCTCCACAATACTGATTGAGTTTAGTGCTGAAATGATTTGTTTTAAAACATGTTCTTGATGTTTGAACAAACAGTATTTTATCAAAGTAAACTAAAATATATAATATTCTACTGGCTATATATATGCTTGTGCTGTATTGAAAATATTTGGGTCTGAATCTATCCAGAAATTATTTCTTTGATTTTATACTCAGTAACAAATAAAACTGGTACTCAAATGCCAATCTAAACACATCCCAGAATAATTTAGGGAAAAAGCTACCACAAACTTACCCTATGATTCTGTGAGGGCCTTGGATGATTTAATATGAAACTACATAAAAATGAGTATAGCTGAATCTTAGGTAAAGTTTACAGCTAGTCCATAATTTGGTCTGGACTCCCCAAACAACGGAGTTATAGGGAACTGGGGTCCAGATAAAAGAAGGGTAGGAGTGATTCATTCTGTACCTCACACCCCACATTTGCCCTAGCATAAATCATTTCCCCAGGCTGTTATTACCTGAGCAATTTATTCTGTGTTCTTCCAGGTAAAACTCAAATTGTCCAAGTTCAAGGCAGATTTAATTTACATCTTGGGCATGTTTGAGTTTACCCAGAGTGGCAGGATTTCTTAGCTGTGTGCATTCTATACTACATACTGTGTAGACCTTTTAAACATAATCTCACCATTTCATTTTGGTGGTATTGATGCTACTGCTGCTGCTGATTTGGAGAGAGTTTATTATAACTTTCATTCCTCTTTTGTACAAAGATACTGAAATCTTTAACAAATGTCCTCATCCAGGAAATAAACTGAGTGGCACATACTGTCACAGCCTAGAGAAAAAGGGGAAAGTGAGTAGCTAAGGGGCCCTTTTCATAGGCCCTGGTTCTGTTCTCTCTCCCTCCATATGCTCTACTCCCTGCTTCTCTCTTTGGTTTCTTTTTCGCTTGCCCATAGTCTATTTCAACTTTAGAAACACAACTTAGGAGAAGTAAAGCTCCATGATTTTCACTGGAAATGATATGTCATTCACAACAGAACAAACTAAAAAGAACAATAAAAATCCTTGCCTCTTGACACTGTGGTAAATGTGCAAAATAGCCAAAATTAAAGCTACAAACTGTTTGAAAGTCCCTGTAGCTGAAGGTGCAGGTACCTAAAATCTACAACAGGATGGGAGCCTTGGAAGATTCACTGTGGTGATACTTTTGCTTTATGGTTTGAAAAAAACCACTTGTTACTCCTTTTACTAGACTAAATTCATACCCAGATTATATGATAAATACTCTGAAGACAGGGCTCTTTGGTTTAAATCATTGTTTTCCAAGATCACTTAATATAGTGTTTTGCATATAATAAGTAATATTTCTATAGTGGTTTACAGTGTTTAGCATGGTTTTTGGTAATTCGGACTCTATAAAAATTGTGAGGTATAACAAGCAAGCAGTGCTATTACATTTTACAAAACAGGAAATTGAGGGTGAGCGAGTAAATTTATCCTAGCTCTATGGTTTTCTTTATACACGGCTATATATCAGTTAGTGCTCAATAATAACTAAACCTGAAATGAGTGACCAAATGATCTGTGAAAAGGTCTAACAATGTGTTTCCTAAAGGGCTAAATTAATGTCATAATTAAATAGAAGGCATGTTTCTATCATCTCATTCAATGTTTTGACACCAAAATGTGGTTCTGCTTAATGTAATAATTTCATTAAAAACATTTATAAAATGTATTCTACACTGAATGTCAAGCGATATGACCCTGATTAAGATGAATAAGACATGACTTTGTACATTCCTTATTCATTTTCAAAACACTTAATGGTGTCTTACTGTATGCCAAGTCTTACCAAGTATTGGGAGGGAAGACTCCAAAAAAAATACATAGTCCTTGCATTCAATCAGCATGAAAGGAACTGAAACAGAGCTGCAAAGGCATACTTGGGCACTTGGAATACAAAACGCTAAAAACAGAGCTATGAACAAAATATTCTGCTACCATTTCTATTGTCATTTTTTTATTAATTCAGTAGTCACAATCTTACAAATGTACTTCTGTGGGATTTGCCACTCTTGTGCCCTTTTTCTAGAAAAGATTTGCTGTTTTACTGCACCCAAAGGTGGTGAAATATGATTTGCAGAGCTAGACAGTTGATGTTTGCCCACAATATGGATTCCCAGGCTGTGTTTTTTGAAAGGCTGCTGTAGTATAGGAAACACATAGCATGTTCAACATCATTGCTTTTGAAGATTCATTATTATATCTCTTCTTGGAAATTTCAAATACAACTCAAGAGTTTTTATAGATTAAATGCAATCTTTCAGATACATGCATGTAGTTTGAGGTTAATATCTTTAATAAAGGTGGAAGTGTTCTTAAAATTATCAAAAAACTAGTATTTTGACATTTTATTATTTTAAAATGCAGAAATGCCAAAAAATGTATCTACACTCTCTTCTTCCTAAAGACCATTACTTTGAACATTTTGATGTTTTTTACTTTTTAGTGCATGAAATGCATTAAAAAATTGACATCATGATGATTTAAATACAATTAATAATTAAGAACCTATTGTGTCAGACATTTATTGATATTAACATGTAGATATTATTTTAAAATAAATCATTCATTTATTACATACTTAAACTGATTCCAATGTTTTGCTGTTAAATGTCCATGTAGTTTAATCAATCCATGCACCAAACTGGACCTGGAATATAATTCCTTCTCTCAAATAACACATCTCCAGTAGAGAAGATAAACATGTAAACAGGACCAACTATATAATTTGTGGAGCCCAGTACAAAGTAAAAATGCATAGTGAGTCCCTTCTTCAAAAATTAGGAAATTCAAGGCAGCCACAGCATGCAATAAGACCAAGATGGGAGCCCTGAGATGCATAGGCCCTGTGCAAATGCAAAGGTCACCAACCAGGAAGCCAGTCCTGAATGTAAGCCTAATGTAAGTCAGTACAAGATGGTAAGTGCCTTAATGGAAGTGTGTATTAAATTATAAATGGAACACAATGGAAGTGGCACTTCCATCTTGACAGTTCTAGCAGCTCTACCAATTTGAGAGATCAAGACAAATCTGACTTCTTTTAGCAACAAATTGCAGACAATGACATTTAGAAAAGTAGTTCTAATTGCAAAAAAAAAAAAAAAAAGAAAGAAAGAAATAGACTTATTTGGGCCTGCTGTATCCTCTAACCAGGTAATAGGTAGCAAGTATTGTTTCAGAGACTGAATCCAACATTTGGAGGAGAGAAGAGAGTCACTTTCATATATGAAGAATAGTGAGGCAGACATATGGGATGAACACCAAATGTTTGTAATTTTGTTCCCTGATATATGGGAGCCAAGAAAACTCACACTGTACTTTTTTTCCCCCTAACCCACACAAGACAATATAATTCTGAGAAAGCAAACAAAAAATATTCCAGCACAGGACATCAATCGTTTTTTACAATAAGAGTGAACAGACCAACAGACCTTTTGGCTTTTCTTATTTGGATTAACTTCAATGTCTAAAAGTTGCTAAGTAACACTCTTAATAATAAGAGATTTCAAGGCCAGGAAATTAATGGTCCATGACCCTATTTAACAGAAATATTAGTGCATCGTAAGGCGAGATGACTGAATACAGTAATGGGAACTTTGGGTAATACACTTAACCACTTTCACGTGCTATGTTTTCATTGCCGCTCACAGTCAATTTGGCAGACACGATTTTTTTTTATTAGACCATTTACTAAGATCATTTCATCATTATCTCAAGTTAGCTAATTATTACATTGGAAAACAATGAAATAGAGAAAATAGCCATTGTATAGTTGTGGCTATTTTGAAACAAAGTTGTTTCTAGATCTGATAAATGTAAATGTTTAGAACACACTAAATACAATTTAACTTTTTCAATATGCATCTCATGGGCTCATTTCAGCAAAACCAAACCAAATCATACCATATCACACACACACACACACACACACACACACACGCGCGCGCGCGCACACACGCACGCACACACGCACACACGCACACGCACATATACAACCAACCCTCTCACAAACCTTTCCCTGTGCTGGAAGTACTTATCCACCCCGCTTTAGACTTAAGCAACTTGGTCCTTCCCATGAAATTTAAGCTGTAGCCTCAACCACCACACAAACAGGACATAACCTGGTGAGAGACCAACCTCTAAAGTTCTCCTGAAGACAAACTTGGCCAAAACTCTCTCAGGTCTGAGCAAAAGGAAACTTCAAAGGAGTACACAGCTTCTGTGGATTAGTGGCCATAGGAGCTTTAAGTTTGAATAAAACTCTCGACTGGAATAAAAAAAAGGGCTTGAACTAATTTACTGAAAGTACAAAGAGTTTCAGGGGGAAAGTATCACCTTTTAAAACAAATGCTTAATTCCTTTATAAAAGACATTGAGTTTTTCATCTTAGAATCTTCTTCGAGGGGCAGGGGCAATTTACCTTCAAGCAGTGGCAGTTAGACCATTTGAGGTCACATGAGACTACTCATGGCCTCTGAGTGGAGACCTTGGAAGAGCTGGGAATATTTTAGGAAGCTCTGGAAGAAAATCCTGGAGACACTTCTTTTGGCTAGCGTATGAAAGGCCAGGAGCCCAGACCTAGCTTTTTTGTTGATTGTTTCTTGCGGAAATGAAAAGTACTTGCTCACAAATTATTTAACTCTTGAGTTTTACTGTTTCTGTGATAAACACAGAGGGTTGCTACTTAAAAGTGACTTTTTCTCCCTACCAATAACCAGAAAAGAATGGCTGAGGATCATGGCATAGGAGACTATGACTATGAGTAAATTATTCCCATGATGAACCTCAGGTTTCTCATCTGTGAAATTGTATAACAACCTGTCAGGAGTGTTGAGAAATGCAATGAGTTAATGTGTAAAGTAATTTCTACATAGTACACATTTAAAAAATATAAATAAAGGAATATTTTTTAAATAGCTTACTTCGTACATTATAATGTCAGAGGACATTAAAGCAATGTCTAGCATTATGCATGACTGACAAGGCTTCATAAGAAATTTTTTGGTGATCAAGTCCCAACTCCCTCTTCTTTGCAAAGCTTGTGTTCAGTACCCCATATGACAGACAGGTTCAGCTCATAAGACAGTGGCTCCCGAGACAGCTGTATGGAAGAACAGCCCTAGCCTGAGCCATCCGATGACTGAAACCATCTATGCTCAATTTTCTCTGCAACCCTCCAGCATCAACTATCTTTTTTTCTCTGTTCAAGGGTAATGAAATCCTCTTGATTGGTTCTGATCTCTCTCTCTTCAAAAACTTCCACAAGACCCTAAATTTTACTCTTTCTACTATACTATTCCTCAGTGCGCAGCCGTAATTAAAGAAAAACTACACTATGAATTGCTCTCAGTTTTCAAATTTGCAGAAAAGTTAATGACAAAGAGGAAAACAAGGTGGTTAGGAATGAGGGCAGTAAGAAAAATTTTATTTAAGATTTCAAAAAAGCTCAAGGATATCCCATCAAAACTTTAATTTAAAATTGGAGAAGATAAATAAGTGAGTTATTCTGATGTGAAAATGCTTTGAGGAAATGAGCAAATATTATTCATAGAAGAGGAAACCCAAGTGACCACTAAACATGTGAAAAGATGCTCAACTCCACTGGTAATAAGGAAAACATAAATTCAAACCATATTGAAGTACCATTTCACGCCCTTTCATTTGAAAGCATTTTTATTTATGATCATGCCAGGAATTAGTGAGAATGTGGAAGACAGGAATTTATATGCTGCTGGTGCAAATTTACATTGCTATAAAGTTTTGGGGGAATTATTTGGTGACATCTATAAATGGAAGTTTTGCATATTTGCTGATGAAATAATTCCAAGTATACTCCTGAGAGCCTCTCACACATGTATATGGGGCACTCTGTATAGGAATGTTTACAATGGTGTTATTGAAGCATCATTGTTAAAAAGTCTAACAACCACAGCATAAATAAGTCATGGAATGCTCACGTGATGAAAGAACATGAACAAAGGAGTGATCAAACTAGCTTTATACATATCAATGAGGATGAATCGCATATACTTGTAGAAAAATCTGGTTTCCAGAAAACCCAGACTATGGCATCATTTATGTAAAGTTTAAAAACAAAAAGCAACATTGTGTATACACACACACATACAAATACATAATACATATGTATACAATGTAGAACAGAATGCATGGGATTGATAGAAGCCAAAATCAAGATAAAATTTACTTCTTTTGGAAACTGATATGTCTAGGTGGGAGATGGAAGCATTAGGTACCAGCAGATGCCAACTGTTGTTGATAATGCTTCATTTCTGAAGCTGGGTTTATTATTATTTACACTTTTTGTATAAAATATTTCATAGTTTTTTCTAAGACTTTGTTTCTTTCTTTCTTTTTTTTTTTTTTTTTTTTAAAGATGGGGTTTTACCACGATAGGCAGGCTGGTCTTGAAGTATAGGATATTTGCCAAATCTAATTGGCTTCAAAGAACTAGACCTAGGATTCCAAAGAGAAGAGAGAAAGCTCCAACTCCCAGAAAAATTATTGAGGACACCCCATAATAGTGGTCCTGACAAGTTTTCCTTCTTCTGCTTTACACTGTAAGTTATCGCCTCTTGCAATTTCCTTTCTTTTTCATTTTCACGGTTGTCTATGTCTAGTGGACAATGCTATTCAGGTATTCAGACTCAAAGTCTATGTCTGATTCATTGTCCTAGCCTCATGCTATGGTTAGTGTTCTGCATATAGTGGGTGCTTAATACATACAGGGTGAGTGAATGAACAGATAATAACATAGATGGGGCAATATGATAATACAGAGACAATCTCATCATTCATTGCTATGACTGTAGTGATTTCAACATGCAAAAATCAGCACAGACAAGAAAAGGTAAATCAAAAACAGAATACGTGGGCTCAGCTGCAAAATGAAAGGGAGCTACATGTTCTATTACGGGGCTTAAGGTAATTCCCTTCAAAGTGGTAATTACGGGAGACGATTCTAATTTGAAACTGGTTTTCTAATTGGTGTTTGGCTTTTAGAGATCTCACAGGCCTTTAATTTATATATATTTTGCTTAACTCTTCATAGCTTACCCCAACCGCCAACAACCCTTTAAATTCTTTCTTAAGGTGGAGGAGGTGAGTCACATAAAGTCCAAGAATTGCCAGTAACTATTCAGAACATTATGTGTTATCCAAAATTTTAAAAAGATAAAATTATTAAAATATATTTAATAAAAGCATTAACATTATAAAAAGTGTTTTCTGCTAAAATGCCACCTGCCAGGTCTTCCCTGACCAACTAATCTAAAATAGCAACCCTTCCCCAAATATTCCTGTCTATCTCCTTTTTCTGTTTTACTCTTCCTGACAATCACATAGAATCAATTTATGTCTGTGGTAAGCATGTCTTCCCCCTCTCTATAAAATTTAATTTATGAATAGTTGCTGACTCCCTTATCTCTATAAAGGATGGGAACTTTACCTGCATTGTTCACAGATATATTCCTGGGACCCATAATAGTGCCTAGATGATAACTCCCTAAAATATATGTTGAATAAATGAATGAATAATTAAGTCCATCTTACATTTGTGGTAATAAACCTTAGGCAGATTTTTAATTTAAAACATATAAGACTTCCTCTGAGATCGTACTTATTCACATGGTCAGTGTATTCAAATA
>NW_022436943.1:31801722-32052527 GCF_009761245.1 Sapajus apella | reverse complement strand
TTTTAAAGATGGGGTTTCACCACGATAGGCAGGCTGGTCTTGAAGTATAGGATATTTGCCAAATCTAATTGGCTTCAAAGAACTAGACCTAGGATTCCAAAGAGAAGAGAGAAAGCTCCAACTCCCAGAAAAATTATTGAGGACACCCCATAATAGTGGTCCTGACAAGTTTTCCTTCTTCTGCTTTACACTGTAAGTTATCGCCTCTTGCAATTTCCTTTCTTTTTCATTTTCACGGTTGTCTATGTCTAGTGGACAATGCTATTCAGGTATTCAGACTCAAAGTCTATGTCTGATTCATTGTCCTAGCCTCATGCTATGGTTAGTGTTCTGCACATAGTGGGTGCTTAATACATACAGGGTGAGTGAATGAACAGATAATAACATAGATGGGGCAATATGATAATACAGAGACAATCTCATCATTCATTGCTATGACTGTAGTGATTTCAACATGCAAAAATCAGCACAGACAAGAAAAGGTAAATCAAAAACAGAATACGTGGGCTCAGCTGCAAAATGAAAGGGAGCTACATGTTCTATTACGGGGCTTAAGGTAATTCCCTTCAAAGTGGTAATTACGGGAGACGATTCTAATTTGAAACTGGTTTTCTAATTGGTGTTTGGCTTTTAGAGATCTCACAGGCCTTTAATTTATATATATTTTGCTTAACTCTTCATAGCTTACCCCAACCGCCAACAACCCTTTAAATTCTTTCTTAAGGTTGAGGAGGTGAGTCACATAAAGTCCAAGAATTACCAGTAACTATTCAGAACATAATGTGTTATCCAAAATTTTAAAAAGATAAAATTATTAAAATATATTTAATAAAAGCATTAACATTATAAAAAGTGTTTTCTGCTAAAATGCCACCTGCCAGGTCTTCCCTGACCAACTAATCTAAAATAGCAACCCTTCCCCAAATATTCCTGTCTATCTCCTTTTTCTGTTTTACTCTTCCTGACAATCACATAGAATCAATTTATGTCTGTGGTAAGCATGTCTTCCCCCTCTCTATAAAATTTAATTTATGAATAGTTGCTGACTCCCTTATCTCTATAAAGGATGGGAACTTTACCTGCATTGTTCACAGATATATTCCTGGGACCCATAATAGTGCCTAGATGATAACTCCCTAAAATATATGTTGAATAAATGAATGAATAATTAAGTCCATCTTACATTTGTGGTAATAAACCTTAGGCAGATTTTTAATTTAAAACATATAAGACTTCCTCTGAGATCGTACTTATTCACATGGTCAGTGTATTCAAATAAAGTGAATAGTAGGGGTTTCTTCTCTTCCCTCCTTCCTTTCTCTTTCTTACATTTGTTTACAGCCATATTGAGGTATAGTTGACATACAAAGAACTACATATGTTGAAAATGTATTTTGATAAAGTTTAACATATGTAAACGCCCATGAAATCATCACTACAATCAAGATATTGAACATATCCATCACCTCCAAAAATTTCCTTGTAGACCCTTATAATCTTTCTTTGTACCTCTATCTGTCCTCAGGCAAACACTCATCTGCTTTCTGACACTATAGATTAGTTTCCATTTTCTAGAATTTTATATAAATGGAAACATAGAGTATATACTCTTTATATCTGGCTTCTTTCACTGAGCATAATTAAGACTTATCAATAAACAATAAAATACTGGCAAACCAAATCCAGCAGATCAAAAAACTTATACACCATGATCAAGTCAGCTTCATCCCCGGGATGCAAGGCTGGTCTACATACATGAATCAATAAACATAATCCATCACATAAAACAAATGACAAAAACACATGATTTATGATTATCTTAATAGATGTGGAAAAGGCCTTTGATAAAATTCAACATCCCCTCATGTTAAAAACTCTCAATAAACTGGGTATTGATGGAACATAGCTCAAAATAATAAGAGCTATTTATGACAGACCTACAGTCAATATCATATTGAATGGACAAAAGCTGGAAGCATTCCTTCCGAAAACCAGCACAAGACAATAAAGCCCTCTCTCACCATTCTTATTCAACATGGAATTGAAAATTCTGGTTGGGCAATCAGACAATAGAAAGAAATAAAGGATATTCAAATAGGAAGACAGGAAGTCAAGTCCTCTCTGTTTGCAGATGACAAATAGAATATAAATAATTTTATATTTAGAAAACCCCAACCAGTAGTCGTGGCCAAGTGGTTAAGGCAATGGACTAGAAAACCCCATTATCTCAGCCCCCAAACTTCTTGAACTAATAAGCAACTTCAGTAAAGTCTCAGGATACAAAATCAATGTGCAAAAATCACAAGCATTCCTTTACACCAACAATAGACACCCGGAGAGCCAGATGATGAATAAGCTCCCATTCGCAATCACTACAAAGAGAATAAATTACCTAGAAATACAGCTAATGGGATGTGAGGGATCTTTTCAAGGACAGCTACAGACCACAGCTCAGGGAAATAAGAGAGGACACACAAAAAAATGTAAAAACATTCCATCTTTATATATAAGAAGAATCAATATCCTGAAAATGGCCACACTGCCCAAAGTAATTTATAGATTCAATGCTATTCTAAAACTACCATTGACATTCTTCATAGAATTAGAAAAAAAACTATTTTAAATTTCATATGGAATCAAAGAAGACCTCATATAGCCAAGACAATCCTAAGCAAAAAGAACAAAGCTCGAGGCATTACACTACCTGACTTCAAACTATACTACAAGGTTACAGTAACTAAAACAGCATGGTACTGGTACCAAGACAAACGTAAATAACAATGCAATGGAACTGAAACTTCAGAAATAACACCACACATCTACAACCATCTGATCTTTGACAAACCTGACAAAAACAAGCAATGGGGGAAAGATCTCCCATTTAGTAAATGGTCCTGAGAAAACTGGCTAGCCATATACAGAAACTGAAACTGGACTCCTTCCTTATGCCTTCCACAAAAATTAACTCAAGATGGATTAAAGACTTAAATGTAAAACCCCAAACCATAAAAACCCTAGAAGAAAACCTAGGCAACACCATTTAGGACACAGGCATGGGCAAAGACTTCGTGACAAAAATGCCAAAAGCAACTTCAATAAAAGCAAAAATTGACAAATGGGATCTAATTAAACCAAAGAGCTTCTGCACAGTAAAAGAAACTATCATCACAGTGAACAGGAAACCTATGGAATGGAAGAAAATTTTTGCAATTTACCTATCTGACGAAGGTCTAATATCCAGACTCTACAAGGAACTTAAACATATTTGCAAGAAAAAGACAAACAACCCCATCAAAAAGTGAGCAAAGAATACGAACAGACACTTCTCAAAAGAAGACATTTACATGGCCAACAAACATTTGAAAAGATCAACATTTCTGATCATCAGGGCAATGCAAATCAAAACTACAATGTGATACCATCTCGCTCCAGTCAGAATGGTGATTAAAAGTTCAGGAAACAATAGATGCTGGTGGGGCTGTGGAGAAATAGGAACATTTTTACATTGTTGGTGGGAGTGTAAATTAGTTCAACCACGTGGAAGACAGTATGGTGATTCCTCAAGGACCTAGGACCAGAAATTTCATTTGACCCAGCAATCCCATTACTGGGTATATATCCAAAGTAACAGAAATCATTATACTGTAAAGACACATGCACACATGTTTATCACGGCACTATTTACAGTAACGAAGACATGGAACCAACCCAAATGCCCATCAATGACAGACTGAATAAAATGTGATATTTATATACCATGGAATACTATGCAGCCATAAAAAGGAATGAGATTACATCCGTTGTAGGGACACGGATGAATTTGGAAGCCATCATCCTCAGCAAATTAATACAGGAATAGAAAACCAAATACAGCATGTTCTCACTCATAAGAGGGAGAACACATACCCGGACCTGTTGGCAGCTAGAAGGTGAGTGGAGAGAACTTAGAGGATGGATCAATAGGTGCAGCAAACCACCATGGCACGTGTATACCTATGTAAGAAACCTGCACATTCTGCACATGTATCCCAGATTTTTTTTAGAAGAAATAAATTACCACAAAATGTTTTAAAAAGACTAATCTATGTCATTATAATTGTTTATTCCTTTTTATTTCTGTATAGTATTCCACATATTAAAACATCACAATTTGTTTATCTGTTTATCAGTCGAGGGACATTTGGGTCATTTCCAGTATTGGGCTTTTAAAAAAAGTTGCTATGAACATGTATGTATAAGTCTTTGTGAGAACATATGCTTTCCTTTCTCTTGGGGAGATTCCTAGGAATGGAAGGATTAAGCTACATGGAAGATGTATGTTAAGGATTTTTACAAACTGACAAGTTATTTTCCAAAGTGATGGTGCCATTTTATATCCACACCAAAAATACACGAGTTCCCGTTTATTCACATCCTTACTAACATGCAATATAGTAAGTCTTTTTAATTTTAGACATTCTAATATATATGTAGTGATATATGATCATGTTTTAATTTATATGCTGTTAGCATATATTCATCTCTTATTTGCTATTATGTCACCTCTGGTGAAGTATCTGTTCAAATATTTTGCCTATTTAAAAAATTGGATTGTTTGTTTACTACTAGTTGTAAGAGTTCTTTATGTATTCTGGATACAATTGCTTAATAAGATATGTCATTTTCCACTCTTCTCTCCCCATCTGTGGCTTGTCTTTTCATTCTTTCAGCAATGCCTTCACAGAGCAAAATATTAGGGTTTCTTTATTGAACAAATTTACTAAATGCAACATTTAGTAGTTTTAGTAAAACTCTGTGACACAGAGTCACAGGGGTTTGTTGTACATATTATTTCATCAACCAGGTACTAAGCTTAGCACCCAATAGTTATTTTTCTGATCCTCTACTTTCTCCCACCCTCCACCCTCATATAGGCCCCAGGGTCTGCTGTTTACCTTTTTGTATCCATGTGTTCTTATCATTAAGCTCCCACCTATAAGTGAGATCATGTGTTATTTGGTTTTCTGTTCCTGCATTAGTTGCTAAGGATAATGGCCATCCATTTTCCCACAAAGGACATGATCTCATTTGTTTTTATGGCTGTATTGTATTCTGTGGTATATGTACCACTTTTTCTTTATTCAGTCTCCCACTGATGAACATTTTGGTTGATCCCATGTCTTTGCTATTGTGTATAGTGCTGCAATGAACATATATGTGCATGTGTCTTTATAATAAAATGATGTATATTCCTTTGGGTATACACCCAGTCATGGTATTGCTGGACTGAATGGTAGTTCTGTTTTTAGCTCTTTGAGTGACTGTCACATCATTTTCCACAATGTATATACCAACAGTGTATAGGCATTCCTTTTCCTCTGGAACCTTGCCAGCATGTTATTTATACTAATAGCCATTCTGACTGGTGTGAGATGGTATCTTATTATGGTTTTGATTTGCATTTCTCTAATGATCTTGAGGTTTTTTTCATTTGTTTGTTGGCTACATTGCATGTCTTTTCTTGAAAAGTGCCTGTTTATGTTCTTTGTTCACTTTTTAATGGAATTGTTTTCTTATAAATTTAAGTTCCTTATAGATGTTGGATATTTGACCGTTGTCAGGTATATAGTTTGCAAATATTTTCTGCCATTCTGTAGGTTGTCTGTTGACTGTTGTTACTTTATTTTGCTGTGCAGAAGCTCTTAAGTTTGCTTAGATCTCACTTGTCAATTTTTGCTTTTGTTGCAATTGCATTGGCATCTTTGTCATGAAATTCTTGCCAGTTCCTATGTCTAGAATGGTATTTCCTAGGTTGTTTTCCAGGGTTTTTATAGTTTGGGGTTTTAAATTTAAGTCTTTTATCCATCTTGAGTTGATTTTTGTATATGGTGTAAGGAAAAGGTCCAATTTCAATCGTCTGCATATGGTTGGCCAGTTATCCAATTTTTTCAATAGCAAGTCTTTTCTCCACTGCTTACTTTTGGCAACTTTGTCAAAGGTCAGATGATCATAGGGGTGTGACCTTATTTCTATGCCCTCTATAAGGGAACATTAGAAATATTGAGCCAACTGATTTGATGATTGATCAATTCTAAATGCTTGAGAGACATTGTATATCAATGGAGGCTACAAGAGTTTGTGCCAAAATTACTGAGAGAATAAAATAGTGCTACTGATAGAAGTGAAGGTTTCAGGAATAATACTTAGTTTTTAGTTAAAGACAAGTTTGAATAAATAATTTTGGGCAGGCAGCAGGATATCAAAGTGGAAATGACCAGTAGGTATGCTAAGCATGACTGGCTAAAACTGACTGGCTTGGAGTCATACTTAGGAGTCATTTGCTTATGAGTCATCATCACCAAAAAGGTGAATCTGTGAGTAGATACATTTTTTTAAATATGTGGAAGAAATGGTGAGTAGAAAGTAAATGCTGGGAAAATGACATAGGATTGTCATTCCATAGAATCACTGAGTTTAAAGTAACTAAATTATTTCAATCTCTTCTGCAATTGGAAAAAAAATAACACTCCATCTCTACTGTGATCATTAGGTATTTGGTTAACAAATGAAGTATTTGTATGTTTTCAAGATAGCCTATTTCACTGTCTGAGAATTCAAACAGCTGGAAAAAGCCTTTTTCGTACTGAGCTTGATATGACCAAACTATTATATTTGACCTTGATTTCAGCTGCTGGCACAGAGTACGCACTCAGGCAATGTCAGCTAGATGTCCAGATGGTTCTTCCTGTGTTCTCAGCCAATTCATTTAGTCTACTCTTTTCCATGTGTGAGCCAGATGGCTTCACTGTTACATAAATTTTTAGCTGTATAAATTGAAGTAACTTTAATCATTATAATTTTCAATTGTGTGTTCCCCTTGTATTTTTATTTTATAAAAATATTCTAGATATACAAAGATATTCTAGATATTCTAGATATACAAAGCAAATTCTCTAATGCCATGATATTCAGGCAGGTATTTTTGAAAAGGATAAATGAAAAAATATATCATATGACTCAGTTCTCAGTAAGAGTAGATGAAGTTATTTGTTTGGTATGAAATTATTGAGGAGAGTGAAGGTTTGGTATAGTATCTATGAATGAGGGTACTTAAACCAGCAAAAGATGTATAAAAAGATTGTGGAATAGCAGCTAAACTGTACGTATCGTGGATTTTCAATGGGCCAGTTCAGCAGACATTGTAGAGAGTATATAAGATGTGAAACTGAACTGTTGAAACCTGAAAGCTCTCCCTCCTCAAGTTTCTTCATACCAAAACCCCATCTCTCATTCCTTTATCCTGTCAGTTTATTAACAGGTTATGCTAGCCATGAATGGATCACTGTACTGTGTAAAGCCAGGAACCATATCCCTGGTAAGGAATGATTTAAATATTCCTGGGTTTAGGTTTTTATAAAGCAGAAGATGTTTGATCACCAGAATCCTCCATCCTCATTTAGAAATGGCCACAAATAAACTATCTCTCTTTCTTGGATAATTTCTGCTACTTTGAAGTATTTCCTGTCTTGGGAAAGGAGATGGACAAAAAAAATCATGGCTTACATTTATAGTTTCCCTTCTGGCTAATTACTAATATAGCACAGTGATTAAGAGCATGGGCTTGGGAGTCAAAGACATCTGTGTTTAAATTCTGTTTTTGCTGCTTACCAGTTTCTGTGAACAATACTAAATTATATCTCTGATTACTCAATTTTCACCTAACGTGAGAATGTAATATTAAATTTGTAAGGTTGTTATAAGGATTAAATCAAATAATACATCGAAAATGCCCAGGTTCATTGGCTAGAACAATGAATAAACCAAAATAATTGTTATCGGGTTTCTGGCCTGCCAGAATTCCTGACCTTCCTATTTACATGGGAAATTTATTTTCTCTCATTCTTGCTTTAAGGGATGCTCCTGATCTTGAGATTTAGAAATTATATAAATAATTATTAATCAGAACAGCAAGACACTTTAGATCTTAGAGATAACTATCATTTGAAGAGTCTTAAATTTGTTCTTGGCTAGCCTGGAATGTGGGAGAGGTTTAAGAGAGAGAAATCAGGAAATGAAACAGAAATGGGTACATGCAAACTAGTGATACTAAGGGAGAAGTTGAGCTTACCCAAAGTTGCAGAAAAAAGCAGCTGCAAAAATTGCAGACTTCCTTACCTTCACAACTACCTGCCCTTGCAAGTTCTGAGATTCTCTTTAAATTTCTACCTACAAGAGACAAGAGCAGAAAAGCATATGTTTGGAGGAATATACAGGTATGAAACTCCCTGAGAGAAAGAGAAAGAGCAAAGAAGGAGCTCACTTTCACATGCACAGTGCTCAGGCATTCTTCAAGTTTTGAAAAGAAGTATGAATGAAGAATGGGTAAAGAAATGGTAGAACACTTTTTCCCAATTCATCTGAGGGGGTTGGAATTCCTGACAGAATAACCATGACCCTAAGAAAGGGAAAAAACAGCTAATACCACTGCCTTCAACATCCTTGCTCACCAGAGGTCCTGAGTCTGTCCATGTGACAACTTCACTGCTAGCATAACCAGCATTCAAGAAGCCAGCACTGTAAACATATCTACAATCAAGGATTCTCACAGAATCTACCTCAATCCCCTACTACCACCACAGGAACAGGTGCTGGTATTTATGATTGGAAGACCTGAAGATGAATCAGATCACATCACAGGACTTTTTGCAATAATTCCCTAGCTCCAGCCTGGAGCCTCATAGCCCCACTGGATGTCTATACCCAGAAGAGCAGTAATGATCACTGCAGTCTGGCTCTCAGGAAGCCCCATCCATAGGGAAAGGGTGAGAGCACCACCTCAAGGGATTACCCTGTGGGCCAAGAGAATCTGAACAGCAGGCCCCAAGTTCCAGATCTTTCCACTGGTAGGTAGTTTTTCACAGCAGAGACACAATTGTAGTGGTGGATGCAGTAGGGAAACTCTGCACCTATACTCCAACAGGCAGGCAGCCTCTGTGATCATGAAGGGCCTTGGAGAAGGGGTCCTTTTTCTCCTCTGACACTCCACTGCAGACACAGGCCTACTCCACAGGAATCCAGTGTGGAGGCACCTATAAACAAGGATCCTCTCAGACCATAGTGGAATGAAACTGGAAATTAACTCCAAAAGGAACATTCAAAACTATACAAATATATGGAAATTCAATAATCTGCTCTTGGATGATCTTTAGGTCAACAATGAAATCAAGATGGAATTTTAAAAATCCCTTGAACTGAACAATAGTGACACAACTTATCAAAACCTCTGGGATGCAGCAAAAGTTGTGCTAAGAGGAAAGGTATTGGCATTAAATGCCTACATCAAAAGGTCTGAAAGAGTACAAACAGACAATCTAAGGTCACACCTCAAGGAATTAGAGAAACAAGAACAAACCAAACCCAAACCCAGCAGAAGAAAAGAAATAACAAGGATTAGAGCAGAAGCAAATGAAATTGGGACAAACAAATACTATAAACAACAAATGAAACAAAAAGCTGGTTACTTTGGGGAGGCCAACCAACTCAGGCCATTACCACAAATTATGACAAAATCCACAGACCAGTAGTGAGACTAACCAAGAAAAGAGAAGTTCCATATAGGCTTGATTGGTAATGAAATTGGAGATATTATAATTACAACGGATACCACAGAAACACAAAAATCACTCAAGGTGATATGGTTTGGCTATGTCCCCACCCAAATCTCATCTTGAATTGTATTTCCCAGAATCCCCAGGTGTTGTGGGAGGGACTTGGGAGGTAAATGAATCATGGAGGAAGTTACCTCCATGCTGTTCTCATGATAGTGAGTAAGTTCTCCTGAGATCTGGTGGCTTTATAAGGAGCTTCCCCTGACCTTTGCTCTGCATTTCTTCTTGCTGCTGCCATGTGAAGGAGGGTGTGTTTGTTTCTCCTTCCATCATGATTGTAAGTTTCCTGAGGCCTTCCCAACCATGCTTAACTGGGAGTCAATTAAACCTCTTTTCTTTACAAATTACCCAGTCTTGGGGATGTCTTTATTAGCACGTAAGAACAGACTAATACACAAGGCTTTTATGAACACCTTCATGTTCACAAACTAGGAAATCTAGAGGACATTGATAAATTCCTGGAAATATACCCTCCTAGATTAAATCAAGAAGACATAGAAACTCTGAACAGAACAATAACAAGTAGCAAAATTCAAACAGTAATTTCAAAAATTGCCAACAAAAAAAGTTCAGGACCAGATGGATTAACAGCTGAATTCTATCAGACATTCAAAGAAGAATTGGTATCACTCTTGATGAAACTATTCCAAAAGACAGAAAGAGGGAATTTTCCCTAAATCATTCTATGAAGACAGCATTACCCTAATACCAAAACCATGAAAGAATCAAACCAAAAAAGAAACTACAGACCAATGTCCCTATGGATATCTATGAACATAGATGCAAAAATCTTCAACAAAATACTAGCTAACCAAATCCAACAGCATATCAAAAAGAAAATATGGCATGATCAAGTGGGTTTCATACCAAGGATGTAATGATGGTTTAACATACATAAGTCAATAAATGTAATACATCACATAAACAGAATTAAAAATATCACAATCAGCTCAATAGATGCAAAAAAACAGCATTTGACAAAATGTATCATCCTTTATGATTAAGAACACTCAGCAAAATTGGCATAGAAGGGACATACCTCAAGGTAATAAAAGCTATCTATGACAAACCCACAGCCAACATACTAAATGGGGATAACTTGAAAGCATTCCTCCTGAGAACTAGAACAAGACAAAGCTGACCACTTTTACCACTCCTATTCAACATAGTACTGGAAATCCTAGGCAGAGTGATCAGGCAAGAGAAAGAAATAAAGGGCATCCAAATCAGTAAAGAGAGTCAAACTAGCACTGTTCACAATGATATGATCATATACCTAAAAAACCCTAAAGATTGATTCAAAAAGCCCCTAGACTTGATACATGAATTCAGTAAAAGTTCAGGATACAAATTCAATGTACACAAATCAGTAGTACTGCTATACACCAACAACAACCAAGCCGAGCATCAAATCTAGAACTCAATACCTTTTATAACAGCTGCGAAGAAAAAAAAAAGACTTAGGAGTATACCCAGCCAAGAAGGTGGAAGATTTCTATGAGCAAAATTATAAAGCACTGCTGAAAGTAATCATAGATGACACAAGCAAATGGAAACACATCCCATGCTCATGGATGGGTAGAATCAATATTGTGAAAATGACCATACTGTCAAAAGCAATCTACAGATTCAATGCAATTTCCATCAAAATACCATCATTATTTTTCACAGTACTAGTAAAAACAATCCTAAAATTCACATAGAACAACAACAAAAAAAAAAGCCCATATAGCCAAAGCAAACAAAACAAAAAGAACCAATCTGGAGGCATCACATTGCCTGACTTTAAACTATATCACAAGCTCTAGTTACCAAAATGGCACAGTGGTGGCATAAAATGGGCACATAGACCAATGGAATAGAATAGAGAACCCAGAAATAAAGCCAAATATTAACAGCCAACTAATTTCAGGCAAAGCAAACAAAAACAAAGTGGGAAAAGGATACTGTATTCAACAAATGGTTCTGGGATAATTGGCGAGCCATATATAGAAGAATGAAACTGGATCCTCGTTTTTCACTGTATACAAAAGTCAACTAAATAGGGATCAGAGACTTAAATAAAAGACCCAAAACCCTAAAAACACTAGAAGATAACATCAGAAAATCTCTTCTAGACATTGGCTTAGGTCAGAAAGTCTCTTCATGACCAGGAATCCAAAACCAAATGCAATAAAAACAAAAATAAATAGCTAGAACCTAATTAAACTAAAAGGCCTCTGCACAGCAAAACAAATAATTGGCAGAGTAAACAGACAACCCACAGAGAGGGAGAAAATATTTGTAAACTATGCATCCTATAAGAGACTAATACCTGAAGTCTACAAGGAACTCAAATCAGCAAGAAAAAAGAACAATTCATTCCATCAAAAAGTGGAACTCAAATCAGCAAAAAAAAAAAAAAAAAAAAAAATTAATTCCATCAAAAAATGGCCAAAGGACATGAATAGACAAAAGAAGATATACAAATGGCCAACAAACATAACGATAAAATGCTCAACATTACTAATTATCAGGGAAATGCAAATTAAAATTACAATGAGATACCACCTTACTGTTGCAAGAATGGCCATAACAAAAAATCAAAAAATAATAGATCTTGGCATGGATGTGGTGAAAAGGGAACACTTTTATACTGCTGATGGGAATGTAAACTGGTACAACCACTATGGAAAACAGTATAGAGATTCCTTAAATAACTAAAAGTAGAACTACCATTTGATTCAGCAGTTCCACTACTAGGTATCTACTCAGAGGAAAAGAAGTTATTATATGAAAAAGACACTTGCACATATGTGTTTATAGCAGCACAACTCTCAATTTTGCAAAACATATGGAACCAGCCTAAATGCCCACCAACCAACAAGTAGATTAAAAAATGTGGTTATATATATTTACTATATTTACCATGGAATACTGCTCAGCCATAAAGAGGAACAAAATTATGGCATTCACAGCAACCTGGATGGAGTTGGAGACTATTATTCTAAGTGAAGTAACTCAGGAATGGGAACCAGATATCCTAAGTTCTTACTTGTAAGTGAGAGCTAAGCTATGAGGATAGAAAAGCATAGGAATGATATAATGAACTTTGGGGACCCAGGGGAAAGGGTGCTAGGGGTGAGGAATAAAAGACTACACATTGGGTGCAGCAAGCATTGCTCAGGTGATGGGTACACCAAAATCTCAGAAATCACTACCAAAGAACTTACCGTGTAAGCAAAAATCATCTGTTCCCCAAAAACTATTGAAATAAAATAAAAATAGTAAAAAACAGATGCATATAATGATCAGTGACCAATACATGTCACTTCTTGCAAAGTGTATCAGTGATTGGTTATTACTCATCTGTTACTCATACACAGAAGACAAAAGTATCATTTTGTTGCTTTGTTGTCTCCCAGTGTTAAACTCATGTGACTTTTACAAAAATGAATAATTGTAAAAGAGAATTGGCTCACCAGGACAAAATTGCAACAAAGAAACAAAAGGCAACAATCCTGGAAATGAAATTCAAAGAAAATGTAAGTAGAATTTAAGAAGTAAAATAGCTGACTTTGGGAATGATTATACTTTTGACTCTAGATATGTAGCCAGTGAAATTTAATAAAATAAATGAGAAAAGTGGTTGTAACAATAGATCAAGATGTTCCAAAGAAAGTCATATGGACAAAAAACAAAATAATTCTCAAAGATATCTCATAATATTGAAAATGTAAGGGATAAAATGTTGGAACCAGATCCAAACTTAGAAAGGGGTATGATAATTCACCAAGGCATAGAAAAAGAAATGCTCCTTACATTTTAGATTATATAACAAGAAAGAAGCCATTACTGTTTAAACTTCTTGATAAGTTATTTTTTTCTTACAAAGAAATAAAACAGTTTAATTCTCCATGTTTTTAATGTTTTAATTGTAGTGTACTAAATAATTATTTTTACTATTTTTTATTTGCCTGTGCACTTATAATTGATAGTAAGAGAATTCTTGATGTTTGACAACAAACTTTAAAGGTCACAGAACAATTACGTATTTTCATTGATTAAGACTGCTTCTTCAAAATTATAGCTTCCATGGTAATTTTTACAGTCCCAAACTACTGTGCAGAAAAAAAAAAAGAGAGAGAGAGACATATTAAGAAGATTCTGCTTACTAGGAGGACATCCTTTTCCAAATCTCATCCAAGGTCATTTCGTTCAATTTCAAGCTAATTCCAGCATATTACGCAGGACATCTCTAAAACAGGCTCATTTTTTTTTCCCTCCTTGGTAATCTGTCCTTAAAGATTTTCCATGAGGCTGTATTGAGGAAATGTAAGCTACCTGTTTAAACAATAACATGTCCTGCCCAGTTATGCTTTCACTTAAAGATGAAGCACTGTAGTCATGGAGAGCTTTATCTGTCAGTAATATGGATAACATCCCATTTTCTACAGACAGCTGAATTTGCACGGACATCTTATTTTTTACAGTTGGTCTCCACCAGGGGCCCAACCAGGAACCAAGAGCGGTTTCTCCAAAAAAGGAAGTCGTTATGGAAGAGTATCGTTTTTTCTTCAAAACCTCTACTATGAACCTCTTATTGGGGCATTCTAGACACTTCAAAGAACGTCCTGCTCTTCTATAAATCTTTAATCACTATTGGTTTCATTGGGCTTTGTTAGTCTATATCATAGACCAGCTACAGAGACTCCCTGGCTTCAGTTTCTACTCAAAACTGCTGCCTTTGGGGTCATATGATAAATTTTTCAAAACAGTAAATTTCCAAAATAGTAAATTTTTCAAAATAGTAAACTCAAATAACTCCTGCTAATAGTAAACTCAAATAACTCCCACTAATTCCTGCTCTCTAGATCCTATAAAAATTGTGTCACAAATGTAGTGGTTCAACTAGTGTCCCATAGGATGCTATAATAGTCAGAGTTCTCCAGAGAAATAGAACCAATAAAAGATTATCTACCTATCTATTATCTATCCATCCATCCATCTATATCTATCTAGGAAGACATTTATTATAAGATATTGGCTCCTAGATATATAAGGATAATATATAAGATGGTATAAGCCTTCCTAGAAAGATTCCAGGAAGATAACTGTTATCTGTGGGAAGAGATTTATTATAAAGTATTGAGGCTGAGAAGTTCAATGATTTGCTATCTGTAAGCTGGAGATCCAGGAAAGGTATACTTCATCCAGAAAAGGTATAAGTCGAACTGACACTATAGATTCCAGTCTGGATCTGAGGTCCTAAAAACAAGGAATGCTGAGGGCAGAAGATCAGTGTCCCAACTCCAGCAGAGTTAATTCGACTTTTCTCTACCTTTTTGTTCTATTTACGTCCTCAACCTGAATAGATTAGATAATGCCCATTTATATTGAGAAAGACCATCTGCTA
This sequence comes from Sapajus apella, assembly GCF_009761245.1. Classification (NCBI taxonomy): domain Eukaryota; kingdom Metazoa; phylum Chordata; class Mammalia; order Primates; family Cebidae; genus Sapajus; species Sapajus apella. The sequence continues at coordinate 32,037,485 of NW_022436943.1, read as the reverse complement.
TTCAGTCCACTGATTTAAATGCGAATCTCTTTCAGAAACATTCTCACAAACACACCCAGAAATGATGTTTCACCAGCTATCTGGGCATCTTGTGACCCAGTTAAGTTGACACATAAAATTAACCATCACAGATGCTAAGACAGTCCAATTTCTTGAAGATTCGATTATAGATCAAAGTTGGAGAGTTGACATAATACTAGGCAAAATAGGAAAAGTTACTGTAATCATGGCTAAATGATAGCAAATTGCTTTTGGTATATTTTACTTGTTGAGCTAGAGAGAACGCTTTTGCTATGTTCAAACCAGATACCAGGGGTGATGTTGATTTATACCAGCAGAAACATCTGAACCAATAGCTGCAGCTGGATTTGCCTACTTTAATTCTATCTTTCTAATACTTATTCCTTTTATTTCTTTGGCCCACTGGGCTGAGATGTCCACTACAATCTTGAATAGCAGAGGTGGGAGTGAATATCCTTGCTTTGTTCCTAATCTTAGAGAAAAAATATTTAGTCTTTTTCTTTCAGTACAACATGAGTCTGCAGGATTTGTATACATAAACTTAGAAGTTTAAGAAAATTTTCTTCTATTTCCAGTTTGCTAGTTTAAAGTAGGAGTAAAATTTTATCAAATTCCTTTTCTGCATCTGTTGATATAATCATATTATTTTCTCCTTTTATTCCCAGTAAGGTGGTAAGTTACCCTCATTGATTTGTTTTTTAAAGCAAACTCAACCTTCTGTACCTGGAATATATCTTCTGAGGTTGTGATGTATTATTCTTTTACAATTTGCTGAATTTGATATGTTAATACATTGCTAAATATTTTTGCATCTAGATTCATGAGAGATCTTGGCTGCAATTCTCGTTTCTTATAATGTCCTTGAATAACAGCACTTTGTAAATATTTTTTGAATCATTGAATTCAGTACAAAATATAGAACACAAAAATATGATATACTATTATAACTAACATACACACAGGACACACATTCATCTGGAGGGAGGACTCAGAAAGACTTCCCCACTTGCGGATGTACCCTGCTACATTCCATTCCCCATAATGTGGACAACATAATCTTCTCAAATGTAAATGTTGTCTCATAAATCCCTTCTTAAAAAAATCTATCCATGGCTCCTTATAACTCTCAGAACAAAGTTTAAACTCCAAGCTTTTTAAAATTCCCCATCTTTTGCATCGTGCTTTTGTTGTTTCTGGGCTTCAGCAACTTGCCAGCCTCTGTCAGGAGCCCTTTATCTCTCCTCTTATTTATGTCTTCTCATTTCCCTCCAGCCGTTGCACGGGTGCACTTGTGCGTGTGCACATGCACACACACACACACACACACACACACATAGACACACACACACTGTCATTTGCCTGGCTAATTCCAAAACATTCTTGTGGTCTCCTCTTAAATATAATTTCATCACTTCCACTAGGAAAGATCTATATCAATTAGATATTCCTCATCATGCACCCTTGTTGGTGGGAAAGAGGGTAAAACAGGCTTTGTCAGCTTTTGTCTGGATTCAAATCTCAGCCCTGTCACTTATTATCTAGGGACATTGTACAAGTTATTCAACCTCAGGGCCTCATATACCTCAAAATGTACCTAAAATGGTTTATTATGAGGAATAAATGAAAAGGACATACACTGTATATGTGTATCTATCTGGCACAGTGCATAGGATACAGTAAATTATCAATAAATGGACATTATTGTTATTTTGCTATGCTATTTTTACTATTACAGAACTTAGCACCATATATTATAGTTCACATATTTTTCCAATTCTTTTATGAGATATTAAGTTATTTAATGCTTTATTTGCTGTTGTGAATTTTAGTTTTTACCATAGTACTGGAAATATAATAGGTGTTCACTAAACGTAAACTGTTGCTATTATTATAAAACTTAGAGCTAGATTTTTGTAGCTGGGCTGGTCTTAAGAGCTGACCAAAAAGGAAGTTTTGTTTGAGGGATAAGTGAAATTGCTTGACACTTGAAGCATAGAGGAGTAGCACCTGGAACACTGCAGGTGACAGAACTCATATGAGCTGATCATATTAATATTCAGGGACTGGCATTAACTATAGCATTAAGCACCATGGCTTTGGGAGCCTGGTTGAAATAGGAAAGTGTTTTCAAGTGAGCCATAAGGGCTTGTTCAATAAGAAATTGTAGAATAAATTCATAGATATGGAGACTTCTTTTTTCCAGGAACTACCCAGGACCCTTGGACAGCTATAGGAAGGAGAGGGGTCACATAAAAAAAATGACAGCAATTGGATATCCTATGAGTTGTGCAGGGCTGAGCTAGATTTTGAAAAAGACATCAGCATAAATTATTGCCAATATCACACATTAGTGGGGTTGACAATTCACCTAGGCGTATTCTGTGAGCGGGAGCCAGGAGGTAGAGAGTGAGTTGAAAGAGGAGGATGTAAACACAGGATGCTGAGGGGCAGTCTTCATGCTATAGCCTGCTGATCACTAGTTCTTGACCTAAGCCAAGTTGGGTATTAAAAATTTGGATCAGCACAAAAACCTGCTGTTCTCCTTTGGTCACCCCATTCTCTGGCTTCTTCCTCTGTGGTTCTGTGGGATGAGGGAGCTGTGGGGAGGGGGTAAGGAGTTCTATGGCTGCCATTCTTTTACCTCGAACATCATGGAGAAAATTCATACTGATTTAGTGCCACTTTATATTTTTCTGGTTCTGTTTTTTACTTACTATTAATGGACTTTTAGCTCACCCCAGACTCCCTAGTTATTTTAGGAGAACCTAGAGAATTCACAGTCCTCTGAGCTTCTCTCAACTGTCCACATTGCTACAAGTGCCTGCCAATGATTTGCTCCAGCTATTGCCTGGATCAAGATCTTGAAGCCGCTTGCTCACCCTTGAGGTAATGGCCTCCACTAGTACATTAAGCTGGTACTAGTATGGACATTAGCACCTTTGGTGTGAGCACTGGCACTGTTAATGACCACAAATTTAGGAAGATAAACACAAAGCTGTGCCATAACAATTTTGTAAAAGCAAAGAGGACCCTTTCCCTCATTTTTGTAACATGTTTTGTTTCTTTGATTCTAGAGCATCTTTGTGGTCTTAATGGACTCAGCAGCTTTCATATTTTTACACCTAAAAATCATTAGTTGATTGCCTTTTGAGGAAAGCACACACAAATGGTGAAAACAGATCTTGGGTGATCTGGGGAGAGCACCCACAATGTTGCAACAATCATATCATCTCAGTGTTGTGCCATGTACTCAGCACAACACTGACTTTACCTGCATTTTCTCATTTTACTTTTACAACTACCCAGATTTTGCAAATAAGGAAAGTCAAGATTACATAAATGAGGAAACCTGCCCAAACTGACTCAGAGCCCAGTATTTTCTGAGATTCTAAGGGTGCCAGTGGTAAAAATGCAGCCTGAGAGCCTGGAATAGAGGCAGTTACAGTAGGTGTCCCAAAGGCCTGGGACATTTTGAGCTGAGATTGTGGGTCCCTTTTTGTCTGGCTACCTGCATTAAACAATTCCTATTAAGAGTGAGGAAACACAAACAAACAGATGAAAGGTCCTCCATTTGACCTCTGTGTAGTCCTATATGTCTAGACCTTGCCTGTGGATGTCTAGCTGTGAGCAAGGCTGTGAGTGTAATTAGCTTGGAGGGTCAGGGAGGAGATGAACTGTAAGAAACTAAGCAGTCCTGATGGCCAGCAGCTGCAGATATTTACCCAGCCCATCCCACACAGCCTCTTGTCATTAGAGAAAGGAGACTTTGGAATCAGAGTTTTCATATTATCAGGGATGGGGCAGATTAAGTTAAACACTTTCAACGATATTTCAAGAAAAAGAGCTCAATGGATGAAGAAATAAAAATTTAATGAGAAAGAAAATACTTTTATACATAGGGTTTTGTTCTGAAAACTGACAGGAAAGGATTCCATAGCAATTGCAGCCCACCCAGGGATGCCATTTAATCAGACATTTGGTGGGCAATTGGGAGCTAAGACCTAAGGGTCATGATAGGATTAATACTTTTTCTCTGAGAGCCAAGCAACACACCTCCTGCCCCCCCACCTCCCTGAAACGCACGAGGTTGTGCCGCAGAGGCCAGTATACAATTGAGCAACTGTCTGGTGGTCTAGTTTGTAACTGGAGCCTTTAAGACCATGGCTTGTTGACCCCTGAAATTCTACCCACTGACCTGGCATGATGAGCTATTATATTTGTCTCTTGGAGTTTGAGTGCCTCTGTCTATAAGAATAGTGGAATGACTCAATATGCACGAGCATGTTTGGGGGACACTTTTTCATTTGATTCTCTCTCACATATCTCACTGGTCCCCAATTTTTCTCCTAGTGGAGTTGGGGGCTTTGATCCAGGACTAATTGTGAGGTTGTTTTTCAGAGTGTATCATGGTCACTCTGGGATTCTGATTTGCTTTGAGAAGAAAACCCAGTTTATGCCAATTTAGTTACAGAGCTTCCCAAACTCACTGTAACTCTCCCAGTTGGAGCTCACCTGTATTTGTGGTCAGGGCCATTTCTCTGCTCCATCCTCAGGACACTTCTGCTCTGCATGGGAAGGAGCAGAATCTCGCAGGAGCTCTTTCTGTGTGTGAAAGCCAGGAGGTTAACAAAACACCTAGCTTCTTGAAGGTAATTATAGACTTGTGATTCTACAAAATCCAGCATGCATCAGAATCACCTGTTGGGCTTGTTTAAACACAAGCTTCTGGGCCCAGCCTCAGAGAAACTGGAATGGACTCCAAGAAATTGCATTTCTAGCAAGTTTCCATATAATACTGATGTTGCTGGTTTAAGGACTGCACTTAGAGAATTCCTAAATGGAGAAAAGTTTAGACACGAGTGGCAGAATGTAATGCAGTATGCGGAAAGTTGCATATTGATGACACAGATTACAGGACAAGGATGATTGTTGGTCAAGCATTTGGTAGATCAGATGAGGAAAACAAAAATGGGAAATTTTGATGATTCTAGCTTTACTGCCTGTATTCCTAATTTCTGAAGAATGGCACCAATATTAAACATCCAAGAACTAAAAACATGATCATTATCCCATTAGCTTAGGCATGAAATCCAGGCAATTTCACTTCTAAACATCTCTCCAATCTTCCTTCCCTCCTTCCTTCCTTTCTTCCTTCCTTCCTTTCCTTTCCTTCCTTCCTTCCCTCCCTCCCTCCTCCCTCCCTCCCTCCTTTCCTTTTTCTTCCTCCCTTCCTCCCTTCCTTCCTTCCTTCCTTCTTTCCTTCCTTCCTGCCTTCCTTTTCTTTCCTTTCTTTCCTTCGTTCTCCTTCTTCCCTTCCTTCCTTTCTCCTTTCTCTCTCTCTTTTCTTTTTTTTTTTTTTTTGAGATACAGTCTCTCTCCTCTGTGTCTTACGATAGAGTACAATGAAGCTATAACAGCTTGAAGCTCACAGCCTTGAACTCCTAGGCTCAAGAAATCCATCTGCCTCAGCCTCCTAAATTGCTGGAATTATAAGCGTGAGCCGCTGTGCCCAGCCTCTATCTAATTTTCTTCATCTTACTGCGAGTTCCTAGCTCACTCTCTAATCACCTCCTGCTGTCTCTATTCTCAGTGAATTCTTGACACAGCTGTGGAAGCCATTATCCTAAATGCAAACTTGATCACCTATTTATATTATCTTTAAATTAATTAATAATTTATATTATTACCAAACTAAGTTTTAAAGCTTACTTCTCATACTGTCCTGCGCATCCCTCATTCTCAGCAAACTTCTTACTTGCATATAGCACTTTCCAACTAGAGTATCTCAAAGCAGGGATGATGTCTCTTTTTCTTTATATTATTAGCATATAGACAGGAATCATAATCAGTTATAATAATATACCAAGAACTTTATCTCATCTTTCAACTTTAAACTACTTGCAAATTGGACATCATCAACCCCTTTATTTTTTTAAGGAAATGAAGGCTTTGCAAGGTTAAGAAACTTAGGATGGCATAGCTAATGAGAGACTAAGTTGAGATTTAAGCCCAGGTCTGTGAGACTCAAGGTAGTATCATCCCATATGCTTTTCTTTTGTTGACACATTATCTTGCTTTGTTGCCCAGGCTGGAGTGCAGTGGCATGATCTTGGCTCACTGCAACCTCTGCCTCCTAGGTTCAAGCGATTCTTCGTGCCTCAGCCTCCCGAGTAGCTGGGATTACAGATACTTGCCCCGATACCAGGCTAATTTTTGTATTTTTAGTAGAGACAGGGTTTTGCCATGTTGGCCATGCTGGTCTCAAGCTCCTGACCTCAGGTGATCCACCCACCTTGACCTCCCAAACTGCTGGGATTACAGGTGTGAATCACCACACCCAGTACCATATGCTTTTTCTGCATGGTGGCTAGAGGAGATAAAAATCATTCTTTGTTTCCTGAACAGAACTGCTACTAGTCTCTATTACTTAGACTGGCAGATAAGACTAGCTGCTTGCAGAGTTTGAAATGCTCTCTCACATATCTATGCCTTTGCTCAAGCCAGTCCCTTCACCAGGGATGCCCTCCTTACCCATTCTGTTTGCTCATTCTTCAATAGTTAAGTCAGCCTCTCCATTCCTAAAACTTTGCTATCCTGCCCCTGTGTTTCCATAGCAACTTGAATCAATCTCTGTTTTGAAACTTAACACAACTTTATTTGTCTGACACCCTTTCCCCCACCATGAATCACTGAGCTTTTTGGGGAAACTCATCTTAAATCTACAATGCCTGGCATAGAAGATGTGAATTAGTTAGGGTATTTTTTGCTGAAAGGAACAAAATCCCCAACTCAGTATGGCTTAAATAAAAAGAAAATTTATAGGCTCACATAACTTGAAATCTAGTTCAAAAACATTGCAGAGATTTTGTGAGGACTGCATATTTTATACACATACATATAAAATATCCAACATTTACTGCATGAGTAGCATAGACTATGCACCAAGTAAATAGGAGCTGTCATTATTCTTGGATAATTAATTTATCCATATCTGGGATCACATATATAAGTTTTATTTGTGAAAACTTCCAAATTCTAGACTGCCTTTTCTAGATTTCTATGTCTCTTCCTAAACCTAATCACTTGGTCGATGCACCTAGGAATCTGGAGAATTGGGTCCAACATCCTTATTAATATACTGTGCAAAAAGTTTTATTTTTCTAATTTTTTATTCTTTAAAACTTTTGTTATAGTTTCAGGAGTACATGTGCAGGATTTTTATGTATGGGGGTTTGTTGTGCAGATTATTTTGCCACTCAGGTATTAAGCATAGCACCCAAAAGTTATTTTTTTCTGATTCTTTCCCTCTTCCCACCACCTTTTACTCTTAAGTAGGCACCAGTGTCTGTTGTTCTCTTTGTGCCCATGAATTCTCATAATTTAGCTCCCACTGCTAAGTGATAACTTATGGCACTTGATTTTTTGTTCCTGCATTAGTTTGCTCAGGATAATGGTCTCCAGCTCTATCCATGTTCCCACAAAAGACATGATCTTGTTCTTTTTTATGGCTGCATAGTACTCCATGGTATGTACCACATTTTCCTTAGTCTGTCATTGATGTGCATTTAGGTTAATTTCCATGTCTTTGCTATTGTGAAGAGTTCTGCAAGCAATTCTCATTCAGGTCTGATGTCCCCTCTTTTCTTATCCTATAATAGAATCATAGATTCTTACTCTATTACATCTGGGAACACTCATTTACAGGTGGGAAAATTGAGGCCCTGGATTGGAGAACTGACTCTGCAATCAGCTCCACATCATGGATTCATTTGTTGATCTTCTCTGATCCTCCATAGCCTCTAGCATCTTTTCTACCACATTTTGGCTTGTTGAAATCTTCACTGTCCACTTAAATTCTTGCTACTCAAAGCGTGGTTGGAGGGTGAGCCACAGGACCAACACCTGGAGCTTGGAGCTTGTTAGAAGTGCAGGCTCTTGGACCTCGCGCATGTCCCGCTGAATTAGAATCTGCAGTTTCACGGGATCCCCAAGCCAACCCTGGTGGTTCCTACAGACATTACAGTTTGGAAAGCACCTTTTTAAGGTACCTCAGAAATTCCCTAAGACTTTCCAGGTTTGAATCCTCATACTGCAACCTGCCAGATGTAACAGGGCCAGTTATTTAACCTCTCTCTCAGTTCCCTCACCTGCAAAGTGAGGATGATTTAGATTCAAGAGTTCTTGTGAGTATCAAATGAGACAGGGCACAAAAAGTATCTGGTCCGCAGTTAAAAGTCAAAAAATGTTGACTATTATTCTCAGTCTACCCTCAGTGAGTATAATTATGCCATTTTTGAAGATTGCTCTTCGGTTTTCATGTGCTTATCTTCCGTTCCAGTCTCTGAAGTCTCTGTATTTTATCTCCATGGTGGCTGGCCCAATAACCTTTCTAATCTGTTCAATATATATTTATTACATTTAGTAGTTGTCAATGGTTTCATTTTATTTTCTAGATGCTCGTAGACCTATATGTCAGAGAACCAGATTAATTCATTGTATTTTAATAAAGTCCTGACATTGTGCAGAATCTTCAAAGGAGCATAACATATGGGCAAAGGCCCTAATTAAACACTTGTTGAAAGTAAATTAGTTAATTAGAGTTGACCGCTACTTCCCATAAAGGGTAATCAACACAAGGTCTGCAGAGAGCACTGACATCCTGTGGGGGCAGACAGGGCTTATTTTCAGGCAAAATTATGTCCTTTAATAAATGCTTTTATGTGCCTCATCCTGTCCAAATTAGAAAAAAAAAGTCACTAAATCCACACAGAAAAATAAACAAAATAATAACCCAGAGAATTTCTCACTTGGTTGTTTCTGACATTAAGGTACCCCTCACAAAAGGTGCTATCATTTTTTTTTTCTCCAAGGATGAGTGATTTTGAGAGTTAGGGACCCAAGGTTTCCTTTTATTTTATAAAGAAATCTCCATTCTTTGCTGGACACCTTACCAGAAATAATGGAGGAAATAACTGGAATATGTCATCAATCACTGGAATTTTCCCAACATTTAATGGAGTAGGCTGAATTTCTGGATATCTCTTGTTGGAGGTGGAAGGGTATATTTAATTTTTTACCAGTACACTAATTTTGTTCTAAATAAAAATGAAGGATTTACTTCAGATAAAATACAAGTGAACCTAAGCCATCATTCATTCACTCTTTGCACTAAGCTCAGGCCATTTCTGAGGTTTTTGGATTTATGTTTATTTTCATCTGGGTATGTAGTTTGGGTTTTGGCAAGCAGCAGCAATGGAAATACCATGAAGAAAAGAAAGTTAGTCTCAAAGCATTTTGGCCTTGACCAAACCTGTTGTTTCATGAAACTGAAGTTTTGACATTAAACTTTCTGGAGAGCAACTGCCAAATAATCCTGGTTTAGGTCATAATAGAGCAATAAATAAACAGTTTTCCTCTTCTATATGGCATGGTGGGAGTTGGCTAGGAGCACAAAGAGCCCAAAGCTGAGATTTGAGACCCTGAGTTTTGGTTTCGTCTGTCATTTGTTGTGCTGACTTAGTCTGCCTTAATATCAAGGGTACCCTAGAGGTACTTAGCGGGGGATTCTATAGGGTACACCTAACATTTGTCTTTAAAAAATTGATGGTCACAATTTCTTCTTTTTTCTCTCTTCATCTCCCCTTTTTCTTTTTTCCTCCTTCTCATTTTCTTCCTTCCTTCCTTCTTCCTTCTTTTCCTTTCTCCCTCCCTTCCACCTGCCTGTTTGTCTTTGTTGCTTGTTGTGTTTTTCTTTGTTCTTTTCTTCTTTTTAGGACGTTTCAGTGAGCCCATAACTCAAAGGCAAAACAGTATCTCAAATTAGAGATGATGGTAGCTAATAGTTTGTGCATGTATGTGTGAGTGTGATTGATTACGTTTTGCCTAAAATGCCCACATTAAGATTGGTTCTAGGATGAATGATGACTGCATTCTGGATGGAAGAAACTGGCCAGGTAAGCAAGGAATGAAGAGGGGTCACTTTGATAAAATAGAAGCATGGCGGTCCCCTTGCTTGACAGTTGTTGGTGGTTTTGAAGCCGTTTACACATTTCCTGTTTGTCAGATCAGCTACATGGAGTTTAGTTTGAGTTGCTATTCACTTAACCCAGCCACAGAGACTCCCTGTTTGAAACCACAAATGCTGTTTGTACTGAGAAGGCCATCCATGGCTTCTGAAACCCAGCTATTTCATTGGCACCTTTCAGCTCCATGTCCTTCCATTACGAACTGGTTCTTCAATTAGGGGTGAAAAATGCAAATATACCTCTTTAAAAAAAAAAAACCTAAAACATAAACCTCTGTAGTTAAAGAAAGCTCAGTGTGTGCCTTATGTTTTTCATCCACTTTCTTGTCCCTTCAAATACCTAAACTGACCCAGTCAATTCAGATAAGAACAAATACATTTTAACGTAAGAAGGAAATCTCCTTTTTTTATGAAGGATACAAAGAAGACTAAAATACCATAGATTTTTCCCTATGAGTAAAACTGTCCAGTGTCTGTGTTATAAAAGTGTATTTCACTCAGTTTAAATTTTATGGTTGTCTAGGACAACTTCGGTTGGAAAATATTGTTTCTTTGTTATTTTAGTTATAGATCTCTTTTGTTTCTCCTCTTGCACACTATTCTTGGCCTCTGACAGACTGACTCAGGGCTTTGTTGAACTTTGGGAGAGATTGGTTGGTCAGGAACAAGGGTACTCATGACCTCCAGTAGCAACTGCCAGGTTCCAGAGAAACTTGTTTTATGAAGATGTAAAAGAAGTATTTCCTTCAGGGCTGAGTTCTCCCAACTCACTGTTGGATACTAGTTATAAGGTTAATATATAAGAGATTGTAGGAAGTTTAGAATAATGTTTAGGCACAGACTTTACAACCCCCGTCCCCAGGAACACCCTTATCCCCAGGGAAACCGAAGTGTATCCACTGGGATGAGCATAGTTTCCTCTAGAATTGCTAGTTGTGTGCTTGGTTTTTGTAAGTCATAGCCCTGATATATTGCACCAGTGGCTCATACAGCATTTGTTAACCTTGGTTTCATATCAGAGATTCTTTTTTTCTTCTTGCCTTAAAGTTTATCAACATATTATTATGTGATCTTTCTGCCAGACATATTAATATTATATATATTTGTTGGCTGTTAGAAATTTTCTTTACTGCTTGTGTATTTATTATACAATTTCACTCCTACTTAATGGAATAATTAGATTTGATTTGAAAAGTATTACTATCTGAATTTCAGATATTCTGAGACTAGATTAATAACTTTATTAGAGTGTGAGCTTCCCCAGGGGGAAAAAAGGCTAATATCTTGAAATATTAATTAGTGCCTGGTACATAGCAGTGATCAATAATTGTTTATTGGGTTCAGGTGAGGTGGCTCATGCCTGTAATCCCAGAACTTTGGGAGGCCTGAGTGGGTGGATAGTCTGAGCTCAGGAGTTCGAGACCAGCCTGGATAAGATGGTGAAATCCTGTCTCTACTAAAAATACAATAAATTAGCTGGGCACAGTGGTGGGCACCTATAATCCCAGCTACTCAGGAGGCTGAGGCAGGAGAATTGCTTGAAATCAGGAGGCAGAGGTTGCAGTCAGCTGAGATTGTGCCACTGCACTCCAGCCTGGGTGACAGAGCAAGATCCGGTCTCCACAAAAAGAAAAAAAAAAGAAAAGAAAAAAAAATTGTTACTGGTCTTAGTTTCAGTGAACTAGGCTAACATTGTGTTTTTCTATTTTAACTACTACATAAGGCATGATGACATTTTTGTGAACATGTCATTTTGTCATTATGAAACAAAAGTAATAAATACAATCTATTTAAGCTATTTGTAAATTTCAGCAAATCTAAATATTGTTTAAATTTTTTTAAAGCATATTCCCTGGCTTCTTACTCTCAGATTCAATAGTACTGAGTGGGGCCCAGGAACCTATATCTTTAAAAGCACAAGAGGTATTTGATTGAGATGGTTAGCACATTACAATTGGAGAAACTCTAATCTACAGTGTACTCTGGAATGTTTCTGTGCATTAATGAGATTTTTAAAAAGACTTGGTCTATACCAGTCCTCAATTACATAGAAATTTTAAAATACCTATTAAGTGTATACTCTGAGCATCATGAACAGTAATATTTTCATAGAAAGTCACCATAAGCAGTAATTACTGATTATGTTTTTAGATGGTTTCTTGTGTGTGTGCATGAGACTCATCTAGTCAGTACTATTAATGTAGCAAATATTTGTTAAATTTTTATGAGTTGCCAGATACTTTTAATGAGCTTTATATGAATTAACGTATTTGAAGCTCCAGACAACTGTATATGAATAAGTAATATTATTAATCACACATAACAGTTAAGAAAACTAAGGCATAAATAAGTTAAGTAATTTCCTTAAAGTCATAAACTTTGTAAGTTGTTAACAGCTCAAAAATAGTTGATTTTGGATTAAGGCAATGCTTACATAAAAAAGTAGGTACAAAGTGCTCTTCAAAATAAATTAGGGAGATCAAAGTGAAACTAAGTTTGTGAGTATCTGAGTTTGATAGTAGGTAAACTTTCTACAATTAATTTTGTAAATAGTATACCAATATATTATTTCACACTGGAGTTTCTAGAATAATTTTGAGTCTGTTTTGTTTTAAAGTAATTAACGCAAAACTAGGGGCAATGTTTGTTTCAGATTTTCTGACATTATTATAGAGGGAATATTAATTCAGATTATCCCAAATCTCTGATGTGATTCCAGAAACCACAGGTAGAACAAAAGTTACTGCAGCAGGAGCTGTGGCTCAGGGGTCCCAGGGAACAGTCACAATGAATGACTATCTGAGCTTTCTCCAGCTGGAAACGCCCTGTTAGACCTGGAAACCTTCTATGCATTACTGTCATTGCTTTTTTTTCTTTTCAAATTTCTCAGCAAGCATTGACTGAGGACCTACCCAATACCAGAAACTGCTAGCTTTTAAGTTATATATAATCTTACTCCATCCTTACAACCATGCTCTGTGGTATGCTATTCATTATTGAATAGCATATTGTGGGACATTTTATGTATTTGAAAACTGAGGCTTTGTGCAATTAGGTAAATTGCTAACAAGTGGCAGCCTCAAGATTTGAGCCCAAATGATTCCGAATTTAAGGTTTCAGCCCATCTATAACCATCTTAAAAAGTGGTATTTGGTTTTGTAATGATGGCTGAAACTTGGAGTCCTTTGTGGGTTTCATAAAGCAGAACTTAAAGACCTTACAAAAGCTTTAAAATGAGTATGTTTCCCACTACTCTTTGAGCAAATATTCATATTCACTAAAACAATGTGTGTGGGGGTGGCTGTGCTGGTAAGAGGCATATTCATTCATTCAACAGGCTGAACAGTACTCTATACCAGGCACAGTATTAGGTACTGTGGTGCTAGAAATAGAACAAGGTAGACATGGAGCTTACACTCCAGAAAGAAACATACATCAAGCAAATAAAGTTGTAATAATCACTATGTAGAAGAATAGGGTTTTTAAAAATCTAACATAACACAGAGAGCCAAACTAGCCAAGACAGTGGCATTTAAGGTGAGACTGAATGAGAAATGTGAGGTAGCCAGGCTAAACGATAAATAAGCAGAATTTTTCCAAGAATATTTTCTCCTTCATAATCTCCTGCTTTAGTAGGTTACACAGTTTTGCTTATGATGTGATCAAATTTATCTCACTACTTATTGTGTGTCTATGACCTTCCCAATCAGCTCAGAGTGACTTCTGCACAGGGGAAGTTTAGGAACTAATATTTTGAATACAAACTAAATCAAAGAAGCCTTGAAAAGTTTAAATGCTTTTTCCCCAAACACTGGCAATCACATCAAATGTACCACATTTACCTTTAAGAAAAATTCAACATTTCGTTTACTTTTTATGATGTGTTTGAAGTCTATAAATCTCCATTGTACATTTTCCACAGAATCCACTTCAATCCCATTGATATTAAGGAAAGTACATGAAGCACTCTGGCCCACTAACTGGGGAAATCAGAATGCGACGGAAGAGTGGCCAAGACTCAGAGTTTCAATTCTCTTCCAAGGGAAACCAAATGAGAAAAATAATACATCATAAAAGCCTGAGTTCTGATTACAATTCTGGAAATAGGGATGAAATAAGATATTTCATTTAAAAAATACTGTGCCTTGAATTCCAAGCTCAATCTAAAAGGTTATGCAGAGTGCACCCTATCACCCTTCAATTTCGGCTCCTCTAGGGTTCCTCTTGGGGTTCAACACCCACACATGTGGACATTTAGAGAAACTGAGTCAAGTACCTTTGTACAGGTCATGGGTTAGGTTCATTAGTCATCTGCTTAATTTATATGTGCCTGTATTTTAAATTTTGCTTTTCACAAAATTAATTTGTCTATATTCTCCCAAGGCAAATGTTTCCCCTATATCGTGGCCTCCACTGTAACTGTGATGTGACGTTGTGGATAGTAGGTTAAGAGACAAGAATCTGGCTTCATCCAGTGAGAAGTTCTATTGGAAAATCCTAACAAGGCCTTGAAGTTTAGAATCATATGCGCAGCTTTAAAAATACTCCATGCCCAGCTCCCAGCACCAGAGACTCTGATTCAATTAGTTTAGAGTGGCACCTTGGCAGCAGTTTTAGAAGGACTCTCAGGTGATCTAATGTGCATCCAGGTTTGCAAACCAGTTTTATGAATTTTGGCCAGTCCTTTAACACTTCTCAGTTGCAGTTTTCTCATTTATAAAATGATTCCTAAAGCATTTTTTTTTTCTTTTGAGACAGAATCTTGCTCTGCCACCAGGCTGGAGTGCAGTGGCACAGTCTCGGCTCACTGCAACCTCTGCCTCCTGGGTTCAAGCAATTCTTCTGTCGCAGCCTCCCCAGTAGCTGGGACCACAGGCACATGCCACCACGCCCGCATAATTGTTTTGTATTTTTAGTAAAGACGGGGTTTCACCGTGTTGGCCAGGATGGTCTTGATCTCTTGACCTAGTGATCCGCCCGCCTTGGCCTCCCAAAGTGCTGGGATTACAGGCATGAGCCACTGTGCCCGGCCAAGCATCTTATTTTTTAAGATAAATGAATAATGATTATACATGTGGTCACGGTTTGGATTTTTTTGTGTCTATTCTGTCTTTAATGAATACTTATTATTTGTGAACTGATGGCACTGAGCTTGAGTTAATATGCATACTATCTGACCCTCTCTCTGGTCTGTTTACTGAGATTCAGTAAATACACTGATAGCTAACATTTATGGAGTGTGTGTTTGTGCTAGACATTGTGTAGTGTTACTAAAGTGACCTGCAGACCAGAGCATATAAACTGTTACAGGTGACAATGAGATACTCACAAAAATTAAAGTGAGTGGTTACTTTTATAGTCACTTGGCCTTCTGTTTGTATTTATTTACCTTTTTAATTTCTAATAATTTATTTTACCACATTCTATAAAAATACCTGTACGTAGCTGTTCAGGAATTTTTAAATCCCTCAAAACTAGACTTTTGAGGGCTTTAAAAATAAGTGTGAGCTAAGTGTGAGAGGCAGTGGCATCAAAGCCCTTACAGCGGTTATCTAATTCAGTTCTCACTGGTAATTCCCATGAAACAGTTGCCCATTTTACAAATGAGGAGGCTGAGGATTAAAATGATTTGCTTAAGGTTGCACCATTAGTATGATTTATAAGTCAGAAAGGTTTGAACTCAGAAAGCCCTGAATCCAGAGCCCAGAGCTACGAAAGGACTTGGAAATTACTTCCAATCAACTTGATCCTGGCATGGAGGGACCCAGTGCCAGGGACAGCCACTTTTGCACAGAGTAACCCAAATTGTTCTCTGTGTTGGTTTTAACCTTTATGCATAATTACAATTGTCTCCAACCTTGTGAACTTTAATTAAGTGGCTATAAGAAGTCTGAAATTTGGGTTGTCTAGATATGCTTATAAAACTAAACCAGAGCTAAATGAAAAGAGACTGTTTTAAATGAAGAGAGTGGCTTTTAAGTGGCAAGTTTGAATTTTTTTTCTGCTACTGGGAAGATGAAATTAGTTTTAAAAAAATAAAGAAATTATTTTTCTACACACTTGGTCATCTATATGTTAAATTTTAAGCTTCCTAACGATGTATGGTTGGGTTTTTAAAATACTCTCTTTGTAGTCTAAATAGGAATAAATAACCTCTTGGAAAAGTTTCTAGACTTACTCCAAGAAAATAGACTTTTACCCTAAGATATTTTCCTCTAGAACTCTACTTAATATCCAAAAGATGCAAGATAAAAACCACCGGATTTCTTTTTTAACTTATTTTAATATTTTTAGTTTAACATTCAATTTAACATATTTAATATTGAATATTTAATGTTTAATATTTAAAGACCATGTTCACTTTCATATACAGTAATTTATTAAAAAAATTAAACAAGTTTTATCTTACATCTTTTGGAATGTTGTTTAAAATCAAGTACTCTTTCCTATAGCATGAAATATTTTAGATTTGGTTTGTATATACATTTTCAGAAATTTTCCTATTATGTAGAGTGAGAGGTACTAGTAATGTCTCTACTAAAAAATACAAAACTTAGCCGGGTGTTGTGGCACACACCTGTAATCCCAGCTACTTGGGAGGCTTAGGCAAGAGAATCACTTCAACCCAGGAGGCAGAGGTTGCAATGAGCTGAGATAGTGCCACTGCATTACAGTCTGGTGACATGGTGACAGAGCGAGACTCCACCCCCCCCGAAAGAAGAATCTTTTTATATGCCTGTTAAAGAATTCAATACTGGAAATAAAAAGAAGCATAAGAAATGGTTCTTTTCTAGAGGTGAGGCAGAATCTTTTCTTTATGAAGGAAGAATTCTGAAGCATGTGGGGAGCACGTAGCAAAATTTCTGACAAATGGCATTGAGAGAAGTGAGGAGGGAGTAACTAAGGCTGCCCCCTGCAAGCCGCTCAGATCTTCAGTTCCCTTCTTTGTAAAGACAGGGATAATTCCATTTACCACACAGAGTTACAGCAATAAATTAGATGGGCTATGGGTAGGAAAGTGCTTTAAAAGTGTACAGCAATGTTTTTATTTATGTTAATCACTTTAAAATATCTTAAGGATAGAATGATACACCTGTAAGTGTTTACAATTCACTGTGGCTGGGAGAGGCAGAAGGTTGTGCTTCCTGTGGAATGGTGCCTGTCAGATTTTGAGGTATGGTCCTTGCCATTGCCGTTCCCTCTATGATGCAGTGGTATGAGTGACTTTAGTTGCCCAGTGTGGCCAAGGCATTGTACATCTCCATACTTTGTGACACTGAGCTGTTCCACCTGTTGGGGATGCTCTTCATCCCTTTTAACTTTTGTTACAGTCTGCTCAGGCTGCCAAAACAAAATACCATAGACTAGATGGCTTAAACAATAGGAATTAATTTTTCATAGTTTTGGAGGCTGGGAAGTCCAAGATGAAGGTTCCTGTAGATTTGGTTCCTGGTGAGGGCTCTCTTCCTAGTGTGCAGATGGGTGCCTTCTTGCTGTGTGCTCACATGGTGGGTCGGTGGGAGGAGAGAGAGAGAGAGAGAGAGAGAGAGAGAGAGAGAGAGAGAAGATGAGAGAGGGAAGAGAGAGGAGAGAGATGGAGAGAGAGGGATGAGAAGGATAGAAAGAGAGAGAAAAAGGCAGAGGGAAAAAAGAGGGAGAGAGAAAAAGATGGAGAGAGAGAAGAGAGGGAGACAGAGATGAAAGAGACAGGAGAGAGAAAGTAGAGAGAGAGGGAGAGAGAAAAGAAGGAGAGAGACAGATGAGAGAGATAAGAGAGGGGAGAGAGAGAGACAGAGAGAGCAAGAGAGACAGAGAGAGAGAGAGAGATCTAGAGAAAGGGAGAATGAGAGAGAGAGCGCTGTTGTTTTTATTTCTCTTCTTATAAGGACACTGATCCCATCATGGGAGACTCACCTTCATGACCTCATCTAAACCTGATCACTTTCCAAAGGTCCCCACCTTCAAATGCCATTATATTGGGAGTTAGGGCTTCAATGTATGAATTTGGTGGGACACAAACATTCAGTCCATAGCCCCTTCCCAGTAGGTCTGTGAAACACACACATCCTTTAAGATTTTCAAATGTCTTATTGTCTTTAAAAACTTCCTTTATTAATACGAATAGAGCTGATTATTCTCATTTTGTCCCATCAGTGAAATAATTACATTCAATACCATTCTTGCTCTTATAAATATTTGTTGTGGTCACTTTGTACAAAATACTCTTGTCTTTTCATCTTGGTCTTCACTGCACCAAGTACCATGCTTGCATGTGCATGCAAAGCAGGTTAAACATTTTTAAATGAATTGCTGTAAGAAGGTGGCTCACTAGATAGCAGCCAGAAGAGTAAAGCAGCAGCTGGTGAAGTAGGATAGGGATCCATCGTCTGTTTATCAACTATGATGACTTACAAGAACAGGATTAAGAGAAACATCCTAGGCATTTTTCTTGAAAGTCTATCGCCTTGAAAATATATCAGCAGAAATTTCTGGGAGGTAATGTCAGAATAGTATTTGAACCAACCATGCCTTAAGGAGGAGAAAGCTAAATGTATTTAGCTTGATTTTAAACAGAAACACAGATTGCCTTTTAGAACTTGGAGTGCTTGCTAAAAGAATGCCGTTTTTTTTCAAAATTTTAAATTTCAAAATGTGCTAGATTTGAAGGTATGTTGATTCACTGGGTGTTCAATCTACAAATACAATGGCTTGTTAAATTTGCCCAAAGTTATTTTTTTGTGTTTCTCCACCTGCAATTTGTATTACTGAAATAAATATTACCAAAAGTTGACCTCTATTTGGTGAGTTCCCAGAATATAACTGTTCTAACAGGACCCTGTTGGATTGTCTATAGCTTAACAATTTTTATTGGCAGTTAAAGGAAAAAATGTAATCGTCTAACTACCTCCTGCCCATATCCGCTTTCACCCTTTCCAACAATCAGCCTGCTGTAGCAATGGGGACCTGGAAGAAGAAACTATTGCAACTTATCCAGGCCATTTGACAAAGAAGTGAGTAACATTGTGTGAGATGCAGAATGGACAATGCCTCAGAACCTGAGATGAGAAAGATCAGGCCAAGAGGAGATTTGGCAACAGGGAAGTTGGTCTCTTGGAACACATTAGAATTTCCAAGAAACAAATTAAATGTGATTTAAAGAAATTGGGAGTGTTCCTCTAAATTGGACATGAAGTGCAAATTGCAACCAGGGTTAAAGGCCGTGGATGGGACTCATCGTGGGCTCCATAGAAGTAAACGCTTTTCCCAACAAAGATTGCAGAGTGTTGTTCTAGGGTTTTTGTTTGTTCGGTTACTTATATCTTGTTTGTTATGCCTCACAGCTCGAGAATTTGAAGACATGCTTTGGATTTCAGTATCTGATGTCCAATGAATGTGCAGAAGGGAGGGAAAAAAGGTAGATTTTATATTTTCTAAACTTTGTAACTGATGTCAGCATCAGGCTGGCCTTGGCTCCAATTGTAGCTAGTCCTAAATGACCCTGAAATGGTCCTCATCCCACACTCTGGCTGATATAATGTATTCATTCACTGGCCTTCTAAATTTCTTCTTTCCCACAATTTGGCCCATTTGACCTGCAGACTCAGTCTGACCTCAGGCAGTGGGACCCGTCCTTCCTTGCTAGGAGGGATTAAAAGGTGTCTGAGTCTGGTCCATGAGGCAGCTGGGCATGAATCGGTCCTATTGTTAGTGCCTTCCTGAGCTTGTGCTCTACTTCTGATAACTGAGCCCTTACCCCCAAATTTTCCTGATAACCAGCTAAGCTGGTACTTCCTCTGGATCTAGGCCCCTATCTTTCTGCCTCTACATCCCACAACCGAATTATAGCATCTACTGCGAATCTTCCATTGATTCCTATTTTCTGGCACCACTCCCCCTATTTTGGTCAATAGTTGACCAAGTTGTCCATGGGTACCTGCTCTGCTTGCTTACACCTCTCTGGAGTTCCCACTTTCATTCTCCTGGCATCAGTCCTCAAGCTCAGCTTCTCCCTGATGGCTAAGACCTTCTTGGTGCCTGGCTTCAGACGGTCTTGCTTATTAGCCCCTGAAAACTCTTCCTGACACTTTAGGAAAGGCAAAAAGAAGAAAAGCCCTCTGCTTTTTCACCCCCTGAATAGCTCATGGATCTGCAGCGAGGTGTTGATAAGAGACTGACTTGCAAGGTCCCTCTTTGCAGCATGGAGTGAGAAAAAGTTTCATGAACCTGCCAGAAAGAAGGGGATATGGCAGCACCTTCAGTGCAGAATGAATGCTGCATTCTGAAAGTTGAAGAGAAAAATAAATTTATGGTTTATGTAAATGCTCAATAGAACAAGAAGAAATATAGTTCAGCATTTTCCAACAGCGGGATAGTTGGAGAGCAGCAGCAACTACTGACTCAGGTAAAAACAAAGTTAAAATTCCTTTATTTTGTATCTAACCTCCCCATAATAACTGATTAGCCTCCTACCAATTTATTATTATTAATATTATTTTTGCTAATTCTTTAAAAAATAGTGTATGTTCTGTTTTCACTCATAAGTGGGAGTTGAACAATGTGAACACATGGACACTGGGAGGGGAACAGTACATAATAGGGCCTGTCCAGTGGGAGGCAAGGGGAGGGAGAGCATTAGGACAAATAACTAATGCATACAGGGCTTAAAACCTAGATGAAGGGTTGATAGTTGCAGCAAACCACTATGGCACATGTATAACTATGTAACAAACCTGCATGTTCTGCACTTGTGTAACGTAAAATAAAACAAACCAACCAAAAAAATAGTGAAATAGTACATGCTCATGGTACAAACTCAAAGAAACCAAAAGAATATAAAGTGAAAAGTAGCTTTTTTTCTCTTACTCATGGCCTTCCAAGAAGTGTGATTTCTAAATTTTTTTTCATAAATAAGTCCTTTTTTTTTTTTCCTTTTAAGATAGAATCTCACTCTGTCGCCCAGGCTGAAGTGCGGGAGAGCAATTTCAGCTCACTGCAACCTCCATCTCCCAGGTTCAAGCTATTCTCATGCCTCAGCTTCCTGAGTAGCTGGGACTATAAGTGTGTATTTTTAGTAGAGGCGGGGTCTTGCCAGGTTGGTGAGGCTAGTCTCCAACTCATGACTTCAGGCCATCCACCCGCCTCCACCTCCCAAAGTACTGGGATTACAGGTGTGAGCCACAATGCCTGGTCAATGTGTACTATTTTTATAATTTAAAAATGTATATTTTAAATACAAACCAGATAAAATATATGGACTCATCTATGACTTATTTTTTTAAACTAATATAGCTCAGGCATCATTCTACTTAAGCATACATATTGTTGACCAAACACATTATTTTTTAACAACTCTCCAGTATTCTGAGACCTGGATAATCCAGTCCACCAACATACTTTAGATTCTAAATTCAGAAAACTACAGAAGAAAACAGAAACTGTAATTTGCTTGGAGACAAGTGTGCCAAAGGCCAGAATGCCTGAGTCAACATGCAGTTTTAGCTGGCTCTCAGTAGAGCCAATGTTTGAGAGAATGAGTTAAGAAAATGCTGACACCTAAGGAAGGAGAGAAAGAGGGTACATTGGAATTAAAGACCAGAGGGAGGGGTGCGATTGATGCAAATGGGTTGTTTGTTCATGAAGAAAGGATCCAGGTTCTTTTCCAGTAGTTTCAAGGTTGGGATACAGTTTAACCTCCCAGAGGTAGAGGACAGATTTTGGTTTTCAACAAGAAAAGCATGATTAAGAAACAGGGCTAAATATCATGGGATTTTAAGTCATGATTAAAATGATGCCATGCTTTAAGAGAAAAGCCAAGACAAGAATGATTTCATGGATATATCAGCAAAGCAGTATGCATTCTCCAAATATGAAAACGCTAAGATTTTCTACTAGGCAAGAATATTTTAAGAGCCTAGCTGCAGCATTTTTTGTTTGTTTATTTAGAAATCTCAGAAAGAAGAGTCTAGTACTGAGAGAGCACATTGCCCCTTTGTGTTTTTGTGGCAATCTTGCATTAACAGAAGCCATGGGTGCTGCATGTGTCACAGACCCTGCAAGCTCAGCTGTGGGCAGAGTGCTCAGGAGAACTCTCTGCATAGATGGCTATCAGCATAGATGTAGATTGCATGGAAGGAACAGCTGGCTCTCGCAGGGCAGCAGCCAACAGCAACGTCGTGTTTCATCATCCCTGCAAGTCTTCAAATCTGAGTTGTGTATGCTGCCGATTGTCCTGGTTGAACTTCTTGCTGGAACAGAGTGTCTAAATGTGTCTTCTAAAGTAAGAGAAAAAGGCTGTCAGGAGAGCACTTGCGAGGGAAGCAGTTTCTTTTGGAAATCCGAGGAAGGGAAACAATTTCAAAAGAGTTTAAGTCCAGGGCAAGAAGCTCACCAAAAGACAGACATTGTGGATGAAATAAGAGCTTTGTTCCCATCAGGATGGGGAACTGAATGCTTCATCAGGAAATGAGATGCTGCTGACGTGGAGAGATGCTGTCAACTGCAAGCAGATTCCTTTACTATGACCCTGTTTCTAATGATAACGTTTTCAAGGGAGGGCATTGAATAATTTTCACTTTGCCACTGTCTGTGAAGCCTGGTTCCATGGGGAGCTAGAGTGTTGCTAAGGCCAATTGCACGCAATTATCTACAGATTCAGAGAAATCTTAATTGAGGATTGGAGGAAGCAGGAAAATGGACATTTCCTCCAGTGGAATTTTCCTCCATGTTGATTTCAGATTTTGAGGATCCTAGGCTGGTCATTTGACGTATGGGTGCAGTTTCTTGTTCCATATTCCACGAAAGTAGCAGGAGCATCAAATCTAGGCTTTAAAGTAACATGACTGATTTGGGCCCAATTATTAAGTTCTAAGTAAAATTTCCACACAGATCTTTCTTAATCTATTTATAAAGGAGAAGACAGCTCATGTTTTATATCACCCCAGGGACAAATAAATTCTTTAATTGCTTGGGAGATTCAAAATTGCATCCATGGCTGAGCACTGTCCCGCCTTTTGGCTTGTTTCTGGTAGGTCTGTTTTAGGTAATGTGGCTTTATTTAATTTGGCATAACATTCTGTTGTTGCTGAACAAGAGGGAAGTCAGGTTTCTGATAAAAAATATCATATTATATTCTGGGAATATTCAAATGTCAGTGAAAAAGAAGAAATGCAGGTGGTGTTAACAGTAAAAATCTTCACATTTTACTCTTAAGAACTGCTACCACTCAATAAGCAAGTGGTGTCATGGAAAATTCAGACTTTGGATTCATACAGAGGAGTATTCATATTCCACTCTTACCAAGTCACGCAAATTCAAGCATATTTTTTTTAATCTCCTAATCTCGATTTCTTCCTCTGTGTGGTGGTGTTCATAACAAATAGGTGTTAATCATTATAATGCTTACAACATGCCTCATTCATGGCAGGGGATCAAAATATTGGTGCATGTTCTCTCCTTGGCAGATCCTCCTTCGTAAAATAAAAGTTCTGTGACAACCTGTGATATTTAGGTCCTCTTCACTTCAGACCCAGGATAGGATATGGGAGTTAAATAACTTCCTTTTATACACACTTATCTAACTAATTACCAAAAGAACAGTGAAGTAGTTATTTTTTTATACATAATAGAAGTATTATAACCTTGTAAAGGGTAGTATAGTTGTTAAGGCATGGAATTTGGGCTTAGGCAATCCTGAGTTTATAGAGGGGTTAAATGACTTTTCTGAGATCAAACATTGTATAAATTACTTAGCACAAGCATGCCTCAATGATTTGGGAGAAAAATAGCACCCACATTGCTAAGTTGTTCATTCACTTAAAAAAATTTATTGTTATAGGCTCACAGCAGCAAGCTAATAAAACAAATACAAATCCTGTCTTAACTGGGGCTAACACTTGAGTGGGAATGAACTGACATATAAACCAATGAATCCAGAAGACAAATTCAGATAATGCTAGCTTATATGAAGAACACAAAACAGAGTGATGGGATAGAGGGTGACCTAGGAGCAAGGAGACAACATGATAATTTAGCTAGGATGGTCCAGGAGGGCCTCCTAGAGAGAGAACACGTCACCTATATCCTAAATTGTGCAAAGGAGGCAATCTTGTGATAGAGTCTGGGGGAAGAGAGTTCCAAGGATGATGGAAAGCCACATGCAAAAGCAGTGAGCTGGGAAAGAATTTAGGCATTAAAGAAAAAGAAGGCAAGCCAGTGTCAGCAAGGGAGACACTAAAGGTTGGTGATGTGGGCAAAAGGGGAGATCATGGAGGACTTTGTAGGCCATGTTAAAAAACTGGATTTTACTCTAAGAAAAATATTTTAAGCAGGTTGATTGACCAGATTTACATGTTTTGAAAGATGACTCTAGATGATGTATGAAGGATTAACTTTAGACTTGATATATAAATGAAATTAGCAAATGTACCATAAAGGTCTTCATGCAGTGCCTGGCATACAGTAGACTCAATAAATGCTTGGTATTATTAATTATTGGCACTGACTGATTGTAGCTATGAATGTGATTGTGCTACCTAGAATAAACATGAAATGGTTAAAAACCAATACTCTAAACAATGTATTGACATTTTAAACCTGAACCTTTTGTTCATTATCTTTATAAAGTCTGGAGTTAAAAGAGCCTCTTGGGAGGCTGAAGCAGGAGAATCGCTTGATCCCAGGAGGTAGAAGTTGCAGTGAGCTGAGATCACGGCACTGCACTCCAGCCCAGGTGATAAAGTGAGGCTCTGTCTAAAACAAACAAACAAACAAAACAAAACAAACAAAAAATCATCTAGTCTATCATTAAGAAAGTGTACCTGAATCAACTGGACCCAACTGTCATTTGTATCCATGGTTCTGAAGCATAGAAATAACTTGCGGGCAATATCTCACAAAATTAACAGAAGCAAAAATTGACAAATGGGACTATGTCAAGCTGAAAATCTTCTGCACAGCAAAGAAAACAATCAACAGAGGGAAGAGAAAACCTACAGAATAAAAGAAAAATATTGCAAACTATTTATTTAACAAAGGATTAGTATCCAGAATATACAAGAAACTCAAACAAGTCAATAGCAAAAAAAAAAAAAAAAAGAAAATTAAAAACTAAGCAAATGATCTGAGCAGACATTTCTCAAAATAAGAAATACAAATGACCAACAAATACGTGAAAAAATGCTCATCATCACTAGTCACCAGGGAAACACAAATCAAAAGCATAGTGAAGTATCCTATCACCCCAGTTAGGATAGCTATTGTTGTCAAAAGGACAAAAAATAAAAAATGCTGGCAAGAATGTGGAGAAAAGGAACTCTTATACATTTTGGTGGGAATGTAAACTAGTACAGCCATTATGGAAAACAGTATGAAGGTTTCTCAAAAAGCTACAAATAGAACTACCATATGATTCAGCAATCTCGCTACTGGGTATTTACCCAAAGGAAAGGAAATCAGTATATGGAAGAGATCCCTGCATTCCCACATTATTGCAATGCTATTCACAATAGCCAAGATATGGAATCAACACAGGTATCCAACAACAAATGAATGAATAAAGAAAATGTGAGATATATATATAAAATGCAATACCATTCAGCCATAAAAAATGAAATGCTATAATCTATAGAACATGAATAAGCCTAGAGGACACTAAGTAAAATAAGCCAGGGACAGAAAACTATATACTTGCATGTTCTCACTCATGTTCAGAAGCTAAAAGTGTTGATCTCATAGAAGTTAAGAATAGAACAGATCTTGTATCTTTTAACAGATCTCTATTTGCCTCTTTGCCCTACGCTTCCCAGCTTCCCTACAATAGAAGCTGGGAAGGGTAGGGCAAAGGGGCAAGTAGAGATCTGTTAAAAGATACAAAATTACAGCTATATAAAAAGAATAAGTTCTAGTGTTCTATGGCTCTGTAGGATGACTATCGTTAACAATAATATATTATCTATTTTCATATAGCTAGCAGAGAGGATACTGAACGTTTCCAATACAAATAAATGATAAACGTTTGAGATGATGGATATGCTAATTACCCCAATCTAATTGTATGTATCACAACATCGCCATGTTGCCCATACATGTGTATAATTATTATATGTCAATTAAAAATACATAAATAAAAATGTTAAAAGCTTTTGTCCACATGAATGTTCCCAAAGTAGTCACTCAATAAACATTGGTTGAATGTCTTGGGTGCTTGGGTACCAGAAAACAGGCATATCTTTGTTTTGTATCTGCCCTGATTCTCAAAAATGGGGCTTCCTTCTGACCCACTCAACATAATGCTGTCAGATGATGAAACCTTCCGATTCAATCATATTATTTGTGCCACAAATCTTTCAAATACAGGCCACTGCTTAAAAAACTTGGGTCAAATACTCATCCTTATATAATAAGCCCTTTCCTATCATATTTCTACTTCTCAGTCCTATGACAAGAAGAGAAAGGAAAACAGAATTGGGAGGAGAAAGGGAGGAGAGGAGAGAACAGAAAAGGAAGTGAGAGAAGGGGAAGTCAAGGTAAGGAAGGAATGGGAAGGAAGAACTTTTCATGGTCAAGGTCAAAAAACAACATATCTTGTAGTAACTTTTTGTAGTAACTTCTCCATTGGTGTTGGAGTGTCCCTTAAGCAGTAGGTAATATTAACTCAGCATCCTCTTCCATTACTTCTGTAAACTTTAATGCCTGCTCCAAGTCTTTGGTGACCTCACAGGGGATTTATATTCTGATTGTCACTCTTGGCTCAGAGATTCTCATTCTCCTGAGTTGGTTCAGCATTCTGAACATCCTATTCTTATTCTACGCAGCATTTAACAAAGCCTTTTACTAGGATTTCTTGAGAAAATTACCCGTGTTAATTACATTGTACAAACGGCCACAACCATTTCCCTTCCCCCTTGTATCTACCTGTTTGTAAAGTGATGTTGCAGCTATTTGCATCAAATGTGGAGACAATTTCCTCACCTTCTGGATCTAGGCTACACTTGTGGCTTGTTTTGGCCAACAGAAGGCAAGAAGGTTATAATGTGACAGTTCAAGGTTAAGGCCTGGAGTGCTTCTGCTCTCTCTTTTGGAGTCTTGCCAAATCCATGTGAATGAGCAAGTCTGGTGTAGTTAGCTGGAGAATGGGAGATGGTACAATACAGAGATGAGCCATCCCAATTGAAGCCATCTTAGACCAGCCAGGGCCCAGCTGACCTAGCAGGTGACTGATACACGAGCTAACTGGTACATAAGGCCTTTGTGTAGCACAGATTTTACTCAAGCTTTGGGGGAGATGAATTTTATACGTTGTCTTAACACAAACAACTTAAGAGCAAATGTTAGATGTTCCTGTTCTTAAAACTGTACTGTGCTGCTGGTTCACCACCCCACACCCCTTCCATTTCCTCATTCAGAGGAGGCAATCCTCCAACCTCTCTTTCTCCCAAAGTCCTTGCATCTTTGAATGCAGTGTAATCCAGCCCTTTCTAATCCCTGTCACCAAATCCACAGAAGGACTTCACTCTGCATATTCAGAGTCACTTCTGCACTCCATTACATTTTGTCTCTCTATTCTGTCTCACCCTTCCTCCCTCACTGCAAGCTCCTTTCAGTGAAAGGGAGAAGGATATAACCATGTTCATGTTCTGTTGCTGATGGAAATTATGACAATTAGGACACAATTAGATGTTTTATAATTAAACGCTACAGTTAGTTACATTTCTATTAAATATATTCGCATTTTAAAGTCTTTGAGAAGTCCTACGGGAAAGACATGTGTTTTACTTTGGTTGGGCCAACATCTCACTATCATTTGACCAAGAAATAAACCCATCTCCACTTATCTTCAGCATGTGTGTGTGTGAAACACTTTATCATTCTACTAAATTACCTTTTCTTGGAGTGCATTTTGCAAAATGCTGTCCCTTCCAGCATGGTGTGATCCTCGCTTCCTCAGTAGCGTTAAGTCCAGCTCTGGCAAAGCTCCTAGTTCCTCAAACAGATCATACTCGTTTCTATCACGTTTTAATAACTCCATGTGTGGAATGTTCTCTCTTCAAGATTCATCATAATTCCCATGACTTCCATTTAATGTTTCTCCATGTTTCAGCCCATGCTGACCTCTTCTTTCTCTGACCTCTTGTATCTACCCCCACAACTCCCAGTGAGACATTTTCCTACAGAGTAACACATGGCTCTTTCTTTTCTTTTTTTTAAAGGACAGAGTCTTGCTCCGTTGCCCATGCTGGAGTGCAGTAGCGCAATCTTGACTCACTGCAACCTCTGCCTCCCAGGTTCAAGCAATTCTCCTGCCTTAGCCTCCTGAGTAGCTGAGACTATAGGCTCATGCCACCACACCTGGCTAATTTTTTGTACTTTAATAGAGATGGGATTTCACCATGTTGCTCAGGCTGGTCTCAAACTCCTGAGCTCAGGCAATCTGCTTGCCTTGGCCTCCCAAAGTGCTGGGATTACAGGTGTGAGCCACCACCCTGTCCCACCACACATGGCTCTTTCTAGGCACTACAGTTTCTTTCCATAATTAAAGCTAACAACTAAATCATAATATTTCCCAGGACAGGGACACTATTTTATACCCTAACAATCTACTTACTGAATCAAACTGATAATAAAATAGTGAGAATAATTATTTTATTGAGTATTTCAATGTGACTGGCTTTATACTAAGCATATATGTTATCCTATTTATTTTGAAAACAACCTCATGAAATATTATTATCCTTATTTTACAGATGAGAAAATCAGAATTCAAAGAAATGTAAATAATTTATTATTAAATGGCCAGATCACCATTCAGACCAAGATTTGATTCCACAACCAGCGTACTTTAACCCCTATGACATAGTGCCTTCTAATTACTATACCTTTGTTAACCAAATTTTAAGGGCATTTCATGCAGCCACAGATGTCTGCAGTAAATGTACACACGGCTTATTGAATTACCAGAATTCCAAGTTTGAGACTGCTTACTTTCCTACCTGAGTCACTACTGCAATTTTCTGCATAGCAGCCTTGCATAGAAGCAAGGCGGCTGTGCGATAACAAGAGAAGGGAAAAATACCATAACAGAATTAGAGCAATCATTAAAAGAAGCATTAGGAGTTTATTATGAGCCATAACAAGGAAGTCCACAGCCCACAAGCTTACCAGGCCAAGCTATACTTGCTATAATTATATCAGGCATGGTGATGGTTTGCACATTTATTGTATTATACTTTGAGATCATGTACAACATTTAAGTAAAGAAAGGCTTTTAGGAATGATATTAGTTTCAGTCTAAATCTAATTTTTGAAAAATAAACAATGCACAATACAGCTAAACCACACTTAAAAGTGAAAGTTGTTGCTTTGTATCTGCTAACATTTTTTTTTAGAAACTTAAAAATCCAACCTCCCACTACCCCCATCTCAAAAACTGATCTTGATTCAACTGTGGCTCTGACACTCAGCTCTTTAATTTGGTCTTTGCTGACAGCTGACTTCAATTTTTGCCTGTTTATGGAAGTAAATTAAAAGAACACACTGTCTGTGATCCAGTGGCTCTTTGTGGTGGAGTCTTATTCAGTTCCCAAATCAAAACCCAGAGAGTTGTCAGGAGGACTAATCCTTATGTAAACATGATTGCATTTGTAGCGCAGAGCATAGAGAAGCTCCAAGAGGCCAGGAGGAAGTATGTCACTTTCCCAGGTACTTCATGGAGCAATGTCTTTTGTTATTTCAGTTTCTAAGTAATGAATTTAGACCAATTCAGATGAGATTCAGAAGCTTCAGATAGCTGACGTTTGGGTGGTGGATTTATATAAACATGAAGAGTCCCTACTATTTACTGATTGCACAAGAATGTCCCTGGTGTCAGCACTTGCTGGGGGGTACGTGGGGGACAAATACCTGAAAAGAAGCCTCCAAAAAACTTTAATTCATATAACCCCCTTCAAATTCAAGAATGCTTTGGTAAAAGATGGGATTAAATCTCAGGAAAGGAGACTTGATTTTATGTACATATAAACTGATGGTATTGCATATGCTGTTTCTAGGTTTTCTAAACAAATGAGCAAAACCAAAAATAGAATTTTACTGGATGTTGAAAGCCCTTATTAAACCTATGCGACTTCTTATATGTTCCTGAAATCCCAAATCTAGGAAGCACCGGGTCGTAGTGACTATCTCTTCTCCCTGAGATACCGTCTTTTCGAAAATACAAGCATATCTCATTTTGTTGTGCTTTACTTTATTGCACTTTGTGAATGTTGTATTTTTATAAATTGGAGGTTTGTGGCAACCTTGCATTGAGCAAATCTATTAGCACCATTTTTTCCAACAGCATATGCTCACTTCATGTCTTTGGTCTTTGTGTCACACTTTGGGTAGTTCTTGCAGTATTCAGTTTTTTCATTATTGTTATATCTGTTATGGTGATCTGTGATTCATAATATTTGATATTACTATTGTAATTGTTTTGGGGAACTATTAACCATGACCACATAGGATGATGAATTTAATCGATATATGATACGTGTGTGTGTGTGTGATTCGGGAGCCTCACTCTGTCATCCAGGCTGGAGTACAGTGGTGCAGTCTTGGCTCACTGATACCTCCACCTCTCAGGGTTCAAGCAATTCTGGTGCCTCAGCCTTCCAAGTAGCCAGGATTATAGGTGCCCACCACTATGTCTGGCTAATTTTTATATATTGAGTAGAGATGGGGTTTCGCCATGTTGACCAGGCTGGTCTTCAACTTCTGACTTCAGGTGATCCACCTGCCTCGGCCTCCCAAAGTGCTGGGATTACAGTGAGTGAGCCACTGCACTTGGCCAACGTGTGTGTTCTGACTGCTCTAACAAAAGTCCATTTCCTCATTTTTCTCCCTCTCTTTGGGCCTCTATATTCCTTGAGACACAACAATATTAAAATTGGGCTATTCATGCTGCCCAAAGTAATTTATGGATTCAATGCTATTCTCATCTAACTACCATTGACATTCTTCACAGAATTAGAAAAAACTACTTTAAATTTAATATGGACCCCCAAAAGAGCCCATATAGCCAAGACAATCTGAAGCAAACAGAATAAACCTGGAGCCATCACGCTACCTGACTTCAAACTATACTACAAGCCTTCAGTAACCAAAACAGCAAGGCACTGGTACCAAAACAGACATATAGATCAATGGAACAGAATAGATACCTCAGAAATAACACCACACATCTGTAACCATCTGATCTTTGACAAACCTGACAAAAACAAGCAATGGGAAAAGGATTCCCTATTTAATAAATGGTGCTGGAAAAACTGGCTAGCCATATGCAGAAAACAGAAACTGGACCCCTTCCTTACACCTATACAAAAATTAACTCAAGATGGATTAAAGACTTACATGTAAAACCCCAAACCATAAAAACCCTAGAAGAAAACCTAGGCGATACCATTCAGGAGGACATAGGCGTGGGCAAAGATTTCCTGACAGAAACATCAAAAACAATTGCAATGCAAGCCAAAATTGAAAATGGGATCTAATTAAACTAAAGAGATTCTGCACAGCTAAAGAAATTATCCTCAGAGTGAATAGGCAACCTACAGACTGGGAGAAAATTTTTGCAATCTACCCAGCTGACAAAGGTCTAATATCCAGAATCTTCAAGGAACTTAAACAAATTTACAAGAAAAACAAAACAACAACAACAAAAAAAACTATTCCATCAAAAAGTGAGCAAAAGATATGAACAGACACTTCTCAAAAGAAGACATTTATGTGGCCAACAAACATATAAAAAAAAGACTTGGCCAAGCACCGTGCTCATGCCTGTAATCCCAGCACTTTGGGAGGCCAACACAGGTGGATCAAGAGGTCAGGAGTTTGAGACCAGTCTGGCCAATATGGTGAAACCCCATCTTTACTAAAAGTATAAAAAGTTAGCTGGGCATGGTGGCACAGGCCTGTAGTCCCAGATACTCAGGAGGCTGAGGCAGGAGAATTGCTTGAACCCAGGAGGCAGAGGTTTCAATGAGCCAAGATTGTGCCACTGCACTTCAGCCTGGGTGACAGAGCAAGAGTCTGTCTCAAAAAAGAAAAAATGCTCAACATCACGCTGATCATTAGAGAAATGCAAATCAAAACCACAATGAGATACCATCTCATGCCAGGCAGAATGGTGATTATTAAAAAGTCAAGAAACAATAGATACTGGTGAGGTTGTGGAGAAATAGGAACACTTTTACACTGTTGGTGGGAATGTAAATTAGTTCAGCCATCATGGAAGACAGTGTGGTGATTCTTCAAGGATCTAGAACCAGAAATACATTTGATCCAGCAATCTCAATACTTGTTATATACCCAAAGGAATATAAATCATTGTACTATAAAGACACATGTGCACATATGTTGATTACAGCACTATTTACAATAGCAAAGACATGAAACCAACCCATATGCCCATCAATGATACACTGGATAAAGAAAATGTGGTACATATATATCATGGAATACTATACAGCCATAAAAAGGAATGAGATCATGTCCTTTGCAGGAACATGGATAAACCTGGAAGCCATCATCCTCAGCAAAGTAACACAGGAACAGAAAACCAAATACCTCATGTTCTTACTTATAAGTGGGAGCTGAACAATGAGAACACATGGACACAGGGAGGGAAACAACACACACTAGTGCCTGTTAGGGGGTGGGGGGTGAGGGGAAGGAACCTGGATGACAGATTAATAGGTGCAGCAAACCACCATGGGACATGTATACCTATGTAACAGTCCTGCACATTCTGTACATGTATCCCAGAACATAAAGTAAAATTTTTTAAAAAGGGAAAAAATAAGTAACTACTAGATATTTGGATGTTAAGCCAACTTTTATGACTTGGATTAACCCAATTGTCCAAAGTGTATTATTCTTTTAATATACTGTTGGCTTTTATTTATTAATAATTTTTCCAGATTTTTATATTACTATTCAAAATACCAACATACACTCTTTTCTCTTTATTCAATTTTATATTACTAAATAATGGTATAATGATGATATAAGGATAATATAATTATATAATGATGCTATTCTGTCTTTGTAAATTCAAAGACTTTACTTATTTGCTTAAACTCAGTAAGATCTGTTTTTGAAATTAAAAATAAAATAAAATTAATCCATTTAGTGACCATACAATGAATGGCCTCTAAGTGTATTCAAGTGAAAGGAAGAGTCATACACCTCTCACTTTAATTAAAAATCTAGACAATCATTAAGCTTAGTGAGGAAGGCATGTGGAAAGCTGAGAAAGGTCAAAAGGTAAGCCTCTCGTGCCACACGCACAGTTAGCCAACTTGCGAATACAAAGGAAAAGTTTCTTGAAGGACATTGTAAGCGCTATTCCAGCAAACAGACAAATGATAAGAAAGTGAAACAGCCCTATTGCTGATATGGAGAAAGTTTTAGAGATCTAGATAGAAGATTAAGTCAGAACATTCCCTTAAGCCAAAGCCTAATCCAGAGCAAGAGCTTAACTCTTGAAGGCTGAAAGAGGTGAGGAAGTTGTAGAAGAAATGTTTGCAACTAGCAGAGATTGCTTCATGAGATTTAAGGAAACAAGCTGTTTTGATAACATAAAAGTGCAAGGTAAAGCAGAAAGTACTGATGGAGCAGAAGCATCAAGTTATCCAGAAGATCTAGCTAAGATAATGATAAATGTGGCAATATTAAGCAACAGATTTTCATCATAGATGAAAAACCTTCAATGGGAAAACGATGCCATCTAGGACTTTTATAGTTAGAGAGAAGTCAATGCCTACCTTCAAAGCTTCAAAGTACAGACTCACTCTCTTGCTAGGGGCTAATCTAGCTGGTGACTTTAAGTTAAAGCCAATGCTCATTTACTATTCTGAAAATCCTAGGGTTCTTATGAATTATGCTGCTTCCTCTGCCTTTGCTCTATGAATGGAACAACAAAGCCTGGATGACAGACATCTATTTATAATGTGATTTACTGAACATTTTAAGCCCATTGTCTGTTGTTTTCATACCTGGAATAGAACACTCATTCTGCAGCCCATGAATCAGGAAATAATTTCAAATTCCATGTCTTATATTTAAAAATACATTTCATAAGGCTGTAACTGCCATAGTTAGAACTTTGATAGAACTGCCATAGAATTTTGAGGTGTTTGAGACTCCATGGAGGAAGCACCATCACGTGTGGCAGAAATAGCGAGAGAACTAGAATTAGAAGTGAAGTCTAAATATGTGACTGCATTGCTGCAATCTCATTAGAAAACTTTAATGGATGATGAGTTGCTTCTTATGGATAAACAAAAAAGTGTGTCTTGAGATGAAACCATCTTCTGGTAAAGATGCTGTGAACATTGTTGAAATGACAACAAAGGATTTAGAATATTTCATAAACTTAGTTGAGAAAGCAGCAACTGGGTTTCAAATGATTGACTCTAATTTTGAAAGAAGTTGTACTGTGGGTAAAACACCATTAAACAGCATCGCATGTTATAAAGAAATCTTTCATGAAAGAGTCAATGTGGCATACTTCATTGTGTCTTATTTTATGAAATTACCACAGCCACTCAATCTTCAGAAATCGCCACATTGATCAGTTAGGAGCAGTCAACATTGAGGTAAGCCCCTCTACCAGCAGAAAAGATGACAGCTAGCTGAAGGCTCACATAATTATTTTTAGCAATAAAATATTTTTGAATTAAGGTATATACATTTTTTAGGCATAGTACTATTGAATACTTAATAGACCACAATATGTTGTAAACATAACTTTTATATGCACTGGGAAACCAAATTATTTGTGTGACTCATATTATTGTGATATTTGCTTTATTGCAATGGTCTGGAAGGCCTCAGGACATACTGAGGGTCTGGTTCCCGACCACCACAATAAAGCAAAACACAATAAAATGAAGTATGACTGTATCTTCTTCTGGGGCTTAGTTCCATGGATTTGCGGCAGATCAGCAAGCATAACCAAAAGTCCTGAGCCAGGAAGGAGGAACTGAAACGAGGTTGGTGAGTTTGAAACAGGTAAGGGCAGGTGAAAGTGCAGGAGCTGAGATGGGAAAGGTTGGCAGCGGTCAGGCGTAAAGCTACAGAAAGACTTCAGAGGCTGTTTTAAGTGAAATGGAAAGGAAAGTGCTATGGAAGGATTTTCAGCAGATCACTCTGAGTGCTCTGCGGAATAGAAGAAAGCAATGGGGTTGAGGGGAAACAGCTAAAGAGGCTTTTTTGGCCATCCTGGGAAGGAATGAGGGGAGCTTAGTCTAGAGTGGCCAGTGGGAACAGAGATGTTAAAATGAATTATACTCTATTTTAAAGTTTCTATATGATAGGTATTATGCTAGAATGGAAAGATAAAGTGATAAAGGACATTGTATGTGTGAATTTTAATTTTCAGGAATCTCAGTGTCTATTAGAAAAATTGATAAACAGAAACTTCTACTTGAGAATGTTAAATGTTAGCATAAAATCAAACACAGAACACTTTGGAAAGCATGTAGAATAGTAAACCAATCCATAGGAAAACCTCAGGTAAAATGTTGGTAATTAATTATCAACTATTTGTTGAGAAAGCAATTGTGTGACTGAAGTTGCAGCACTATATTAGAGAACTTCAGAGTTATTTCTACAGTCCACATTTCTGAATTTATTGATGAAGAAACTAGGGTTTTGAAAGACTAATGGTCTTGACTAAGAACATACAAATGGGTGATGACCAAATCAAACATGTAGTTATTAATGACTTTTGTTCCTGGTGGTAAATAAGAAACATGGTTCTTCTGTTCTAGCTTTCCTAATTAAGACAGAAAAATTGACAGTGACTATGAAGTTTCTTGATTGAGGACCTCAGTGGATGGAAATAACCAAAATGATTGAAATAACCAAAAGCGTGGGAGGAACAAGTTTTGCGGTGTAGGAAGGACACAGAATGGAATGGATTCAATTTGGAGGTGCCAGTGACATTTTCAAGTGATATTAGCAAGGAGAATCATTTTACTAAAAGGCCAGCCTCGTGACATCATCTCGCTTTAATTCCTGGTACAAATTAGAGCTAGAGACAATTTGCTTCTAGATAAAATAGTTATGTTAAATAGGGATATTATCATTGAAAGATTATTTACATTCTTATATGTGCTAACTACTCCCACATGAAGCAGGCATGGTGTTTTATCTCCTGGAAGCATAAGGAAAAAATTATTTTTGTTTCTTTTCTCGTTTTGGTTAATCTTATAAATCTGAGCAGCAGACAGTATATATTGTTTTAATCACGTATAAAGAGAGAAACATGCATAGCAGAATTTATTACAAGAAAAACCATTATACCTTCTTCCAAGATTGTTCTAGGTACTAGAATTGTTTAAAAATACAAATCTTGACGTCTGCTCAGTTCTCCTTTCAGTCCAGCTCATTCAATATTCACGGAATGTTTTCCTGGAGGAGGATAGTAGCAGTGACAGGATAGAGAAAAGAGGGACACCAACCCACAACAGGATAGATACATCCATCCAAGGAAATACAGTTCTCAATGCATGACTAATTAACTGGCTCAGTATAATTTTGATTAAATAGAACGGTCTGGCAATCTGAAACATACAACCAGAATCTCTGCATTTGAATATTAACTTTCCTAAAAGTGAGGCAAAGTCACAAGAAAACAAATTCACAGCAGAGATTGTCAAGTGAACACATAAATAAACCAATATGGTCACCACCAACATGACAACAATTTTTTGATACGTTTTGGAGCTAACACAATTCAAGCATTCCTTGATAAAAAGCATCAGGCTAGATATTCCTCCTATGCAATTAAGGGGCAACAGCCCTTTGGAAAGGATGAAACTTCCACTGTGTCACCCTGCTTTATTCTGATTGGAAGAAATGACTGAGGGTCAGGAAGAGGAGGGGCTCTACTTACTAGAAGAAAAAACAGGGGTCACACATGAACACACATTCCAGGTGCATTTGGCCATATGAAAGAGTTGAATAAAACTTAGAACGTGGACAGAAGGGGCTACTTTTGAGGTGTTTCTTTATCTATCTTTGTGATCTCTTCATGGAAAAAAACAGATGACTCAAATTGAGAAGAACTGTGATTGGGCAAACGGGGCAGGAGGTGGGCAAGGGGCTGGGGGGAGGGCTGGATTTACTGTACTTCATTATCTTCTTTGATGTTTGCAGTAAACATATCAATCATATCTCAGAAAGGGTTTAGGTCCAACACTCTGAAACGCATCTGGTTATCATTCCCAAGGGAAATTAGCCCATGCTGTGTCATTATCCTGTCAAGAAATCAAAGGCCCTCTTCCTGCATCAGGGGCTGTGGTTTGCCTTTGTTTGTCCATTTCTTTGTGACCCTCACCTGTGATTGGCTCGCCGTTGCCTGAACATATAACTATTACCACATAGCCCTTTTCTGGAGGCTGATTGGCTATATATATCCACTTCTCATTTTGCAGGGAATAGCCTCTCTACACACATTATGTGAATTTAATAATTTATAACATTGTTTATAGGGAGATATATTCTGCCCTTTCCAAGCCATCAACTTGAAATGATATTTCTATCACCCAACTTACGTGTGAATCAGCCACTTTTGTGCCTACTTAGCTTAACTTCCTATCTCTTCTTCATCAACAGTATAGCACTCCAGTGAGAGGAGGAATGTGGGTATGATAGAAGATGACATGAAATTAGCATAAATATATCTTCCACTGAGTCTTAGAGCTGGAAGTTATAATAAAGTCATATAGTAAAATTTTCTCATGTTGTATTTGGTCAAATTGTGGCCCAGGAACTCATAATTGGGATGATCATGTAACTTATTGTCCAATGTGAATACTTTCAGAGTGCTGGAGCTACAGGTATAAAATGGGACAATGCTGGGTGCACTGAGACACATATCCCATTCATAATCAAATTTGCTCAATGTGGTGAGTTAATGACAGAGGTAACATTATAAACCTGAGCATACTGAAGGAATTTGTTCTTATAGTACACTGAATAAAAAGAAATATGATTCATGCAACTTAAAGAGATTTTTCATTAATAGGTTTTTCTATAATTCTGCATTAACACAACAAAAACATATTTTCTATGTTAATTTAGTTTTATACTAAAGCTAATTTTCAAAATATGTTTGTTACTGTTTAATAATGATGAAATTCATATTGATGATTATAAAATTTATGAAGTTTTATTTAAATTAAAATATAGAAAATTTACTCTTCCATATTTTGAGTAGTTATGAGAACCAAATGGACCTGAAAATTCTTGGCAAAGTATATACCTATAACAAAACCAAATATCAATAAATTATTATGAGATATAAAATAAAAATCAGTAAAATCAAAGAAAAATATCATAAAAGAACATCTAGTAAGTCACAACCATAGAGTTTTCAAAATTATTCATGAGAAAATATATTAAAAAGTGGTAAAGCAAAAAAAAAAAAAAGTGGCAAAGCAAATTTATTTTAGAGAATACCTTTATTGACATATTCTAGCATAAACATTGACACATTCTAAACTATCATGATTGTAGTCATGTAAATTTTAAGCTATCTCATGGTTGCAATAAGTCACCTTGAAAGCAAATAAGTTTGAAGTGACTTAAGTGGTGAAAACTGGAAGAATAAAGATACCAGGATCATAGTCCAACTTCTTGAGATTCCCTTTCGTAGACCCAAACCATTGACTCTTAGCAATTAGAGTTAAGCATTATTTTCCTTTCCTTTGAAGTACCTGGCAGCTGACCTGGTGGCCAACTGAAAATAAATATTTCCATTGCCTTATTCAAAAAACAATTCCTTACATTAGAGCTCACTATAAAGCAGAAATCACTTACTGCAATGTGAGATGCAAACTTGGTACTTGTCCAAGTAAGTGAATTATAAAAAAGATTGTGGGTTTACCCGCTATGATTTTAATATTTGTCCCCTCCCAAACTCATGTTGAAGTTTAGTTGCCATTGTAACTGTATTAAGAGGTGGCACCTTTAAGAAGTGATTAGGTCATGAGGTCTCCACCCTCATGGGCAGGATTGGTGACATTATAAAAAGGTGAGCTTGGCCCCCCCTCTTGCTTTTCCCTTTCTCTCTCTGTCTCCCTCTCTGTTTACCTTTTCCCCTGCCTCTCTTTTTCTCTTTTCCCTTCTAACTTTCTGCAATAAGATGACTCAGCAAGAAGGCCCTCTTCAGATGTCAGCACCTTGATGTTGGACTTCCCAGCCTCCAGAGCTGTGAGCCAATAAATCATTATAAATTACTCAGTCCCAGGAATTCTGTTATAACAGCACAAAATAGACTAAGACATTACCTTAAATCAGCATGCAAAAATAGTTGCTGGAAGATCAAAGCACCTGATAGATTCCTAGCAACACAATTATTTTTCCACAATAATCAGGTTGATAAACAGATCCAGGGTGTTTGATATTTGGATAGGAAATGTACCTCTCACATTTTTACTATCACTTTTTAAATACTAATTTAAAGAAATAGTTATGGACTTACTAAGGGGAAAAAAAGGACTGCTCCACCAAGTTAAAAGGCCAAAGTTTGATATTAGTATTCCTTGAAAGTGAAATATCCATTAGAATTATTTGGGGACTTTGCCATTTTTCTGGACCTCACCCACAGATATTCTAATTCTGTAGGGATAAAGTGAGGGAGACCAGGAATCAGCACTTTGGGGAAGTACTGCTGAAGTTCCATTCTGCAAGGTGATTCTGATGAAGATGGTTCATACCCAGTGGTTTAATGTAGAAATAGGAAAGTGCTTAGCTGCTATGGCAAGTTTACCTGTCTGCTCTGAATGATATTTGCCAACAGGTTTTCTTCTAAGATTTTATACATTATAAGAGCTTTTAAAAATATATTTTGTTAATTCAGGGTAAAATATTTTAAAAGGTTATTTTATTAGGTATTATAATCATGGGAAATATAAATATATAAACTACGACTATTTTGTCATACAATAGGAAGTGTGTGTGTGTGTGTGTGTGTGTGTGTGTGTGTGTGTGTAAGCTGAACATTTGGACACACCCATTAATTTTTTTAAAAAGCAAATCTCTGGTAAAAGTTGATTTGTAAGTAGAAGAGTAGTGGTTTAGGTATTCTATCCTCAAATATACTACTTTTCCGTGGACTTTAAAAATATGCTTTCTCTTTTAAAAATTGAAAGAACTCATTTGGTTTTTCTTTTAACTGTATAAATCTCTCCTCAATAATATAATAATAATAATAAAACATTGAAAAGGATCATGAAAAACAATGGAATACAATCTCAAATAACTGACTTTTTAAAAAGAAATCAAAACTGGTATAGATAAGAATGAAAAATGATTTTGAAAGTTCTACAGGAAAGTCCTAGGAACTGGAATTGTTTAGTCTAGAGAAGGGATTGTTAGGGAGTATTTTAATAATATCATTATAATAAGACTAAAAGTAGGTTGTAATGAGAAGAAAGCTAAAAATTCTTCATCTTAACTGGACAAATAAAGTATGCTTCTTGGTGATTTTAGAAGCATTAATTTTATCTTCTTAATAGAAACTTCCTCTCTCATTTCTCTCCTTCTTCCTCCCTTAAATAATGATTTAGCGTCTATTATGTGCCAGGCACAAAGGAAATGCAGTTGGTTTAAGTTAAATATATTTGCTTAGGGAAGAGTTCGTGGAGAACATTGTTTGGCTCTTTTAATGTTTTATAAGAATCTGCATATAAAACAACTCATGGCATACGTTGCAGGGAGGTTTCTCACAAAGACCACTTAGTTTGGGAAATTTCAGTCTAATCTTAATTTTGCTAATCTCTATCTAACAAGAGATTCCAGTAACATAATTCAATTTCAGAGTGTAAAATAGTACAGAAATTCTCAATTCCAGAACAATGGAGAGGCTAGTCGAATTTTTTTCTGTTACTAATTTCACTGATAGCACTTGGGAAAGATTATGAAGTCCATTTGGCAGGCTTTTCTCTGTAAACTGCTACTCTGTTCTTTCATTTAATGATCAAGGAACGATACTATTGACTAAGTAGAGTGTCAAATCAGGTTTTAGGAGTGTCCGATTCTACTTTTAGTGGTTATTGATGAGAAATTAGTCTGAGTTACATCTCTTTTTTCTCCTTCATTGGCCTTCTTATAACATATGTGCTCTGCTATATTAGTCAGGGTTCTCCAGAGAAACAGAATCAATAGGATATACACAGATACATAAGAGGAGACATTATGGAAATTGTTTTGCATAACTGTGAAGGCCAAGAAGTTCTATTATATGCTGTCTGGAGCTGGAGAACTGCGAAAGCTGTTGGTGTAATTCATTCCAAGTTCAAAAGCTTGAGAACCAGAGGATCCTATGGTTTCAGTTCAAGGCTGAAGACCTGAAAACCAGGGTCTGCTGGCATAAGTCCTGGAGTCTGAAGGCCTAAAAATCAGGAGATCTGATAAATGAGGGCAGAATATGACGGCCCAGGTTCAAGAAGTGGGAGCAAATTTGCACCTCCTCTGCCTTTTTGTTCTATCTGGGTCCTCAATGGATTGGATGGTGTCTGTCCACATTGGTGAGGGTAAATCTTCCTTACTCAGTTTATCAATTCAAATACCGATCTCTCCTGGAAATACCCTTATAGATACACTCAGAAATAATACATACCAGCTTTCTGGGTATCACTTCACCCAGTCAAGTTGACACATAAAATTAACCATCACACCCATTTTTAAAGAAACATCCCTATCATATGTAGGGGCTCATTTTGGCTCAGGCTAGAGCCTAGATAGAGCATTCTCCCAGGTGCTCTGCTGAGAAATGACTTTATTAGGCCAGTGTATTAGCTGGTTTTCACACTGCTATAAAGAATTGCCTGAGACTGGGTAATTTATAAAGAAAAGAGGTTTGATTGACACGCAGTCCTCCATGGCTCAGGAGGCCTCAGGAAACACACCATCATAGTGGAAGGGGAAGCAGGCACCTTCTTCACAAGGCGACAGGAAAAACAGTGAAGGAGGAACTTCCAAATACTTATAAAACCATCAGTGAGAACTCACTCACTATCATGAGGACAGCGTGGGGGAATCCGCCCCCATGATCCAATCACCTCCCTTCCTTACACATGGGGATTACAATTTAAGATGAGAATTGGTTGGGGACACAAGGCCTGACCATATCAGTCAGAAAATTGCTCTGCTCCAAAACAGCAACAACCACAACAATGCTTTCTCCGTTAAAAATTCAAAGAACGCAGTGGCAAATAT
Source organism: Sapajus apella (assembly GCF_009761245.1). NCBI lineage: Eukaryota > Metazoa > Chordata > Mammalia > Primates > Cebidae > Sapajus > Sapajus apella. The sequence continues at coordinate 31,995,178 of NW_022436943.1, read as the reverse complement.
GTATCATTGGCTATAGAAGGATATAGTAGTGAAGGATCCTGAAAGGAAGCAAAGAATGTTGGAGAAGGTGACAAGAGATAATAATAATTAGAACCCAAGAAAACTGGTAGTTGACATTGAAAAGTCTTGTGAAGCAATGACTAGAATTGGGTTCCTGGAAGGAAGAAGGGCAGGGCCAGGAAGTGATAAGCAAGGGGAAATGGGCTAGGGAACAAAGCCTTGTGGTCAACTGAGTGTTTGTCTTAGGACTTCTAGACATGAATGAGTGAATCAGTAAATGTGTTTTAGAAGTAACACACACACTTTAAGAATGACTGTACTATACTGCATCCCTTTATTTGTGTTGTACAACTAGAGGTTTTCAGTAACTCAAGCTTCCTCTGCTTACACTCCAAGTCAGACTTTTAACTTGGTCTGCAGCCTCCATTTCATGTCATACTTTGCCATCTAGTGGCTGGTCATAGCATAAGGCAATAACTTACTCTAACCCAAACTTAGATTTCCGTATGCTTTGTTGAAAACCTGAGACATTCAACTTTGTAAAATGTAGTATCTTATTTGCTTTTGTTATATGCTGTCTTGCTCCAAAGAGAATACAATGGTGGCTTAGCTTTGGGGTTGAAATTTCAGATTATAACAGAGCTGGACAAGTTTGAGAGAGTAAAATCAAACAAAATAATAAATTATCACATTATTTTTCTTAACATTAAAACATCACGTTCCTTGGTGTTTCTCTTCCATGCAGAGTTTATATAAACTGAAATCCAATAGGATTTTCTAACCTAGTTATTCTGGTTGGTTTATTTTATTATTGTGTGCTAAAATCAACCTGACTTTCATTTAATTACGCCAACTGGTATATATGATTTTCCCCATGCTTTATCAAGCTTTTCTTTCTTCTTCTGTATTCCTCAGTGAAGGAGATATCACTTGACATTTTTGCATCATTTTAAAAAAATCTAACAGGTTTAGATTTAAAAAAAATCAACAGGTTTCAATTCCTGTTGCCTCATGTGAGACATGACTCTGATCATTATTGAGTTAGCTTATGATTTACACAAAATATTCAGGAAACTTTTATCCTTGCTTCTACTCAGCATCATGTCTCTTTAGGGCTGCTTAATGCAACGTTTGTACTGCCAGGAACAGTTGAATGACAATTCACGTTTAACAGTTAGTGTATGCTGATGGTCAAACAAATGAAGGGGGAAATCTTTGTGTTGAACTATTTAAGTGACAATCTGAGAAGGACACAGTCTCCTTCCAGACTACATTTGGAGAACATGTTGAATGTGCAGGTTTTCGTTTGGTAGTTAAGAGCATGCTTTGGAGGGAATGGACAAATTTCTATTCCAATTCTTTTATTTTTACTTTTAAAAAGATGAGGTCTTGCTTTGTTGCCCAGGGTAGTCTTGAACTACTGGGCTCAAGTGATCCTCCTACCTTGGCCTCCCAGAGTGGTGGAATTATAAGCATGAGCCACTGCACCTGGCCCACATTCTGGTTCTGATATTTACTAGCTGTGTTGCCTTGTTTAAGTAATTTAACCCCTTTAAACTTTATTTCGTTTATCTGTCAAATAACAAAAAAGATTGTACTTGCCTCATAAAAAACTTGGGAGGATTAAATAAAGTAACTTACAAATAGCTTAGTCTTAGTACAGTGTCTTGCACACAGTAAATAATAAATAGAAGTTGTTATGATGATAGTGCTAATAATGTTTGGCCAACAATCTATGTTTTGCCATTAATTTCTGATTCTGCCTAAATAAACTCTTGCAATGTCAATCCTTGGTTTACTGTCATGTATCTATGAAATTCTCCTTGGGAAGCCTCTGCAATAAGCACTGTAGCCTGAAGAATGATCAGCATTTGATGGTCAAAGACATTTCATTGAGGAAAACATCTCAAAAAAGTAGAGTCCAAAGTCATGCACCCCGTTTATTCTAACACTGTAGGTCCTGGCTGTGCGAATGGGAATTGCCCATGGCAGGGTAGTATGCGAGGGAGGAAATCCATGTTTTAATCCTCAAAATGTGTTCTCAGTACCAGTGAATATTTGATTTGGATCAAGGATTAAAACGGGAACAAGAGCAACCTGGTTTACTACAATAAAGAAGCTCCATTACAGACTTTGCAGAAGATGGGAGCAGGGCGGGGTCAGGAGATGGGAGTTTGAGACTAAATGAGCTACCGGAAAGCAGATTAGAGCCTCTGTTCCACCATTTCCCAGCTAACTTGTGGCAAGTACTGAGCACTGTGGGATCTCCCTCTCACCCTCTCTTCTCTCCCTCTCTCTCCTCCCTCTTCCTCTCTCTCTCTCACAAGGTCTCCCTCTGTTGCCCAGGCTGGAGTGCAATGGTGCAATCTTGGCTCACTGCAACCTCTGCCTTCTGGTTCAAGTGATTCTCCTGCCTCAGGCTCCTGAGTAGCTGGAATTACAGGCAGCCAGCAGCACGCCCAGCTACTTTTTGTATTTTTAGTAGTGACGGGGTTTCATCATGTTGCCAAGGCTGGTCTCGAACTCCTAATCTCAAGTGACCCACCCGCCTTGGCCTCCCAAAGTACTGGGATTATAGGCATAATCCCCTGATCCCAGTCTGGAATCTGTTTCTTTGATATTTACAGGGAATAATGTGGGCTTTGGGGCATATCACAATGTAATGTGGAGTCTGTATCTTTGAGATTTACAAGGAATGATGCAACCAAAAATGCTCATTGGGTTGCACTGTCCTGTGAATGTGAAAATGTCATGACAGCAGCACCAACCTGTCCTGCCTATCACTGTGGTCTCTGTGTACATAGCACAATACTCTGTAAATCAGTGTTCCCATATTATTTGTTGAAAGAAAGAGTGAGCCAAAGGTACTTACTGCATTTCTCTTCCTGAACCCCAGAAATGTGTCTACAACTGCCTAAAGGACATTTCCAAATGAATGTTTGAAGTGTTGCACAAAATCAGTGGGCAAAACTGATCTCTTGCTTTTCACCACTATAGCCTGGATCTTCTGTGAAGGGCACTGCTAACCACCTTGTTGTTCATGTCAGAAACTCAATGTTCAACCTTGTTTTTTCTCTTTTTCCTGAACTCCTAGTCATATCTGGAATATGTGCAGCTTTCTCCTCCTCTACCCTTCCTGTTTCAGAACTCTGGACTTCCCTGAATCACTACAACAACATTTAAGATTGCTTTCCCCACATTCACTCTTGTTCTCCTCCATTTCATTCATGATGAATGACAGACCTCTGAAACGGAAACATTCAAGGGTACAGTCAAAGCTGAAGAAAGGAGCCATGTGTTATGGCAGGCAGAGTGCTGGGATGGAAGAGAGGGCATCTAAGTTCTGGTTCTATAACTGCCTGGATAAGTGAATTTGGACATCTGTCTCCCTCAATGGCTATTGGCTTTTTTATCTATAAAATAAAAACTTTGGATCAGGTGATTTCTAAACATATTTATAACATGAAAATTCAATGCTTTTGTTAAAACTTTCTAATTCTAGAGCAAATGCCTTTTATGATGCTTTAAAATTGATTTTAATAATAGAGCTGGTTGCAAATGACTTTAAATATGTATTCCTTAAACGCTTCTCTCCATGGTGGTTACAAACTGAATAATCCCCTAATCGGATTATGATTACAGATACAATCTGGTCATTTGTTCAAGTTAAACTCCAGTTTTTCTTATCTCATTTTACAAAAGTTGAATGAGATCATTCTTTATGTGCCTCTTTGCTTGTAATATAAAGACCTTCCAGGAGTCTTTAATCCACTCAGAAGTTTCTGTATATTTCTCTCACAAAATAACAATTAATTAGAAATTGCTTAATTGAAAGTAATATGCCCTTAGTTAGCATTGATTGATTTAATTAATTAAGAGTTAACAGGATGACATGGTTGCCTTAAATGTGACCACACCAATAGGTGTAGAGGGATAGAATAAAGAAAATAATGATTTCATGTTATTCATTGCTTGGGCGATATCTGAAGTTACTGTGTTAAGTCTGAGCATTGTATTTTGGAGGGCACATTGACAAATTACAATGAGTCCACAGGAGGAAACTGTATTGTTATAGAATCTACAAACCTTGTAGGAAACATGGTTGAAGAAGCCAAAGATATTTAAGCTAGAAAAGAGGAAAATTATGGGGAACACCGGAGACCTCAATTTTCTGAAGGACTGTCAGTAGCATAGAGATTTGGCTTCTTCTAGTGCTTCAACGAATAACACACTATTCCTGTGTGTTAAAAACACTCCCATGACTTTTCATTATTCTTACAAGAAATTCCAATCTTCCTATTCCAGGCTTTCACCCACTTATGTCTCTATGCCCCTCACTAGGGTCAAGACCTGTTTGCTTTTGGCTTTTTGTTTTGTGTTCCTTCAACACACAAAATTCGAATCCACCTCAAATATCTTCTACTTGCTGTTCCCTAACTAAACAAGAAACTACATGAACAATTAAATAAAGTGTTAGTAATGGGTACAGGTTAAAGACAGCAGATTCTACTCAATACAAGAAAGAACTGAGCCTCAGAACCCAAAGCCCAGTAGAAAATGGAGGTCTGTCCATCTGGAATAATTAAAGAGAGTGCTAATCAATTCCTGCCAGGGAAGTTGTAGAAGGAGAATTGGTTGCTTTGAGCTTTATTGGACAGAAACTCATCATAAGTTGCCTTCTGCCCAAAGACGAACATCCTGGTTTATGTAACAAACGAGTCCCAGCATGGCTAAATCCAGGTAATCAAATAATGTGTGCAGGAACATTATTTGTTCCAACCACAACCTCTGCTTCTCTCTGTGTTAGCCTCATTCTCAGGCAGGCTATCTCCAAGAGGAAGAAATGTGGCCTCCAGAAGTTTCAGGACTATATTCTGCCTGATTAGCAACTCCAGAAAGAAAGAAGAGAGTTGCTATTTCTTAAAAATTCCGGCAATAGTCCCAGGATTAGCTATATTTGGTTTGGCTTGGGCCACATGTCCACCCTCAGCCAATCACTGCAGCTTGGAGAAGAGATCCTTTCAACTGCCACTTTTGAGACTGATGAAAAAACACACCTCTCACAAAAGTCAGAAGTAGAATCAGCTTCACCGAAACAATATGAAATAAAATTGTGGGAGGAGTAGTTCTTCAAAATAAAATAAGGGAGTAGCTAACAAAATGAAGGGATGCTGGAAAGACAAAATATGAAATCTCTATTATAAATGGTGCTTTGATTCTACCAATTACTTTGGGCAGTATGACCATTTTCATGATATTGATTCATCCTAACCATGAGCATGGAATGTTTCTCCATCTGTTTGTGTCCTCTCTTATTTCCTTGAGCAGTGGTTTGCAGTTCTCCTTGAAGAGGTCCTTTGCATCCTTTGTTAATTGTATTCCTAGGTATTTTATTCTCTTTGTAGCAATTGTGAATGGGAGTTTGCTCATGATTTGGCTCTCTGTTAGTCTGTTATTGGTGTATAGAAATGCTTGCGATTTCTGCACATTGATTTTGTATCCTGAATCTTTGCTGATGTTGCTTATCAGTTTAAGGAGATTTTGGGCTGAGATGATAGGGTCTTCTAAATATACAATCCTCATCAAGCTACTAATAAACTTCTTCACAGAACTGGAAAAACCACCTTAAACTTCATATGGAACCAAAAGAGAGCCTGCATAGCCAAGACAATCCTAAGCAAAAAAAAAAAAAAAAAAAAAAAAACAAAGCTGGAGGCATCACACTACCTAATTTTAAACTATACTACAAGGCTACAGTAATCAAAACAGCATGGTACTGGTACCAAAACAGAGAGATAAACCAATGGAACAGAACAGAGGCCCTGGAGGCAATGCCACACATCTACAATCATCTAATCTTTGACAAACCTGACAAAAACAAGAAATGGGGAAAGGATCCCCTGTTTAATAAATGGTGTTGGGAAACTGGCTAGCAGTGTGCAGAAAGCAGAAAATGGACCCCTTCCTGACACTTTACACTAAAATTAACTCCAGATGGATTAAAGACTTAAACATAAGACCTAACACCATAAAAACACTAGAAGAAAACCTGGACAAAACCATTCAGGACATAGGCATAGGCAAGGACTTCATGACTAAAGCAACAAAAGCATTGGCAACAAAAGCCAAAATAGACAAATGGCTAATCAAACTCCAGAGCTTCCATACAGCAAAAGAAACAATCATTAGAGTGAAACAGCAACCAACAGAATGGGAAAAAATTTTTGCTATCTACCTATCTGACAAAGGGCTAATATCCAGAATCTCCAAGAACTAAAACAGATTCACAAGAAAAAAAACAAACAAACCCATTCAAAAGTGGATGATGGATGTGAACAGACACTTTTCAAAAGGAGACATATATGAGGCGAACAGACATGAAAAATGCTCATCGTCTGATTATTAGAGAAGTGCAAATCAAAGCCACATTGAGATACCATCTCATGCCAGTGAGAATGGCGATCATTAAAAAATCTGGAGACAACAGATGCTGGAGAGGATGTGGAGAAATAGGAACACTTTTGCACTGTTAGTGGGAGTGTAAACTAGTTCAACAATTGTGGAAGACAGTGTGGTGCTTCCTCGTGGACCTAGAAATAGAAATTCCACTTGACCCAGCAATTCCATTACTGGGTATATACCCAAAGGATTATAAATCATTATTTTATAAAAACACATGCACAGGTATGTTCATAGCAGCACTGTTTACTATAACAATGACCTGGAACCAGCCCAAATGCCCATTGATGATAGACTGGACAAGGAAAATGTGGCACATATACACCATGGAATACTATGCAGCCATAAAAAATGATGAGTTTGTGTCCTTTTTAGGGACATGGATGAATCTGGAAACCATAATTCTCAGCAAACTGACAGAAGAACAGATAATCAAACTCTGCATATTCTCACTCATTGGCGGGTGTTGAACAATGAGAACACATGGACACAGGGAGGGGAGCATCATACACTGGGGTCTTTTCAGGGGGGCCAGGGAGGGATAGTGGGGGGTTTGGGGAGGTCAGGGAAGGATAACATGGGGAGAAATGCCAGATGTAGACGATGGGGAGATGGAGGCAGCAAACCACATTGCCATGTGTGTACCTATGCAACAATCCTACATGATCTACACATGTACCCCAGAACCTAAAGTACAATTAAAAAAAAAAAACAAACAAATAAATGATGCCTTATTATGGATGTTCAGAATTTATATAACTGCAAAAAGTTTGGATTATCTGACTTCTAAGAATGTGTTTGATGCTCAGTGTTCTGTGATAGAGAGTTATGGGTTTTTGTTTATTTTGTTTTGTTTTATCTGTTGTGGTCCATGTCTTAAAAACATCCTGTCCTATCTGATGGCTTGAGATAAAGTCAGAATTATCTGCTCAGGACAAATGCAGAACAGGTATTAGGGAAGGAGAGAGGTCCCTGGAACCTGACTGAGACCAGAATGCGTACGAGTTATGGAACTTGCCCCAGCTGCAGAGACTGATCTGGAGGTTCCCCTCTGTGGCCCAATGAAAAAACACTGTCCTCTTCATCCAGAAATAATTGGAATCAAACAGTCGGGAGTCCTCATGTCACTCCTTGGCAACCTGGAATTTTTTACTCTGAAGCTAAATCTGTCAATGATTTCTTTGAACACTGCTACCTGATCAGGGGTTTACTTCTTTCTGTAAAATGTATCCAAGTCCCAGTCTGTGAGGACCTTGCTGTTTTCCAGATACTCTCAGGGTTAAATGGATAATAGCATTTTGATATACTACCCTTCTCAGTTTAATACCTTTATATTTCAAGATATCTCTTTGCCAGAAGAGTGTTCCAGCTGAATCTGAACTGGAATTCATAGTTTAGCTGAAAATGGTAAAATCATGAATGGATGATCCTTTCTTCACCCCACCACCAGGAATACTTTGCACAAAACAATGAGAAAGCTTCCTTCAAGAAGGATGTTTTGGGCTAGTCCCAGGAGCGGGGTGGGTGGGGGGAAAGGAGATGGAAAGGGCTTCATAGTCTGTGGCCCAGCTTGGTTCCAGGGACTATGTCTGACCTGATAGAGATGAAAGTTGCAGATGATTTTCATGAAGACCTTTGTGATTTATGGGAATATTTACCCATGGTGTTGCTGAGCCCAGTTGACAAAGTGAGATGAGTCGCTGTAGTGAAGTGAGAAGCATTCCTCAGTTCCGAAAGGGATTCACTTTGGCCTAGGGGCATTGTAAGAGTTGTGATGTCTTTTCTTTCACTGCTAGCATGTAAGGGCATTGTTTCAGCTTTTATGAAAGGTTTCATTTCAGAGCAATGGTACATATGAGTTGATTTGCTATTTAAGTTTGTTTCTGAAGCAATTACGAGTTGAGAGAGTAAAGGGACTAGGTGTGCTTTTATACTCCTCTTGCTATGCAGAGTCACTGTGTGCAGCCACTTTACTGACGGAAACGTTGCCACAGTTCCTTGGTTCAGCCTAATTTCAAATCTAGCCTCATTCCTAAAGGCCAAAGTTAGTTTCAATGCCTCACTCTAATGATGAACATTGATGGGAGCTTAAATGAAGGCAGCTACACTTGGGGTAGAATGAAGTACCTCAGGGACTGCATAGAAAAAAGGGAGGAACAAGATGGGAAAGTGAGGAGGAGGGAAGACCTGGTTGGCTTCTCAGTTTTGGTTTGAGTATCTGGGCAGATGGAAATGATGAATGCCATTTACCAAGTTGGGAACTATAGGAGGAGTTTTAGGCAAAAATCTCATTATTTGAACATGTTTATTGGTCACTATTTGAACATGTTTATTTCTATAAAATTCCAGTTAGTTTAGTTTTCAAGTGTAATTAAGATTTATATCCAGGAAGTGTGTCTGAGTCTCTATCTCTGTGTGAGCCTGAGTCTGTTTCTCTGTGTGTCTGTGGGTGGGTCTGTGTGTGTAAAGCTGGTGGGGTCTGCAATGAAGGAAGGCTGAGGAAAACTTGACACCAGAGAGTCAACTGGCAGAGCAACATTAGCCAAATAAGCCCATAATTCATTCCTCGGTGGGCGGCAAATATTCTCATTTGGGCAGTAGGATATTGATGAAATCGGGATATGGGAGAGATATGAAAATGATAACATAATGAAGTACTTCACTTCCTTAGGTTATACTTTGGTTTTTTACAATTCTACTATGTCCACAAAAATGCTCAGTGCCAACATAAGAAAAGTTTTTCAGTTTTTCAAAGAACGGTTGTGGCTTTGGCTGCCTTTGTGACCACTTTATTTATGCCACATTATTTTCATAAGTAAAAATAAAAGCCTTCTCTTTTAAATGTACAGAAGCTAGACAAGATATTTCATATCTAATAGAATTATTACTACAATACTAGCTAACATTCATTCACTGAATGCCTACCATGTGCCAGGCACTATTCTAGTTTCTTTAAAAATCATTTATTAGTAATTTAATCCACATTAAGTCCTTGAGAATATGCACATTTAATATTAATAGTTTCATTTTACAGATGAAGAAAGTGAAGAACAAAGTACAGTAACTTGCTGAAGATCCCATAATTAGCAAATATAAAGCTAAGATGTGAACCCAACTAGTCTGACTGCTCATCCCAGCAATCAATCTCATCAACATAAATGAATGTAGTAGGCAGCCTCTAAGATGCACCAATGATTCCTTCCTCCTGGTATTCAATCCCTTGTGTAATCCCCTTCTCTCCCATATGGATTGTGTCTAGAAAATTGCTTCTCAAGAATAACACACAGCAAAAATTAGGGATATTTCCAAGAGTACGTTCTAAGAAGACTGTGGCTTCCATCTTGCTCTCTCCTTCCTGCTTTCTCTTCCACTTTCTCTTTTACTCATTTGAAAAAAACAAAAACAATGAAAACCTGATACCTTGCTTTGAGTGGCACAATGGAGATACCTATAAGGCAACTGAGGCTCTCGGTCCAACACCCATGGGGAGCTGAATCTGTGGTAGCCATGGGAGTGAACTAGGAAACTGCAGCCTTAGTTGGGTCCTGAGATGACAGCCACCCGGCTGACAGCCTGACCACAACCTCAGGAGAGATGCTGAAGCAAGAGGCACCTCACCAAATCACACCCTGATTCCTGACCCACAGAAACCGTGGGCCATCATATTTGTTGTTTTAAGCCACTAAGTTTTGGACTGATTTATTACTCAGGAATAGATAATTAACAAAACACATAATAAATGGAAATTTTGGTCCCTAACTTTCTCCCTGAGCCTATATCTTACTTTGGAGAAAGAAGAAATTCTTGTCCCGAGCTATCTCCCTGGGCTTCAAGTGTTGTCTGCCTTACTTTGGAGAAAGAATGACAAAGAACAACAGCTCTGTGGCCAGTTTATCTTCCTGCCATCATCGGTATCTGCTTGTTAATATTACCGTGCTAAGCACCTAATTTCTTCTTTATTAAATAACGATTTCATTCCTACGAGTCATCCTCTGAAATAATGACCATTTTTAGCTTCTGACAGAAGCAGTTTTAGAAACATGGACTTTAGATTTAGACAGACCTGGGCCCCATGGAGTCATGAAGGAGTCTTCACCTGCCACACACCATTGTCACTGGAGAAGACTGCTAAACATTTTTGAACCTCAGCTTTTTCATTTGTTAAATGTAGTAATATTAATGTTAACATATTTTAAAAACTGGTGTGTGTGTGTTTGTGAGAGAGAGAGAGAGAGAGAGAGATTTGTGTTTTGCTCTTGCTGCATTTGCTTTTCCTCCTCTTCAGCTCTGCGGGAGTAAGGTAATGAGGATCATTGTATTCTCTACCATTAGGGAGCCCAACTCTGAACTTCTGGAACACAATCTCTTTCAATCTTTTCCCAAACCTCAGCTTATAAAGAGAAGACTGTAAATGTCCCTAGAGAGAGAGAAAAGCAGGTAGCTGGCGAAGCCCCAGACTTCAGTATGGGAGCTGGTGTGCCCACTGTGGAAGAAGCCATTGGGAGAACATGTGTATCTGAGAAGCCCATGCAGAGGAGCCTCCCAGCTCTGCAGGGAGTTATGTAGCCTGCTCATCTGGGGTGGCCCAGATAAGCGGAATAAACTGATTTTCAGGATACCACTGGGCATCTCAGCTGTAACCAGGGTGGCCCTCTTGTGTCCTTTGCTCTGCTGAAGAAACTCAGTACTTTTGTATCACTTACAGCAGGGGTCCTCCAAAATTCCTAAGAGGCCATGGCACAGACTGGTACTGGTCCATGGCCTGTTAGGAACTGGGTGGCACAGCAGGAGGTGAGCAGCAGGTGAGCGAGCATTACGCCTGAGCTCAGCCTCCTCTCAGATGAGCAGTGGCATTACATTCTCATAGGAGCACAAACCCCATAGTGACCTGCACATGTGAGGGATCCTGGCTGCGTCCTCCTTATCAGAATCTAACCAATGCCTGATGATCTGAGGCAAAACAGTTTCATCCTAAAACCCCTATCCTACCCTATCTGTGGAAAAACTGTATTCCTAAGAAACTGGTCCCTGGTGCCTAAAAGGTTGGAGACCACTGACTTAGAGGCAAGTAAAACTGTGAGAGAGTTAAATATGGATGGAGAATTAATTTCCTGCTATTTGGGCTGCATGGAATCTTGGAGCTAGAAGTCTGAATATGACTTAAAGATAGTAAAACAATAAGATACTCCTTATATACACAAATGTTGTTTACAAATCCACGCCTTGCAGAGAGACGTTGAATTTTCTTCTGGTTGGTACTGAGAGCCTTGGAAGAAGATTCAGAGAAGCCTTGATTGACAGGGCATCATTATTGCTCAGGATGCACATTTTCATAGAGGAACTGCTGTACTGCTCTTATTTGCCATGCAAAAAGCTGATTATGTTCTCCCTAGGGCTTGAGCATTTTTTTTAAGCTTTATTTATTCCTAGCCTGATAGTTGAACAAGATATGCTTGCTCAGATAAGATAAATGTGACCTTGTCCTGGGACTCAAATATAGAACTTGTGATTTTCATCACTCTTTGGGTTGCCATCTTTTAGGGTGAAGATTTTCCGAAAGGCCAAGATATCATTCTGTTTAGTCTTTGGCTTAGGATGACTCCCCAGAGGCCCATCATGGATTCCAAATAGAGTCATTGATTCTGCTTTGGGAGCTGTTTGCAAAGCAGCTTTAATTAGGTGCTGAGCCCTTTATCAGTTCCTGGCAACCCAAATTTGACATTATGTTCCCCTGAGAGCACTTCCTCGCTGAGTTCTCAGCTCCTTCCCTGTTCTTCACCCCCAAAGGCAGTAAGAGGTTGTCCTCTTTTGGGACCAATAGCTCTGCTATAAAACTTGTCTTTGAGTTCTTGGTGGTTCTAAGTCATGTTGCAATCTGCAAGCTGAAGTAAAGTTAATGACCTGATTTTTATAATATTTAACAGGCTTTAAGAGAGTTATTCAGAGTTGAATCTGGAAGCACTTCAACTCAGCTATTTTTCAAAGATGTTTATTTTCTGTATTTTTGGCAATGTTTTGCTTAGAAAAGCTGCTGACACACTCTCTCAGTGGTGGCATTCCAGACCCCTGCAGGAACCCTTACATGAGAAAAAAAGGCTGCATCGGACAGAGGGCAGACTTAAATAGAATGCTGGGAATTTAAATCAATGTAAGCACATTGGAGTGTGTTAACAAAATGAGTCTTTCTTCTTTGCAGTGCTGGAAAATGGTTTTACTTCTAGGAATAAATTATCAATATTTCTTTATGAAAAACAGCCATTACTTAAAGGGAAGATAAAGGAGATTTTGTTAAAAAAAAAAAAAAAAAAAGACTGATGCAAGCTAGACCACAGGACTCTTATCTTGAGAAAAGCTTTGAGATTTGATACTTAAAAGGATTATCAAAAGGAGATGGAATGATTTTAAGGTCTAACCCTGATTTAAAAAATGTAGGTGTTAAAATTGGCTTTCAATACTATGTAATAAATATTTCATAGCTTGAAAATTATTTTCTTAGTTTCTACTTTTTCCTTTTAAAGGGAATGGGCAAGTACTCAATTTCACTTGCTGGTATCTGCCTGAATACTGTATATATTGAGTGAAGGCTTTTTACTGTCTATGTTATTAGGTTGAAATGAATGGCCCTGTGTCTATTCAAATTTGGAGACGCATCTTGATTCTTCCATTACTAAAATAAATTTATATACTTTATTTGATAATCTAAGTCAATGAGTTTCTAGAGATTACATTTTGAATTATTTTCTCTGAAAATGTTCATTTTCAAGTGGATTATTACAACTTTGATCTGCACATATTTTCTCTTGAATTTGCTGATGTAAAGGAAAATTAGTAGTTACTATATTTTTCTCTTAAATATTTGTCTTTCTAAACTGATTTGAGTAAATGTTAAGAACAGAGGTAAGAAGCCAAGACTATTTAATATTCTTTGTTTCACTATAGGTTATTTACTGGGGTTGTATTACATATTATACATTTTTTTGAAAACAATAATTATGTTTAATAATGCTTTACAGTTTAAGATATTTCACATTATTCTTACAGCATGTACAAAAGCTAGACCCAGAATTAGCTGACTCTCCAAAGGCCTCTCAAAAATTTCATAGCAAAGTCAAGGCTTAAGCCAAATATCTCCTTCCCTAAATCTACTATGAACTCTACCTATTGGTAAACAGCCCTGCCATTCTCCTAGTCACTAAAACAGAAACCTGGAAGGAAGAGTGAATTTTTTTTTTTTTTTTCTGTTACCTTCCCTATTCAAGGGACATTGTCTTCACTGGCCCCCTTCCCGCTGTCACTGTTACCACTTGACCATTATCTGGGCCCACACACTGGTGTCCTGTCTAATTTTTCTGCCTAGAGGTACTCTTTCAAAATTACATATCTGGTTAAGCTATTTTTTAACTTAATTTCCTTTAATAATTATCTATTACCTAATTCCCGAACATCATTGCCTAATTGGGTAATATTTTGATACTAACTGGTTTTTCCTTTTATTTTAAAAGAAAAACTTTGCCATGTGAATGTGTTCAAACGATGAAAAGAGAGAGAAAATAGTACAATAGTGAAGTGAACTGTACAATGAATTCATGGGCTATCTCAGAGATTCAACAAACAGCTAATCTCTTTTCATTCGTGCTTTTCTACACCCCACTCCTAACTCCCTGCATCCTTTGCTGGATTAACTTAAAGCAAATCTCTGGTTTTGTTTTGCTTTACCAGCAATTTTCTCCTTGTCCTTGACTTTAGACATGAGTTGAGGGAGCCCCAACTCACTGCCTTAGGAGCATTTGGAGACTTATAGACTATGTTATTCGATCTCAAACATCAACTAAGCTTTAGACAAGATTTTTTAGTTTGAAAAGATGTTTGTTAAGAAAGAAATCTGGGATGGGGAGCTAGGGGAGGAATAGCAGGGGGTAGGGGGATTGGGGAGGGATAGCATTAGGAGAAATACCTAATGTAGATGACGGCGCAATGGATACAGCAAACCACTACCATGGCACGTGTATTCCTATGTAGCAAACCTGCACGATCTGCACATGTACCCTAGAACTTAAAGTATAATAATAATAATAAAAGAAATCTGGGAAGAAGAGATCACAATATAAAAATTACTTCTTCTGTCTTTGGCTTCGGAAGAAAGAGGCAGTTAGAGAGTGGACAGGAGAATCTAGATGCCTGTGAAATCCCCCAAATGGTGGCTGCATCCTGGCCGTGGGCAAGTCCTGAGGTGAGAACATATTAGAAAATTCCATATTTAGGAGTGTGGGGGCTTTAGCGGAAAGGATACCCATGACATTAGGTTCATCACACTACTGTCTGTAGTAGTGCCTGAGAGGCACTCTGTAACACCACGGTGTACAAACAGTAGTGTGGGAATGTTTGTGTGGCAGGCTGGGTCAGAAATATAGAGTTTTCTGGGGGATTTAGGGGTTGTCAAGAAAAACTGGAGAATCTTGAGCAACTACATGGTGGAGACGAAGAGGACAGAGAGAGAGACCTATGTAGACAGAGAACAGGGACTCCATGGAGAAGTGGATTTCTCAGAGAGCACAAGCAGAGGGAGTTTGAGCAGCAAATGTCCCCTTTGAATCAACCCAAAGGAAAGGGGATTAAGAACAGGACTTGAGTTGACTAATATACTGAATTGTCTTTTATTTATTGTTTTGTCACCAGGAAAAACAATAGTAAGATAGACATTGCATTTCCTTGTGTGAACTAGAGCGCATTTTTACCTTTCCAAGTTTGTACCCACTCCATGGAGAAGTCATCAGCACTCAGATGTTCTTTCCTCCTCTCCTTTTCTTTTCAGCCAGGCTCCACTTCTGGAAGACCAGCCTATCTATCAGGCAAGATCCAGGTGAGTGGTAGCTGCTAGAAACTTCAGGCACACATGCAACTACTAGCAACTCAAGGGAAAAAAAAGCACTTCTATGCCAATAGCTCCTCTGAAAGTGCCAGGGCTGGCTCTCATGGAATTGTTTTGCATTATATCCCTAAACTAATTACTGTTGCGATTAAGATGGAATAGGCTTATTTGACTAGCCCAGGTTGCATGACTACATTGAAATTGCGGGGTGGGGTCAGCCAATCTCCATTTCCTAAGAGAAAATGAGGATGATGTTCCCAAGAAGGCGGAAAAATACTGGGCAGGCTGAAATAACAGAAATCCATCATGTGTGTATTTAATAAATATTAGCTTAAGTGAGTGAAAGAAGCAGTCTTTAATATCAAAAACCAGAGCTATTATAACCGTGCTACATTGCCTCTACCTTTTTTCCATGGTTTATATTCTAATATTCTTCACTGAACAGGCCCTAAATTGACAGATACACTGAATTGTCTATTGATTGTGTTGTCAACAGGTGAGAAGAATAAAATAGAAATAGCATTTGCTTTTGAAAAATAGAGTACATTTTTGCCTCACTGAGTTTGTACTCACTCCATAGAGAAGAAACTATCTTCATCTGGCCACCCTAAAATGATGTTAACTCTGTAAAATGGTAAATAAGCCATCTAATTATGACACATTATGAATTTTTAATGGTGCTTCTATAATACCTAGCTTTCAAGATTTATCTTATAAAAATTTAATAGTGAGCTTGTAAGTAGTAAGTGAGTGGCAGATGTAAGGTTAAAGGTTGCATTTCAAGGTATGCTAGTAAGCAATCTGGCCAGTGCTAAGTGGCATGTGAATTTTAGAATATATCATCCTGAAAAACAGAATTTTATTTTCTCACAAAATTTACCACTTATAGTCAAGTGCCTGATGGGGTCTATGAGTTTGTGAGTCACTTTTGATTATTCCCTAAGATAGACTATAAGCCCCATGAATGCAGGGGCCATTCTTACATTCTACCACACCCTTCCTAGCACAGGCTGGTCACATGGCAAAATCTCATTAAAATACTGACTGAATGAATGAATGATGTATGAGCAGTGGTTTCAGTGAACAAAAGTAGTACAGACATCTAATTTTGACCATAGAATGTTTTCTAAAAATTGGATTTTGTTTCCATATTTTATGCGGATTGATATTCAAATTACATTGTGTCCTATATTTCTCCTCTCATGATAGTTATTATGCTTAACATAATAGTTGATGTATACTGAATCTTACCATGTACCAACTCCATCCCTGCAACAACTCTAGGATGTACCATTATTACACACATTTTTTATGACAGAGCTCATTGTTTACCAAGTGGTAGAATATGACCAGGGCAGTCGGATTTCTAAGTGTGTACTCTAACTTCTAGGATTTTTCTAAGTACGTGTTTGATATCTATTTTCTCTCACAGGATGTAAGCTCTATGATAGTCTTATCCACCATAGGGCTTTGCCTTTGCTCATGCTGGTATGCTTTGAGTGAAACAAATTAGTTAGTTAATTTCCTTAGCACACATTGATTGATAGAAAAAGAGTTTAAAAGTGTGTTATGTATCAAAGAGTTAACAAATATCTTAGACAATGTATAGAGCATATAATACATTATAACAAGAGTAGCTGAATATTTAATGGAAATATGTAGACAGGTAGTTAGGTATAGATAGCATTTACAGTCTGTTTTTACTTAGACTCATTTTTTCCCTTGTCTTAGATTTAAAGAATAAAATCATATTTTAGGATAGGGTTGTTTTTACATGTAAATTAATCAAAATGTTGACACCTTCATACAGAAGAAAACTATTTATAATTTAGTGGCATCTGTGGTTTATTTCTTGTAAGTGCACTTTTAGACCCAATGGAATAGAATAAATATTTCTGTGAAAGTATTTTCTAGACCTTAAATACATAAGCCTATTATAACTGACATTTTATTCTGAGTCATCAGCACTTTACACATTAAAAGAGTGATGTAATAAGTTATGAGGGATATTGGTATCAAACTCTTTTAAATATTCATGTTTATTAGCCATCGAGCACAACAGTCTTCAGCATTTCCTTAGTTATGCTGAGTACAAGTGAGAACTACAACGATAAATCAGGGCAAGGATTACACTAATGGCATATTTCAAAATTGCCTTAAGATTTTAGTTGTTCTTTAGAGTTCAATTCTGTCAGACAGGTGTTTTTGGCTATCATGTGTCTCTAGCTACATATATGTTTTACTAATATTTTTTATGGGGACTAAAAGGGAATTATCTTAACAGGTTCAGAATAAATTCTACATTTAATTTGGATCAATCATCCAAAATGATATTGGCTATTCATAAAATTAGGTACTTAGGTTGTAGAATAGAAAAGAAGAGGAATCTGCAATTTCAAGGAATCCCCTCCAAGACTACAGATGCTAGAATTGAAGTATAATTATGCGATTTAATTTTCTAGTGGTTACCAGCATTTTGAAGAGCCCTTTCTTCTGCTAAGGTAACAATCTCATCCTAGGCAAATTCCACAACTTCTCAGTCACTTTCTTTCAAGATCTGTCTGCAGACCGAGGCTTATAGGGTACACATGAGGGGGTACTGTCATCCTCCACTTTCCTTTTCTTTCTGTGTGCCTACTCCTCTGCTGTTGCACTGGGGAGGAGGCTAAAGATGAATGGTGTTTCATTATGTGACTATTGGGGTAAGGTGGGACCCTTTTCATTTACTGGTCAAAAAATCACATTAAGGGCCTGATCCTAGGGTATGCAGGATCCTAGGCAAATGTATATTTTTGGGGTGCCTAGCTAACAATTTGATTAAAAATGCACTATAAAATTCATGGACCCATATAAGATAGAGTGATTTATCAATGATGATTTAGACAGGATGGCTAGAAAAGAGGTATTTACATATTCAGTTGTACTGACTAGACAATAGTGTTCTCTATCGGGAAATGTACTATTTCCAGCTAATTTCATAGCTCCCACTGTGGGATAAAAGGAGTAAGGTTGTTATTTTTCATAATGCCATGGCTCTAAGAACCACTTTTTATTGAAGCATTGTTAGTCTGCTTGCATGCGCAGTTCTCTAATACCACTTACAATGCTTATTATATCATTACCCATGAAGCCACATTATCCTGTGAATATTGGCTTCCCGTGACTTTTTCTAAGGTTACTTTACTTTGTTATTTGCTTTGTTGTTGATCATATATGCAAGTCTTTTTCCAGAGTAGATTAATGTTAAAATAATTTGTTTTCTGCTCATGTCAAATTTATCCTTTGAAATTTTGCAGTGTAAATATAGGAGGATCCATCTTTCTTCCTTGTCTTCCCTTGAACTTGTCAAGATCACACTCCTGCTTTCCTAAAATGTGACTTGTTTATGGTGGAAGTCATCCAGGTGTGGTCTTACTCATGTGGGCACATTTGTCAGTTCTGTGAAGGGCCCTAGAGGTCCTATAAAATTTAATGCTTCAGAAAGTCCAGCTAAGGCCTTCTCCACACCTCAGCAATGACCAGAGATGAACCATCTCATTTTCCTCTTGTCCAGAACCTTCACCAAGCAATTAGCCCTTTATGGACCAATTAGAATTAAGCTTAAGACACAGACACCATTCCAAGTCTCCAGTTCTTGACCCATGGAAAGCTCTTCCTGACTCATTTGGGAAAGCCAAATAGTGAGAATGCTGCTACATTCTCTCTCTTAGTTCTGATGTCTCTCTTACAGCAGCATCAGGCCAATTCAGAGCTCAGTGCATTTTAGGAAAGAGAAGACCACCAGTTCCCAACTTTGTGGAAGAAAGGTGACCTTGGGTACTGTCATTCTTTTAGGAAGAGGACAGATTGGCAAGGGGAAGAGAAGGAGAAAGGATGGTTGCCACTCCAAAAATTGTTTCCCAGAATTGAACTTCTAATCCTCACATTTCTCACCTTACTGCCTAGTTATAAATATGAAAAAATGGAATGCATGGCCCAGATTCAGCACTTTCTGCCTTAGCAGTTACCTCCTTTAGGACTGCCTTAGCTGCAGAGAGCTGCCCCTCCTAAGGTCATGCCCTTCTCAGGAAAACCTATATCTGCTCTGGTGACTAGGAGATGGAAAGATAGCCCTGGCCAATTCTGCCCCATGTGATGAGCATTTTCACTCCCTGCTAGGTTAGCTGAAGCTTTACCTCTCCTGCAGTCTAATTCAATTTCTCCCTCTACCTGAGCCTGCTTCCCACCTCATCCTTTCACAGTTATTCTCTAAGAAACATCTTGCCTCCTAAATTCCATCTGAGCATCTGCTTCCAGGAAATCCAGGGGGTGACTGCACTTAACCCACTTTTATATAAACTGTATTGCAGTGCAGGGGAAGGTGGAGGTTTTAGACAGTCCTTCTAGGGAAGTGTCAAGCTGTATGTTTTCACAACTGGGCAGTGTGGGGTATTTAACTTTTTCCCTCCCTCCCTCCCTTCTTTCCTTCCTGGTTCCGGTTGCTGATTCCACCTCACCATCATGTGCCATCTTAGCTACACAGGCATGAGTTAGTCTGCACTCCAACAGGACTGTAAGCGTCTGCAGAGCCAGGACTTGTATTACATTTTTTTTTGGCATCTTTCTCAGACTTAATACAGTACTGGGCATAAAATAATTGTGGATACATTAATTTTTTTCAGTATCTTTCTCAGGCTTAGTACAGTACTGGACATAAAATAAGTGTGGATACATTTTTAAAGTATATATATTTTTAGGAAATTGTCCAACAGATCTCATTCTACAAGTACTCTGAGGTTGTGCTCAAGTACGCTCCTCCTTTGGTCTACTAGCAAAGCCCTGAAGTAGCCACCACCCTCTCTGGCAAGCACTACCGTTCCAAAGGCCTAAGGGGTCTTTTTACTTTCTCTTGTGTGCCCCCTCAGGCTGACCTCCAGAGAACAACCTGGAGAGTCTCTCTGAAAAGCTAAATCATATAGTTCCTATGGCTTACCACTACTGACATCATACTGCTACTGTCTAGGAAGCCCTGTCTGAGCTGGCCACTGCCCTCCTCTCCCATGTCAGCTCCATTCACCTCTCATGCACATAATTCCCCCATATTGTTCTCATGGTAGTAAATAAGTCTCATGAGAGCTGATGGTTTTATAAGGGGTTTCTGCTTTTGCTTCTTCCTCATTATCTCTTGCCACTGCCATGTAAGACCTGCCTTTCACCTTCTGCCATGATTCTGAGGCTTCCCCAACCACATGGAACTGTTAGTCCATTAAACCTATTTTTCTTCCAAGTCTTGGGTATATCTTTAACAGCAGCATGAAAATGGACTAATACAGCCCCTTTCATGTGCCAGAGCTGTTGCAGGCTTGGAGATTTTGTCTTTCCTCTTCTTCCCAGAAGGCTCTTTCAACAGGTGCACAGTTTGTGTCACTCTTCTCATCATGCTGGTCTCAATTCAAATGTTACCTCCTCAGAAAGGCTTCCACTGCCCATCCTAAGGCAGCCATGAGGACCCCCTCACTTACGTACTATTTTATCATCTGCCTGGGTATAGACTAGCTAAAATTAATTAATGATTATCTGACTCCCTTTCTTCAACCTAGCCTCCTTGAGTGCAAGGGCTCTGTCATTTTTCCAGCTCTATTCTCAGTGGATGCTATAGGTCTCAGCATAAAGAAGCTGCTTAAGAAGCATTTCTTTTGTATAATGGGTGTAAGGAAAGGGTCCAGTTTCAGTTTTCTGCATATGGCTAGCCAGTCTTCCCAGCACTATTTATTAAATAGGGAATCCTTTCCCCATTACTTGTTTTTGTCAGGTTTTCAGACATCAGATGGTTGTAGATGTGTGGTATTATTTCTGAGGCTTCTGTTTTTTTCCATTGGTCTATATATATCTGTTTTGGTACCAGTACCATGCTTCTTTAGTTACTGTAGCCTTGTAGTATAGTTTGAAGTCAGTTATCGTGATGCCTCCAGGCTTGTTCTTTTTGCTTAGCAGTGTCTTAGCTATATGGGCTTCTTTTTGGTTTCACATGAAATTTAAAGTCATTTTCTCCAATTCTGTGAAGAAAGTCAATGATAGCTTGAGGGGAATAGCACTGAATCTATAAATTACTTCGGGCAGAATGGCCTTTTTCACAATATTGATCCTTCCTATCCATAAGCATGGAAATTTTTTTCATTTGTTGGTGTCTTCTCTTATTTCCTTGAGCAGCGGTTTGTAGTTCCCCTTGAAGAAGTCCTTCACATCTCTTGTAGGTTGTATTCCTGGATATTTCATTCTCTTTGTAGCAATTGTAAATGGGAGTAAAACAACTCATTCATATTTATAATTATGCCTTCTCATTCCTTATGTTCTTTTGTATCCTCTCACACTCTCTCTCTCTCCCCCCGTGACCATAATTGCCAATTCATTATTTATTTGTTATTTCCTTTAGGAACCTAATTTCTGATTTACTACTCAAGAGTCAGATCGCCTGTTTCTAATTTTTAACATTTTAATATTCTGTTTCTTGGTTGTACTTTTGTCAGCATTCACCCCTATCTCAGATTTTACCCAGGATGGCACAGAATTCTAGATCTGCTGTCTTCTCCCCTTTAAGCACTTAGAATAGACAAAGCACAACTGAAGGCAGAGAAAAAATGTCATCAGGAAGTAGCCAGTATCTCCTGGTCTGTACTGTCAGTGAACTCTCTTGTCATTGAAGAGCTAGGCATTCAAATTTATTGCTTTTAGACCACTCCACTGGACAATGAGCCCAACTACCGAACCAAAGTATTTGATCACTGGTCTAATGAAAATTCAGAGTAAATTTATTTCTCAAGCACTTGTGAGGTGGCTCAAACCTAATCATGAATGAGAGCAGAGATGCATCTAAGCCTCTTCCACATCCCTCAACCTCCGTCTTGGCATCTTTTATGTTTGGTCCTGTTGAGAGAGAGTGAGATAAAGCTTCTACTTTTTATGTGTCCTTGATCTTATGCTATATTTGAACAGTAAAGAAAATGGACTTAAGTATTATGAGGGGATGTTGGTAGACACTCTCTGATGATATGATTCCCTATATTGCTCCCCAATGATAGAAACTACATTAAGAAGAATAAGATAAAAATAGACTATAAAATATTTATTTGGGGACAAAGACCTTCAGTATATGAGGATCCTGCTATGCCATCTCAGAACATGACTGGCTGATGTAGTGTTTTTATTTGTGCAGATTACTTATTTGTACAAATTTATGAAGTTTGAGAAGTTTGTTACATGTATATAATGTGAGGTGATCAGGTCAGGGTATTTAGTGTGTCCATCATCCTAGCACAACACATTTTTGTAAGTATAGTTACCCTATTCTGCTATCAGACATTAAACTTATTCCTTCTATCTTACTATATGTTTGTATCCTTTAACCTAGTTCTCTCCATCCTCTCTCTCCTCTCACGCAGACCCTCAGATCCTTCTCAGTCTCTGCTGTGTATCTTTCCTCTCTCTATCTGTATATGAGAACATATTTTAGCTCCCACATATTAGTGAGAACTTGTGATATCTGCATTTTTGTGCCTGGCTTACTTCACTTAAGATAAAGACCTCCAGTTTATCTATGTTGCTGCAAATGACATAATTTTATTGTTTTTTTATGGCTAAATGGTATTACATTATAAATATGCATCAAATTTTCTTTAGCTATTCATCTTCTTAGGGTGATTTTATAGTTTTGCTATTGTATATAGTGCTGCAACAAATATGAAAATGCAAATATCTCTTTGATATATTGATTTCTTTTCTTTTGGGTGGATATCCAGTAGCATCCAGAAATGGAATGCGAGATTGGTTGGTAATTGTTTTAGTTTTTTGAGAAATCTCCCTACTGCTTTCCATAGTGGGTATACTAGTTTACATTCCCACTACAATGTATAAGAGTTACCTTTTCTCTGTATCCTTGCCATTTATTATTGATTGTCTGCTTAATAATAGCCGATCTGACTGGAGTAAGATGATACTTCATTGTGGTTTTGATTTGCATTTTGCTGATGATTGGCAATGTTGAGTATTTTTATATATACTTTTTAGGTATTTGTATGCCTTCTTTGGAGAAATGTGAATTTATGTCCTTTACCCACTTTAAAAATAATGCTGTAATATTCTTTTTAAAAATTTTTAAATTCAGGAGTACATATGCTGTTTTGTTATTTAGGTAAATTTTGTGTCACAGGGGTTTCGTTTACAGATTTCATTGCCCAAGTAATAAACATAGTACCTCACAGGTAGTTTTTTTGATCCTCTCCTCCCTTCCACCCTCCACCCTCAAATAAGCCCTGGTGTCTGTTTTTCCCTTCTTTGTGTCCATGTGTACTTTATTTTTAGCTCCCATGTATAGGTGAAAACGTGGTATTTGGTTTTCCATTCCTGCATTAGTTTGCTTAGGATAATCGCCTCCAGCTCAAACCATGTTGTTGCAAAGAACATTATCTCATTCCTTTTTATGGCCGTGTAGTATTGTATGGTGTATATGTGCCACATTTTCCTTATCCAGTCTTTATCCATTGATGGGCACTTAGGTTGATTTCATGTCTTTGTTATTGTAAATAGTGCTGTGATGAGCATATACATGCACATGTCTTTATGGTAGAACAATTTATATTCCTTTGGCTATACATCCAATAATGGGATTGCTGGGTCAAATGGTAATTCTTTTTTGAGTTCTTTGAGAAATCACTACACTGCTTTCCATACTGAATGAACTAATTTGCATTTTTCACCAGCGGTATATAAGCCTTCCCCTTTCTCCACAATCTCACTAGCGTCTGTTATTTTTGACTTTAGTAATTGCCATGACTGGTGTGACATGTCTATTCAGATCATTTGCTCACTTTTTAATGGGATTTCTTTTTTCTCGTTGAATTGTTTGTGTTCCTTGTATATTCTGGATATTAGTTTCCTGTTAGATAGTTTGCAAATGTTTTCTCCCATTCAACAGGCTGTTTCTTCACCCTGTTGACTGTTTCATTTCCTGTGCAGAAGCTTTTTAGTTTAATATAGTCCTAGGCACCAGCTATGGTGGGACAGGGCTGGGTCATGCTCAGGCCCTACACAGAGTACTCAGGTGAAGTGTGATAGCAGCCATGCTGAGGTCCTGCCACTGGAGGGGATGGGGCTATTCTTGGTGACCAGAGCCTGGGCTGGTGGTTGGGAAATGCATGTCTCTCTCTTGCCTCAGTCCTGGCAGCTTACCCCTAACCCAAGCCTTGGCAATAGTAGCCAGCACCTAGCTCATAATCCCTGCCCTGGCCACAAGAGCCCCCATCCAGCTGGCAGCCAAGTTCTGTTGGCAGCCCACACCCTGCCCAGATTCCAGTGTTTGTTTGTTTTTTATTCTTGAGGTGGAGTCTTGCTCTGTTGCCCAGGCTGGAGTGCGGTGGTGCAATTTCAACTCACTGCAATCTCCGTCTCCCAGGTTCAAGCAATTCTCCTCCCTGAGCCTCCTGTGTAGCTGGGACTACAGAGGCATGCTACCACGCACAGCTAACTTTTGTATTTTAGTAGAGATGGGGTTTCACCATATTGGCCAGGCTGATCTCCATGGGGTTCACCATATTGACCAGGCTCGTCTCAAACTCCTGACCTCTTGATCCACCCGCCACAGCCTCCTGAAGTGTTGAGATTATAGGCGTGAGCCACTGCACCTGACCCTGTATCCCAGTCTGGCACTGGCAGCTGCAGCCCATGCCTTTTTTCCTTCTTAGCCCTGGCTATGGGACTGCTCCCAACTAGCTTTCCAGTTCTAGCAGTCAGTCTTTCTGCTATGCCTCAGTCCTGGTTCCACTGGACCACAGGACAGTGTGTAGTCTGTCAAAGGCTGAACTTGAAAATGGCAACTTGCTGTAGCCACTTAGGTCTCAGAAAGTGTGTGAGATCCGGTGAGAGCTCTCTCCTTGCAGTAGTTCCATCCGGTAGTCTCCTGGCAGGTACCTAGGTAAGTTTCAGGGATTGGGAGGGTTGAGAAGCTCTCTTGTGGCCAGGATTACATGAGTGCATGTTGGGAATGTGGGCTGCTAGAAGTCTCTTACCATTTAGCCACAATTGGAAGTCTTCCTGGCTTTCTTCTGAATCTGGCCAGACAAGCTGCCTCTCTCCCTTTTCCTTCCCTGATTTTAGTGTTTCCTGTCACTAAACACAATTCTGTTGAATTCCAGTATTCTCTCTGGGATAATGTATTCAAAGTACAACTATCTATACACATTTTTATCCTTCTAAGTGGAGAGGAGGGCATGAAATGCTTCTAGTCAGTCAGCCATCTTTGAAGCCTCTCTTCTAATGCTGTATTTTCCTCACCACTCAAAACGCGAAGTGTATATTTATTGAAGGCAAATTTGAATTATTTCATTTGAATATAAACTGAGTAAAATGCTTGGAAATATTATCTTTCTATATATGCTCTTGTACTGAAATTAATTTGTAGCTTAACATCTGGTTCTAAACTTACTTTATTGGTCACAAAGGTAATTAGAAGCCAACTTCCTGGCAGCAGATACCAAAATATAAGCTATGGATAATAACAAGCTAATGAGGAAAGCACGCATTTCTGTATTCCAAATAACTTGCTAAAGAAAGAAAAAGCCAGATTCATTGTTCGCATTTCTTCTTTAAATTGTAAAGATACACGCATATGGACTACACGTCCTTAGTTTTTCCAGTTTTGGTTTTCTTCCACTTGTAAAATGATTCACACCTTGGAGAATTATAACTAGCCTTTAAAATATATATATATACACACACACTCATGTTTATATACATACCTAAAATATATAATGTATATATACTTACATATATCGTGTACATGTGTATATATATGTGTGTGCATACAGTATATATGTATCTATATCAAATGTGTATAGGCAAAGTTATGTGAAATATAACAAGTCATCAGATAGCAATAATGTTGTCATTTAAATCAGACTGTTTTAGAAAGTTGGAAATCAATCCTTGAAAGTACATTTTATGCAACTTCTATGTAACTTTAGCCCATAGTTTATTTCATAGAGAAAATGAACAATTTAAAATTGTTATTCTCAACTCTGAACTTATCCCATGGGAGAAGGAGAAATATTTGACCATGAACTTTCCAAAGCCATGGTCAATTTATTCACATCATATTTGGCCTGATCATGGCATTTGATGCTCTCTAGCCACTTTGTCATGTAAAAACATTCACTCTACTGTCTCCACCCATGAATGCCTCTTTAGTTCCATTGGGTTGTCACTGAATTAAACAGAGAAGGTTGCTTTCATTGCAAGTAATTAATATAAAAAGGTTTGGGATATCATATTCAATATATAAGATACTGAAGAGAGCCTTTTTCTTTGCCCCATGCAGTTTTTGGGACTTCCATCTTTCTGGTAAATGTTGGCTTAAGTAAACAGAATCAAGAGACAGATGACTATAGGGCTGTGCAAGAAAAAACCCCATTGCAGCCAGGCAGGGGAGTGGAGAGTGAGAGGGGAAAATCAGTGAGGATCGAGATTAAGGCTGGAAAAACAAAATGCAGCTAACTCATTGAGAAATTTGAATTCCAGGGTAAAGATTTTAGACTTTATCATATTAAATACACTTGATCTTCATTATTCAGGAATCCTGTAGTTACAAATTTGCCTGCTAGCTAAAATTTATTTGTAGCCCCCAAATCAATACTCATGCTGTTTTCACAACCATATAATGATATGTATTTGGGTCACCTGATACACATGTTCCCAGCTAATGCCGAATTAATGCCTTTCCTTCTTGTTTCAGCTCCCATACTGTACATGAGGATCCCTTCTCAGGTATATTTAAAGCCATGTTTTTAACATTTTTGTTCTTTTTCTTGGTGATTTCGTCTTTAAAATGAGCCATCAGGATGGTGGCTGAACTCTTGCATAAGGTTCTTATGTGAAAGAAAGTTTTAATATGCCTTATGGAGAAAATACATATGCTAGATAAGCTTTGTTCAGACAAGAGGTATAGTGCTGTTGGTTGTGAGTTCAGTGTTAATCAAGAATATGTATTAAATAAGATGTTTTTAAAAAGAAATATACATACACAATGTTATATATGGATCAATCAAAGAAAATATTGTGACTAGAGGCTTGCAGGAATGTAACCTTGCATTTTGCTTAGAAAGAATTACTCAGGGCCGGGCGTGATGGCTCATGCCTGTAGTCCCAGCACTTTGGGAGGCCAAGGTGGGCAGATCACAAGGTCAGGAGATCAATACCATCCTGGCCAACATGGTAAAACCCCATCTCTACTAAAAATACAAAAAATGAGCCACACGTGGTAGCACACACCTATAGTCCCAGCTACTCGGGAGGCTGAGGCAGGAGAATTGCTTAACTCGGGAGGCAGAGACTGCAGTGAACCGAGATCGTGCCACTGCACTACAGCCTGGGTGCAACAGTGTGAGACTCTGTCAAAAGGAAAGAAAGAAAGAGAGAAAGAGAGAGAAAGAAAGGAAGAAGAAAGAAAGAAAGAGAGAGAGAAAGAAAGAAAGACTCAGTATTCACTAATTCAGTGTTCTTGGTTATTTTATAGAAAATAACTGCTGTGATGAATACTAATTGCCTGTAACTTTTTTTTTTTCTAAATGCAAAGGAGAGTCACCAACAGGTTGAAGGTTGAAGACCATATAGCATGCATGTGCATGTCTTTTCACATTTTGATGTAAGACAAGAGATAGGTGCCTGCATGGTTTGAACAAAACTTACCTTAAGAGCTGCTCAAAACTCTGTTACATAGAACATTGCATTCTATAGTGGGTCCAGTATTTTTCCTAATTGTATAGAAGTGTGTGTGCATACACGTGCGCATACACACACACATAAACACATAAAATACTGCCCACATTAAACATGGGGACCCTACCCTGAGCTTCATGCTTTAGGGGACCCCGTTTTGGCCCTATTCCAGTATGCCGGTTCCATAATGTTTAGCAGTTCATGGGGCCAAGAGGATGTATCCATCTGGGGCTCATGCAATCACCTTACCCAATTCTTCCTAGCATACCCATCAGGTTAGAGAGCATCTAGATTCTCCTGTCCAAACGGACACAACCCCCTCTCTCTTTGCTTTGTATATCAACTTGGATGCTGGCAGTACTGCTGGTGTGTTCATACCTGGTCTGATGGGTATGTGTGGGATGTGTGGACAGAAGTTTGATGTGAGAACTGGATATAGGCATTTGTGTATCCCTGAAGTGATAGACAAAGATGGGACTGGGAAGCAAAAGCAGCAGCCATGGTCAGGGGCCAGGAGTCAGCAAATGGCTCTCCCCAGCCTGCCGTGTTCTAGAGAGGAATTTGAAGGGGTCTAAACATTTCAAATTTATATTTGAACTTCTAAGACTTATTTTTTATGGGAGGAGAATAATAGTTATTTTATTAAGTTATTTATTAACTTGATTTATAGTAAATATTTACAAGTACCTATGCTATAGGGGGCTCCATTTAGTCTTACCCTGGCCCATAAATGTTATCGGCCACTCTGTACACATGTACACACACAGACACATACACACACACACACATCTGCCCTAATTTAACTAGATGTAGCCATTTCTATAGCTGTATCATTAGTTCATTCAATAAATATTTCTGAGCACCTTTTGTGTGCCAGGCATAGTTTTAGTCACAGACAATTGAAGACTAGACATAAAGAGAATCCCTCCATCCACAGAGCTCATGATTTAGTGCAGTAGTTCTCAATCCTGGAATCACATTAGAATTTTCTGAAAAGCACATTAAAAAATCTGATACTGGGTCTACATTTGATCTCATCCCAAAACCAATTATCTGGGGATGAGGCAAAGGCATCAAGTTTTTTTTTTTTTTTTTTTTTTTTTTGGGGGGTGGAGTCTTGCTCTGTAGCCCAGGCTGGAGTGCAGTGGCACCATCTGGGCTCACTGCAACCTCTGCCTCCCAGGTTCCGGTTCAAGAAATTCTCTTACCTCAGCCTCCCAAGTAGCTAGAATTACAGGCACAAGCCACCATGCTCAGCTGATTTTTGTATTTTTTAGTAGAGACAGGGTTTCACCATGTTGGCCAGTCTGGTCTTGAAATCCTGACCTCGTGATCCGCCTGCCTCAGCCTCCCAAAGTGCTGGAATTACAGGCGTAAGCCACCATGCCCGGCCAGCATCAAGTATTTTTTAAAGTTGACCAAATAATCTCGATGTGTGGCCAAGATTGAGAACAGCCATTGCTGCATACTAACAACCACTTAAAAGGTGCTTATTCCATGTCAGTCGTAGTTTTTGTTAACAATTTTATTGAGGTCCCCATTTCTCCTTTCCCCCAGCCCCTGGCAACCACCATTCTACTATCTGCTTGGTGAGTTGACTATTTTAGATAGTTCATATGAGTGCAATCATGTAGTATCTGCCATTTGTAACTGGCTAATTTCAGTTTGTGTAATGTCCTCCAGGTTCATTCATGTTGTAACAAATGGTAGAATTTTTTTTAAGGCTGAATAATATCCTGTTATGTGTGTATACATTTTAAAAATCCATTCATCAGCCAATGAACAGTTGGCTTAGTTTTAAGCACTTTACATATAGTATCTGTTAATTTCCACAATAAACTTCAGGACAATGTAACATTATTATACACTATATTTCCTGTGTGTTTCCTATATGTTCCTGTAACATTATTATACATTACAGTTCCTGTGACTCATCAGGAAACTGACAGACCTGGAAAGTTAGGATTCAGCGTTCCTGTTCTTAACTGTTACTCCAAGTTTCCTCTCACCACACCTGGTTGGTCCAGGTGTGGACCCTTGACTCAAGGCAATTAGTGCTTTTCCCTAGGAATTGTAAGCGGCAGGAGTGGTGGAAATGGGGAGCTAGGAAGGTGTAGAAGGAATAATGTCTCCTTGTGAAGGAAAATTTTAGAGACCATAGATAAAGCTGTTATGAGTTGAGAAGCATAGCTCATGAACACTGTAAGCACCCAAGACCTTATTTTAGCTATTTTTAAGGCCCAGTGAGATCCCCTATCTTCTTATAGCTTGGCTTTATATACTGCAGTTGAATTCTATTAACCATCAAATTCCCATTTTGCCTAAATTAGTTCGAGTTGGGAGTCACTTGTGAATTAAAATTTGCTAATACACAGTTGGTATTAGTCCATTCTCACACTGCTACCTGAGACTGGACAATTTATGAAGAAAAGAAGTTTAATTCACTCACAGTTCTGTGTGGCTGGGGAGGCCTCAGAAAATTTATGTAATCATAGCAGAAGCGAAAGCAGGCGCGTCTTCTCGAGGTGGCAGGAGAGAGAAGCAAGCAAACGAGGAACTTGCCAAACACTTATAAAGCCATCAGATCTCGTGAGAACTCACTCACTATTACGAGAACAGCATGGGGGAAACTACCCCCATGATCCAATCACCTCCCACCAGGTTCCTCCCTAAACACCTGGGGATTACAATTTAAGATGAGATTTGAGTGGAGATACAAAGCCAAACAATATCCATAGTCCATTGGGTATATTCTCCAAATGCCACATTTAAATGACTTTATCATGAACTCTACATCCATAACTGCAACATGACCTGAGATATATCTTAATTTGTGATGTTTAGACAGTAGCCTAAGTCTGCACTGTAAGCAGCAATGTCTTCAGTAGTGGCTGATTCTTTTTGTGAAATTAAAATCTCTCAAGAGTGACTGATGATGCTCATGGGATGCTGGACTTCCCATAATGCCATCCTGTCAGTAAATATTTTAGCCCTTGCTGAATCCAGGACCCTGAGAAATGTTCTACCCTAGGATTTGATTCTATATATGGTCAAGAACATATACAACATACGTCTGCATTGGATCTTTTGGTGTTTTTTTGTTTTGTTTTAATTTTGGATGAAAAGCTCTCAGCATATTAATTCCAGAATATACACTGAATGACATCAAGCCAATCCTTGTACATTAAGGCTGTTGTATGCAGCATGGAGTCTAATTAATTTAGAATTGTATAATGTATTAATTTGTTTCCTGATGGCATTTAGGAGTGATTTTAGACTACATACCCTTGCTCATGATTTTTTAAAAAACAAGATTCTGTCAACCCTAGATAATGCCATTTTAGATAAACAGTAAAATGGGAAAGAGATGAGCAAGTCTTCAGTGGAACATGTATTTAGTAGTTCAAATATACTCTGATAACTTTATCTTCTGTCACTGCATGACAAACTATAAGAGTCCAGAAGATCCTGTTATAAATATGAAAGCACGGGATCCCATGGTATTTATAAAGCCTCCGAAGTATTAGCTTCATTCTGGCTCCATCCTACTGACCTCTGGTATTGTAATCGTCATCATTTTCTTCTTTCTATAGACCTCTCCCCCAGTACATTACAATTTTATTTGTATTTAAAGCATTATCTGTATTTTACTGGTCACCTTTAAAGACTGATATTCCAAAGGGGCTTATCTTTGAACCTTGTGATCTATGCAGGCTGTAGTGAATTAAAGCATGAATTTTCTCTCTGACTGGCTTAGTGCACTAGGAATCAATGCACTCCAGCAGGTGGCAGCAAAAATAAATAAATAAGCTAAACAATGAATTATAAAGACCCAGAGAAAGAGGGCTTCTTATTTAAACTTTATTGCAGTTTCTCAACCTCCTGTCTTTCTCATTTCTGTTCATTTTCTCTGATTTTGAAAATATGGAAGAATTTATTTGTTGATGTAACAATATGAATTTTAATTTCATTGATGTGGAAGAATTAGAAAGGATAGAAACCCAGTTTTATTTAATTGTTTGCAGTTTTCCTGCCTTTGTGCTTATCTGCCTCCAAGGGGGTGTTTGGCAAACCTTCCAGGTGACGCTAAAGACAGTATCTCATCTTTGGCTGCAATGAAAGCTGGAACTCATTAAGGGGATTTGTGTGGGTGATTCAGAAGAGGTAGGAGAAGGAGGTGTTTGGGAGGTATAGAAAGTAGAGATTTCCCAGGACTAGGGGCAGGAAGGCTGCAGGTTTTGGGCACAGTGGGTACCTGTGATCCCCTCCCCATGTTATGAGAGGGTGAAGGCAGAACGCGTGGGCTTGGATGTTGCTAAGTGTCAGGGGAATCAGGGAGGATGGATAATTGGAGGGGCCATTCCAAATATTTTATCCCACAGAAGATTACTGGGATCTTCATCTGAACATAGGGTAGGAAAACCCCCAGAATAATAACAAAACTGTCATGATAACTCAATGTGATATGTATTCAGATTCAGAGGATATAAAGTTGAATAACATTTTAGGCCCTCAAGTTTCTAGTACAGGTTCTTTCTTTGCACGATCTTAGGGTTTTGTTCTGCAGAAACAACTTGTTCCATAATGGTTAGTATTGCAACTTTGTCCTAGAAACTGCCTTTCTTGATGAAAAGTGGAGATATTTCCAGCCTTTTATTGTGTGACAGGAGCCCCGTCCTGTCCTATCCTAGGTGACTAATACAAATTGAAAATCAAGATACGTAAATCAAGATATGAAAACCAAGATATGTATCAACAAAGCTTAAAGATACATTAAAGACATCTATTTTGGTCGTATAGAAATATAGGAAAACAATGAATCACACAAGCCTTCTGAAAACCCACTGTGAATGCTTCTCATAAAATCTTAAGACCAAGTAATTTACAGTCTGAATCGCACTCTGAAATCTAGCCAGTAGAGGGCAGTCAAAGAGTAGTTCATAGAATTCAAGGGCTCCAGGCTCTTTCCATACTTCTTGCAAATTCCTGCCAGTAAGCTTTTCTGAGTTTAAAAAGTCAAGTGCGTTAATTATATCATTTCTGGATTCTGGATTCGTGTTACCATTATAAGAACTTTCTCCTTACAAGTGTTGGTTTCCTTTAAATTATCCAGGATCTGAAGTTGGTGAAGTCTTATTAGCTGGATCTTCCTTAATTTAATGTGCCCTAAATTGCTTTTTATAAGACTCACTGCAAAACGGAGAATAAAATTATTTTTTCTATCTGTGAAAAGTCTGAATATAATTTAGAAATGTTGAATGAAGGATTTATCTACAGTGGGAGTGAGCATAAATATAAGGAGTTGCCAGTAAGGAAAGATAAGTAAACCTTCCAGTGTTTAGAATCATATCAGAAAAGTCAAACTCTTGGTTTTAATTTCCAGTTGCTCAAACTACTAAATCCCCTGAGAAACAGTGGGATGGAAATGCCCTTTTGGGAAGAGTTTCTGGTGCTTTCAGGGGAAAATTGTACAGAAATAGGCATGTTTGCTGCCTTGCAGCCTCAAGTCATTCTTAATTCATACCCAGCCTGCCCCCAGGAAGCGGTGAGTCAGTGATGCATCAGAACCAAGAACTTCACATGAACACGTATGAAGTTTAGTTTTAAAAATGGGTGAAAGTTCAAGAGTGACGTTTTTTCAATTTTTTCAAAACTCGTTTCCATATTTTAGTTGGAACAGAGGTCAAGCAACATTAGTGTTCAGTTCCATCCAGCAAACAGTTTATTGCCTCTGCATGCACCGGACCCTGTACCCATCATGAATGGAGGAAGGAAAAAGAATGCCACCAGGATGAGCAAGCGCCGTTGTGGAAGTTGTTGTGAAGGATACTTCCTTCTCTCTCTTAGGAAATGTGATGCTCTTGACCATTTTCTGTGCCTCGGTCCTCCATTTGTGCTCTTGCCGCCACTCCACCATCCAGCCCAGTAGCATCAAGGTCACCTGGACACTTGTCAGAAATGCAAACCTGTGGTTTAACAAGGCCTTCCAGGTGATTCTGCTGAGCACTCAAGTTTGACAACTAAGCTATTCACCCTGGGCAGGCAGATTAATTTACTTGATACATTTGAGGACGGAACTGGGCATGCTTAGCTCCCCCACCCTCTTCTTCCTGGATGAAGTGTAGCACGGAGCATGGCTTCTCAGCTGTTCCTCTAAGCAGAGGCTCTTTCCACCCGTCTGGAGATTTAGATTCTAGAGTTCGGTATCACATTTACGTGCAGATGAAAGTCACATCTTTCAGCCTAGTTTTGTCAGTAATAAAGATAATATTTTGGTTTCTACCAGTCCTATTCCTTGTCTTATCTTTTAGTAGTTAAGAATGCAGGCAGGGAAGAGGGATTCGTTAAATGAGTCCCTTCAGGACTCCAGTGAAGTTCAGGATCTGGCGGAGGGGATGGATTTACATAGAAGTAGGTTTACAATAGTGTACATTTCATAGTCGTAACGTAATTCCCACCTCTAAAAAGCTTGTCTGTCTCTTGGTAGGATGTTATCTTTTTTTTCTCTTCGTTTTTTAATATATATTCTTTGATTTCAGAAAGAGCAACTTTATCCATATAGCAAAATTTGACATTTTATAATGAACAAAATACAGAGCTAATCAGATATCATTTAATTTAACAATGTAGTTCCAAAATGTTATCAGAAAAGTTATAGGGGCCGGGCGCGGTGGCCCACGCCTGTAATCTCAGCGCTTTGGGAGGCCGAGGCGGGTGGATCATGAGGTCAAGAGATCGAGACCATCCTGGCCAACATGGTGAAACCTCGTCTCTACTAAAAAAAATACAAAAATTAGCTGGACATTGTGGTGTGCCCCTGTAGTCCCAGCTACTCGGGAGGCTGAGGCAGGGGAATTGCTTGATCCCAGGAGGCAGAGTTTGCAGTGAGCCGAGATTGCACCACTGCACTCCAGCCTGGTGCCTGGCGACAGAGTGAGACTCTGTCTCAAAAAAAAAAAAAAAAAAAAAGAAGAAAAGAAAAGTTATAGGATGGCTCCATTTAATATTCATGTAAATATATTGTAAATTGATAACTCAGAGTGATTTCAATGATTTCTTTTGGAATCTTTGCATTATAAACAAAGCACAGGTTTTACCTGTAGCTGAAAATTAAAATTCCTGTTTCTCTTCTCTTTACTTACCTCAGTCTTTCCCTCCCTTACTGCCTGATTTGTGTTACTTTTCCTTGTCTACCACAGTCATCAGAGGCCCCTTCCTCCTTGAGTGCCCATAGAACTCATGTCTTGGTCTTCTTTGCTGACAGTTTGTGCTTCTGATTTATTCATGTTGTTTTCTCAAATTCTTTCTGAATATACAACATCTAACTCTCCTTTATAGTCTCAGCACCACCATAGAGGGTGTATACATACATGTTGATTATAATATTAATTTCTTATACATTTTTAACATTTTTATTTCTGAGTGTTTAAGAAATGATTCGTTTTAGTTACAAAACTTTTATATACTCTATTATAGCATTTTAACTCATGTATTGATTTAACCTTTGAATCTGTCATTTAAAAATGTCTCATAGGGACAGAAAATAAATTGTTGGTTGCCTAGGGATGGAGAAGTTGAGGGAAAATGGGTATGAGGTTTTTATGGGGGAGCAATAAAAATATTCTGAAATTGTTTGTGGTGATAGTTGCATAAATGTGTGAATATATTAAAAATTATTGAATTGCACATTTTAAATGGGTGAATTCTAGGGCATGTGAAACATATCTCAACAAATATTTTATAAAAATCTTGTATGATAAAGGCTAGAGTGACAGAGCTGTCAGAAAAAGAGAGGAGCTCTTTTCAGTATTTTGACTTTGATGCTGATAGGTTTGTTTCTCAACTTATAAAAATTTGTGGAACAGAAAAATTATTAAAGCCATGATAATCTTTATGAAAAATTTATATTATAATCTTTTCCCTTTGATTTCTTTTATCCACATATATATATGAGATGTTCTAAATCTTACTCTTGTTCTAGGCAGATTTTGTTATTAAATTCCAAACCATTTTCATTTCCAAGAAAGGAAGTTCTTCAAAAATGGACTTCTGACTTGAAATGGAAGGTTTGGCTCTTTACAATAGCAAAGATATGGAATCAACCTAGGTGTCCATCAACAGTGGATTAAAGAAAATGTTCATCAAGGAATACTACATAGCCACAAAAAGAACAAAATCTTGTCTTTTGCAGCAACATGGATGCAATTGGAGGCAATTATTCTAATTAACACAGGGACAGAAAACCAAACAAGCACATCTTCACTTATAACTGGGAACTAAAAATTGAGTACACATGGACATAAAGATGGGAACAATAGACACTGGGGCCTACTAAAGCAGGGAAAAGTGGAAGAGGGTGTGGGCTAAAAAAACACCTATTAGATACTATGCTCACTACCTGGGTGAGGGGACCACCCGTATCTCAAACTTCAGCATCATTCAACATAACCAGATAACAAACCTGTACATGTACACCCTGACTCTTGACACTTTTTAAAACAGAAGAGAAATGGAAGGTTGGGTGACATGTTTTAAAACCTGCTAAAGAAATGGAGAAGTTGTAGTGTGTTACTAACAGCTGAAGTGGTCTACTTTGTTATTAACAATGGTTGAAATTTACTGTTTATTTTCTTTGTTATACAGGTGAGGCAACTGAGGCACAGAGGTATCAAGCCCAAGGTTACTCTGACCATGAATGACAAAGCCAGTTGTGAACAGCCTACAACCAGAGCCTGGGCTCTTCAATATCAGGCTTTGCTTCTTCTGATGAGTAGATCTTTTTATAAAGGTCAGTTCTTCCCCATTGTCAAGGCACATTCCCTGTATGGATAGGAAAATAACACAGCACTGAAGTGTCTGCTAGGATGGAAGAGTAAATATTAAAAAACCAAAACTATGACAAAATGCTGGATTAGAGCGTGTTCAAATCATAGCTGCTCCATAGGCTCAACCAGTATAAGCACTGTTCCTAATTGATAAACCTAGAAGCACATTCTCTACCTGGAGATCTAGTGCGGATTCATCATAATAGTTTGTGTGAAAGTACCTTTTGTCCTGTAGAGACCCAGTAAATGTTTGGTTTATCAAATAATACAAATTGGTATATCGTGACAATTATGTCCTACTTTGTTTACATATAATGCTTTAAGGCAGAAATTTAAAGTGCTTTATGAATGTTTTCTTATTTCTCATAGTCTAGCTGCAAAGCCTGGACAAATAATTTGTCCAGGTTGGAAAAAGTTTGTAAGTTTGGAGAAAACAGAATTGAGAAAGGACAAATAATAAGTATAAGGAAGGAATCATCCTTATTATAGTGTTTTCCTGTGGACAAATGGTATTACTAGCGTTAGTATTATAGTTTTCATTATCCAATTAATTAATTGAGTAATATTTACTACATGCTGTCCTCGGTGTCTGCAATTATTTAGGCGCTAGAGATAGAGCCAGCCGTGGATGAGACAGATCATAATCAGGTCCTTCCTGGAGTATGCCTTTTAGGAGATGGAGAGAAAGACAATAAACAAATGAACTAGAGAAAGCCTGGTAGTGGTGAGTACTCATGGGTTAGCTGAAAGGATATGGTTTAGAGTGGGATTAGAACCAACCCTCAGAATTTATTTTGTTGATCCCAAAAGGCAACTTGACACTTACAAACTGTTGATCTTGCCACAAAAATGTCAACCGTATTGCTGTAGAGAATCTTGAATGAAGTTCTTTGTGATTGGAGGACTATATAATGATGATCAATTTTTGTACAGTGTTTTGCAGGGCGGACAGCACCCTACAGGGCGTGGGCTAATAGAATGACTTGATACTGTTTTTGTTAAAGGGCAAGGTGCTGGACTCAGCAGGGCTCTCTCAACAGTCCCTGCTGAGTGGCCACTACCACTTCCAAGCAAACCTAATCCATTAAGAAAGCTTAATTTAACCGTATAGTCACTCCTCTGTTCTTGCTAGGTAAAATGTTCCCTTTTTTTCCCCTCATCTTTTCTTAAGAGGATTTTTATTGCTTTTCTGACTAATCATTTGTTTGTCTGTTAAGTTTCAAGCTGCAGGTACAGCTAGGGTGGGTGTAATGTGATCTTTTTAGTCAGATGCACCTCTGTGTCCTCAGAAGGATGATAATGATGTCCTCTGAACTTAAAAGATGAATTCAGTTTTGTGCCCATGTGGTTCTGAGATTTTTGTTAACTTTGAGTGACTAATTTTTGTGACTAATTCATGCCTACCACCAAACAGTGACTAATTTTTATATAGTTACTGTTTGGTGGTGGGCATGAATCTAGGGACTCAGTTAAAATTTAGTCCCCCGAGATGAGAGGTCAGTACACACTTTCTGTCTATTGTATGCCCTCCTCCCAACCTTTGTACAATAGACAAAAGGAAGCTGTTCTGAAAGTAGGTTGTTAAAAAAACAAATCTCTAGGAACATCAGTGTGAAGCTTAGGAAAAGGATGTTTTCTCCAATTTATCACATGAATTTACTTTCACTTTAGAGGAAAGTATACACTTTTTGCTTTGTATACTTATTTTCCATCTTTCTGTATGTTGCTTAAAAAAAAAAATATTTTAGGGCCGGGCGCGGTGGCTCAAGCCTGTAATCCCAGCACTTTGGGAGGCCGAGGCGGGTGGATCATGAGGTGAAGAGATCGAGACCATCCTGGTCAACATGGTGAAACCCCGTCTCTACTAATAATACAAAAAATTAGCTGGGCATGGTGGTGCGTGCCTGTAATCCCAGCGACTCAGGAGGCTGAGGCAGGAGAATTGCCTGAACCCAGGAGGCGGAGGTTGTAGTGAGCCAAGATCGCGCCATTGCACTCTAGCCTGGGTAACATGAGTGAAACTCCGTCTCAAAAAAAAAAAAAAAAAAATTTTAAAGTCACCAAATCAATGGTCCATAATCAGATCCCACTGATTTAAATGTAAAAGTTTTCAGCTTACTGATTTTATGAAATAGTATGTTAAAGTTACAAAGTTGAGTTTTTTTGTTTTTTGAGAAAGAGTCTTGCTCTGTCACCAGGCACCAGGCTGGAGTGCAGTGGTGCAATCTCGGCTCACTGCAACCTCCACCTCCCGAGTTCAAGCAATTCTTCTGCCTCAGCCTCCCGAGTAGCCGGGACTACAGGCGTGCACCACCATGCCCAGCTAAATTTTGAATTTTTAGTAGAGATGGGGTTTCACCATGTTGGCCAGGATGGTCTCGATCTCTTGACCTCATGATCCGCACGCCTCGGACTCCCAAAGTGGTGCTGGGATTACAGGCGTGAGCCACCATGCCACAAAGTTGAGTTTTATAGGCTGAGCTATGTAGAATTACAATTTTGTGGGTCAAAAAATGCGGAATATTAACAATTTAATATGGGTTAAATTAACCAAATAAACCAAGGTAAGTTTTTCAGTTTTTGTAAAGACAGACATCTGAAAGTCACCACATGAAGAAAAATAAATGGTAATCTCTTCACGTTGTGTTTAGAGTGAAAATGAATGGACTTCTCCCTCTGTTACAGTTTAGAAAGTAAGGACAGCATGTTCCTTGAGAATCCAGAAGACAAAATTTAGAGAATAGGTGATTAATGAGTTATTTCATATTTGATTTTCCATTTGTGATTACCTCAGCTTTATTTGTAAGGAGGTAGCACTATGCTTTGCCAACAATGAATGATTCATATATATCCATTTGGTCAGTCTGAAAGAGGTGTTTTTTTTGTTTTTGTTTTTGTTTTTTAATTTATGCATGAACAACAGCTTGCCTGTGTTCTTGACATTAAGAGAATGCTACTGGATATTGAGTTTGATAGAGATTGTGATAACTAAGGTAAATTCAATTTGTATAACCAGAAGTCTCTGCAAATTAGGTACTGAATTTGATGATGAGGCTTTGATAGTCTCTGAATGAAGACTTATCTCTAAGTACAGAACTCTGGCTAGGTTATTCCTGCCTTCCCCAGTATAGGTCTTTGAACTTACTGAGTACTCAGTGTTCATTGGGTTTGAATATTGAAGAGAGATAATTTGTAGGGCACAGGAGGCAAGGTAACACTTAATAAGATAGAATATATAATATACCGAAATAATAAGATGAACATTGAAAAGCTAGTATTGTTTGAAATTTAAAAATTGTCTTCTCTAACAAACCAGATAAAAACCACTTAACTGGGTTTTACCAAGTTATTGCATTCCAAAAGTGTTAATTGGCACCTTAAATTGGCCAAAGATTTTTGGAATAACTAATAACTATGTTGAAACCTCACCAAAGGCATGCAGTGTGCAAAGCTGTGAACAAAGTTGGTATTTTATCATACTTAGTGCCATCACAATGCAACAAGCAAGCATTTCTTAGTTTGGTTACAGTTGCTTTTTAGTTCTGCCTATTATTGGCATAAGACATGTGAACTTAATCTTTCTTGGCAATTGTTTTTGCAGTTAAATAGTGCTGGCTTTTGCTCATACTCTGTTTTCTTTAACATAGTTTTAACTATGTACTGAAATGTACTAAAATGACATGTAAACACTGTCTTTAATTAATTGTGCTTACAGCTAGCATCTGGAAAGCATAATAGAACATCTGCTTTGCATGGAGCCACCTAAGGATTATTAAAATCTGATATTTTAAGTCTTTTTATATTGTTAAGTACCATGTGTTAGCCACACTCAGATACAAATGATTTGAAAAGAAATTAAGCAAAATGGCTGTAGTTCAGTGCTTTAAAAGAAACAATCAGGACATCAGATTAGGTTTTATTTTATTTTTTCAATTAGGGGAATATATTCTTTTCTTGGTTTGCTTTGGATAGGGTGGAAAGTGTGTAAAGGTTATGGGAAGGCAGGTGGAGGGTATAAAATGGATGGTGATCATCTGCAGAGTAAAAACAACACAACATATATTTCTTTATTGGAACTAAATGAAGATGAAGAAAGCATTATCTGCTAGTTGGAAGCATTTTTTAAGTCCTCAAATTACATTTGGGATCTTCTTGATCCAAAAATAAAAATATGTTGCAAGACAATGTCTATTTCGCAAATGTGTATTTCCCCATATGCTATCTTCTCATTCTTGTTTGATGCAGTCCTTTAAAAAGTGCAGCTCCAGGAAATTTTATAATTATGTGATATTTAAAAAATTTTGAGTTTATAACTGTCAGTAGTGCAAAGGATGAACATTCTTGTTTTTCTTGTCAGATAAGTGTTTACTAGCAATTTTTATTTTACAACTTGGTATACATACACACACAGTTTATATATATTTACCCTATCTTTATTTTGAAAGCCATGAGGAATTAAAATATCTTCTGTGTGGCCTTTTAGAATTAAGCAAAGTAAGCGGAATAATAATTATGTTGTCTTAATAATGAAAGGTGCTTTGGAAGTGACCAATTTACATAGTAATCATATAAGTATTGATTTAACTATTAATGGACAAAAAGGCACACATGAAGTTTGTGTGATTTTTAAATAGCTAACATTTAAAAGCTAATTGAGAAATTTACTTTGCAACATTAATTTATTCTGTTTCATAGATGTAGACTAATTTTCTGACTGTTCAGTCACTTTGCAAATAAATGGATTGCTTAAAATGAACTCATTTGTATTAAAGAACAAGAGCAGATGGTGTACAGATAATGGTCAAAGAATACCATCCCCCATAGGAATGAAATCAATTTTTGGAGTACAGAAACTGCAAAGGTCTTTTGCAATTAGTAATCACAATCATAATGTGAATAACAGCTAATATTTGCTTAGCT
This sequence comes from Sapajus apella, assembly GCF_009761245.1. Lineage (NCBI taxonomy): Eukaryota > Metazoa > Chordata > Mammalia > Primates > Cebidae > Sapajus > Sapajus apella. The sequence continues at coordinate 31,953,361 of NW_022436943.1, read as the reverse complement.
TCTGTAATGAGCCAGGCACTCTCCTAAGTGCTTGATCAGTGTTTCATATCATATTCCTGAGTCAAGTATAGTTACTATCCCTAATTTATTGATGAAAAAAATAAACCAGTCTTAGCTTAAGTGACTTACTAAAGATACATAGCCAGTAGGTTGCCGTACAAGGCTGCTCCAATATTGTAATACAGAGACATTGCTGAGGGTTATTTTATTGGATTTTTAACAATTCATACTCATTTAAATAGTAGGCAAAATGCTCAAAAGTCAGAAATTTCAGCATGTAACTGAGTTTTTTTTTTTTAAACAATAAAGTTTAATATACACAGGGCCTAAAGCAGAAGCCAGTAAAATTTGAAAAATATCTAAAGATAATCCTACATGACCTGAGACTTTGGATGTAAATCCTACCCTCCAGCCATTTGTCAGGTGGCTTGTTTAAAGTTTTCTTGCCTTGCTTAATATATATTTTTATATTATCCAACTCACTTTACAAAGCCCTGAGTCTTCTATAGATTTAAAATAAAAAAGAAGAGAGGGCACACCGAGAGAGACACACACACAAAGAGAAACACACACACACACACACACACACACACACACACATACCATACACAAAGAGAGAGGTATACAGACATAGGTATGTCCTTTGACTCCACTCTTCAAAATAAGATAAACTTGCTGTGATATATATATTTTGGTATATTTTCTTGTCATCACACCGAGGGGAAGAAAGCCATTTGGCTAAAATTCTCTTCTGGTTTGGGAAGTGTTTCCATGAACTTAGAATTGCTTTCAATAGCCATCTTACCCAGTTAAAGACATAAGCTGATTTCAGATTTCCTGTGAATTGTTTCCTGGCTTTCATTTTATTAGAAGAAAGGAAATCCTGAGATTTGAGTAGAAGATGGGCCAGTCCCATGGCTAGAACCGTGCCATCATGGGCTCCTTGGATGTTGTTTAGTATTTGAGTTCAGTGGCATGTAACAGAGACCCCAAATGACAGTGGCTCATGCAAGTTATTAATATATGCTCTTTCCCTTATCTAATAGTATGAAGGAAAGTGGTCCAGGACTGGCATGGCTGCTCATGTCCAGAAGCAGACCCAGGCTACTTCTCTGCTTCCGGCATCTATAGCACAGGTGCTGTTTCCCTTATTTCATGGTCCAAAATGGGCTTCATCACATCCACATTCCAGGAAGCAGGATGGAGGGAGTAGAAGACGGGTCATAGCCCTTTCCTTTAAAGGATGTATCCTGGAAGTTCAACACATTACTTCCCTCTACATTCTATTGGCCAGAAGTTAGTCCTGTGGGTACGCTTAGTTGAAAGGAAGACAGAGAAATGTTATTTCTATTCCAGGTAGTCATGTGGTTAGCTAAAATTGAAAACTTCTAGTGTAGAAAAAAAAAGGGAAAACAGATATTGGGGGACAATGTGCATTTGCTGTTATGCCATTTTTGTAAAACGTTCTCCTCTTTTTAAATTTTTTTGATAATTTGGGAAGTATAAGGTTGATTTTCAATTGTTCATTTGACTTCATTCTTTTTCTGGATCATTTTAATCAACAACAGTTTCTCCTTAAAGCTATCTCCAGAACACATCTAGAAATGAATTCCTAATTGTGTATGGAATTCATAAATGATTGTGTACTGAGATATTTTTCTAAAAATGATCTCAGGGTCGCTACATTACGAGGTTTTCTTCCCTTTCTTTACTTCAATATTGATTAGCCTTCTCTTCTGAAGCATTTAATCAAACGCTGGAGAGAAAAAGATGACTAAAAAGATGACTAAGATAAGGTCTTCTCGGCTGGTCATGGTGGCTCGCACCTGTAATCCCAGCACTTTGGGAGGCTGAGGCAGGTGGATTACCTGAGGTTAGGAGTTAAAGACCAGCTTGACCAATATGGTGAAACCCCATCTCTACTAAAAATCGCCCCCCCCCAAAAAAAATTTAGCTGGGCATGGTGGTACATGCTGGTAATCCCAGCTACTTGGGAGGCTGAGATAGGAGAATCACTTGAACCTGGGAGGTGGAGGTTGCAATGAGCCAAGATCACGCCATTGCACTCTAGCCTGCACAACAGAGCAAGACTCCTTCTCAAAAAACAAAAAAATTAGTAAAAATAAAAAATAAGGTATTCTCCCTGAGAACATGTCATGATAGAGAAAGCAGTAGGATTGAAGCCCATGTGAGTCTGATTCCAAAGCCTAAATTCTTTTACTCTTCTTGCTTGTGGAAGGAAGTGTGTCACACAGTCTTTTTGAGGGTTAGTTTTCCTTTGGATATAAACAGGGATAACTCTTAGGGATGTTGTTAGAGTGAGGGGCCTTAAATACCTGTTTTTATATTGTCTATGCCTGTTTTTGTATTTATTTTATATTTAAATTTTTATATTTCAACATATTTTACATTTATATTTATTTTATATTCCCTGTACCTGCCTTATGTGCTAGACGTATACAAAAATACTTGTTTTATAATCTATTTATAAAAATACTTGTTTTTATATATGTCTAGCACACAGCATGTGTTTATTTTATCTCCCACTTTAACTTATTCCAGTTGGGTCCTGAATTTAACTAATTATTATTATATTTTTTTAGAGACAAGGTCATGCTCTGTCACCCATGCTGGAGTGTAATGATGCAATCATAGCTTCCTGCAGCCTTAAACTCCTCTTCAGTCCTCTCACCTCAGCTTCCCAATGTGCTGGGATTACAGGCATGAGCTACCACACCCAGCCCTGAAGTTAATTTTTTAGATGTCAGAAGAGAGGGTCATGGTTGGACTACTTTTCCCAAAATAATACTGAGTAATTATATTGTGGTGTAGAACAGGGTCTTGATAAATTGTCAATAAATCTAAAGAGAAACAATGATTAAGAGATGGCTTTAAAGTTGTGCCTCTTGACCTGCTATCACTAATCACACAGATAATCAATGCCATGAATGCTGGTAAATTTCAAATTGCAAATATAGTTTTCCTCCTGAATTTATTCCTTTGACCTCTTTTAGTGTTGGTTGTCTCCAAATAGAGAACAGAAATAATACGAGTTTGGGGACATGGTTGATTATGGAATTTATGAAATGAAGTAACATATATATTTCAGGCATGTGCTGGGTGCTTTTCCATAGGTTAGCTCATCAGGTTCATTCATGCCACCATATAAAGCTTGTGATTACTTTTCAAAGTTACAATAAATAAAATACGCTGATATCAAAACTAAAAACATATGATTTTTTATTTTTCTGGCCTCATACTTTGCTTTTTGTAACATTAATAATGAATTTACAGTTGTATTAAGAGATTTTTTAATGCTAATATATTGAACAGTCTGGGTTATTTTTTTTTTAATAGTTGTTATGTTTCTCTCTGAGACAACTTCTGGTACTCTCAGAAAGAGCTTCCTAAAATGCAAATCTCCTCTGGTCATTTTGATAGTTTTTCATTGCCTAAAGTACAAATCTCTTGTGATGGCTTAAAGTTTCTCCTGCAATCTGGTTCCTACTTCCCTGCCCAACCTTATTTTTCTCCCTGAAAGCTTCTCCTCCCATATCTTACCATCCATCTCAGCCAAATCTGAGTTCTTTGCAGTTCTAAGAACAAGCCATGAGGGTTTATGCCTTTATATTTGCCTACACTGATCTCTTCCTGGCAGATTTTCTTGACTGCAAGGACAAAATTGAAAACATATAGTTTGGTGGGAAAAAATTTGGTTTAAGATAACTTTTTGGTGGAAATACATTTGAAAATGGTATCTTCTGTCATAAGGTTTTTGTTTTATTTTGTTTTCTGTTTTTTTTGTATCAGCACTCTTGGGACCCTGCAAAGTAATTTTATAATCTTTTGGTTTGTAAAGCATTTTTTATTGTTATTTTTCAAAAATTGCAGCTTTTTTTTCCTGCATAAAAAAAATTTAAATTGTTTGAATGGAAATATAAAATATTAAAATACATCTTGGTTTTTTGTAAAGCAAAGTTTAGAAAAAAATGCTCAACCAGGTAACCTCTTCTTTTTTAAAAGAATCAGGGCCTTGGGACAGGCTGTTTATTCTGCACCTAACACTACCACCCACCCTCAGCTCTGTCTTCTCAGTACCTTCAGTTGTCTTTTAAATCTCGGCTTAAAAAGTCAGCACTTTTGAGAGGCTTCCATTGACAGCTTCAATTTAAATTTGGCTTTGTGTACACATATTTTTGTAGGTGGTATTTTTCTTTATATAATTCATCACAATTTACAATGATTTGAGAGGTGTTTGTAGTATTTAAGGATACAAGCTCTGGAGCCAGAGTGCCTGGGTTTAAATCCCAGCTTTGCTACTTACAGGCTGTATGACCATGGGCTGCTAATGACCTTCTTTGTTTTCAGTTTCTTCTTGAGTGAAATGGGGCTAAAAACGACCTCATTATATTATAAAGATTGAATGAGATAATATATTTAACTACTTTGCACAGTGTACTGGCACATAATGAAAAACCACTTTTTAATTTGTGTGTATGTGTGTGTTTAGTTATTTAATGTACATCTTTCTCATTAGACTATAAGATCCATGTTGGCAGAGACCATGCTTGTGAACCACAGCACCCAGAGATAATAGGCATGCTGAAACATTTGTTGAATGAGCTAATACTATGATAATTTGAAAGACCTTAATATGTTTGACTACAAAAACATTTTTATTATTTTAATCATGCCTAAAATTCATACCTTTTAATTGTCTGCTGCCATGTTTAAAGAAAACATGAAACCAGGGAAATAACTGTGAAAACCTTGGAAATTTTGCATTTAATTAAAAATGGCCTAAAATGCAATAAAAAGAGATCATATAAGTTAAAAAATAAATAAATAAAAAATAAAAATGGCAAAAATGTAAGTAGCTAGCCTTCTGATACAATTAGACCAGCAGCTATTTGCGTTAAATTTTAGTCTACATTTTCTGTATACCTTTTTCATTTGAAGGCTTATGACACGAATGTTTCACTTATCCAGTTGTCCCTTTATAATATGTGTTTCAAAAGTATCCTATGGAACATTTGGAATTTTGTTTTTGGCAAATGGTACTTTGACAAGAATCTTGATTCGCTGACATGGTGGCTATAACATGGAATTGTCATTTCAAACTCATACTGAATTTGTCACAAGAAGGCATATACATTTTAACAATGTTAAGTTAATTGAGTTTATCCTGACATAGTCACGGTTGTGGCAATTGTGTCAAAGAGATTTATTTTCATTAAAAATGCAATTAAAATTTTACACATAAGAAAGTAAAAGGTGCCTATTACTAAAGTGCAAAAAAATGAATATAATTTTAATTTGTACATAAAGGAAAAGTGAAAGTAGCATTTTACTGGATCTTGTCTCATTTTCTGTTCAATCCAAATGGAAACAATGAAGTCCTGGATTATTATGCAGAACCAGGTGCCAGGTCTTAGAGAATGCTCAACTTACATTCTCATTCTATTGTTCTTCTAAGTAGTTATTTTCACATTAAGCTTTATTTTTCTGTATGATATATATCATTTTAAAAATAAACCACATGAAATTTGAAGCAGTATCATTTTGACAATTTACATTACATCACAAACTGAATTTTATGCCAAATCTGATCCATACAGGCTGCAACTATGTTCAGCTAGTATTTGGTCTAGTTTAAATTTAATACCCAACTGGCCTAAATCTGACAGACCTAATTTTATTAATTCAAGAAAGTCTGCTCTGTTTTCCATATATGCCAGAAATGATCATGGCTCATTGAGAAGACTGAAGGGAATACTGTGGAATAAACCTTTTTAAGTATTAAAATGAAGGGCCACAGTGATAGGAACTGATACATTAAATGTTACAGATTTTATACTGATAAAAACATCTAGAAAAAACATTTTTACACTCTTTGCAAGTTACTACGGTTTAAACAGCAGGACCTAATTATAAGAAAGTGTGCTGGGCTCATTTGTGTTTAATAGAATAGGAAAATTCCATGAATTGGTTTGAATTATCTGGATATCTCACATATGGCAGTGCCCAAATTAATTACATAATGGCTGGGCCATCAAATTGGTTTTCATTTTATGGATCTTTCCTCCCCTTTGGATGGGAGTTGCCTTAGTCAGATCAGGCTGCCCTAGCACAATACCATAGTGAGTGACTTGAACAACAAAAATTTATTTTCTCACTGTTCTGCAGGCTGAAAGTCCAAGATCAAGGTGCTGGCAGGGTTGGTTTCTTGGGAGGCCTCACTGACTGGCTTGCAGATGGCTATCTTCTTGCCATCTCTTCTCATGGCTCTCCCTCAGTGTTTGTGTGCCCCTGGTATCTCTGTGTGTCCAAATTTCCTCATCTTATAAGGACACCAGTTAGACTGGATTAGGGTCCACCCTAATGAGCTCACTTTAACTTAATCACCACTTTAACATTTTGATCTCCAGGTAAAGTCATGTTCTGAGTTACTGGAGGTTAGCACTTCAGACTATGAACGAATATTGGGAGGCAAAATTTAGCCAATAACATTATGATATTTATTTCCCAATACTGATATTTTGAACCTCTAGAGGTAAAAGCCACAATATAGCATAGATTTTCCACCAGCATACCGTTAGCATCTTAAACTATAGCAGTTTTACCTTCAAACAGCTGCTTTTCCTGCAATGTGTGTTTGAAGTTGGATTAAAGATGCCAGAAATGGAGACTTTTTTTTTTTTTTTTTTTTTTTGCCAAGAGTAAATGGAACTAAGGCAAATCAGGCCAAGTATGTCCTTATAAATCTTTTAATAAACGCTTCTTCCCCAGCTTGTCTGTAAGGGCTTAAGGGTCCAGGTTTGCCTATATCTGCAGTACCCTGCACATTACCAGACACAGAGTAGGTAATTAATAAGTACGTATTTATAGAATGAACAAATTAATGATTTTTCTAATAATGTATAATTATAAATCATAAAAAAGGATAGACTCTTTTTCAAAAGTGGCTGAGTTCTTATAAATATGATCTACTGAAGGTTTCTTAAGCTTACACATATAATATTCATGTTTAAATGATATCAACTGATAGAAAATTTAAATCTGCAGAAGTTAAATAGTAATTAATTTTGGACAGATATATTTCAATCCTGGTAAATTATACCTGTAAAATTCTTCTCACTAGTGACTTGAACAGCTGTGTGACTTTTCTAAGTGGAAATCAGTTCTCCAGTTCATTGAAAAGAGATAAATGTGACTGTGGTTGGTATGTAGGCAATTGTATGAAATTCTGTGAAGATAAGGTTACCCTCTGACAAAAGTTACGCAATAGTGATGGGATTAGTTAGGTGTAGGAGCACCACATCCTCAGAGGAAATAAAAATGGAAGCCTCAGCCACTTTATGGACGTTCAAGTTAAGTAAATACGTCTTCAGAATAGACTTCAGGAAGAAATGTAGAATGTGAATGTAACTAAGAAAGCTAATTTTTTTTTTCTTTTTGAGACAGAGTCTTGCTCCGTCACCCAGGCTGGAGTACAGTGGCACAATCTCGGCTCACTGCAACCTCTGCCACCTGGTTTGAAGCAATTCTCCTATATTAGATTCCAGAGTAGCTGGGATTACAGCCACCCACCATTCCTGGCTGATTTTTGTATTTTTAGCAGAGATACGTTTCAGCATCTTGGCTATGCTGATCTTGAACTCCTGAGTTCATGATCCACCTGCCTCAGTCTCCCAAAGTGCTATGATTACAGGCATGCGCTACTGCACCCAGCAGAAAGCTATTTTTTATCCTTTGTTGTCGTTGTTGTTGTTTTTGTTTGTAGAAATTATAGAGTAGACAGAAAGGAGCTAGGAAAGATGAAACTGAAAGAATGCTGACGTGTGTCTTTAGCATGCTCCAGGAACAAGAGTTGATCCTTCCGGCAAGTACACCATATGATGGAGGTGGAACATGACGCTGAAATAGTGTCTAAATTAGTTTGCTAGGCCTGTCTAACAAAATAACATTTTATTTTCTCATAGTTCTGGAGCCTAGAAGTTCAAGATCTAGGTGCCTGTAGGCTTGGTTTCCTGAAGCCTCTCCTTGGCTTGCTGATGGCCACCTTCTCCCTGCATCCTCACATCGTCTTTCCTCTCACAACTCTCTAGTGTTTCTCTGTGTGTCCAAATTTCCTCTTAGAAGAACACCAGTCAGATTGGATAAGTGCCCACTCTCATGTCCTCATTTTAATGTAATCACCTCCAAAGACAAAGGCATTCTCAGGTGCTGGGAGTTAGGACTTAAACTTGTGAATTTGGAGGGGACACAATTTAGCTTATAACAGCTTCATTATTTTACATAGATCTGCTTCATTTCATGCTTACAAATGACCTCGTCTTTATAAATTGACTTTCCACATTTTCATATTGGGATAAACTAGGTTGTCTGAATTTCCTTGAAGCCACTCTCTTGAATATACATTTTCTCAAGGTTACTAGGATATTCCTCAGTCACTTCCAACTCAACATGTCCTCAATGAGGATCATTAATGAGTCCCCCAGATTTATACTTTCTGTTGTGATTTCTATTTCTACTTGATGCCAGCCTCTATTCACCCAAGACTGGATCTGATCTTATTGATTCTTTTGTCTTTATCACTTCTTTCTCTGTCATAAATTTGGTCAACTTTACCCTCATAATCTCTTTCCCTATTCATTATCATTTCATTGCTTTTGTTAGGCATCTTATCTTATTTTGTCTTGGTTGCTGCAATAACATCCCTTTGACCTCCATCCCATTCACTCCATCCTCTATATACAGCTGTCAAAAATTTTCCCCTAAAATGTAAGCCTGGCCATTTAATTATGTCCTTTAATTTCTTCAATGGCTCCAATTGCCAAAATTCAGCCCTATTATGGTGGTTCACAGGACCTCTGTCCATTCCTATAAATCTCTCTATATCTTGACCCTCAAACACATCAACTCCAGATAGAACATGTTCTCCCTAAATATTCCATTTCCTTTTTTCTCTTTAGCTCTGGCTATGCTTTTATCTTTTACTAAAGAGAACTTCTCTTCCCTAATTCTTCCAATCATATTGACTTTGTAAACTTTTATCCATCTGACTTTGTTCTGATGTTACCATCTCAGGCACAATAGATGCTTTTTTTCTGTTTCCCCTTGAGACTTCTGCCACCTCTATTCCACTGTTTATGAGGCTGCTGTAATTGTTTGCTTTTCTGTCTGTCTCTCTTTCTTTCCTGAGAATCCCTTAAGGAAGTAACAGTTTCTTAGTAATCAGTTATCTTTCTAGTGAATATAATGGGATTTGGAACATTGCCTCTAGAGTCTGACTGCCTGGGTTTCCTTTTAACTTAATGTGTCGCCTTGCGATGTTTCAACCTGAAGCAAGATAAATAATACATACTCATGTCCTGAATTATTGTTGACTAAAGAGAGAATTAATACATGTTTTAGAGAAAGTGGTAGATTATACACTTTTCCTGAATGCTATAAACAACTCATCACCAAAAAGTAGTAAAATCAAAACCTCTTTAGTTGTCTTTCTTGAAAATTACAGAAAGCTATGAATAGTGTCTGAGGTTATAGAGGTTAAGTGTTAGGATTATGCATATTCATGCTTACCATCTTGTCATCTTAATTTTACATTGACTTTCTCTTAGCTTTTTTTGACAGAATCGTATTAACATATTGTCTAGGGCAAATAAGCAAACTGCCAGCCCCACTGCATGCTCAAACATGATTTAGAGAATAAGAGAGCTTATATTTAGGGAAAAGCCTAATAACATTATCATTTAAGTGCCCCCCTATCTACTAGTATTTTATAATTTGCACATGGAATTATTCCCAAATATTATTATACATATCATGTATAAACATATGAATTAAGAAGATATATAATCATTGCTATCAGTTTTCTGGCATCAGACATTTCTTTATTTTAAAGAAAATATTCATTATATTACATCCATCTCTTTTTTTTTTTCGCCAAAAGAAAAATGCAATTTGAAGTCTTTGGACCTTCATTAGTTCTTTATCTTAGAAATACCACCCTTTTTTTTGAATAAGCAAAACATGAAGCTAATGATTTAAACATCATGGAAGTGGGACATAATGGGCATTTGATATATATTTGTTAAATGATAACATATTTTAAATACTGATGTCATAATCTATAAATCACACAAATAAGAATAGTTTTAGATTATTTTTGATGAGGAAGAATTTCCAATCACCAAATGAGATTAACTGAATCCTTATATCAGTAGTTGAATTCAGATCTAGGAATATAGTTCATTTTGTACTTTGGGTTCATATTACAGATCATAAATCAAATTTTCTCTAATCCTTTAAGTGTCAAACAATTCTGTGAAAATAAGCCAAATACATCCTTCTTTTACCTAATGGAATGTGACTTCAGATAAACATTGAAGCACATAGATAGGAAATAATGTTTCATTAAAGGAAATACAAAAGAGTTAAATGTGTAATGTTTTAATAAATTTACTTATGCTCAGAAAGCAGAATACAGCCAAAAAGCAAGGCATAAAACTTTTTTCAGAAGTAATAACAAACATATTGCTCAAAAAAAGCCCCAAGGCATGCCCTTTCCCTATCATAATAAAAATGCAGCATTAAAAATAGTGCAACAAAAATAAGGAATCCCTCAAACACAAATGTGATTTTTTAAAATAAAATACTGGCATATCTCAGTTTATATAATTCTCAGGCAACCTTTTATGAATTGGAACATCAGTGAAGCAATGTGGATAACAAAATGCTTGCATATCTAAATTCATTTTTACTTTTAAAATTAAAATTATACCTTTAAAATGAGTTGTCTATGCTCACAATTTTGGATTAAAATCTAGGGGTGAACATTATGTTAAATACCGAAGCATGCCTTCACATAATCTGCATGTTGATTTGCAAGTGTAAAACCTACAAACATATTTTTGCATGGTTGGATTAACATATTTTGGAAGGAAGGTAGTAATTTAAGACCATTACCAAAATTCTATTACATGCTTTCTGAAAAAAAAATTGAGATGTTAAAAATACTTATGCTTTTGATTTTATCTCATTTCAATAGTGCTCCATTAAGAAAGATACAAATAAACCAAGAAAAGCTTTGGGACTTTTCCTCCTCCCAATCTAAGAATAGAAAGAAGACAGGCCAATAATGGAATAGTCTATGCAATGAAACATCACCCTTGCCATATTTTCTAACTGAAGTTCTTTGAGTAGGTCGATATGCATTTGGACTACAGAAATCAATGTACCTAAACAAAATAAAGTCAACTTGCCATTGGATTTAAGGATGTGTTTGCTTTAAATGTAAAACTGGCTGAAAGATGTAAGTTAAAATTAGAGATAATGGGGAATGCCGACATGTAAACATGTTCCTTAAATGTCTCTAATAGGGTATAATAAAGACCAATGGAGTTAAATGTAAGGGAATTTACTGAAATATAAGCCAAACCAACAAACAAAAATACCCCCAAATACCTGTGAAAGGGAGCATCAGAAAAACAACTGCATATTAAGTTTTACCCATATTCTAAATATTTGTAGCTTAAAATTTGGCATGATGGAAGTCTCTCTTCATTAATTTATTACTCTGTCACCAGCTACAGAGATGTTTTCTTCTTTCTATGTCCCATGACAAGTCAGAAGCACTATGGATATTTTTATTTTATTATTATTTTTAAAATTTTTGTGGGTATATATTAGGTGTATATATTTATGGGGTACATCACTTCAGAGTAAATGGGGTATTTATCTCCTCAAGCATTTATCCTTTGCATTATAAGTGATATAATCATACTCTTGTAGTTATTTTTAAATATACAGTAAATTTATATTGACTGTAGTCTCCTGGTTATGCTATTGAATACTAGATCTTATTCATTCTACCTATTTTTGTGTACTCATTAACCATTCCCATATCTCCTCCCCCCACAACTACCCTTTGGACATTGTATTTTAATTCTTAATTTATATTTCTTTTTCCCACCGGAGGGTGAGCTCCTTGAAGAAAGGGACAGTGTATGACAGACTTCACATCTGCTGCAACCTGAACAAAATGCAGAACTTAAGAACACCAAAGTTCACTGAATGGTTTAAAGAGACCCCAATCTATTCTAGAACTTGCTTTACATTGTACCGTATAGTGAGCAACATTTCTTTATGATGAAAAGGCACTTTTCCTGATAGCTCAATTTAGAAAATAAACTGGTTATTTCTATATTTTTAAAAAAAATTATACTTCAGGAGTGACATTCCTTCTGTTAATTTCAAAAGTTTTTAGAGGCCTAGACTTTAAGTCCTCTCTGATAGGATTGAAGAGGTCAGCCTAGGAACAATGAACCTCCTGTTTATTGCTCTCTGGTCGCAGACCAGAAGTAGGAAGGGGAAGGAAGAGACGAGCCCCGTGGCCCCTCTTCTCCTCTCCATGCCTCACTGCACAAGTGGAGAGGAAGGAAGGAAACTAGAAGGGTATCCAAAAGGGGTGTCATGAAATCTATGAGCATCCAAATTTGACTTTTTCAGCTAGTCACAAATTTTACCTAATAATCTAAAATTTAACTTGAAACACAGAAAAAGCAAATACCATTTAAGAAACATGCTGTTAAATGATTACCTTGTCTACTTAAAATTCTTACTGACTGTAAATTCTTTGAACAGCAATTTTGTGAGCCTTATGTGGCTTTTTATCCTGGGTCTTAGCACAGAAAAAGCATACTCATTGAATGACTGAATAAATAACTTTAAAAATACTTAGAACTAAGCAGGCAAACATACTATATAGGCATTTATTAATATGCAAAGAAATGGAACTGCCTGCTGCCTGAAATTCTTTGAAGAATGAGAGGAAGATTTTTTAAAAAATAGTAAATAAACATAGGTTGCAAGATGATTTTTGGAACTCAGAATTTTCCATAGGAACATGTTACCCACAGTGACTGGCCAAAATCTCAAATCCTAGTTTACTAATACTTTAATAAGCACAGAATTTATTGATCGTGTCTAACAATATTTCTTTAAGACGATGCAAGTTAACTTTCAATTGGAAGGCACTGGCTATGACTTCAATTCTTCTTAAAGGGAAATTTTGATATAAATATGAACATACATGGAAAGCTGTTCAGCATCATTAGCCATTAAAGAAATGCAAATTGAAACTACAATGTGATATCAAAACACACCTATCAGAATGGCTAAAATTTAAAAAAAATGTAATCAAATTTCTTGTGAGGATACGAAGAAGGTAAATCCTTATCCATTGTTTGTAGGAATATAAAATGGTACAGCTGTTCTGGAAAAGAATATTGCAATTCCTTATGTACTTACAATCAGTTGTGTTAGCCACAGATTATGAGTTGGAAGGAAAAATATGGAACCACCAAAAAACAAGACACCATAAACCACCTACTATGCCACTGTAGCATAAAATGTGTGCTGATAATTTGTCTCTTAATTCCAGAGATCTTCAACAATGTAGTCTAACAAATCAAACTATCAGGAAGAATAAATAATAGAAAACCTAAAAAAATAATGAACCTGAACCTGCAGTAGATAGGGGCTGTATAAAATTACACATCCACCTGAGAGAATAGAGTATGTGAAAGTTGTAGCTGGTGTTTTCTCCAGGAAGCATTTGTGGGGAATTATATTGAAGAGAGGCAGTTTTAAGAGCAGAGGAAGAATCCATTTACGAGAATTAGGTCCTAACGAGATGGAACTGCTACCACATATAGCTCATGTATAGCACTGTAGAAATATTTCATGAGTGTTTTATGTTCCTTTGCTCACTGTAACATTTATAAGGTGCTGACAAAATAATTTGGAGTTAGACCAATTGTTAAAAATACATTATGGTGTATGTATTTTATGGTGAGACATAGTGCTATGGCTGAATAAGAAGGAACCATAGTTAGGTGGCAGCAGGGAAAATTATCTAGAAAACTGCGCTTCTTGTTTTATTATTTGGATTTTCCTGTGTAATACTGAGGTTGACATACTTAATGATTGATTAAGCAGTATGATTAGTATGATTCTCAGCAGTATGATTCTGAGAATTCTGAAGAACTATGACTAAGCTGATCCTATCTGGAAAAGCTTTGACATTATTTATCCAGCTGTAACTCTTATGAGGTGGTCTATATCCAGATACTACGCAATTCCTTGGAGTTTAGAGAAAAAAAACAGAGCCTGCTCCAGTCATTTGGTCAGAGCAGTGAGATTTTTGCATAAAATGCTCAAACCTTGGAGAGGTTATTTAATATCTCTGTCTCCATTTTCTCACCGGTAAAACAGAGATTAGAGTATCAGCTTCTATGGTTACCGTACAGCTTAAAATGAGGTAAACCTGTAGTGGGCTTTAAATAATAACGAATGCATCTTAAATGTTCTACAAAAGCTATTATTGTTATTGTCACTAAGGCACAAACTTGTAGCATACAGGAGTGTATTAGTCCATTTTCACACTGCTATAAAAAAATACCTGAAGCTGGGTAAATTATAAAGGAAAGTGGTTTAATTGACTCACAGTTCTACATGGCTGGGGAGGCCTCAGGAAATTTACAATCATGGTGGAAGACCAAGGGGGAAGCAAGGACCTTCTTCATATGGCACAGGAGGAAGAAGAGAAAGTGCAGGGTGAAGAGCCTCTTATAAAACCATCACATCTTGTGATAATTCATTCACTGTCACAAGAACACCATGAGGGAAAGTGTCCCCATGATCTAATCACCTCCTTTCATTTACCTGTAGAGATTACATGCCCCTCCTTCCACACGTGGGGATTGTAATTCGAGATAAGGTTTGGGTGGGGACACAGAGTCAAATTATATTAGAGTGTAATGCCTTGCTATTCAAAGGATGTGTGGGCTGTGGACAAGTAGACTTGACATTGCCTAGAAGCTTGTTAGCGGAAAGAAATGTCCAGCTCCATCCCAGGTCTACTGAATTGCAGTCCGCATTTTAACAAGATGCCAGGATGTCTTTATGCCCAGGAAAGTTGGGAAGTGTTAATTGGCATAGTGGACTCACACACTGAGGTGTTTCTCCAGCTTATTTGTTTATTTATTTATTTACTTACTTACTTCGAGACAGTCTCTCCCTGTTGCCTAGGCTGGAGTGCGGTGGTGCAGTCTTGCCGCATTACAACCTCTACCTCCCAAGTACAAGTGCTTCTCCCACCTCAGCCCCATGAATAGCTGGGACTACAGACATGTGCCATCACGCCTGGCTACTTTTTGTATGTTTTGCAGAGACAGGGCTTTGCCATGTTGCCCAGGCTGGTCTCAAACTCCTAGGCTCAAGTAATCCTCCTGCCTTGGCCTCCCACAGTGCTAGGATTAATAGGCATGAACCATGGCCCCTGGCCCTCTCCAGCTTCTATAGAATGCTGTCTGACTCAATCCTCACTGCCTCCTGGAAGCTAGCTTATCTCCCTGGCCAGAGCTGAGTGGTCTAGATATGGACAACTGCCCACTTTGTACAAAAAAATTATTTCCCTCTCCATGATTCAAACTGAGTGAGATAGAAACCGGGAATACTGAATCAGGTCAGCAGCAAGGTTCTAGAGGGAAGGTCTACAAGCTCCAGCAGTTGAAATAACAGGAGGGGCCTCAATTCCTGCGCTTGTCCTCTGCTGTCCTGAAGTGCTTGCTGCTTTGTCTTTCTGGACAGGCCGCAGTAGATGTACCCTCATACATTGATTTGGTTCTTATTCCCAAATCAACTCACTGCCCCTGGTTCCCTGGAAAAAAATCACCATCTGTCACCAGGGTTTCAGGGAAAGATCCCAAAATGTTCCCGAGGGAGCAAAGCATTACTCACCTCACATTTGCCTTACCTCAAGGGGCCCACTTAGCATTCTGAAACAACCAGCCGGGGCCAGGCATGGTGGCTCATGCCTGTAATCCCAGCACTTTGGGAGGCCAAAGTGGGTGGATCATGAGGTCAGGAGTTTGAGACCAGCCTGGCCAAAATGGTGAAACTCCATCTCTACTAAAAATACAAAAATTAGCTGGGCATGGTGGCAGGTGCCTGTAATCCTAGCTACTTGGGAAGCTGAGGCAGGAGAATTGTTTGAACCCAAGAGGGAGAGTTTGGTAAGCCAAGATAGTGCCATTACACTCCAGCTTAGGCAACAGAGTGATAGAATGTCTCGATAAATAAATAAATAAATAAATAAATAAATAAATAAAAGAAACAAAGGAAGAAAGAAAGAAAGAAACAGTCTGAGTCCATTGGGCAGAGAAGTGGCTAGCAGCATCTGTTCTCTATCACCATAAAATTCCCACTTGCTGAAAATGAGTTACTTAGGTTTCTGAGGATTTCACCCTACAGGTCTCTTGTCTTAATTGGAAGAAAGTAAATAAAGACAATGAATGAGCCGAAAAACTAGAGACTGAACAAATAAATAATTTCTGCCAATTCCTGCTCTAGATCTTTAGGCATACATTTTGAAAAAATCTATTATTTTGCAACACATAGAGGATAACAATTCTGCCCAGAATGTTTTGTTTTGCTCTAGCTAGAAAGGGGTAAAGCATCAAATTGAATTCAAAATAGAATTGAAACAGGAAAAGTTCCCTTATCCCCCTTACAGGGCCTGAGATGGGGGTGTAGCTTGCTTCTTTGGTGCCCTGCTGCTCAAAATCCCTAGGGGCAGGTTGTGGAGCATGTGGGCTCTGACCTCACGGCAGTGTCTAAAGGTGAATGTTTACAGCTCCTGAAGCCCCAGTGGGTGTGTGTTATAGTGTGCTTTGGTTTTGCCATTTTTAGGCAGCTTGCATTAATCAACTCAGATCCTCTGCCTTATCTCAAGGACAGAGGAATTTCTGTATCCTGGGGTTGCCTTGGTGTACCAGAAAAATCAGTTCACATGTGTGCTTGGAGAATGAGTGCAAGGTTTTACTGAGTGGAAGTAGCTCTCAGCAGATGGATGGGAAGCCAGAAGGCAGATGGAGTGGGAAGGTGGGTTTGCCCTGGAGTCAGGCCACTCAGCGGCCAGACTCTCCTCCAACCGTCTTGGGCAAACGTTCCTCTGCTTGGGTGTCAGGCGTCATTCTGCCAGTTGATGGCCTGCCAGCATCTTCTGGTGTGTTCTGCTAGTGCGTTCTTCTGCTAGTGTCTTCTTCTACCAGTGTGTTCCTCTCAAGGTCCAGCCACTTGTGTCTTCCTCCTCTAAGGTCTCGGGGTTTTTATAGGGACAGGATAGGGGTGTGGTGGGCCAGAGTGGTCTTGGAGAATGCAACATTTGGGCACAAAAACAGGAGTACCTGTCCTCACGTAGGTCCATGGGCACAGGCCTGGGGGTAGAGCTCTAGCCAGGGACTATGCCCTTCTCTACCCAGCACTTCCCTGCCCCCTTCCTGTATCAGAACTGTATTCAAGTCAATATGGCTGACTAAATGAAGTTTCAGCTGCAAAACCTTCTAACTATAGCATTTTAACTGGGCTTTCTTGAGACATAACGTGATAATCATCACAGTGTCTGCTCAGGCTGCGAGGGTGGGGCTGGGGGTGGGGAGTGGAGTTTCCCAGATCAGGGAAAGCTGGCACTGGAAAACACTGGAGCCAGCAAGACTTTCTATAGGCTATATTCTGTTTGCTACCTTCAGAGGAGAAAAAAAATCTGCCCATCAATTGCTTTTTATTGACTGTAATATTTAATTATCATTTTATAAGTACTGGAGTTTCCATAAGTCAGAAACATAGTTTCCAGGAAGTACACATTTTGAATCCCTGTCTCTATTCTTACACATGCTCTCAATCATGATGCATGAAGCTTAATACAAAAATCAAGCTTTCCTCTCAAGTATTTCAGCACCATAAATGGTTTGCATGGTCCTGTGGGTCATCACTCTCTTAATTTACTGAGAGTGCATTTAATAATTGCTGGACATCTGAAGCCAAAGCTAGTCAGTACTGGTTATTTACTTCTCTTTTTCTCTATGGCAAGGGAGAAAGCCAGATTCCCATAGCTGTTCCAGCTCTCCCCCTCCCGAATAAAGTTTCTGCCAAAGCCGATTTTCTGCAGCTTTCCCTGCTTCGGAGCCGCCAGTTTTCCTAAGTGCAGAATCAAAACTAATACATCATCCTTGAACTTTAAATTTCTGATGTGCCCTGACATTTGGAATAGCCTAGGAACCAGAGGGAGAAGGAAGCAGCGCATTTTCCTTCTTTAATGATTTATGCCTTATTTTTGATCTCCTTTTGCAGTTGAGTGCAGCTTGCTGGCATTGGTCCATCTGAGGCACAAAAAAGGAGAAGCCTAGGGTGGTCTTCCTGTGGTTTGGAGGAAAGGCAGGCATACATATGTTGAGACTGTCCTGCAATTACAGACTTTCTATATTTATCAAGAAAAGAAGAATAGTAATTTATTTCCAAATTTTAAAGTAGAGATATAGGAAATTGGGTGAAATTTTAAGGGATCAAAAAGAATGAGATTTCTAGCTATCTTCTTCTCAGTGAGCTTTTGCTTAATTCTTGAATAGAATTTGAATTATTAGCTTGTTTAACAAGGAGCAAGGGCCCTGGGTTCTAATCAGAGCACCAGATATCACTGAGAATTAATAGAATTGTGGCTATGTTTTTATGCTGCCAAACATCAGCATGAATCTTAAGAAAAAAAGGAAAATGTGCAAATAGCAATAGAAACTATGCTTTTTGACACTCTCTCAAGTACTAAGCTGGATGGATGTCAGAGAAGCAAATGTCTTAGTAAAAACTAACAAGTTACCTAGATGCTAATGTTGAGCTTCAAGAGACTCTTTGTCTGTGTTAAAAATATACCTAGTCATCTAGGAACAAGAATTATCTTTCTGTTTTATTAAAGAAGCTGCTATCATTTTGTTAACACCACTCTGGATTGCTTGGGCCACCCAGAAGTAAGATGCTGCAATCACTGCTTCTCTGTGGAGAAGTCCCGTGAGATAAGAATGGAACTCTTTTATCAATTGTCTTTTTGGGACCTGGCAACTAAAAACTTAATTTTCCACATTAAGGTGCTATTGCAGTAGCTATTTTGCCATAGTAGATAAATATTGAAATATTTAACAAATTAACCTCTAAAACATTGGAAGATAAATGATTAAAATGTTTAAACTAAATATTAAATAATTATTGCATATACATTTCATTCTGAAATTAGAGAACATTTTTGATATAAAGATAGCCTGATTTGAGTTTGTCTCTCAACTCTATTCCTGCAAGTAATATGCAGAGAAGGTGCCTCAATGGTATCTCTATATTTTTCAGCTTTCCACTTCTACTCCTCAGACGCATCTAAACCAAAGAGAATTCAAACTTTTGCATGTGTGCATAGCCAACAATGCTAATCTTGTAATTTTATAGCTGGAGATATCTTCAGCACAAGCTTTGAAGCCAGACTACCTGATTTGAATCCTGCTTCAGGTACTAAGCTAGATAAGCAGTAGATCCTTGGGCCAATTATCTAACTTCCATTGCCTCCATTTTCTCATCTGTAAAATGGGGATAATTACAGTACCCATCTCATAGGGTTGGTTTTGAGGAGTCAATGAGAACATACATAGAGAGCACTTAGAATATATTGAAACTAACATAGGGAGCACTAAACTTTTAGTTCTTGATGTTAGCCAAATGTGTTATTTTACTATTGAGGGAACCAAAAAGTGAAATTAATAGTGCTGAATTTGATCTTGAAATTTGTTTTACTCCACCCCTTGTACCTAGTGGATAATTTATGGCCTGCAAGTTTTCCTGTAGCTGTCCTAATGCCAATTCTTTCTAATGTTCCCTTGAAAGATACATGTTCCGAGAGCCCTGAAAGTATCATATTCCATAAAGTTTCATCTCAACCCTGTGACAGTTTGTAACCCAGATATTATATACAGTCTAAACACACCCTGAAATTCATCTCTTTAGGTTGACTAGTTCTGTATTTCATGTGTATCTGATAATTAAACACAGGGAACACTGGATAAAACAGTCTAATCTCTCCTTTTAGTTTTAATGTTTCTTACCCCATTCTATGTATCTCACCATCCTCTTTAGAAAATCTAATTCTGTTAAATGGTTTTGAATAATTCTATGTTACTTTGCAAATCCTTGACTTAATAAAATATAACATTCATAATGCTAGAAATGTTATTCTTGGTGAAGTATAGCATTGATTTTGATGCTCATTTTGTGATTTATTCTCAATTCGTATCCTTTTTTCCTTCACTAATGGATTAAAAAAAAACATGGAAATATGGCGCTTTTTTCTCCTGCTTCTCTATCCCACACCTCTGGAACATTGACTAAACTGCAAGTGCTGGCTTCCTAAGGAAAAAAGTGCTTGTTAAAATTCAGCAACTGAAGTGAACAGCAGGCACTTTTAATCTGAGTAAAACAATTACCCCAGAGAGTGCATTTCCAAGAACTGTGCAAAAGCTCTTGGAACCCTGGCTATGCTGTCAGACACCTATCTTTAAATTACCTCCTGCCAAATGATGACTGTGGCCCTGTCACCCTGGCCAGCCCCATAAGTCTCATTCACACTCCTTCTAATTGGCAGGCCCTCACTCTGGGCACCTCCATGGCCCTTGTAACATTTTTTAGGCAGATAACTTGACACTGTAAATTTGGCTGGGAGCCTGCTACTGTGGGATTTCTTTACGTCTGCCCTCAATGGTCACGTCATTTCATACCCTTGAAGTTCCAGCCTAAACATTTTGCAAATTAGATTCCAGGATAGAAAGATGTGGCTGCATCAGAGCTGGCTGGGCCCTTCACCTGTTTGAAGAAGGAAGATTTGGTTACTGGAAAAAGAAGGGCTGAAAAGGTGGTTTCCATGGACAAGAAGAGGAGGGAGAGGACTATCTTCCTATCAGCTTTTGAGGACTTGAGGAAGCCTAGAGTGTGTGGCGTTTGGTTTCCAACACAAATGTGGCAGCAGGCTGGGGAAACCTGATAACAGCTTTTGTGACCTCTGGGTCTGGAAACAGTTTCACTGATTGAAGTCATATAAGTTCAGCTAAATTTGAATGTGTTGTAAATATTTATCTGGCAGCCTGACATACAGTTGTTCCTGAAATTGTAGGGTAGTCTTATCTTTCCCAGTATGTAATTTTTGAAATACTCTTCTACATGGCATTTCAGATGATAAATATAACTGAGTTATTGTTTTATGCTAAGGTTTTCTCAGGCTTTGAGCCTCTTTAAAAGAATAGAGGGTGTTTTCTGGCAACTTTGTTTTCCTAAATATATTGGAGACCGCAGTAAAAATCTGCTTAGAAACTAAGCTTTGGTTAAACATAAACAGTCTGCTTTAGCTAGAGCAATATATTTTCCCTCACATTTCCAGAGACACTGGTATACAAGAAGTTAGATCCAATGGATATTTTATGTGAGAAAACTGGTAGTATGCAGCATTCCTTTCCAGTGAATTATTGAGTTGGGTAGCAGCAAAATAGGCAGGAGAGAAGCTAGTCTTCAATGAAATAGTCCTTTGTTGCTTCAAAGGTGACTCTGAGCTTGCTCCACCCTCGGACACGGCTACATGTAAAACAGCAGTAGCACAGACCAGAGCAAGTGCCTTGACAGGCCTTCCATCACTTCTCCACTCCTGTCCCATTAACAAACACATCTCCACCAGCCAGCCTGTGTCTTGTTCTTTGGGGAGAACGTAGGGACGGTCAGTGACAGGCTGGGATGAAAGAGGAGTGACAAGAATGAAATGTCCAGGGTTAAATTTAAGACCAAAGGTGATGAGGTGCAGCCACTTTTGATGGCCTAGGCCTTGATCTCACAGTTGTAGTTGCATCAGTAATGACAACTCATTTAATTACTTAACTTTGTTTTCCCAATCCCATGCATTTCTACCAGCTGAGACCACTCCAAGTTTCATTAGAAATTCCCAATTTGCTTTGGAGGTGCCATTGGAGAACTTTACCGTCTGCTGTAGGAAGAGAGTCAACATGTGGCCAGCTATTACACATATAGAACGACTACATTGGGAGACATCCTACAGTTCTGCTACATAAAGAGCAAAGCCTTTGTCATGCTGTCAATTCCATTTGTAGGGTTTATCATCAACGCTCATTTATTCAAGTTGTAGCACGTATCAATGTCTGAACTGGTTCTGGTGACATAAAAGTGAATTAGCTATAGATCGTACTTTCAGGTAATTCACAGTCTTATAGAGGAAGAAGGCTGAAGAGACTCTCCAGTCCAACCTACTAGGACACAATTTTTAAAGTAATATAATACATAGTGAAATGTACTTGAGACATGGCCCAGTAGTAATGTCATCAGATGTCTTAGCAGGGGTAATCAGAAATTTTAATCTTATTATGGAGTTATTTTTGGCAAGATGGAATGTGTTATGCAATGGACTCCCTAAAATAGCAGATTTCCATTTAGGGTCCTCTATCCTGTTTGTCTGAAGATTGAATGAAAGTGTTGAGTATTTCAAACTCAGGGCAGATATACATCACATACAGAAACAGACATTATAGCATAAGGCAGGGCAAATACATGACACTTGTGTTTATGCTAGTCCGTTTCATGCCCCTACAGATATGTAAGTCAATCATGGCTGTTTTTCTGAATGATCTGGATTTAGCTTTAGACTCTTCACACCTCATAGGCTTCCAAAGAGTCATTACTAATCAAGCCTAGTGTACATAATAGATGAAACTTATTTTACCATCACAGATACAAATATTCTCAGATTCTCATATGGAGGCCATTTTATTTGCTGACTAGTAATTCTTGAGAATGAATTTAGAGTTTCTACCTTTCACCACCATTTGTCAAATATTTTAATTCTATCATCAGAAAATAAGTCAAATAATAGCAAAACAGGCAAGAATTGTGTAGGATTTTAATAAAAACATTTCTATACTGCCACAAAACCTAGTTAGGGTTAGTTGATTATACTCTGTACCATACCACTGAGGAGTTCAAAAAGGACCACTGTGTTCATATGTGTAAATTAAAAATACAGCAATAATGAAAATTATAGGTAAATCTAATGGGATTCAATATTTTCTTACATATTATTATGGAATCAGTTCAGAATGTGTGGAAGCTCTAATTACCGATTTAAGCAATCATTTCAATTTATTTTAAACTAATGTGATCAGGTATTACTCTTCTCTAGACCCTAATGTGCCTGTTTTGGTCACAATAGCATAAGTTGTGTAGTAGTAATGTACAATCCAAATTTCGGTGGTTTAAATGACCGCCGAAAAGAGAAGTTTACTTTACTTCTCTTTTCATGAAAATCCTCTGCAAATCTTGGTCACTCTGTGGGGCCACTGTACTCCCCACGAGGCTCAGTACTGCTCCTCACACATTAGCACAAACATCCCTGACTGCCTCAGTGGGGAAGACAGAGGCAGAGACTGGAGAACTGGAAATTAAATGGCTGTATCTGGAAAGGAGATGCATCGCTTCTTACTCATTAGGCAAAGCAAGTTACACGCTGTGGCTAAGTTCAAGGGAACAGGAAAATAGAGCATTTCTATTGTGTCCCTGCTAGAGAGGAAAGCAGAATATTAGTGAAGAGTAGTAATATCAGCTGCAGTGCCTCAAGACTTTCCCATCTCTTAAACTTTTGTCTTAAGAGATATATCATGTAGGAATCTTAAAGTTTGAGATTCAGGTAATGGGGCAAAGTCTATGTGGTTTAAATAATCATATACTTTATTAGGTGACATCAAGTAGCTCATAGACTTCCTGGAAAGGCCATAGAGTCAAGCTTGGAAAATCTGAAGACAGGAACAATGCCCAACCACAGTATGAGTTGGCACAAGAAGCGCATGATCGCCCCTACCAGGACAGGAGGCAGGTCCATAGCTGCCCTTGCTGATGCTTGGGTATGGATACTAGCATCTTCAACATTGCTGCTCCCTACCCTGCCCCAGAATAAGTACTACAGCCACACTCTTGCCAGAAAATGACTTCTAAGCATAAGTGTTGTGTGGATACAACTCAAGGATGGAGCTGAGGTCATATGACCTCAATGAGCAAAGGAGGACAGGGAAGGGAAGTCAGGCTTCTCTCTTACAGGAAAGACGCTCAAAAATGCTGGTTGTCCACTAACATGTCAATTGTCCATCACAATAACTTCCCCTGTAGATACCACTCTCTTATTATATTGTTTTTGATATTGCTAACCTTTTCCATAATAAAGAGAAAATTTACCTTTTAGTATAAAATATATTACAAATTCATTTTTTCTTCAGTCCCTTTATAGTTAGTCAGTTTCCGTTTTCTACTAGACTTTTAATGCTCCAAAATAGAAACCATTTTCTTTTCTTCTCCAATAAACTAACTGGAGCTTTATGTAGAATATCTGGTCTGTACACAGGGTAGTCATTAAAAAATGCTTAGAGATTGCATATTTTAAAATAATAAAGGTAAATTGATCAATTTGCAAGTTCTATTGTATTCATTCTAACAACAATACCTTTATTCCAGGTGGTATACTAAGTGCTTTATGTGTTTTATTTCATTTAATTCACACGGGAACAATGAAGTAGACATGTCTATTTCTCCAATTGTACATATGAGAAGATAGGGGCTCAGAGATCTCAAGCAGCTTACTCTAGATTACATATTTGGGTGGTGGCTAAGTTAAGATTCAAACCTAATCAGAGCAAAATTCAGAAATTAACCACTATTTTATATGGCTTCCATATCTACTTTAAGTATAACAGATTGTACTAGAAAGAGGCCCCAAGATCTAAGGAGAAAAACCAATAGATCTGGAATAATTTACCTTAAAAAAGGAAAACTGATAACCGGGCTAAAGAAAGTATAGCCATTATATTCATTAATATTGTATATCTCTTTAATATTGTATATCTCTTTAATATTGTATATCTCTTTAATATTGTATATCTCTTCTAAGCCAACATTAAAGGGCTTCTGCTACACATTGAAGGGACTTAGTGTAGAGCCTTCTAATTTTAATATATTTCACATTTCAAGATCAAATTTCCCAGAAACAACCAGAATTGTGCATACTAAAAACTTACTTTTACAATTATTATTATTACTGAAATATAAGCCCAGTAATGAAAGATTGATTTTATTCATATTTATCAAAAACAGAAATTAAGCAACATATTGCCTTTAATCAAACTGTTAGGAACATGAAGTTTAGTATGTACAGGTATTAGTTATGTCTACTAATGGTGGTTCTTGTATGAACTTGCAATAAAACTATTAGGAGTAGTAAAGAACTAACCTAATTTGCAACCTTTTTATCAAGAAGATGGCATTTAAGCCAATACTAACATTCAATGTGATGGGAGTAACAATTTATACTAAGGCTACAACTTTTGGTTGCATCATTTTAATGTGTCAGACTTTGATTTAACATCATTATGAATAATCTCTTGCAATGATAAGGTTTAAGAAAATTTATAAGAGTTTATGGAACTTCAAGTATTTTCACTGAGTTAATCATGATGGGGAATTAATCACCTCTATATTTATCAGTAAGATATACAGAAAAAGCCCCACACATAAGCATATATATATATTAATGATAGTTTTACAGAGTTCTCTATTAATAAAATTCCATGTTCAGCAGAATCTTATCAATCTCTAATACACTTCTTTGGATTTGGAGCTATTTGAGGAGAAATGTTGGTTTTTGATGTGGGATAAGTATCTTCACCTTCGGAAGTTAAATCAAACCTTTAATAGATGTAAAGAATGTTCATAAATGGTGACTGATGAATTATAGTGAGCGAGAATATTTCTGAGGGGAACTGGAAGACAGGATGAAGCACTCCATGGTTGTCATTGTCAGGCCCTGTGAGCTCAGACACTAACGTGAATGCTGTTGAACTATGAATGCCTGGGCACATCACTTAACCTTTCTGTGTTTCCATTTTCTTATCTACACAACGAGGCTAATAATACTGATTGACCTCACAGCATTTAATTAGCCTATTGGGAAGCTCTTTGAAAATGCTAAGTATCATTTGTTGGCACTTAGCTTCATGAAAGGTTTGTGTTTTTAACACACTGTGGCTTGAGGATGTGTTTGGTACAACTCCTGCCAACTTCTCGTTTCTCCACCATATCTTTTCTGAGCTCCCTTTGAGGTCAATGGGAATTAGGGTGATTGAAGGCACTTAGCAGAGGCTTCAGGTATGAGAGTATATTTTCTGGCATGTTTATAGTAGGACTATCCTTGTAAAGAAAATGTCCTGCCTCTCAATGGAAAAGGAGCTTGATGGCTTCTCAGTGGTTTATGGGTGGGTAAATTAATGATTGCTCATGAGGCTTAAGGCCTAGAGCAGGAGATTTTTGGCAAAGATACTAAAAAATGTTTAAATTATTTGAAAAAAAAAACACATACACTTTTAAGGAACATAAATAATAACTAGGCTCCTCTAGGGGAGGATTAGGCTTTTTACGTTCTGTTCAGAACACATAGTTGTTACCTAATATATGCTTGCTAAAGAAATACATGATGGATAGGCAAAAATTACTATACCAGTAGCATGTTAGATAATTATTATACAGCACGAGTGTGGCATCTAGAATACATTTTTATTACCGTCTATGTACTCCTTTTATGTGACTTTCTTGCTATATTATAGCATTAACCAGAATGCTTTGTGCTACTGTTTACAGAAATGTAGAAATGTATTGTACTTTTACTCGAAGCTTTAAGAACAAAAAGAGAGTTCCATCACCATTTTGAATTTGCACATCTTTGAAACATCACTATACTTCCATGACATCATTTCTAGACTGTTTTAACACCCTTCCAGTTGGTGTCCTTATTTCCAATCTTTTCCCGGAGCCATTTTATAATCAGTTGCCAAGCTCATCTTACTTAAATATGGCTTTCATAATGCCACTTGTTTCACAAGCTTTCAGTGTCTATTTCCTACTGTGTCACTCCCATCTTCAAAACTCTAATTTTAAAATCTGATGTTTTAAAAGGATATGCTGAATTGTGCCCCAACCATCATATGCTGTATTCTTAACACCTGTACCTCAAAATGTGACCATCTTTAGAAATAGTATATTTAAAGAAGTAATTAAGATAAAATGACTTAATTAGTGTGGGCCCTAATCCAATATGACTGTTGTCCTTATTACAAGAGGAAATTTGTACACAGGCACAGAGAGGAGACCCTGTGAAGGCCATGTAAAAGCCAAGGAGAGAGGCCTCAGGAGAAACCAATTCTACCCACACTTTGATCTTGGAGTTCTAGCCTCCAGAATGGAGAAAATAATTTCTGTTCTTTAAGTTACCTTGACAGTGGTATTTTGTTATGGTGACCCTAACAGACTAATACATTGTCCATGACATGGAAGCCTCCATGGCTTTATCACCTTATTTCTCTAATGATAATTTGAATTTTAATCATATGGCTACATAAAAACCAGGATTTTCTAAAGTTCAAGGGAAGAACGCTGAGTAAGAGATAGAACACCATTTTACTGACCAGAGGACCTAGGCATATCATGTCTTCTGTCCAAAATGTGGAAAATATACTTGCTTTTCCTGATTCAAAGGTCTGTAGGCTTTCAAATAAGATGGTGCATATGGAAGTATTTGGAAAATTGAAAAATGTCAGCTTCTGACTTTCCAAACTCTGCTCAACTGGAGGTAACAAAGACATTTGATATTGCAAACCCAGCTCCACCCTGACCTGGAGCCCAAATTTGATTATGTTTTAGAAACCCTATTTATACCAGGTGGTAGAATCTGAACTCAGCTGTGATGACTGAAGCTGTCTACCTAATGGGTTTAGGATAAGCTCCTTGGGCACCTGCATCTTCCCTTTAGTGATAATGGCATTATTTATATTGCTTAGCTTTAGCTCTATTCCTTGGTTTGTATTCAAAGTCATTGTTAGAAATCAGACACTGCTCCAGACAATAACCTTTTCGTAGATGTAGGACACTCCCTGTGACCTACTAAGTGCTTTCCAGCCCATCTGTCAGGGAGTTAAATCTTATACTTGGACGCTCACCAAATACAATGGCTCTGCTTTAGACTGGAGCATTTGTCCCCAGGATCATGACAGCCTCCTGACATGCTACTGTCTTTTGATGACACTTGCCATCCATAAGAGTAGCTGCCCTCTGTCTGAGACCAGCCTTGCCAGTCCTCCCAGACATGATTTAAACCTTGTTTCCACCCCTCTGGGGATAGCCACACAGCTAGCTTAGGCTATTTTGTGCCCGTTCTGTCTTGTATATTTCCTCCTATTGCACTAATAGTAAGCTCCATCACAACTTACTTCAACACTAAGCTCATATATAGTCCTATGCAAAAATAAAGGAATCTTCTTCTTATAGAAAATCAAAGCTAAACTCAGTTCCTATTTTCTCTAAGAATTGTTTACTCTCATAAATATTTTCTTTTTTTGAACTCCTAAAGTATTTTCAGTCTCTATTACAACATTGAGCCCTTAATTATGTAATTGATGTTTTAATATTCTTTTTGTGAATAATTTCCTGATTTCCTTTTGACAGATTATAAAGTCTCAGTAATATACTTTTACTGAGCGTACATTCTGAGCATAACAAAATATAAAGCTTTAAAAGAGTTTTGAAAGTAAAAATACCCATTTTTTTTCTTGCAGTGTTATTTATGCTTTTTATAAACACATTTTAATTTTAGGCTACACAAGTACATTTTGTCATACCCTTTTTAGGATGTTTCTGATATTCATGAATTTAAAGTTTAATGTAATTAATTTGTCAGTGGTTTTCGCTTTATGCTAAGAAAAGCCTTCATTTTCATAAACTCAGTTGAATATTTAAATACATTTCCTTTTGGTTTTTATGTTTAATTACATAAATTCTTTAATTCACACAGTACATTATTAAATTTGTAAATGCATGCACATACTGACTATGCATAGGAATAGATGGTCAAGAAACATCAAAATGTTAATATAATTATGTGATCAGTTCTAAGAGTAATTATTTTGTTTTCTTTCTACATTGTTATATATAATTTTATTTTTTTAATGTGTTGTTGCTAAGAAGTAACTAAGAAAAAGCATTTTGAAATCGACTTATTTCTGTGCTTTCTTGTGTCGTTATATTAAAAATTTCTTTCTGAACTTTTAGTTCACTGTTCTCTCTGTATCTATATATATTTTTATTATATCTTTACAAACTTTTCTTAAAGTAGACCAAGTGTCATAGTTAAGTAAATAGGTATAGGGGCTGAAAAAATAGAGACAGTAACATTTTAATAGTCTAAGCATTCTATTTTAATCAGGATAGATTCAGAAAAAGAAATCTACCCCCATAACTCTGTGCTTTAAAGCAATAAAGATTATTTCTGGTTCACATTACATCTCCATCTTCAGTCAGAAACAAACTCAACACTACATAGTCACTTAGAGGCCTGGATCAACAGAGAAGACACCATCTCAAACTTCATGGGTCACTTTGCTGAAAGAGAATAGCTCAAGGAGGGTATGTCTCATCAGGAATTACATACTTAGGCTGGAAGAGGACTTCCACTCACAGCTTCTTGGCCAAAACTAGTCACATGGTCCCAAAACAAGTAAAGTAGGAAGTACAATCCTATTATGAGTCAGAAGGCAGAGAACTAGAAACATTTGGTGAACAGCACTAATCACTCTTTGAAATCATTTCAAGGCTGAGCAAAGAATATTTCTAGTGTAAACTCTCAAATGCTATGAATTTCATCTTGGCTTAGAGAAAAAAATAGGTACTTTTTCATTTAAAACATTTGCATTTTTCCTTGTGTTACTAAAAATAGGAATATATTGAATGCCTATACATTCAGATCATATTAAAATGAAACTAGACATCTAATTACTTATGAAAATAATCGTTTTATATGTCCAGATTGTTATAATATTCTGTTTACTTAAAATGGGAATGTGGTTAAGAATATCATTTTGGCAATTATTTTCAGTTTTCTATTTTATTAATTAATTTAAATAAATAGGAGGAAAAATTTATTTAAAGGAAAAAGTGACTGCCTTTCACGCAAGCCATTTGATAGACAAAACAAAGATATCATAAAACATTTAAACATTTGTAAAAAATTGTGATAGAATATTCTTATATTTATCATGAGTATCTAGTAATTTAAAGAATTCCATGAAGAGGTGAAATAGGAAGAAAATTAAGTTGTTGGATATAAGTATTTAAAATAAACTAAGAATAGAGTTAGTTTCAGAATTACCTCAATTATATCAATGGCTTTGAGAGTCAACTTTTAAAGGCTAGATTCTTTAAAAGATCCTTCAAACTTAATTTTAATATTTTCCCATAACATAAAGGGAACATCTTAGATTATAATTTTTAGAGGACAAAAACACAATAGCTTCTTTCCAATCACATTCTCTTGAAGTATTTTCAGTGACCCTGTCAAAATAAGATAAATTTTGCACCAATAGGTTTAATAAAAAATAATGAATAACTGGGTCATTCGGTTATTTTCTTGCTAATAGATGTCTTCAGCCAGTCTTCGAGCTCCGAAAGTATTTTTTCCAGGGAGAAGAATAGTATGAAATCATTTATAAGTTTAAACTGTCAGAAAGTACTGTCATTAAGTCACTAATGTATGCCCATAGGGAAAACATTCTCCTGAGACCTGATGCCCTTCCTACACCATTTGATCTGTGGTTTCATATTTTACATTTTCAGCAGAACACCTCTTGTATATTACAGTTTCCTACTTGCTTGGATGTGCTCCATTATTCTCCATTTTTAGTATGGTAAATGAAAACTCCATAGTGTATTCATTCCTCTCTTTTTATAATGGCAAAGTATGTTGGTATCAGTTTATATCGCTTTGTTAGCAGGAATCATTCAAGAAAGGGCCAATACTTGACCTCCCCTTCCCATCTCCCTGCCAAATATATATATATATATATATACACATATATATATAAATATATAAGTATATATAAGTATATATATACATATATATAAATATATAAGTATATATATATATATATATACACACACATATATATTTGGATATATGTGTATATTTATATATATCCAAATTCATTGAGAAATGCTTGCGTTCAGATTTAAATACTTGCTACTTGACAAATTAAATTAAGTCCTTGCTAGTTCACCAAACAATAGAATAGAAGTTTCATATTACACATTATTCCTGGGAGTTAGATAAGAAAACATTTCAAATATAAAGGGAAAGAAATTGTAGCCACTTGGTGAGATTTCTTTTTTTATATTATGAGATTGGAAGATTGATGAAGTGTCCAGGAGTTGCAGGAGATGGTTCCAGATGTCAGGAGCCGCAGGGAAGACGACTGTGACAAGGAGAATAGCAGAGTATGTGATGGCATTAGGAGTTCAGGTCTTGGATAGTCTGAGAAAGTAGACCATATCCATCAATATTCATTCCCTCTTTCTTCTGTAGGAATCAAACTTAACAATTTTTAGCTGGCAATTACGTTGTCCCAAATAAAGACTGCATTTTCTATTTTTACGGCCTTGATACAGCAGATAGATGAAACTGTTAGTATAGAGAATATTGAAAAGAAGAGAAATTATTTTAAAATGGATTTTAGAATTATTGGAAAACCAGGTTTTCATAATCTGAAAAATGCGACTAACATTTTTCATAAGGATTCAGAAGCCTTTAGGCTCCTGGATTTCAGGGGTCTCTGAGGAGGATCACTGGAGTCATTTAAGAGTCTTTCAAAATACTTAGCAGAGGTGAGGGGGATGAAGAAAGGCAAATGTGACTCCTATAAAACTGCCATGGTGGATAGATTTGTCTATAGGATATGAAGCTGGAGGAAAATGGTAAGGCATGCTTCAGGACACTGTGTAATTTTATACCAGAACCATCAGGTATTAGGTATATGGTATTAGGGATAAAGGAAACCAAAAAAATTTACATGGGTATCAGTCAGAAAAATAAAGCAAGATAAAAAATAATGAAGAAAATAGGACTAACCTAGAAATTATTATTCAGATTTTAATACAGCACACAAAAATAAAGAAAATCAATGACTAGAATAATGGTTGCTGTGACACATTCACGGTATTTACTTGTTTAAAATTTTTCTTCTAACTTAAAACTGTGTCAGGACTGGAGAAGGAAAAATTGTAAAAAAGGAGTCATTTCACATTTCAACTGATGGAAGCTGATGTTGTATAGTGAAATCAGTGATGAATTTGGATCAAGAAGAAAGGAATTCATATCCTGGCTCTGACACAAACCAGATGTGTTATCAGGAATAAGTCACCCTGTGAGTGTTCATTTCCTCATCTGTAAAAAAGAGAGTTATAATTGCAGCAGAGACGACCCTATCCGTCAATATTCATTCCCTCTTTTTCCGTAGAAATCAAACTTACAATTTTGGCTGGCAATTATGTTGTCCCAAATAAAGACTGCATTTTCTATTCTCTCTTTGTAGATAGATACAGCCATGTGATTAAGTGTTGGACATAATAGAGCTGCCATGCAGCAACTTTGAGGAAGCTTCCTTAAAAGACAACTGATGCAATTCCATTGCCTTCTCTCTCTTTTTTGAGATAGAATCTCGCCCTTTCACCCAAGCTGGAATGCAGTGGCATGATCTCAGCCTTCCTAGTAGCTGGGATTACAGGTGCCCACCACCATGCCCAGCTAATTTTTCTGCTTTTAATAGAGACAGGGTTTCACCATGTTGGCAGGCTGGTCTTGAGCTCCTGATCTCGTGATCCACCTGCCTTGACCTCCCAAAGTGCTGGAATTACAGTCATGAGCCACTATGCCTGGCCTGCCTTCTTTTCTTTAAACTTTTCCTCATCTTGCTGTCTGAAATGCAAAAACGAAGGCTAGAAGTTCAGTTGCTGTCTTAGACAAAGAGGACGTGGTCACAAGTTAACAACGGCAGAATATATAGCTGGGAGCTGTGACTCATTCCTGTAATTTCAGCACTTTGGGAGGTTGCGGCTGGTGGATCACCTGAGGTCAGGAGTTGGAGACCAGCCTGGCCAACATGGTGAAATCCCGTCTCTGCTAAAAATACAAAAATAAGCCAGGCGTGGTGGCCGGCGCCTGTAATCCCAGCTACCTGGGAGGTTGTGGCAGGAGAATCACTTGAACCTCGGTGGTGGAGGTTGCAGTGAACTGAGATTGCACCACTGCACTCCAGCCTGGGTGACAGAATGAGACTCTGTATCAAGAAAAGAAAAGAAAAAAAAAAAAAGAATGGCAGAATATTGTGTTGGAAGGAGCCTGGTTTTTTCAGGACTTAGTGAAGCAGAATCAATATATCACCTTCAGAATTTTATGTAATAGAAAATAGATTTCTATCTTATTAAACTCTGTTATTTGTAGCCAAACCTAATCCTGATAATATGCTTACTTTATGTTTATTAGAAGAGTTAAATAAAAGGTTGAGTACAAAAACTACAGTAGCCCCCTTGTCCCAGGGGTTTGTTTCCAACAGCCCCAGTGGATGTCTGAAACCACATTCAGTACCAAACCCTACATATGCTACCTTTTTCCTATGTATACACCCATGAAAAAGTTCAATTTATAAAATTAGGTATAGTAAGAGATTAACAACAATAACAAATTTTTAGTAAAAGGACAATTTTAGCAATATGCCATCATCACTACTCTTGCACTTTGTGGCCATTATTAAGTAAATTAAGGGTTTATTTCAATACCAGGACAGTTGATCTGATAGTCTAAGTGGCAGCTAAGTGACTAATAAGTGGGTAGCATACACACATGGATAAGCTGGGCACAGGGAGGATTCATGTCCTGGATGGACAAAGCGAGATTTCATCATGCTACTCAGAAGGTGCTCAATTTAAAATTATGAATTGTTTCTTTCTGGAATTTTCCATTTAATAATTTTGGACTAAGGTTGACCGCCAGTAACTGAAATCTTGGAAAGTAAAACTGCAGATAAGGGGGTACTGATGTACTATCAAAATTCTGGCACATAATGGCAGCATAATAAATCACAGCCAATTAAATTAATCCATGTTAAGCAATAACATTTTAACATGAATTTAGATTGTCATCAATATATAGCTCACTGGCTATTCGGATCTAAGTTTAAACAAAATAACCTATCTTGAGACTGCTTGAAATGATTAAGGAAGTGGAACAAAGAAGCGGAGAAAAAATAATAAAAACAAGAGATGAACGAAGTCACAGAAAGCTCAACCATCACCTCCTTTTAAAGCTTTCTCTGTTCATCTAGATAGAATTATCACCGTTCTCGTTTCTGCCCTTCAAAATATTTGAACCCCAAATCATGCATTACTGTTCCATTTTATAACTCTATTTGAACATGTCATCCATCCTACTGAGCATCATTGAACACCTCGTCTGTGCCAGGCATGTGTACCTTTGGTATGTCACTGGATAGTGAGCTCCTTGAAGGCAGGGCTCATTTCTGTATGTAGTTATCTGTTCTCTACTTAGGACCTGGTCAAATTCTCAAAAGTGCTGATTAGCTCTTATTTATAAACAGATTTCTTTAGTTTTGATGCTAACCCAACCCCAATATATGATTAAAAAAAAAAAAAAAAGCAAACACCTATGTTTGAGTTAGTACTTAGTAAAAGCTTTTGATTTATTGAACTTTTTTCTTCCAACAGCTGTAGTGCAGAATGCTGTCTTCTAAATCTACTTTTATTTTACTGTGATTGCAATTTTGCTATCATCTTGTCTTTCTTTTCCCTCTCCCTCCAACTCGCCTGTTATCCAATAATGCTCATGGCTATTCCTGCTCCTCCATTTCTATTGATACTGTCCAAGGCTGTTCTCAAAACCCTGGTCTCAACCTTCTATATCTGTTTCTCTTAGTTTCTTTTTGTTCCATATACATTGCAGAATGGCCTTTCAGACATGCAAGTATAGTAATGCTCCATCTTGCCTGAAATGTACTGGATGATTCCCTTTAGCAAACCCTATTAGTAGCATACTCTACAACTACTCTCTCTTCTTTTTGCTTAAAGTATCATTCTTTTGTTGAGGCATTATGAGTCAGCAGTGTGCTTAGTGGAAGTGATTCCCACTTTCTGACCAGGAAAATAAACCACAAACAGTTTAAGTCATTAGGTATTAGATTTGGCTGCAAATTAACAGAGAATAAAAATAATAGCAACTTAAATACTGCACAACGAAAGTTATTTCATTTTTATGGTAATTTCCAAAAGTTTGCAGTTTGAAGCTGCCATGGCAAATCTATGTTTATAAAGTTCTGAGGAACCGAAGCTCCTTCTATCTTGGCGGTTACCTTGGTTCCATCCTTTAAGCCATTTCATGGACCCAAGTTTCTGTTCAAGTTGCCACAATCACACCTGCCTTCCGGACAGCAAGAAAGAACAAGGGATTAAAAAAAAAGATAAGGAAGAATTCCAGTCTTTTAAGAAAAGCTTTCAGAAGGTTCTACTTAATTTGTCTTTTACAACCCATCGGCTAGAACTTAGTCACAGGGTCAAAACTTGTTGCAAGGGGAGTCTGGGAAACATACTCTTTATTCTGGGTTATCATGTATTCAACCAAAAGTTACGTTTTCTCACTGAGAAGATGAACAGAAAGGTAAGAAAAGATATTAAGGAAACGCTAAAATCCTGTGTTACTTTTGTTAACAACACTCCCATTTGCCAATGATCAGCCCAGTTCTGCTACTCAGACCTGTGGGGAAGTATGATGGGAGCTTTTGGAAAAGAGCTTCCTCCTTGATAAAAATAAAACAGGGAGAAAAGAAAGAGAAGTAATTTGCAGTCCCCTTTTCTTGCCTTTTGGATGTGATGCCTGTCTGAAGTATGACTGCCAAAATGCTTTCAGGAAGGGAAAGGTAAGATAGTCACAGAGGAAATCACCATAGATGATTACATTAGTGAGTCTCTGAATCTACCTTGTAACTCCCTACATATGGACTTCTTATTAAATGTGTACAAATATATGTCTGTATCGCCTAATCTATCTTTGTTGGGTATTCTGTTACTTGCTGCTGAAATTGATACTCTTTCTTATTGGCAGAATAAAGCCTAAACTCCTTTGACACAGTAGGTAAGATGCTTTAAGATCTGGGTGTTACCTATCTTCCAACCTCATTTCTTCTCCACCCTCCAATTTCCCTGTCACAAAGGCTATTGTTAGATCCAGCCATTGCCGTTCAGAACTTCTTTTCTTTGTATACAACACTAGGTCATGTCTTTGTACATGACTCCTTACCTAGTCTGCTTGACAAACTCCTGTTGCTGCCCTAAGAAACTCATCAAACCAGGTAGGGTTTGATCACTTACAAGTATCAGAAACCAGGCTGCGATAAGGTAAGCAGATAGGATTTGTTTTCTTCACATAAGACGCTGAGATATAAGCAGTTGCTGGCCAGAATATCTGTTCATGGAAGTTATCAAAGCCCAGATGTCCTTCTGTCTTCCCATTCCATTTATTGCACCTTGTGAAAAGACTTTAGTTCTCATTGTCTCGGGTTGTCTGCTATACTTCCAGACATTGAATTTGCATTCCAGGCAGGAAGGAACGAAAAGTAACAGACGAGTTTGTGTACTAGCTAAGTTTGTCGCATTTTATCAGAAATACAACCTCTTTCCCAAAGCTCCCTCTGGTAGACTTCTGTTTACATCCTCATCGGCCAGAATTAGCATCCAGAGAACCTAGAAGACTGAATGTTTTTAACTGGACACAGGATTAATCCAACAAATTTAGATCTTTGTAAGGAAGAAAAGGAAAATAAATTTTTAGTAGATAACTAGGAGTATCACATATGCATCCATTGGACTTTTTATTTGTCTTAACTGCAGCATTAGGTATAAAACATTGTTTACTTCTATATCTGATTCTCTATAGACTAGTTCTTGGACAGGCATGGTGGCTCACGCCTGTAATCCCAGCACTTTGGGAGGCCAAGGCAGATGGATCACAAGGTCAGGAGTTTGAGACTGGCCTAGCCAACATGCTGAAACCCTGTCTCAATTAAAAATACAAAAATTTGTTGGGTATGGTGGTGGTGCACACCTGTAATTCCAGCTACTTCGGCTGAGGCAGGAGAATTGCTTGAACCCAAGAGGCAGAGGTTGAAGTGAGCCGAGATCACGCCACTGCACTCCAGTCTGGGCAATAGGGTGAGACTCCATCTCAAAAAAATAAAATAAAAAAGACTAGTTCTCAAGAGAGGTATACTAGACAGGGCCTCAGTAGAAAAAGGATGGCATACAAAAGGGACATATGAAGGGAGTGTAAGGAAAGAATTATTTACAAATGTGTCGATACAGTTTGGCTGTGTCCCCACCCAGTTCTCATCTTGAATTATAACTCGCACAATTCCCACATCATGGGAGGAAACCAGTGGGGGGTAATTAAATTATGGGGGTGGGTCTTTTCTGCGATGTTCTCATGATAGTGAATGAGTCTCACAAGATCTGTTGCTTTTAAAAATGGGAGTTTCTCTGCACAAGCTCTCTCTTTGCCTGCTGCCTTCCACATAAATGTGACTTGCTCTTCCTTGCCTTTCACCAGGATTGTGAAGCTTCTTCAGCCACATGGAACTAAGAGTTCTCCATTAAACCTCTTTCTTTGTAAATTGCCCAGTCTCAGATATGTCTTTATTAGCAGCATGAGAACAGACTAATACAGGTGTGGACGAGATTACGGGAACTAACCAGAGATGATATAACATCCAAGGATTACCAACAGAGGCAGGTAATTACTACCTCTATGCCTAAAGAGGCAACGAAAATCAACTTCTGACAAAACCAGTGAGACCTGAAGAAGCAGGAGCTATGGCTCTGGGTCGGAATTTAGCCTCAGCTAATTTGCAGCCTATGACATAAGGATCAGAGAGAATAAATACCCTGACTCTGCTCTTGATTCTGCCAGTATTTCTCAATGAACAAACCCAACAGGAAACCAGAAAACAAACAGGCTTGCTGACATGGTCCTGAGAGGTCAGCCTCTTAGGGCTCAAAAAAGGGTGGGAGGGGCAGAGATGAATTTAAACGTACAAATACAGACTAACCAAAGCAGGTGGGGATCATTGCTGTGGTCCAGCATCTAGAATAGCTTCTGAATTTCACAGGTGCTCCATAAATATTTATAAAATAAGTACTGCTGAATGAAATAAAAAGAAGGAAATACTCTTCCACTGACATAGGACCTGACCAATAATTTATAGAGCTTTAAATATGAGTTTGAAGGTGTGGTTTGGCCCGTGGAGATAAATGGCTTGGGGAGCACTATAAATCACTGTGTCTTTGAGGCTAAATATGCTCGGGTGATTCTATACTCAAAAAATGCACTAAACAGAATCTACACTGCTCATACATCCCTTGAAAACAAGATCTTTCTCTGGTAGTCCCCTTAAAAAATATCCCCAAAACATGATAAATACTTCTAGTGCAAACATTGTCAAACCCATGTGAGTTCATAGCTAGGTGACACTGGATGTCCTCTTTCCCTTCAATCATCTTTGCTAAACACATTAGGGACATTTTATATTGGTTACTTCATGCTGGTTACTTCAATATGAAAGCCGGTGAATGAATGTCCTTTTCATTTCTGAAGAGTTTGGTAAGCTCAGCTACCAATAGGGTTCTTCTAAATTTTTTTATGACTAACTGTTTGAGTTCTAGGTGAATAGAAGGACAAAATATGGGCACTGTTTAATAAAACAACCAATGATCCCCGTCGTGAATTACTGCAGAGTTTGCAAAGGGCCTTGCTTGCTTTTAGTTGCTAAAACATTTTCTTTACAAAGAAAGCCAGTTTGGTAGCAAGGAAGTTTTGATGAATTTTCTGCATTGTGGCAGCAAAGCCCAGGTTTCAAGTTGCAGGAGGAGATGAGGAAAGAAAAACTACCTTCTTTCTGAGTTGGCAGCTAGTAGAGCTGCCAGAGAAACTAGCAAGAAGATGTAAGTTGGATAGGTACTTATGAAACTGAACGCCACAGGAAATGTGTCCAGGTGTTCTCAGTTATAGATAATTAACAAGTGTTTTGATGACTTATCTTTCAATGCTGTGGTTACAACTCAACCTGGTGTGGGAATCGTGAAGAGTGCTAATCTGCATGTCTAAAACAGAACAGGACTAGCTTCTAACTGCATATTTGAATGAATTCCTATTGCTCAAAAAATTTCATGTTTTTGAGACTTTTCTAGTATCAAACAAGCTAAATGTGTCATGTAAAACTCCAAAACACAGTTGTAAGCATTTAATATAAACTTACAAATATACACTGTAATTTCTTTTACATATATATATATATATATATATGCCAAATTACTGCTATAAAAATGGCATAGAGAAATATGCTTATTTTAAACTAATGTGGTGTATTAGCATTATGACTATATATAACTTAATGAAA
Source organism: Sapajus apella (assembly GCF_009761245.1). Taxonomy (NCBI): domain Eukaryota; kingdom Metazoa; phylum Chordata; class Mammalia; order Primates; family Cebidae; genus Sapajus; species Sapajus apella. The sequence continues at coordinate 31,914,059 of NW_022436943.1, read as the reverse complement.
CAGTAGAATGGTTCTAAACCTTTATAACAGTGGTTTTCAATTCCTAGAATTTTAAAATAACAAAATGCCCAGGGGGGTTTAGTTTTTAAAATGTAGTACATCATGTGTAACAAAAAGACACCCATTATATTTGACCAATGACCATTAACTGTTCCTCTCCAGTTGTCCATAAAAAATGAAAGACCAAAGAATGGATTTACGTTTTCAAAGAAGAAATATATTCTTCTTTCTCTTAAATGTTGGGTTCTGTGATAAGTTACATACTAGTTTCTAGGAGTATTAATCAGGGTACTTAACAAAAATAAAATGTCTTCCACCAATATTGAGGATAAAAGAAGATTTAACTTGTATATTACAGTGCTGGGTTGTATCTTCTTTTAAAATTTATATGCAGAAAACTGATACACTTTGGTTCCTAGACAAATCATGCAGAATTCAAGATACAAGGATCTACATAAGAAAGGGCTGTGCTTTCAGAACAAATACGTGTGTGTGCAATTAGTTTTGTTTAAAGTAGAGTTAATGTGACTGATGGGAATAGATATGACTAAAATAGTACAAGTTAAAAGACTCTTAGCCACTTAAAATTTAACTTACGACAAGAAGCACTTACTGTAATTTCTTTGGAGCAGATATGTTTAGATAAACTTTTTCATTATAATTAACCTGCTATTTAGACAATTGTGTTTTTTCAACTAGTGTTTAATTTCCTAAAGTTTAAATGTCTCAATGTAGTGAATATATGATACACCATGAAATTTCTTTTCTTTTTTTTTTTTTTTTTTAATTCTTTGTGAGAATCTGGTTCTCTTTGGAATGTTTCCCAGTATCTTCTGGAAAACAGATTTTTTACATCTAAGGACTTCAACTCATTAAATAGTTGTAAATATAGAAAATGTGCCACAGACTAGCTCATTTTCTTCATGTCATGAGAGTTACTTAACAGAGGGTTCCATTGATTTAGTTCATTGCTTTATGTCAACATGAGTTCTGAACATGTATTAATGAAAATTATGTTCAATTAGATGACCCTATCAAATCTGGTCCTACAGTTTCATTTTACAGGTACCAGAGCCAAAGACATAAACCTGCTATCTTGTAACAGCTCTAACCATGTTGAGGCCAATAACTGCTTGCTTTCCATATGGAAATCAATCAACAAGTAGCATCATTATCTTCTTTCTAAGCTGCTGTTCTGTCTTTGAATTTTTCTTTATCCTAGTTAGCAATGAAGGTAAAATTTTTTGCATAAGTATAACTATTCATATGACTCCCCCTGTGGTAAGAGAACTGAACAAAGACTGGTTAATCAAATCCAAAAGTCAGACTAATTTAGACTGAAATGAGACATTTAGGCCTTGACTAGTGTATACGAGATTCAAACAAACAAACAAATGATTTTTCCTAGTCTTACATTGAATGCAACACAGAACACTTCACATCTGATCACCATAATATATGTAGATTTCTTTCTACCAACAATCAATTCTCTAGGAAACCCCAAATAGGTGTCATCTAATTTAATTCAATTCTGTCACTGTCTATCTAGAGATAGCATCAAATCCCACAGGTTAAGAGCTCAGTCCCACAAGACTGTCCCCAAATTCAGACACCAGTCACCTATTGGCTTCACCAATAGGTGAAGTCGTCACCTATACTTCTGACTCCTGCTATAAATGGGAGTCCTATGTCCCTCTCCTTGGGTTCCAATTATTTGCTCTGATGGCTCATCAAAGCCATCTGTGTTCCCACCCAAAGCTCATGTTGTAGCTCCCATAATTCTCACATGTATGGGAGAGACCTGGTGGGAGATGAATCATGGGGCCAGGACTTTCCTTTGCTGTTCTTGTGATAGTAAATGGGTCTCAAAAGACCTGATGGTTTAAAAAATGGGAGTTTCTCTGCCAAGCTCTCTCTTTGCCTGCTGCCATCCATGTAAGATGTGACTTGCTTCCTCTTGCCTTTCACCATGATTGTGAGGCCTCCCCAGCCATATGGAACTATGAGTCCAATAAACCTTTTTCTATTGTAAATTGCCTAGTCTTGAATATGTCTTTATCAGCAGCATGAAAATGGACTAATACAGTAAATTGATACCAGCAGAGTGGGGCATTGCTGAAAAGATAACCTAAAATGCAGAAGTGACTTTGGAGCTGGGTAACTGGTAGAAACTGTAACCTTTTAGAGGGCTCAGAAGAAGACAGGAAAATGTTGGAAAATGGAATCTCATAGAGACTTGTGGAATGGCTTTGACAAAAATGCTGATAGTGATCTAAACGATAAGGTCCAGGCTGAGATGGTCTCAAATGGAGATGAGGAACTTGTTGGGAACGGGAGCAAACGTGACTCTTGTTTTGCTTAGCAGAGACTGGTGGCATTTTGCTCCTGCCCTAGAGATCTGTGGAACTTTGAACTCAAGACAGATGATTTATGGTATCTGCCAGAAGAAATTTCTAAGCAGTAAAGCATTCAAAAGATGACTTGAGTGCTGTTAAAAGCATTTCATTAAAAAGGAAACAGCATAAAAGTTCAGAAAATTTGCAGCCTGATGATGCAGTAGAAAGGAAAACCCTATTTTTTTGAGGAGAAATTCAAGCTGGCTGCAGAAATTTTCATAAGTAGTATGGAGTCTAAAGTTGATTCTCAGGACCATGGGGTTAATGTCTCCGAGCCATGTCAGAGACCTTCTCAGCAGCCCCTTTTACCACACGACCAGAGGCCCAGGAGGAAAAAGTGTTTTTGTGGGCCAGGCCCAGGGTCCCCATGCTATATGTAGCCTAGGGACTTGGTGCCCTGTGTCCCAGGTGCTCCAGCTATGGCTGAAAGGGGCCAATGTACAGCTCAGGCTGTAGCTTCAGAGGGCATAAGTCCCAAACATGTGGTGCTAAGTCTAGGGGTACACAGAAGTCAAGAATTGAGATTTGGAAACCTCCACCTAGATTTCAGAAGATGTATGGAAATACCTGGTTACCCAGGCAAAAGTTTACTGCAGGGGCTGGGCCTTCAGGGAGAACCTTTGCTAGGGCAGTGCAGAAGGAAATTTTGGAGTTGGAACCATCACACAGAGTCCCTACTGGGGTACTGCTTTGTGCATCCGTGAGAAGAGGGCCACTATCATCCAGACCCCAGAATGGCAGATCCATTGAAAGCTTGCACCGTGTGCCTGGAAAAGCGGCAGACACTCAATGCCAGCCCATGAAAGCAGCCAGGAGGGAGACTGTACCCTGCAAAACCACAGGGGCAGAGCTGCATAAGACCATGGGAACCCACCTCTTGCATCAGTGTGACCTGGATGTGAGACCTGAAGTTAAAGGAGATCATTATGGATCTTTAAAATTTGACTGCTCCACTGGATTTCAGACTTGCATGGGCCCTGTAACCCCTTTGTTTTGGCCAACTTCTCCCATGTGAAACAGCTGTATTTATCCAATGCCTGTACTCCCATTATATCTAGGAAGTCACTAACTTACTTTTGATTTCACAGTCTCATAGGTGGGAGGGACTTGCCTTGTCTCATATGAAACTTTGGACTGTGGACTTTCGAGTTAATGCTGAAATGAGTTGAGCCTTTGTGGGACTGTTAGGAAGGCATGATTGGTTTTGAAATGTGAAGATATGAGATTTGGGAGGGGCCAGGGGTAGAATGATATGGTTTGTCTCCGTGTCCCCACCCAAATCTCATCTTGTAGGGCTCATAATTCCCACATGTTTGGGAGGTAACTGGTTCTCATGCTATTCTTGTGACAGTGAATGGGTCTCATGAAATCTGATGATTTAAAAATGGGAGTTTCTCTGCACGAGCTCTCTCTTTGCCTGCTGCCATCCATGTAAGATGTGACTTGCTTCTCCTTGCCATCCACAATGATTGTAAGGCCTACCCAGACATGTGAAACTGTAAGTCCATTAAACCTCTTTCTTTCATAAATTGCCCAGTCTTGGGTATGTTATGTCTTTATCAGCAGCATGGTAGTAGACTAATACAAAAAGTTGATTATATTCATAAAGAAAATGAAGAAGGATTCAGCTGAACAGCCAGATGGAAGAGATGCATAGAGCAAGGTATGGAGGAAGAGGTATGGAACTTCCATGCTCTTTTTGGCCAGGTTGAGCTACCCTCCAGGAACATCCAATCTTTCATAACCCAGAACCTCTCCAAATATTGTCCTTTTGGGGTTTTATGGAGGCTTCATTAGGTAGGCATTATTGATTATATCATTGGCTGTTGGAGATTAACTCAAACTTCAGCCCCTCCCCAGTCTCCAGAGGTTACTGGCTGGGGCTGAAAGTTCCAACCCTCTAATCACTGTTGGTTTCTCTGACAACAAGCCTCTATACTGAGGCTATCCAAGAGCCCACTAAGGAGTCACCTCATTAGAACAAAAACGCTCCTATCACCCAGGAAATTCCAAGGGATTTAGGACCTCTGTGCCAGACATTCCTAGCACTCAGGAAATTACAAAGGTCTGGGAGCTTTGTGTCAGGAATCAGAGACATAGAACAAATATTAGAACATGATCTTTGCCTGTGGTTCTTCAGATAGAACTCCTAAAATCATTGTAAATGGGTGTTTTAGAAGAATTTTCTGATATTTGGTCTTTGAACTCAGTTTTTGACACAGTTCCTGAATCCCTTGGAATTTCTTGAATTATAGAATCATGTTTTGTTTTAATGAAGTGACTCTTGGTGAGCTCCTTGGGATGAGAGCTGGTTGTCCGGGAACCAACCATGTGATTAGAGGGTTGGAACTTTAAACATGCTGAAAATTTGTTTCATCACCAATGGCCTACAATGTAATCAATCATGCTTATGTAACAAAGGCTCCCAACAAATCCCAAAGGATTGGTATTGGAGAGCTTCTGGGTTGATGAACACATGGTAGTTCCTAGAGGGTGGTACTACTGGAGAAGGCATGGGAAGTCTGTACCTCTTCCTCCATACCTTGCCCTATGCCTCTCTTCCATCTGGCTATTCATCTGCATCCTTTATCCTATCCTTTATTAATATAATAAGCCAGTAAATGTGTTTCCCTGAGTTCTCTGAGTCAACCTAGCTACTTAATTGAACCTAAGGAGGTGGACATGAGGACTCCCAGTGTATAGATGGCTGGTCAGCAGTACAGATCACAATCTCCAACTTGCAACCGGCATCTGAAGTAGGAGGAAGTCTTTTCATCTTATTGAGTCTTTAACCTATGGGATCTTCTCTTATCTCCAGGTTAGAATGTAATTGAATTACAGAGCACCCAGATGGTTTCTGAAGAATTATTTGGTGTATCTGAAGAAAAATCCCATATATCTGGTATCAAAAGTGAAGTATTGTAGAGTATGTGAAAGTAACAAAAACATTGTTTGTTTTTACTATTAGACAAATATCTAATACAAACTGAAGACCCAAGGAAGTCTTAGAGAATTTTATCATTAAGGTAAATCATACTAGGTAAGTAAACAAAGCACCCCTGTCTCCTGACCAAAAAAAAAAAAAAAAAAAGCCAAAAGAGGAAAAGAGGATATTCTAGGCATAGAGAGAAATATTGGTAGAAGAACAGAGGTATAAAAAGGAGTCACCTTAAGGGATCTGAGAATTCTCTATAACATAGGTTTTTATCTTAGAAAGATTACTCTGGCAGCTGTGTGGAAAATACACTGGAATTGGATGCAGAATTGAGTAAGATGAAAAGCACATGATATAGTTTGGTGGCTTCTATAGTAATGCAGACAAGTGATGCTAATACTGTACAATGTTAGTAAAAATTAATAGATGAGCAAACCAGGTTAAAAACATTTAGAAACATATCGCAGAAATGAAGTAACTTTTGTATTTTCATTATGTTGATTTTTTAACGAATAAACATATTTCTTGAATGTTGTATTTAAAAGCAGACTTGGCATTGTTTTCATTGCATCTCAAGTTATTTCACTGTGTTTAACATAAAGGGAGACATGCTAACCGTAAATGAATAGTTAAGTGACATAACTTAATCAAGATTTATCAGTGTCAGGCATCATGCTAAGGGTTCTAAACACAGTTCTTTGGGGGCAGGGGTTGCTGTTATTTTCATTTTATAGAGGAGGCAGCAGAAGTAAAAATTCAGTCTCAGGCTTTTTGTGATTCAAAAACTGTGTACATTTAAATCCTTCAGTGCCTCTTCTAACTTTGCTGGATATGGTGCCTAGCTATCCAATGGCACTGCAGCTATCATGTCACTAGAAGGCTTTGGTTTTGTATCACCATTAATTTTACTTTCCAAGGAAAAACTTTAAAAATTACATTAAACAGAGGACCTTTCTTTTCCAGGATAAGATCATGACTTGATGCACACATATACAGACAGAAAGTTTCATGTATTAAAAAGAAAAAGATCAAAATGCAGCTACTCAGATATTTTGCAAAGGATTTAAGTTTTGGAGATTTGCACATACAGTGGCTAAATAAGACACATTCCTAGGTTGGCACATCTGAAATAGACATGTGATCCCTGCATCATTTTATCTTCATATAGTCTTCCTCTATTTCAATCTTGCTAAATGAGTAATGGAAGTAAATTAATGGTGTGTGAGATAATTCCATAAATTCATGAGATTTCAGGTTAAAGTAATATTGTATATTTATGGATGGTTTATTTGGGGCTCTTGAACATTCTAGGATAAATCAAGATAATAAATTCCAAAAGCCAACAAAATACAGAGGAAAATCCCTTTAAAGCAGCAACATTAGTCTCCTGAGTTTCACATTGCCAGGAGTTCCCTTTTCAATATGGCACATTTCTTAGACTACTAAATGTTTTAAATTTTCAATATAATTTCAAAACTATTTTCTTCTCTTCATCTACTTTAAAATATAAGAGAAATAGAGCCTTTGGTATGAAATGCAAGTTAAAGCCAGAATGTTTTCACTGTTTTTCTGGAAGTAATTGAAAAAATTAACAAGAAAAATGAGATACTGAAATATAAACTATATTTGGCAAATATGGGGAATAGTAAAATCCAAGAACCCGGGGAAAAACTTCTGCAATGGTAGAGTTAATGATCTCCAAAAATCCATTCCTCCATAAGATTAATGATAACACTGCCCTGCTATAATTAAGTTTAAAATAACTCTAGAAACTAATCAAAAGTTTACAACAATCTGAGAAGCACCTATGCAAAAGTATAATTTAATCTCAGAAAGACCAGTGAGTTTTTTGGAATTTTCACTTGACTTATTTCCACAGCTACCTTGAAAATTAGCAGCCTTGGAACCACAGAAGTTACAAAAACCAAGAGACTGGCTGCCATTGGATGGGGACAGAACAATTCTGGATCTTCCCAAAAAGCTCCATCCTCAGAGAATCGACACTATTTGACCAGTCTAGAAACTTCCTAGAAGCCACATTCACAGAGATTGTCTTTATTTGACTTAATTTAAAGTTCACTTAATGAGAAAAGTTCTATCCCCAGGGAAGTTTCTCAGAAGCAATCGGTGGGAATTGTTTAACATCTCACCTGCTTGAGGCAGTGATGCTCCTAGAGAAAACAAGAATCTGGACAAAACTTTAGGAAAAAACCTGAAGAATATGATTTCTATAGGGGGCTTTGAAAAGGCCCAACATGTTCTTGAAGGCATTGCACCCATGTCGGGCTGTAGGTATATCTAGGAATGACCTGAGAATGTCCTAATATCTAATATTGGGTTGATCTTAAGTCTCTGCACAACTAGATAATAAAGGCTAAAGTAGAACTGCCAGAGAATTGAAGGATTCTCTGTGCTCCAATAAAGGATGAACAACTTATTGGTTCAGGGAATTTAAGGAAGTATTTGTCCAATCATTAGTTGACCACTGAGCTAATGAAGCAAAGATTTCGGTGGCTGCACAGGGCAAAGAATACAGGTCATGCAGAATTAGCCCAAGAAAGTCACTAACATATAAATAGCAGTGACAGCCGCAGCAGCAGCAGCAACAACAACATTGAGGGAGGGAATTAAATTTCTGGAGTTGCCACGTTCTATATTTAAAATATCTACTTTTCAACAAAAATGTCATCAGTCACACAAATAAACAGGGAAGTATTGTTAGTATAGAGGGGAAAAAAAAGCAGTCAATAGAAACTATCTTTGAGGGAGCCCAGATGTTGGATTTACTAGACAAAGACTTTAAATGGAATATTACCAATATGTTCAAGAAACTAAAAGAATTAGGTCTAAATAATTATTTAGCTATTCCCAAGATATTATTTATAAACCTTTCTTCACTATAGATTGGTTTGCAAGTTCTAGAATTTTATAACTAGAATTATACAGTATGTTTTCTTTTTTTTAACCTGGCTTTTAAAATTCAGCATAACTATGTGATGATTCATCCATATTATTACATATATCAAATTTATTTCTTTTTATTGCTGAGTATTAATAGTTCACTGTATATAGATTACAGATTCACAAATTCAGCAGGCCAAATTCAACGGAAAAAATGCATCCATTGTTAGCCACATATGACCATCCCATTTGCTTATATATTGTACATAGTTGCATTCATAGAATTGCAGAGCTTAGTGGAAACTATTTGACCAATAAAGTTGAAAATAGGTATTGTTTGGCCCTTTATAAAAAAAAGTTTGTCTATGCCTAGTATGTATGTGTGTATACATATATATATGTGTGTGTGTGTGTGTGTGTATAATTTTTATATACAATATATATTTAATATATTGTATATAAAATTATATATATTATATATTAAAATAAAGCTATGAACATTCATGTACAATTCTTTATATGAACATACACCTTTATTTCTTTTGGGAAAATATCTTGAAGTAGAAGGGCTGAGGAAAAAAGCAAGCTTATGTTTAATATTTTAAGACGTTGCCAAACTATTTAACAAGGTGGTTTTCTTACTTTACATTCTAACAAGCAATGTATGAGAGCTCCATTTGCTCCACATTTCTGACAACTCTTGATATGGTCAGTCCTTAAGTTTAGCTATTTCTTGGGCGTATAGTAACATATTATTGTGTTGTAAATTGAGTTTCCCTAATGACTAAGGATGTTTAGCATCTTTTCATGTTTTTATTTTACATCTGTTGATTGTAAATGTTGTGTTCACATCTTTTGCCTGATTTTTATTGGAATGTCTATATTATGAATGGGATATAAGCATTCATTACATATCCCACATATAAGTCACTTGTGAGATATATATTTTGCAAATACTTCCTCCAGGTCTGTGTTTGGTTTTTTGCTTTTGAAAGTCTGTTTTAAAGAGATAAAAGGAATTCACTTCTGATAAAGTTAAGTTTGCTAATTTTTTTCTTTTATAGTTTATGTTTTGTGATCTATTAAAGAAATCTTGGCCAAACTCAAGGAAACTAAGATTTTTCTCCTGTATTTTCTCATAGGGATTCTTTAGTATTAACTCTTTTTTATTTTTATTATTTTGAGACAGAGTTTTTCTTTTGTTGCCCAGGCTGGAGTACAATGGCACAATCTTGGCCCACTGCAACCTCCACCTCCCAGGTTCAAGCAATTCTCCTGCCTCAGCGTCGCAAGAAGCTGGGACTACCAGTGCCCAACATAATGCCCATCTAATTTTTGTATTTTTAGCAGAGATGGGGTTTCAGCATCTTGACCAGGCTGGTCTCAAACTCCTGACCTCAGGTGATCCATCCACTTTGGCTTCCCAAAGTGCTGGGATTACAGGCGTGAGCCACTGTGCCCAGTCAGTATTAACCCTTATATTTATATTTCTAATCCACTTTGAGTTGTAAATGAAATGAGGTTATTGGTGTGACATACTATGCTGTCATTACTGCTGTGGCTTTATAAGTCTTAATTTCATTTAGTATAAATTCAACTTTTCAAAGTTATTTTAGCTTTCAAGGTCCTCTGCATTTCTGTATAAATTTTAAAATTAAATTGTCATTTTTTACAAACAAACTGGCTTAGCTTTTGATTAGGATTTCACTGAAGCACAATTTTGGCAGAGCTGACATGTTGACAATATTGAGTCTTCAAATAAAAATGCTCTATTTATTCACTTAGGTCCTTTTTAATTTCTCTCAGAAACATTTTGCCCTTTTTAGTGTATAGGTTTTGCACATCTTTCACAAATTTATGTCTAAATATTTTATATTTTTGATGCTATTATAAATGATATTTTTAAAATTTAGTTTCAGATTCATTATAGCTCATATACAGACTCAGCTGAAATTTTTTATAGTGACTTTATATCCTACAACCTTACTAAATTCAATTATTAGTTCCAAAGACTTTGTACTTCATAGAGTACTTTAGACTTTTATACATTAGACTTTCTTTTCTATTCTAGTTTGCTGAGAGTTTTAATCATGAATGGATGTTGGCCATTATAAAATATTTTTTCTGCATGTATTAAGAATGATCATATGGCTTTTCATGTTTTTAGTCTTTTACAATAGAGTGAATTCTATTGATTGACTTTTGAAGATATTAATATAAATATTTTAACATTTTAATATTAATATACTTTGCATTGTGGAATAAACCTCACTTGGTCATGATATATTACTCTTCCATATATCATTGGATTTAAATGTCAGAAGTACTGCTAAAGAGTTTTGTGTCTATATTTATGAGCAATATTGGTCTATAGATTTTCTTGTTGTTGTTCTAATACCTTTTTCTCATTTTGGCATCAGGGAATGCTGGCTTTTGCACTATTGTTGTCATATATCTCACTTCTATGTGTAATAAATCCCAAAACTCATTGCAATATTTTTGCTTTAAACAAAGCAAGTATCTTTTACTAAAATTACACCGTCAATTATTTAACTATGATTTCTGGTGGCTTTAATTGCTTTGTAAAGATCCAGAGTTTGACCTGATATCATGTTTTTCATCCTAAACCACTTCAATTGACATATTTTTGTATTAAATGTCTGCTGGTAATAAATCCCATCAGCTTTAGAATATCTGGAAAATATTTTTCTACATTTTTAAAAGAGATGTTTGGGGATAAATTTTAGGTTGGCAATATTTTTATTTTCTGTAGAGATGTTGTCCCACTGTCTTTGGGCTTATATTGTATCTGAAGAGATGTTTCTTGTTATTATTTGCTCTTCTGTTTGAAACACGTTATTTTACTCTGGGTGCTTTAAGAAGATATTCTCCTTATCACTAGTTTATAATGTGACTTTTTTTACCTTCTGTGTTTTAATTTGGATAATTTTTAATACTATGTCTTCAATTATTCTGATATTATACAATGTCTAATCTACAGTTAATCTCAAGTACAATTTAAAATCTCAAACATTGTATTCTCTAGCTCTAAAATTTCGTTTTGGATCTTTCTTATATCTACTATATCCTTAAAATAATCATATTTTGTTCTATCTTTTGAAACATGAGGAAAATAGTTATAAAACTGCATTGATATCTTTGTATATAAACCATCTTTCAATTCTAGGTTGGTCTTGATTGATTACATGTTTTCCCCCTTCATGAACTTTCAATCTTGCCTCCCTGTGTGCCTGATAATTACCTATTAGATGCCAGGCATTATAAATTTTATATTGCTGATTGCTCACATTCTTCAATATGTTACTGAACTTTGTTCATGAATGTAGGTAAGTTGGAGATGTTTGATTTTTTTTTTGAGTCCTGTTTTCAAGCTTTATTTTACAGTAGTAAAACAACTAGCTTACAGCTAATTTTTCCTGCCACTAAGATGATAACCTTCATAATACACTACCTGATATCCCATGTGATGAAAGATTTTTCTACTTAGAAAAATCTTTAGCTAGTGGGGAAATAAAATATTCCTGTCCTTCTTTGAGCTCCAGGGATTCTTCTGCCTCCTTCGTTTGGTACTTTCCTTTCCCTCATGGTCTCTGATAGTTTTCTCCAAGTAAATACTGATCTATGCTTAGCAGAATATTCAGAGTACCCAGAACTTTCTTTTTTCTTTTTTTTTTTTCCCTTCCAGTTCCTTCTTCTCCTTTCTGTTCCTTCAACAAGACATATTGCTGGAGTGTGTGGTGTTTCCTGGACCTAGCTCCCTTGTAACAAACATAGGAGGTATATCTAAGTTAAGACTCATCTGTTCTAGAAAAGTAAGAGCTGATCTAACTCATATCCAAAAGCTTGGATTACCAAAAAAAAAAAAAAAAAATCAGATATTTAAGAACATAGTTCACACTCTACATAAATTTTTTCTTTAAATAATCAGCCTCAGGAATTGAAAGTCATCTCTTACAAAAGCAAATGATAAAAAATGAATAGCCTTGAAATTTTTAAAAATTTGCTAAAACAGAGAAAAAAAAGCAACAGGAGTGTCTGTGTAAAAGAGATCTCAAAGACATAACACTGTCAGACTTAATTTTTGTCAATAGAATGAGTATAAAGCAATGTTATTAAGTCTTGATGTTTATTTTTCTGACATCAGAAAATGTTATTAAGTCTTTATGTTTTATTTTTCTGTTTAATGGGCTTTTATAAGGCTGAAAACAAGTAAAGCCAAACAACATATGTTTTAGAAATAGTTACGTGCAGGAATATATTTATAATTACAAAACATATATATATATATATATATATGTCTTTAAAAGTCACTAGCATAAAAAAGTCAAGTTTCAAACTTGTAACTAGTTTAAATGAAGAAGGTAGACAGAATGAGGGCGGTGTAACAGTTGATGTATTCAATATTCTAGTCTTCACATAAACTGTTGGTTTTGTGAGTGGTTATACCATTATGGATATGAAAAACAAAAAAATATGAAAAAAAGCTCATCATCACTGGTCATTACAGAATGCAAATCAAAACCACATGGAGATACTATCGCATGCCAGTTAGAATGGCTATAATTAAAAAGTCAGGAAACAACAGATACTGGAGAGGATGTGGAGAAATAGGAATGCGTTTACAGTGTTGGTGGGAGTGAAAATTAGTTCAACCATTGTGGAAACAAGGTAGCAATTCCTTAGAGATCTAGAGCTAGAACTACCATTTGATCCAGCAATCCCATTACTGCTTGTATACCCAAAGGATTATAAATCATTCTGTTATAAAGACACATGCACATGTATGTTTATTGTGGCACTGTTCACAGTAACAAAGAGGAAGGGGAGGGGAAGAGAGAGAGAAAGAGGAGAAGAGAAAGAAGAATAACAAATAAATAGCAGACTGAGTTCTCTCACCAGAAGAGAAGTGTGCAAAATAAATTGAAAACATGTTGATACAGGAGTGCTCGGAAAGGAAGAGCGTGATTCCTTTAAATGATGAGGAAACAGGGAAAGGAAGTGCTGGGTAGAGAAAGGCAGGTCTCTGGCTTGGGCTCCAGCCCTACGGACCTAATAAGGACAGGAATTTCCTGCCCAAATGTTGCATTTCCCAAGACCACCCTGGCCTGTCACACCCATCCTGGGCCTATAAAAACCTGAGACACATACAAATGGGCAGACACACAAGTGGCTGGACATGGTGAGAAACACACTGACGGACAACATAAGTGGCTAGTTGTCAAGAGCACATGGGTGGAAGAGCATGCCAACAGGCACCTGTGGGCCAGCAGCCCAGCCGGCAGGCCATCGACCAGTGGAATAACACAGAGTTTGGCCGGAGTGGTTGGAGAAGAGGCAGGCTGGCGATGGTTGGGAAAACCCTCTCTTCCGGCTCCCTCATCTGCTGAGAGCTACTTCTACTCAATAAAGCCATACACTCATTCTCCAAACCCACGTGTGATCTGATTCTTCTGGTACACCAAGGCAAGAAACCTCAGGATACAGAAATTCCTCTGTCTTTGTAATAAGGATGGGGGTCTAATTGAGCTGGTTAACACAAGCCGCGTACCGACAGCAAAGTAAGAGAGCACCCCGTAACATGCGCCCACTGGGGCTTCAGGAGCTGTAGCATTCACCCCCTAGACACTGCTGTGGGGCAGAAGCCCCACAGCCTGTCCATCTGTGTGTTCCCCTAGAGGTTTGAGCAGTAGGGCACTGAAGAAGCGAGCCACACCCTTATCACACACTGTGTAGAGGGGGACAAGGGATCTTTTCCCGTTTCATTATGATGAAGAAATTGCTTCTTTCTTTTTTTCTCTTTTGATACAGGGTCTTGCTTTGTCACTCAGGTTGGAGTGCAGTAGCACATTCTTGGCTCACTGCAACCTCTGCCCCCCAGGTTCAAGCAATACTCTTGCCTCAGCCTCCTGAGTAGCTGAGATTATAGGTACCCACCACTACACCCAGCTAATTTTCATAGTTTTAGTAGAGATGGGATTTCACCATTTTGACCAGGCTGGTCTTGAACTCCTGACCTCAGGTGATCTGCCCAGCTCGGCCTCCCAAAGTGCTGGGATTACAGGTGTCAGCCACCATGGCTGGCTGAAGAAATTGCTTTCATGAATCAAGACCATTGGACAGAAATGCAAGAGCTCAGGGAACAGTTGGCGAGACAACAATAAGAAATGAAATGCGAGCTGGCAATGCTCACAACCCTGAGGAAAAAATTGAAACATCAAAGAAATGATAATGACAATAGAAAAAAACAAGGCCGATTAGGTAAAAGAACATGTACTGTTGAGAATACAGCAGTGTAAGATGATGATAAAAAAAGATGATAAAGCAAAAAATTAAAGACACATCAGAAAGAAGAGGATAGATATAGAAGACAAAGACTTTGCAATCCCTAGTGAAGAAAACAAAAATAATAGATGTGAATAAATATCGCTGATGAAATCATGCCATTTGCAGCAACATAGATGGAATGGGAAATCATTATATTAAGTTAAATAAGCCAGGCATAGAAAGACAAATATCAGATATTGTCACTCATATGTGAGAGCTAAAAAACTTGATTGCATGGATATAGAGAATAGAACATTGGATACCAGAAACTGGGAATGGTGGTTGGGAGTAGGGGAGATGAAGAGGTGTTGGTAAACAGCCACAAACATACAGTTAGTTAGAAGAAATAAGTCATGATGTTTGATAGTAGACTAGGGTGACTCCACTTAGCAACATTATTTTCTACATTTCAAACTAACTGGAAGAGATGAAATGATACCAAGACATTAAAATAATACTCAAGATCACGGATACCCCAAATACCCTGACTTGATCATTATATATTCTATGCCTGTAACAAAACGCACATGTATTCTGTAAACATGTAAATATTATGTATCAGTTAAAAAAAAAAAAGAAATTGAAATAAAACAACTTTGAATCTACATAACAACACATCATGTTCCGGGAGAAACCGGGCCAGGAAAGATAATGTACAGTCATAACTAGGTAAGCATAATAAACATCAACAAGAAAGAAAGAAATCTTTGAAGAAAAAAAAAAAAACATAGGCCAGGTGCAGTGGCTCACGCCTGTAATCCCATCTACTTAGGAGGCTGAGGCAGGAGAATCGCTTGAACCCTGGAGGTGGAGTTTGCAGTAAGGCGAGATCGCACCACTGCACTCCAGCCTGGGCAACAGAGCAAGACTCCATCTTAAAAAAACAAAAACAAAAACAAAAAACTATAATCCCCTCTCAAGAAGGAAAATATCAGGCTGTCCTCAGACTTTACAGGAAGTCAGTACTCACAGCAACCTCTACAAAAAGAGTCAAAGAAAGAAACTGTAGCCAAGAATTTAATACCTACTCAGATTAAATGCTGTTCACTCTGGCACATTAAACATAAAATTCTTAGAGAATACTGTTTATATGAGCACTTTTTGAAGATTCTCCTAAAGAACTTGAAGCAGGCAAGCCATGATGGCTCACACCCATAATCCCAGCACTTTGGGAGGCCGAGGCTGGCAGATCACGAGGTCAGGAGTTTGAGACCAGCCTGGCCAATATGTTGAAACCCCGTCTCTACTAAAAATACAAAAATTAGCTGGTTGTAGTGGCTACTCAGGAGGCTAAGGCAGGAGAATTACTTGAACCTGGGAGGCAGAGGTTCCAGTGAGCTGAGATCGTGCCACTGCACTCCATCCTGGGCAACAGAGCGAGACTGCATCTCAAAAAAAAAAGAACTTGAAGCAGACAAATGAGAAATGAAAAATGGATACAAAGTACCATTGATCAGTATGGAATCTTTAACTGTAGATCTATCTGAAACACTAAAATAAGAGTGGGGATTAGGATGACAGGACAGTGAGTGTTTTCTATCCTGACAGAATAGAAAAAATTAGGGCAACAAAAATTAGGAGTAGAAGGAAAAAAGAAGTTGAGTAAATTATTCATCCTCATTTAAAATAATTGTGGTGGGGGTATCAGGGTGATAAATCAATTAATGAGGTATCAAATATATCTGAAACCACAAATTTAAATGCTAAAATATAATATAATTGACTTAAATAAGGGAGGAGAGAATAGGGAAGAAGAAAGGGAATTGTGTACAGTCAGAAATTAACAGAAACAAGGTAAGTAAATGAATAAATAACAGCAGACTATAATTAATGATATCATATCAATAGAGGGCTAAATTTACTAATAATTAGAAAAAACGTTTTAGACTAGATCACATTAAAACCCCAAATTAATATTGTATACAAGAACCACACCTAAAACAAATGAGTCATAAAGGCTGAATATAAAAGAATGGATAAACATACACCAGGCCAGTGAAAATAAAAGAAAGCAGAAATTGTAATCTTACTATCTTGCAAATTGAACTCAGGTTCTGAAGCATTAAAGAAATAAATGGATATTTTAATTGTAAAATCTACAGCTCATAGCAGTTATAAATACCTGGGCATCAAATAGAGAATGTCAAATATTCACAAAGTGAAAAAATAGCATAAAGTCCAAAAGACAGGTATATTTTCTTATAATATAAAATATAACAATATTAGAAGAGATTTGTAGTGTGAGATTTTAATCAATATTTTATAATTCATGACAACTGACTGGAAGTAAGAAAAGGAAATTATTTAGAACATCTAAGTTATGACATTCATACACACACACACACACACACACACACATTAGCAATAGAAATTTTCTATTTCCAAATACTCCTGTAATACTAACAAAAATTAACCATATATCAGGAAAGCATAAATAAATACTAAAAAGTGAAAAGAGCACATACAATCTATGTAATCCCAAGGTAATAAAACGAAAAATTGTAACAAATTGAGAAAACCTAGAAAAAGGAGTGGAAACAACAACTAAGAAAGAAAATACAAAACTTTATCTTAACAACCCTGGGGCCAAGAGAATATCCAAAGAGAAACTGCAGAATACCTAGAAAATAATGATACTGACGATAGTACCTATTAGACTTATTAAATAAGCTATGGCTCATACTTTATGAGTTTTATGCTTAGGTGAAGAATCATGGCTTTAAATGTGTTAATAGGCAGTAAGTAAGAAAATAAATGAAATGCATATCCAACCCAAGATAGTATAACAATAATAATAAACTTAAGAAAATTAGAGTAAAATTAATTTTAGAGGCAGAAATTACTTACAAAGCAGAATATTAGTAAGTATACACGAAATCTTTTTTTTGAGTTTAAATGTCAAATAGATGCAAATATACGTTATAAACAGTGATAAGGATAAATTATCTATAGGGAAAATTAAAATTATATAATCATTTTAAATTTATACAAATATATTTGAAATAGTCTTCTAAATAAACATAATTTACCAAACTGATTCTAGAAGAGAGGAAAAAACAACTCTAAAATATTCTATTACCATACATTTAGAAATTTATCATAGATCTCCCAACCAGTAAAATACTAAGCTCAGACATTTTCACAGAGTAAATTGACCTAACTTTCAATGAATATATAAATCCAGTACAATTTTAAAAGTGCTAGAGCATACAAAATAAAAAATAAATCTTCCAAATCTTTTTTTATGACAGGCATCTTATTAATACTAATAAATAACAAAACTGCATAAGCAGAAAACTACAAAATAAACTATATAAACACTGATGCAAAATATTAACAAAGAGAATGTAGCAATATAATAACCTACACATAAAATCTCTGGAAATGATATTGTAGAGGGGCAGAGAAGTGCTGGGTAAAGAAGGTGGTTCCATCCTTGGGCCTGTGCCCACAGAACTAATTGAGAACAGGGACTCCTATTTTTGAGCCTGAATGTTGCATTTTCCAAGACCACTCTGGCCTGCCACACACCCCTATCCTGTGCCATATAAACCCAAGACCTTGGCAGGCACAGACACAAGTGGCTGAACATGGAAACCAGCAGACCAGCAGACCACTGATGGTAGAACAATGCAGCAGAGAAAGAGAGAAGAGGAAGAATATCTGGACACCAAGGGGAGTTGGACTGGGGGGTGGTTGGAGAATAGTCTGGCCACTGAGCAGCCCAACTCCAAGGGAAGACTACGTTCCCACTCCATCCCCGCTTTCAGCTCCCCATCCATCTTGGTGAGAGCCATCTCCACCACTCAATAAAACCTTACACTCATCCTCTGAGCCTATGTGTGATTCGATTTTTTAAGGACACTGGGCAAGAGCTCGGGATACAGAGGGCTGTCACATTAGCCCTCTGCCCTTGCAATAAGGCAGAGGGTCCATTGAGCTGATTAACACACAGCCATTTGCAGACAGAAAATCTAAAAGAGCTTTGTAACACACTCCCACTTGGGCTTGAAGAGTTGCAGTCACCCTCCCGTAGATGCTGGGCCAGAGCCCAAAAGTGCTCTGCACCTGCCATCTGCATGCTCCCTGTAGGGGTTTGAGCTGTGGGGCAACCAAGCAGGTAAACCACAGCCCTGTTGCACGTCCTGCATGGGGAATCAGGGATCTCTCCTGTTTCAGAAGGATATATTTTCTGTGGGGAAAAGTACTATGTGGTTGGGGGACACTGGTGTATTATTGTATACTTTGTGAACTGTGAATCAAGTGAATGGATTAGGTATTATTAAACAATTAAATTTTAAAAATTCTCCTCACAAAAGAAGAAATTAGAATAAATCTTGTGTTCTTTTAAACATGAATATTTTGTGCATCTAGCTCAAAAATCTTTCCATAGCTATTTTTTCTGATAATGTAGATGAGAGGAGAGAGAATGTAGATGAGAAAATGCACTATGAAGAAAACAACAAAGCTGAGACAGGGCATGAATCTTTTCCTCTAGCCTCTTTATCACTTACCATTTTGACTGCCACTTAGTGCAGGGAATCCTGGGCAAGTGTCCTAGCTTCTTCCCTAAAAAAAATTGTTGTTATTTTCTTTTTAAATTAGGATAAATTTTTTTTCTAAGGACTCTTAATACAATTAATTTAGATGATTAGATGATAGGTATAAAGTGGATAACAGAATACTCTCATTAGATAGTGGATCTTATCTGCTTATGCAGATAAGGAAGGGTCAGCTTTTATTCTGGGACATCAGCTTTTGGAAAGATTCCTTCAACAAATATTTGTTAGACATCTACTCTGAGGTAGGTACTATCCTAGGCCCAGAAGATACAATTTTCAATAAAACAGACAAAAACTCATGGAATGTGATTCCTTGATATAAGGTTCATCAGTTAAGCTTATTATTTTTAAATTTCTAGAGTTTGGGCCAACACAGCATGAAGGAGAGCCTCCTCTACTTCTCCAGCCACCTCCAGCATCCTCAGAGAAGAGGCATCAAGGGCACTTGTTCAGACCTCAGTCACTCTACTTCTGACCTTCAGACACTGGAGTGTCATTTGTTACAGTGCCTTTCTAGAGTAGCTGACACTCTTGATTCTTCTAGTTCTGAAAGCTAATCCCTGGCATGCAACTAAATTACCCAAGGGCATACTTCAAGAACACATATGTCTCTACTACAGAGTAAATCTCATTTCAAACAGTAACAGGTGAAAATAGAAATTAAACACATACTTCCTGGCCATTCAATGTTCATAATACTGCAGAGATGCTATCAAAAGAAGAGCTGTTACTCGAGACAAGCTAGAAAGTTATTAGATTAATCCATTGTAGGGATGCAAAAATACCTCCTCTTGTCCAGAAAAGCATTATGATTTTATAACTCCTAGCAGGTTTCAGCTGTGCAATTTACATTACCTTTGCACTTAATCAAAGACAACAATTTGTGCTTTACTCAATGCTTCTTTCTTGAGACCTTTTGACACTTCATTTGTTTTACTTAATTGACAAGGATAAATCGAGTTGGGAAAGGAATCATATTTCACTATTCAGGGAGCATCTGGGTTTAGGTCAGTAGTAAAGAAAGCACCCAACTGTATAACAAGTGTGCATTTCCAACCTATGCATTTACTGAAACCCAATATTGACATTGCCTTGGCTTATTATGCATACAACTCAACTCAAGTCCCATTTCTGACATGATTTCAGGCATTATCAGATAAGGAGGTACCTAGATTCCTTTGACGCATCTGTTTAAACGCAGGAGAAGTAAAAAAAGACAAATATGTTGGGAAAACTTGCCCCCAAACTCTAAATTCAACAATACAAAATTCAACCCTTACTAAGTTTCTTTCTCTTTCTGTTTTTTCTTTTCTTTTGGGAAAAAGAGGGAGAAATAAAGATTCTGGCATATAAATTATTAGTCATGACCATTTCCAAAGGCTGTACTGCCAGCCCTATTTCCTTAATTACTTTGAGAGAGTTTTCTGTAAACAATTACAAAGATGCTTATCTTTGGTCAAAGTTTCCTTTCTCTGATTCAAATTTTGCAATTGAAATGACCTTCACACAGAAACCAGCAATTGCGTATCATAATGCTGGACATCTTTTAAATTGCTGTTGATCACTCCAAAAGGAAAAGGTTTCCTAAGGACTTGGGATACATACTAAGGTAGCATTTTAACAAAGTAAAAAATTTCCCTTCCCTGTTTATTTCAGGTTTACACAATATAGTTAAGTAACAAAATTAGATTGTTATAACCAAATGGAAACTATCACTGGGTCACTACAAGTGGTCTAACAAATTTTACTCTGCACTAAGCAGAAATCAGCTCTTTAAATCGAAGATATTATAAAGCCAAATGAGTGTTCATGTCTGAAGATTAAGAAAGGACAGTAAGCATGTTCTAGCTTAAGCAAGAATACTTTGAATCTAAGGCAAATAGGGGATAAATGAGAAGTTGGATACCAGGTTGAATAAAAAAATTGCTTCACTAATTATAAAATCTTGGTAATATATTGATTCTTCATTCTAATGATTGACGGCTTGAGTTGGGTGCCTGCAAGTTACATTTTAAAATGCCAGCTCCAATTTGTATAGTCAAGATGAGAGTACTTTCTCTGTTAGTGACATAAAAATAACACCAATCAAAAGGTTGCTCAGTAGTGAATCATTGATGACAGAAAGTTAGATTTTGGACTGAATTTCTGATTCTTGCAGAAGCAGTTGTAATTCATTCGACTGTATACATAGAGTAAACGCAGCACGTAGTTATTTTACTGAATAGGTTAATCACATGTTGTGGGCTTTTCTTACAATGCAAATTAGATCCTAGAAACAAAAGATATTTGTATACTTATTACCGCTTTCAAAAATAAGTGTAAGAGAAAGATAATATTAAACAGATTTATATTTATTTATATATTTTAAGTTTTAGACAGAATCTCTCTCTGTGGCCCAGGCTGGAGTGCAAAGGCACAATCTTGGCTCACTGAAACCTCCACCTCCAGGGTTCAAGTGACTCTTGTGCCTCAGCCTCCCGAGTAACTGGGATTACAGACTCATGCCACCATGCCTGGCTAATTTTTGTATTTTTAGTAGAGATGGGGTTTTTCCATGTTAGACAGGCTGGTCTTGAATTCCTGACCTCAAGTGATCTCCCCATCTCGGCCTCCCAAAATGCTGAGATTATAGGTGTGAGCCACCATGTCTGGCTAGATCTATATTTATTCATCTAAATAGTAGTATTTACTTTTTAAAGCTCTTTTGTACCAGCACAAAAATGGCTGCAAAAATCATTTATGTATAAAATAATAAAATTCTATTTTAATAAAAAATTAAGACAAACTAAAAGCTCTATGCATTTAGCAGGCTATAAAGACTTTATTTTGTAAGATCAGACAATAATTAAATCCAAATAGTCTTTATGATAATCATAAACACTTGTTTTTGAGTATAAATATCTTAAAAAGAGAAGATATAAAAATTCCCAGACTAATTTCTTTCATTTTCCTCATATCACGTAATCACAGCACAAAAATGTCTAGCAGAGAAATAAAAATCTTCTATGTTATGCACACAGATGAGTTCTTTGATGTTAGAGCAAATGTGCAAGAAGCTATTTAAATTAAACCATTTTCATAGATTTGATGATAGGATATGCTGATAATTGTTGCTAATGAATTTATCCCTAAGAATTTCAATTTGTACCTCTTACATTAGTACTATTTCAAAATTTTTGAACTGAAGAACAGATAGGTGGATATTTTTTATTTAATCTGAGGACTTGAATTATGTCAATCTAAAACATCTCACTTATGTAGTGTCGTTTAACACATCAGTAAAATAAACATTTCAGGATAATTTTGTAAGTGCCTTTTCTTAAAATGAGCATGATACCAATACCTTATGTTTTTGCCGAATGGCTTTGTAAATCTGCGCTTGGTGCATCATTAGCATGTATCAAATTTACAGTGACCTAGAGTCTGGTGCAGGCAATCTTAGGACAGGGAGATAGCCTGATTCATCAGGGCAACGACCTTCTGTGATGCATATGGCCAACTTGAAGTTTTAGGTCATGTATTCTGTGGCTTGCTTGCTCTTGATTCTATGCTGTGAATGCTTTTCAGGCATATAAAGTCAACAGCAAAATGCATTTCTATACTGCTAGCCTCACCTTTATGAAATATGTACCAAGGCCTATTTTTGGGGAGAATCTTTAAGATCATTAACCCATGTACTCATCATACTATGTTGAGATCTATTCAAAATATTTTAATATTGCAGAAGAACAGTCAGCCTTTAAAGGCATTAATAAAATCATTTTCCTTTCTGTCAGCTAATTAATACTTTCTGGGTAATTAGTTTTGGGGCTTTCCAATATTTTATTTTCTCAATTAAAACATATGATTTAGAAGACAGAATTGTTTAAAATAAGTGTACTTGAGTTATTTAGTGGGTGTGTGAGTGGTTAGTAATTGCAGAGTGTAAACAGTCTTGGGAAGGGGAATGGTTAAATCATTGGATATAAATACCAAGGAATATTCAACTGTCAAAAGTCATTTTTAAGTAAAATATTTAATGATATGGGCAATATTTATAATATAATATTAAGTGAAAGGTGAATAGAGAATGTATATAATACAATCCCAAGTTCTAAAAACTGAAGAGAAAGATAAACTAAGATCATATTAACCGTTATGATCTTTGGGTTATATGAAGAAGAGTGTTTTTATTTTCTCATTTATACTGTACTTCACTTACAATACTGTTAGTGGTTAAGAGTATAGGCTTAGAGTTATGTCTTAGTTCTCCCACTTACTTGGATAAGTTAAATAGCCTCTTCTGTCTTTTTTTTTTTTGCATGTAAAATGGAAAAAAATAATATTTACCTTATAGGGTTCTTGTGATGCCTCAGTGAGATTCACATAGCAATTCTTAGTACTGTGCCTTCCAAATGGTATGTGCACAATATATGGTAGCTATTATTATTGTGCATTTTATTAAAACAGCTGCAAAATACAGATGTCCCACTTTAAAGTATCCCCAAATACAAAGAATACTTTTAAATATTTGTGCTATCTAAAGAATAAAATTATCCACTTTAATTCAAGAAAATCACATATATTTTTAAATTATTCTAAGCCAATTTTATAAAGCTACTATGTAAATGTTTATACTATTTTAGAAATATATATATATATATGTGTGTTTCTTATTACTCGTTACTACAGAAAGTTAAATTGCTATCTAGAATTTTCAATTTTTCATTATGGTATTGAAAAGTCATCTCTATATAATTAAAAGAGTAGTCACACCTGTTTGCATAAAATCTTTTCAGATTTCCGAAACTTTAGAAACTATTCATTTAAATGTTAAACACAATTATCTATGTCCTGCATAAATTACGAATAATTCGTGAACCCCACAATGCAGTATTTATGGTCTCATTGAATACTTCCCAGGGTAATAAAATAAAGACTATGTTCTGTTTATCTGTCTGAATAGCCAGAGTTTTAGTTTCTGTTTTAGTTGATAATTTGAAAGAAGAAATTTAGGGGGCTGACCTGCAGCTTTCAAACTCTAAAACTAGAACATTTAGTAAGTTTATTATTTTTATAGAAGACTTAGCTACTTGGCTATCACGAGTAGATTGGCCCATGTGTGACTACGGTATAAGATATGAAATTTAAGATCGCCTCTGTTTTTTTTTTTTTAACTCCTTTGCTTTGTTGACAATAGAATAGAGCCTCATAGAATTAAAATGAGAAATGACCTTGCGCCCATCATCTGTCTGTTGATCCATTTATTCATTCTTTTTCTAAATATTAGTAGAGGATCTATAACCTGACTTGCACTTTTCTAATGTGACATGCCTCGTTAAAATACAAAGGTGAACCAGAAAGGCAAAGTCTCTGACCTTGGATAATTTACAGTCTGCCAGAAGAACTGCGCAATAAACAAATGAACAAAAATAAACAGTAAATGGTATAAAATAAATTAGCAGGATGATGTCAAAAAGAGTAATTATTTGTCAGGTAGTGGCAAAGATGAGAGACACTTCAGGTAGGGTGGTCTAGGGAAGCTTCCCTGAATTGTGACCTGTGGGAAGAGAAAGAGCCAGCCAGGAAGAGATGAGGGAAGAAATTTTCAAACTTGGAAAACCACAAGGGCTTGGAGAACAATTGTGACATCACTTTAAGTGAAGCAGGAATGCTAAACTGAATTTACTCATACAATAGGACACAGTCAAAAGAAATGAATTGGAATGATATGCGTCAATATGGATAAAGCTCAACAACATAGTGAACAGAAAAAGCAAGCTACAACATCATGTTCCTGATGATATTATTTATGGAACTTTTAAAAACACAAAACAATGGTATGTGTTATATGCATATACACACATAATAAGGTATAAATCCATGTATGATAATGACATATAACAATTTTAGGGGTTTGCTTGCTTGTGGAGAGAAAGGAAAGGAATGGAATGTAGAAATTGAATGTTTGGGGTTTTTTTTTAAGAAATATGAAGCAAAATTGTAAAGTCAAGGGATGATTACATAAGTGTCCCACTTTTTACAATTTTCTGTGTATTAGAAAAGCTGAAAGACTAGAAAATTCAATAAAGCAGAATGCCAATTGTATAAGGCTAATACTAAAACTAAATTCAAATGTAGAGAGTATGATGCTGATATTTAAAAACTGGAAATAAATATCTTCAAGTGCTATTAGTCATTATTTCTGTGTGCTGTAATTATGGGTAATTTTTGTTTTTATTCTTTGTTGCAAACATCAGTAATCTGCATGGATCAAGAATGTAGGAAAAGTAGCAACCAAGGAAAAGCAAGTAGCTATGCTGTGGAGGATGAATGGATAAGATGTAGCCATTCTGACTTTTTGGTTGTCAGTACAATGCCTTACATCCTTACCTTCTAGTATGTCCCGCAATCTATTTTTTAAAATGTTTGCTATTTTTGGTTTTTAAAAAAACTTTACTGATACAATTGATGTAAAATAAATTTACAGAATATAATTTGCTGTTTTGAGGTATGCCTATTCCCATTAAATAGTTACCACAATCACCTCATAAACTATACATTAGCCTCAAAAGTTTCCTTATGTTCATTGGTGCTTAATCTCTCCTGTCTCCTCCCTTCTCTGCCTACATCACTGATCAGTTTGTAGGCTTTAATATAAATGGAATCAGAGGATATTTACTTTTTTTGGTCTTGTTTCTTTCACTCAGCATAATTATTTTGAGAGTCATCCATGTTATTGAAAATATTAACAGCTTATACTTTTTATTGATAAATAGTATTCTATTGTATAAATGTACCATAATTGGTTTATTCATTTAGCTGTTGATGGACATTTGGATTGTTTCCAGTTTTGGGATGTTACAAATAAAGCTGCTGTAAA
Organism: Sapajus apella; assembly: GCF_009761245.1. Lineage (NCBI taxonomy): Eukaryota > Metazoa > Chordata > Mammalia > Primates > Cebidae > Sapajus > Sapajus apella. The sequence goes on along the minus strand of NW_022436943.1, from coordinate 31,888,058 downwards.
CATTCATGTATCAGTCTTTGTATGGACATATTCTTTCTTTGCTCTTGGGTAAATGCAATCTATTTTTAAATGTTCAAAGTAGCAGATCTTCCATTTCCTTTGTTATTATAAGAGTTCTCATGGTGAAAATGTTTTCCATTAAATTACATCTAACTTTCCATTTTTTCAAATTGAACATAAGTAAATTCATCCTCTCACCATTCGTGTTTATACTTGACAAATATCTGTGGCCTCTCATCATAACTTTAGTCCCCACTTGGTGAAAAATGCCTCATGATCAGGATTCTTGATTATTTTTTGCAGGTGGGGGATGAGTCAGTCTTTTTAGTTTTTAAATTTCATGAATATTCTTATTCTCTGACATTTAGCTTATTCTAGTTTTAGGTGACTTGTCAATTGCAAAGTCCATCAACATGAAAACAATGTGAAGAGAGTGTGGTTTTTAATGCTTTCTCATATACACATTTTGTTTTTAATCCCACTCTTAGTTCTATTCAACAACGATTTACTGATTGGTTTCAAGGCAGTTAATGTTGGAAGTAGCAAGATGAATAAGGCAGATCTACAAAGTGGTTACAGCAAGGGCTTTGAGGCTGACGAATTTGAAATTGAACCCTGGATCAGTTATTCCCAATCTCTGGGGTCTTGAGCAAGCAGCTTTATGTGTCTAATCCTTGTTTCTTCATTTGTAAAAGAAGAAAATTATAGTACCTCTTTTACCTAGTTGTGAAGATTAAATGAAATAACCCAGGGGGGGTGTTTAATATTTGTTCTTATATTCCATGAACTCCTTCTCACCAAGAGATGACAGTCCATCCTCACATCTATCAAGTAGTACAGACTTCTCCGAGCTTTCAATGGATTTTCACTAGAATTTCCTTTTAGCGTACCATGCCAATTTTACCCTTCCAATGGATGGATGAGGAGAGCTTTACACTCATGGATGCCTAAACACTGAGGTGGCTGCTGAAGCTGTAGATACAGTCACATTCATAATCTTTTTCACCTTTCATTGATATCATATTTTCCTCCATTTCTCCAAATCATTGTTTTCTTGTTTTCAATTGCTTAATAAAGAGCCTTGATGGTAACAGAAGAAAATGTCTTTGAAATCCAGCCATTCATTGATGAGCATTAATTTATTTACACAGCTGGAAGCTGTTAGGGTTTTAGGAGAGTCACTAAGTAAACTCCCAATCTCCTGATCAAGGGTAGAACACATTCAGAGTTAAGTGCAGGAGTCAGAAAGATACAGCTCAAAGTGTCACTTGTTTTGTTAAACTGCTAAAGCTGATTCTAGAATATGCCTTTAAGTCTGCAGGAGAACAGGTTGTTAATCCTTTATCCTACAATTAAACTTATTCCCATCCTCAGTACTGGCAAGATGGACAATTGCAAGTTTCCCCTACAGAAGCAGATTTCTAACAACACAGACGGGAGCAATACAGGTAACACTCTCTCAGCCACCTTGCAAATCCCAGAGGAAGCAGGTTGGAGGGAGTATGTGCAAATCTGAAATCCATTTTTGAAACTCTCCAAACAGATTTTTGTTTCTCCTTCCTTCAGTGGAAAGAGTGAGTAGGAAGCGGTGAAAGAAAATGTTAGTCTAGGTGGAGTCCTTCCTCATGAAAATAGGAGGAACTTGGAGTAAATATCACTTCTTCCTCTCAATGAGGGTTTTCTACAGCTCATGGGGTGCATCACCTCTCAGAATGGGGCAGGGGATGAATTCCTGTCACATTAGGTGGTCACATGCTTTTGTGTCCCTCAATGCTTCATCCCTTGGAGTCAGGGTCCTGGTTAATTCTCCTTTTCCCTCAGCTCTGGGCTGAGTACTTAACACTGTAGAGTGAGACTAACTTTATGTGATTTTATGCCTGAATTAAAGGATATGGCAAAGAAGAAAGATAGAGGAATTTGTCATTGCTTCTCTGCCAGGAGGCAAAGAGCTAATCTTAACAAAACGTTACTCTAATTTTCAAGGCTTTCTCTTGGCATTGGAGGAGACTTATCACTTACTTTTATATTCATTGAGGACGTTTAAAGGAAAGCATGTTTCTTTTTCTTCTGCTCCTAAAGAAAGCATTTCAGTTTCACAGGACTTTTAAAAAGGATACAAAAAGATACAAAGGTTTAGTTTGAAGCTTCCATGCAGCTGGCTGCTGAAGTGGTTGATATTGATGGATTGCATACTGGTTTCATTCTGGATAAAGGAGGCTTGTCTGTTAAGGCATTGTTTCTGTGTGCTGGTTGTGTCATCTAACTTCAGCTTTATCTTAGTCATGTTCCAACATTGATAGTCTATAGGGAAAATTATAATCCTATAAAGTGTTTTGACAAGAAACAGGGAAAAAAATCCATGTTTTGATTGAGGGTTACTAGGAATTTTCCTTTATGAAGTTATGATCTTTAGGTTTCAAGATTTTGGTAATAACTATCATGCAAGGATAAAGGTGGATTATTTCTATTCCCTGAGGATCAAATGAAAATATATGTATATATGAATTATTACTGTGATATATCAATTCGTATCAAATTGAAGAATGGGAGTGTGGAAGAGAAGTTAAATTGCAATCCTTGTTTTACAATTACAATCCATAACACATGTTATGTAGGCGGAGAGAGAAAACCTGATCATTTTGACCTAAAAAGCCGTTTTTTAGCATTATTTTTTCCTCATAATTTTCTTGCATAATGTCTGAACCTATACAGAGATTTTTTTTTTTTTTTTTTTTTTTGAGATGGAGTTTCATTCTCGATGCCCAGGCTGGAATGCAATGGCACAGTGGAGCTATCTTGGCTCACAACAATCTCTACCTCCCAGGTCCAAGCCATTCTCCTGCCTCAGCCTCCTGAGTAGCTGGGATTACAGACATGCGCCACCATGCCCAGCTAATTTTGTATTTTTAGTAAAGACTGGGCTTCTCCATGTTTGTCAGGCTGGTCTTGAACCCCCAACCTCAGGTGATCCACTCGCCTCAGCCTCCTGAAGTGCTGGGATTACAGGTGTGAGCCACTGTGCCTGGCCCAGAGATTTTTTCTGCTAATGTCCTGAATCTTATTCAATAAAGAAATGTGATTTTCATGTTTATCATATATGCTTTAGGGATTAAATTAGGGTCAACTCTTTTCTAAATAAATATCATCCATTATTCTGCTTGGCTTTCTCTTTTTCTCTTACATACACATGCACGCATGCACCCACGCACGCACACCAAAAATGGCAAATTCTTGCTGTGAGTATATAATGGCTTTTATTTGTATCTATCAAAGTATTCTCCACTTTGTGTCCATGGTACACAGTCTCAGTCCCGGCCCTGACATTCATACACATACAAGGAAGCTCTGCACTATGTCTCTTCATGCCACATTATGCTTTTGCTAAGGAAGAAAAATCACAACTTGATATATAGTGTTAGTTCATTCATCAATTAAATAAGCTTCATCTAAAATGCTTCAGTAAGTTCTAATTGCCCATTTATAAACAGTCTTTGGCAAAAGAGACATATCAGATGACAGGCATTAATGACTTACTAGAAGTAGAAAAAAAATTCTGATCTTTTTCATGATTTAAAAGCAAACAAATCTCAGGTTTTCCCCAGAAAAAGAAATATGATCTGTTTTAATGTTTTCTGTCCTCACTAATTATTTTAACTATAAGAAAACATTGATTTGGAGAATTCAGAGTCATTTATGTCATGGATACTTCCCCAGGCCAATTAAGCCTGGGAATTTAGTTGGAATCCAAAATCAGAAATCTATTTTTCTGTGGTGCTGCTTCATCTTCTCTAGGGTCTTCTTTGCTTTTTACTACTAGACGATCCTAATTAATCTAAGTTTCCAACTTGTGCCCAAGGACACCACATGACACAATCCAAACAGCTTCTTAGACCATATGGTTATTAAAGAGAATTCTCTTGCAGACCTGGAAAGCTTTCTTCTCTTTATTTCTACTTATGGTGCTGTTGCTTTTGCCAGAAGAGGAGAGCTCTTAACCACGGTCCTGCCTCCATGCCTTTAGTGCAATAACAAGCTTAAGAATGCAGCCAAGACAGCTTCCTTACCTTTAATTTCACCTAGGCACGTGCAGGTTCTTTCTCTTCCTGCAGCCAACAGAAGACAACCCTAGATAAACAAACCTGCTTGGCTCAGATAAGACTGAGCCACATCCCTGAACAATCACTCTTCTCTTAACTGTTTACCAGTGGTGGGATCTAGAAGCCCCCTGAAAACTGCTATTTTCCTTCTTTCCTCTATTAGGATGCTTTCCCATGGTTCAGGCAGCTGTTTTGATACAAGTTCATTATCTCTCTTTGAAGCAAAATATTTACTCCAGCTAAGAGAAAACAATTTCTCTAACAGAGATGTCACTGATTCTCTGAAGAAGAGTCATGTCTTCACCTTGAGCAAGAGGAAGACTATATTTACTACACTTTGCTCATGAGGATTGTTTGAAAATGGGACTGATGTCCCATGCTTATAGGAGGAGTGCCAGCAGCAGCTCAAATGTTGCCATGCTATTTATGACTCACAGAACTCACAGCAGAGAAACAGAGATGGTAATCTAGATATGCTTATATATTGGTCATTTTTTAGGTATATTCATTGAATTGGAGAGAAATATTTTTCAGATAATTTAAAATCCTGAATTTGAATATACTCTGGATTCAGTGGAAACAATTAATTCAGATACAACTGGATATTGTTTGGGTTACAACTATGATACAGTCAGATGGTTTTATTGCTTAGCCATAGTTGTTATGATTTCTGGTCTCATTAAAGTTATTTAACATCATTAACTTACTCCAATCCAGTTTTTCCTCAAAATTTGAAGTTTATTAACATCATTTCCTGTTAACCTTGTTAATAAGTATGGCTACCATTTATTACTAGCCTTTTGTTAAACTTGTTAGTACTACAACCACTAATTGAAGCAAAACTTTATTGGATTCTCATTATGCATTCAGCTAACCACTTTGTGTGCCTCACCACTTAATTCCCACAATAATTTTTTTTTATGTAGGTACTGTTATAATTCTTATTCTATAGGTGTGGATTCTGAGGCTCAGCAAAGTTAAGCAATTAAGTCACAAAGGTATAAAGAAGTATAACGAAATCTCAGATCCAAGCATATGTGACCGATTCATTAGTTGGCACCTGCATTTTAAGGTACATGTTTATGTATGTAAAAATTCATAGATTTAGTTAAGTGTACCTGTTAATATGTATGCATATGAATAATAACATTTATTTTCATCTAGATTCCAGGATCTGCTGAATTGGTTTATGAACACTTGCTATATTTGCCACTCAGAAAGTTAAAACAACAACTTGTCTTTTCTTTTACCTTATAGTTAAATTTAAACACTAACTGCATGCAAAAGTCAAGATTTTTAGGATAAAAGAAGCGATTAATTTTCAGTATTTTTTTCTACTACTAATAATAGATTAGGCATATCATTGAAGAAAATTATAACCTTAAAATGTTCTTTAAATATTTCCACTGTATCTTTTCCCATTCCTGTCTCTTTTCACATTCCTTTAGTTATCTTATCTAAATATTCTTAATTGCACATATTTAAAAAGAATTAGCATATGTTTCAACAGTACCCTTAAGTATGTCTCCATGTCTTAGCTCTTAGCACTCTGCCTGGCACACAGTTAATGACTCATAAGTATTTGTTGCATTTTATTGAAGCACAAACTAAACATAGAATTAAGTCCATCTAGCAAAGTCATAAATAGACAAAAGTCCATCTTTTTCAGAAAAATACATATTTCCATAATATGCTTGTTTATTTATAACACATTTTTGGAATTAGTTTAAATATCCCTAAACAAAATTTTAGAGGCAGTTACCAATTTTAGTTATTTTATTTGGCCACTTTGCCTTCAATTAATGTATATGCAATACAATTTTAGAATAGTCAATGTGTAATCAATTTAGCTCCCTTGTAAGCATAAATCTGCTTCCTTGAAACTAATGAGAATATGTCTAAAGTTATTTTACTTAAATTTATTTAAAATCTACAGTGAATTCAATTTATTGTAAAGATCAAACGTTTGGATACTCTTTTTCTGTTGTATACACATGCCATTTTTGATTAGCCCGTACCATTTTTTTTTTTTTTTGTTAGCTAAAACCAGAAATGGAAAAGGCAAAAATACCGTGAGAACAGCAGTTTTCTTGTGGTATTTCCAGCTCATTGGAAGTGGAGTGTACTGGAAATCACGGGAGACAGGCCTTTCCCAGGGGACTCTAAGCCCAGCAATGCTAATCCAAGAGGTTTGGTTTATTTAAAGCAATCCTTTTAGCCTCGGCTATCACTAGTTTCAAGACCCTGAACAAAACCCTTAGCAGTCCAGGCAATTTTACACGTGTTCTGGCAGTCTTCTTCTATGTGGAGTTACTGTCCAAATGTACAAACGTTTTCCTTTCAACAAATATGTAATGGGTTTTCATAACTCTGAAAGATGGGTTTCCAAGTATAGATTCTCTTTTCATGTTCTGCATGGAGGTTTGGATCACTTCTTAATAGCTGAATGGAAAACAAACTCCCTTTCAAACCATCAGTGTTTTAATTCCTTCCTCTTTCAATTTATCTATCGTGAGATGACACCATCACTGCCAACACTAGGGCAGGGAATGCACAATGACTTGAAACACTGCAGATGTTGAGTAGTACATTTGGAGTTTCTCAGTTACCAATATTTTTTTTCAATTTTTTTTAAAGCATGCTTTTAATTTGGCCAAAGAGTAGTAACTGAGGGCCATAAACATGTACATGGTAAAAAGGAAATTAAGTTTGTCTCAATAAATATTTCCCAAGCACCTACTCTGTGGCAGGTTCTGAGGATTTTAAATGAATAAGATAAAAGTAGCTTTTTTATATTTGTGAAAGCTCACTGTTTTCTATATGATGATCTAGTAGACCCCTTGCATATATTATTACACAGACGTCTAACAACAAACCTGCAAGGTAAGCATATGTGTTGGCCCTATTTTACAGAGATCATTTGGCTGCAGACAAGTTAATCAACTTGCTTCTAGCCACACAGGCAGAAAATAGTAGCACTGGGATTCAAAACCATGCCATCTATCTTTAGGAACTATGTTTTAAATCTTCTATTTCCTTAAAATATTGACATTCTAAGGTAGAAGACCAATGTAGAAACCAATAGCACAATACAATATGATATGAACAGTAACATATCATTGAGGTAGGAAGTAGCATTCTGATGGAGTGGAGGGTAGAGAAGAAAGTCAAGGGACACTTCAACAAAAGTGATATTTAAGTGGAGAGTGAAAGGTGGGAATGCAGTTTGCTGCATAGAACAACTTTCAACAGAGTAGAGGAATAGGATAAAGAAGCTCCTTCCACGAGAGAAATAGCATGTCAATACATGGAGACATGACATAGCAGGGTGATGTGCTTTAAACCACAATTGATGTAGCATTTCTGAATCACCAAGCATCGCTGTGGAGAGAGGTAACAAGAATTGAGTCTACAGATGTGAGTGTCAGTTCATAGGAACATGCTAAAGAGACTATGTCTTATCCTGTAAATCAATGCTTCTCAGGGTTTTTCTTCAATGTACTTGTATAGACAGAAAGAGAAATAAACCCTTAGGTTGAGACAGTGTAGCCCACATAGTCAAAAGTCCTCACATGAAAAAAAGTTTTGGAACTTATGGTTTTGTTTAAATTTATGCATTTACCTTCGATTACATAATACTTTTATTTTATTTTATTTTATCTCAAGACACAGTCTCTGTGTCATCCAGGCTGGTGTGCAGTGGCACAATCACAGCTCACTGCAGCCTCAATGTCTTGGGCTCAAGCAATCCTCCTGCCTCAGCCTCCTCAGCAGCTGGGACTATAGGCATGCATCACCATGCCCAGCTAATATTTGTTTTGTTGTTTTTTTTTTTGTTAGAGATGAGGTTTTGCTATGTTGCCCAGACTGGCCTTGAATTCTTGGGCTCAAGTGACCTGCCTGTGTCAGCCTCCCAAAGTGATGGGATTACAGGTATGAGCACTGCACTCAGCCTGTTTTAATATGTAAATGTTTAAATTATTTCTCACTCAAGAAAATTTATGTTCTAAAAGATTTGTGTGCCTCATTTGTGAAAAAGAACCTCTTAACATACCCCATGTTTGGGAAGCTCAGCTGAAGATATTGGTAGGGCAAAAAGCAGGGCAGTGATATAATCATATTTGTCTCTTTGATAATTTTGGAGGGGCAGAGAGAACAGGAAAATCTTCCAGACTAGAGTTGATGAGGGCCACAGCAAGGCAGTGGTAGTGGTGATGAAGAAGACATAAATGATTTTAAAGTATATATTAGGATAATTAGCACGGGCTAGTTATCAAATGAATGTGAAAGATAATTGAAAAAACAAAGCAAGGCTATCTGTCAATTAAGGATGGTATAATCTCATCAACTGAGATGGAAAATACAGGAAAGAGGGCTTCCCTACACCTTTCAAGAACATTGTAAGGAAGACTCAAGACAGGTACCCTACATCCGTGGAAGTCAAGAACAAACAAATCTCAGGCTGAGTGTGGTGGCTCATGCCTGTAATTCCAGCACTTTGGGAGGCTGAGGTGCGTGGATCACCTGAGGTCAGGAGTTCAAGACCAGCCTGGCCAAGATGATAAAACCCTGTCTCTACTAAAAATACAAAAATTTGCTGGGTGCAGTGGTGATCACCTGTAATCCCAGCTGCACTGGAGGCTGAGGCAGAGAATTACCTGAACCCAGGAGGCAGAGGTTGCAGTGAGCCAAGATCACACCACTGCCATCCAGCCTGGATGACAAAGTGAGACTCCTTCACAAAAACAAAAACAAAAACAAAACAAAACAAACACGATTCCCAACATTTTCACATTCAACATAATCTCACTCTATTTTTCTTGATTCTCTTTTACATATTTTGAAGGTCTTTCCTTTTGGCATTTGAAGAAAAATCCTTTTTTTTAAATTAGAAAATTCAATATGTGTATTTTTTTTTATTACTCAGAATTAACAAGTGTTGGTGAGAATGTGGAGACTTTGGAAATCTTGTACAATGCTAGTAGGAATGCAAAATAGTGCAGTTATTGTGGAAAACAGTATGGCTTGATGATTCCTCAGGAAATTAAAAAATAGCATCACCATGTGATCCAACAATCTGGAAATATACCCAAAGAAATTGAAAGCGGGAACTCAAATATATTTGTACATTTATGTTCATAGCAGCATTTGGCACAATAGCCAAAAAGTGGAAACAATCCTAGTGTCTATCCATGGATAAATGGATAAACAAAATGTGGTATATACATTCAATGTAGTATTATTTAGCCTAAACAGGCTTATTTAAGAAACTTATAGACTAGCTTATTTTATTGATTATTTTATTTTTGAATGTTCTAGTGTATGAGGCTATGATAAAACAAAAAATGTCCATTTTCCTAAAATTGTTTATTAAATTATCAATCACTCCCCCAAAAGTGGGTGAGGCTTTTTTTTTTTTTAAATCATGAAGGAATTTCATATGTATTCAAGGGAGTATTTCAGGAGCATGTCTTCTGTCACACGGACTTGTGTGGAAAGTGAAACTATGTAGAGCGTAATAGCTACAAATACTGGCCTTGAGTGAAGTGTCTTGTGTTGAGTCCCAGGTCCACACTTACGAGTTGTGTGGACTTGGGGAAGTTGTTTAGTCTTTATCAGCCTTGGTTTTTCAATATACAAAATAAGAATAAATGATAGGAGTTACCTCATAGAATTATTGCAAATTTTAGAAAGGAAAGCCTTATAAAGTACCTTGTATATGATTAGTGCTTAATCAATATTAGCTATTATTATTTCACTGAAATTTGGCAGAGTTCCATATGTATATATGTGAGATATATATATATATATATATATATATATATATATATATATATATATATATATATTTTTACACATATATACATGAATATGTGTGTGTGTATGTGTGTGTGTATGTGTGTGTGTGTATATATATATATATATATACACATATATCTCACAAATCTGTCTTGACTAAATCATAATGTATTTGGTTCCCACAATTTTCAAGAATTTCAGGGAAGTATGAGGGCGGAAACTGCATGACTGTGTAATTAGCAGAGTGCTGTCACATACATTACTGATTTCCTTTTGATCCACACAATAACTCTGTGATAGAAGATATTTCTTCCCTATGGAAATGAGGAAACTCTTAAAGGTCATAAAAGTTTTAAGGCAAAAACTTGCAACTTCAGCTAAAAGTGTCTGACTTCCAAATTCAGTGTTTTATTGATGTATCAGAATGTCTTTAGGAACAGATTCCATACCCAGAATCTCTTGTATCAGATAGCTTTGGAAACTGTTTTTTATTTAGGGAAGTGTTTAAGCATTAAAAAAAATCTATGAAGGCCAGGTGCGGTGGCTCATGTCTATAATTCCAACAGTTTGGGAGGCTGAGGTGGGTGGATTAGAGAAGGTCAGACGTTCAAGACCAGTCTGGCTAACATGATGAAACCCTGTCTCTACTAAAAATGCAAAATTAGCTGGGTGTGGCAGCATGTGCCTGTAATCCCATCCACTTGGGGGGCTGAGGCAGGAGAATTGCTTGAACCCAGGAGGCAGAGGTTGCAGTGAGCTGAGATCACACCATTACACTCCAGCCTGGGCAAAAGAGCAAAACTTCATCTCAAAAAAAGAAACAAACAAACAAAACAAACTATTAAATACTTCTAGGGCAGTTCACATGTGCATAAATGAAATATCTCTATCTCCTAAACTATGAACAGAAGCGATTTAAAAGATCACTAAAATAATATATATAAGGTAGCAAGTGCTTGATTTATTCCTCTATAAAATTTCAGGATGATTAAGGAGGCGTAATGTGAAAGTGATATGAAAAATAATTATGACACCTGACTCAAAGCAGACGCTCTTCAAACTTCTTTCAAACTGGTGGAAGTTTTCTTGACAGCCTGATCTCATCACAAAAAGGTGTTGTGAGGGGGAGATTTTTCTCTGAGCAGCCAAGTTGTAATGAAACTCCCAGCGGAGCAAAAAGTGTGGTCCAAGCTTTTCTTGGTTGCTAGGGAGTAACTGGAACCTCCTATGTGAACATAAATTAACTCTTTCCATTTTTCCTGTCCTGGTTTGTTATGCAATCCTAACTTTTTATTGTAAGTAGATCTTTCAATTGAATCCTACATGATAAACAAATTATCGTACATGTTTAAATCATTATTAATCATTTAGAATTGCAATTGCATAAAAAGTGCTGTTTTTTTTTTTTTGCTCTATTACTCAGACTTAGCCATTCTTTCCTAAAATGTTCTGTTTCCAACTTATGAAGGAAATTCAATCATCAAGTCAGAAATATATCTAAATTAAAAGTTTAAGTCAAAGTCTATATGACCATAAGTCTTTTTTGGAAGCTGCAGTGTGCAGTTGGAAATGTTTCCATTTATTATGCAGATTCCTAAAAACCTGAATAAATTTTAATTTAACTCCCAAAGAAACCTGATTTGCATGGAAAAATTAGTTAAACCATCATATAATTGAGATTTAAGGTGTTTCAATTTGGATTAAACTGCAAAGCTATAATTTCTTAACCTGACAGAATGCATTGCTTTACATAGCTATGTCATTTATTTACTATGGTGGACAATCATTTTGGTTTTATTATTTTTTTTTGGTGGGGGGGGTGATTCTCAGCTTGCATTCATTCTTCTTTTGGTACCAGTAACTCTGAAGAGCCCCTCCCTATTCTCAGTTGTATAAACTATTTGTAGTATAAACTCCATCTCTGACTTCAGGAATGAGCCCAGTTAGAACATCTTATTTTCCTTAGCCAGAAGGATTACTTCAAGAATGGGTGTGGCCCAATCAGAAGTAATGCGTTCAATAAAGATTTTGCTGGAATTTTAGGGGGAGAAGGGAATTCTTTTCTACTGGGTTTGAGAGAATGTAGACAGTGAGGTATTGGCAGCCATGTTGCCACCAAGAGCAGACTGGGAGTGAAGCCAACATGAAAGAACACAGATGACGACTGGAAAGAAGCTGGGCTCTGGTGACCTTGTTGGAATCCCTGGATCAAGATGGTATAGACATTATCTTTTGGCCTAATTGTTAAAAGTTATTAAGAATTATTACTTTTCCATTTTTTTTTTTTTTTTGAGATTGAGTTACACTCTTGTCATCCAGCCTGGGGTACAATGGCATGTTCTCAGTTCACAGCAACCTTCACCTCTAGGGTTCAAGCAATTCTCCTGCCTCAGTCTTCCAAATTGCTGGGATTACAGGAGCCTGCCACCACATATGGCTAATTCTTTTTGTATTTTTAGTAAAGATGGGGTTTCACCATGTTGGCAAGGTTGGTCTTGAACTCCTGACCTCAGGTGAACCACCTGTCTTGGCCTCCCAAAGTGCTGGGATTGCAGGTGTGATATATAGTATAAAAGAGTACAAATTGGCAAATATGGTATAGTGTGATAAATCTTAAACTAGGTCAAAGTAAAGTGCTCTAGGGAAAATTGGGTGTGCTGTGGAATGGTCAGGCAAGAAATTCAGAAGGAGATGATCCATCCTAGTTGAGTCCTAAATGAAGAGAAGAAAGTAGTGGCTATTTGGGAGAAAGAAGAAGAGATGGGTGTGAACTGTCTAGACCAAGAAAATAGCCTGTTGATAATTCCAGGGGCCGGAGTTAGGTTGTTTAAATAACACCAAACAATTCAGTATGGCAGGATCATAAATTTAAGAGCTGGAGAAAGAATTCTGGAGTCTTGAGAAATGAAGCTGATAGAGTGATCAGGGGCTGGATGAAGAAGGTTCTTGTAGATCATGTTTTAAACAGAGCACTGGTGTTTTAGCAATATGGCTTATAAATGTGTGAAAAGGTGTTTTGAGAGGCAGCAAAATTGGAGATAATATAACTTGTTAAGGGAAAGAGTATGACTGCATGGTCTGAGGTAGTGTCTGTGTGAATGGAGACCAGCAGAAGGATTTGAAAGAGATTTTGGGTGTGTGAATACTCAGGTCTGGTTGATTGGATACAAGGGTGAGGAAAAACCCAGGATATATCGGAAGAGATTAAAATATGTCACGGAGATTTGATAGTTAAGTTCTCCTCTGACACTAAGGTTCTGCTCTCTGTGAAAGGACTGTTTCTTCTTTCATGACTGTTCACAGTAAACGCTGCTAATCCAAACCTCATCCCGCTGCACACCAGCCTGGGCAAAAGAGCAAAACTCCAACTCAAAAAAAAAAAAAAAAAGAAAGAAAGAAAGAAAAAAACTATTGAATGCTCCTAGGGCAGTTCACATGTCCATAAATATAAGTGAAATATCTCTATCCCCTAAACTATGGACAGAAGAGATTTAAAAGATCACTAAAATAACATATATAATGTAGCATATATAACTCAACAATTTATCTTTTTTGCCTCATAGGTACACATATTACTATTTCCTAGTTGTCATTATTGAAGAAATAAAACAATCCTGTCCATAGAAGTCCCCTCATTACCAGTGTAGAAGAAAGGGATAATTTATTATCAAAAACCTATTAACAGGTTTATTTGCATTGAAGGTTACATGAAAATTACTGCAAAGACTGGACAGAATTTCACACAGACTTATATAGTAAAGTAGAAGAAAAAAACAATTCAATTCTCCTATCTGGTCAAGAAATAAATGGATATACCTTCCGATTGTTTTCTGTATACTTCCTGAAAGATTCCAGCGATTATTTTGGAACAATGTGTTTACAGTTCCAAGGGTCAGAAAATCTGTGAATTTGCCTTGTATAATCAAAAGATTGGACCTCTTCTTAGACTTATAATACATTTGAGGAGATACCCTTAGGAGAGGAGATTGAGGAAACAGCTATCTCCCTTCTCTTTACTAAACAAATAAAATTGCTTCATTTTATTCTTGAGTCATGAAGACCTCTCTGACTGTAATATCTTCACTGGTTTACCCTTCCCTTGGTTATACTCTCTGAGGCCAATACATGAGATGGTTAACTTTGATGTCACATAATCCAAATTTGAGGGTAAAGTGTATATGAGAGACCTTAAGACCCTGACAAATTCAGGGACTCCAAGGGACTCAAGGTCAGTGAATTCCAAGGCCTTATTCAAGTTGTTGGCAGACTCAGTAAATGTCAGAGTCCTATCATAGCTCCAAACTGCCTGCCTCCAGCTATTTGATCAAATGTGTTTTCAACCAAGAAACACCAATTCATTCTAGAGGGGACATGTCCAGATTTTTTTTAACAAGAATGATACCAGGCAATGAATGGTCATTTGTCCTTCTCTTTCCTTTCCCTGTTTCCTGGTGTTTTGGTTTTGTTAAAAGAATAGCTTTAGACAAAATAAGTTCAACAGAGTTTATCTGGGTATTAAAGAATTCATGAGTGGGGCAGTTGCCTAAACTAGAAGAGGTTCAGAGAGCTCCACTCCAGCAGCATGGGCAGTGAGCTTTTATAGCTGAATGGGGAAATCAAGGAAAGAAATTGGCTAGATTGGCTACAGCTAGATGCTTACTTTATTTGGGTATGATCTGGTGGAAAGTCCCTAGTTAGAAGTTAGCTGGAAGTTTCTGGTTGCTTTAGCTTAAATTTTGTTTTACTATTTACATTTGGCTTCCGTTTGCTTATGTAGGAATCAAAGGTACTACTGGATCTCTCTCAGCCTAATAGCCTCCCAATTACATTTTTAAGGAACAATTTCTTAATAAACTCCTGTAATGGGCATGTACCATGTAAAGTGGAGTCAGACTGAGGAAGGATTGTTTTGTTCTTTTCTGGATTATTTCACAGGTACTTGTTAAAGGTATGTATTAGAAAGAAGAGTGTATCCTCCTCAAGTACATAGAAATTCTATCTCAAATCACCAAACCCTTTCACATCACCTCCAGAAAAGACTGGTTTCATAGTGTTCCACCTGATACTTAGAATATTGAGGGGCTTTTTGGCTTTCCTGTAGGAACATCTCTGCATGATGGCTGAACATGACTTGCTAAGCTGCAACCGCTGATGTCACTGTCAGCTGTTATGTGTGGCCAACTAATCCCTGATAGGCTACTTAAAATAGAAAAACTACTGACATGTGGTCATTGGTGGAGGTTTGTAACAATGCATTTACAAGTAAGGACTTTTACTGATTATGTTACAGGGAGACTGAGGAAAAGATTTTATTAGACTTCACATAAAAATCTTTCTAAAGTATATAACTTTAAGCATTCTTGCTCTTTCTGCAAGCACTTTGCTTATATGGCATCTGTTATAGCTCTTTGTTCTCTCCTTTCCTTTTCTTCAGTGTCTTTCACCTTCTGTTCCCTACTTTCCTCTTCACTTAAACATTCTTTGCCTCCCATTTTCTCTCAGTTCTATTTATTTTTCTTTTGCATTCTCCAAAAATGTATCCTTAGTAGTCATGGAGCCCAGAAATATGAAGTTTCGCTTTTCTTAAATGGATGAAAAGAAGGAACTACACAAATATTTAATTTAATATACAGCTTTTCCTCTTAATATAAAAACCAGCCATATTTAAATTTTTCTTTGAGAACCTGGGTGAAACCTCTTCTGCCTTTCCTGTCTTGTGTTGCAGAATTGAGAAGGGTCAACTGAAAACACTAAGACCTCTCATTGGCTTTGTCAGAGAGGAATTTTACCTTGAGATGGTACATTGACCATCTGCAATTTGCAACCTTCTCAAAGACCAATATTATCATAGGTGTTTTACAGTTCCATCAGGTAACTAAAACTCTTTATTGTTATAGGCTTTACTTCCAAAATTCCAAATTTATTCATTTTGTTCATAGCAATCAGCTAAAAGAAAGATGTAAATATCTCTATTGTTCATTTCAGGAATTTCCTGAAAGAATTATCAAGCTTTCAGTAGAAAGCATCAGTGGACAGCTTTCACTATAAGACTCTTACCCTCTTGCCTCATCAGTATTTCAATCTTGCAATGCCCACCAATCCTAAACCATTATATAATGATGCTTACTCAGTCTTAATGAAGCATTTACATTGTAAGACTCACCTTAAACCTAATGTTATAATCCCAATTTTCCCAACTTTGGCTCTGACAACTAGTAATAATTTGTTGGAGTCAGTTCTCTCTTACTGCAGAGCCAACCGTTAACCCAGTTTGTATTATCAATGGGCTGTTTTGCTGATGTTTTGAGAAGTCAGCATTTTGACACTTACAAAATTAATATTCAGAGACCATGCAATGCAGCTACTATATTACCTTGAGCTTGTTGAAAACATGAATTCCTGGGGTCATGCCTGAGAATCTGAATTTGGGAATACTCAACATTTTTCCAATATGAGTGCTCCATGTACTATGCTTGAGAAGCACTGGATCTAAGCAGATATAAAAATATAAAAACTCACCATTCAATAATACTGAGATAACTGGATAGCTATATACAGAAGAATAAAACTGAAACGCTACATTTCACTATATACAAAAAGTCAAAATGAATTAAAGATTTATATCCGAAACCTCAAGCTATAAAAACCCCAGAAGAAAACCAGGAAATATCATTATGAACATTGGTCTTGGCTAAGATTTTATGACTAAGTCCTCAAAAGCAATTGCAACAAAAATTAAAATTTATAAGTGGGATCAAATTAAATGAAAAAGCTTCTACACAGCAAAATAAACTAACAACAGAGAAAACAGACAACTCATAGAATGGGAGAAAATATTTACAAACTATGCATCTGAAAAAGGTCAAATACTCAAAATCTATAAGGAACTTAAGTAAAAATCTAATAACCTTATTAAAAATGGTCAAATAATATAAACAGACGCCTCTCAAAAGGTGACACACAGGTGACCACAAACATTAAAAAATGTTCAACATCAATAATATCAGAGAAATGCAAATCGAAACCTCATATCTCATATGATATCATCTCACACAAGTTAGAACAGCTATTACTAAAAAGGCAAAAAATAACAAATGCTGGCAAGGCTGTAGAGAAAATGCAATGCTTATACACTGTTGGGAATGTAAATTAGTTCAGCCACTGTGGAAAGTAGTTTGGAGATTTCTCAAAGAACTTAAAACAGAACTATCGTTTGACCTAACAATCCCATTACTGGGTAAATACCCAATAGAAAATAAATTATTCTACCAAAAAGACACATGCACTTGTATGTTC
Organism: Sapajus apella; assembly: GCF_009761245.1. Classification (NCBI taxonomy): domain Eukaryota; kingdom Metazoa; phylum Chordata; class Mammalia; order Primates; family Cebidae; genus Sapajus; species Sapajus apella. Next base: position 31,870,866 of record NW_022436943.1, on the reverse strand, counting down.
ATAGCAGCACTGTTCACCATAGCAAAGGCATGGAATCAGCCTAGATGCCTATAAAAGGTGGACTGGATAAAGAAAATGTGATATATATACACCATAGTATGCTAGGCAGTCATAAAAAACAAGATCATGTCCTTTGCTACAGGATGAATCCAACTGGAGGCCATTATCCTAAGCAAATTAACACAGGAACAGATAACCAAATATCCCATGTTCTCACTTATAAGTGGGAGCTAAACACGGGGTGCATGTGGGGTACATGTGGACACAAAGATGGGAACAGTGGTCACTAAGGACAGTGTGATGGTTAATACTGAGTGTCAACTTGATTGGATTGAAGGATGCAAAGTATTGATCCTGGGTGTGTCTGTGAGGGTGTTGCCAAAAGAGATTAACATTTGAGTCAGTGGGCTGGGGAAGGTAGATACACCCTTAATCTGGTGAGCACAATTTAATCAGCTGTTATCAAATATAAAGCAGGCAGAAAAATGTGAAAAAGAGAGACTGACCTATCCTCCCAGCCTACATCTTTCTCCCATGCTGGATGCTTCCTGTCCTCGAACATCAGACTCTGAGTTCTTTAGTTTTGGGACTTGGACTGGCTCTCCTTGGCCCTCAGCTCGCAGGCAGCCTATTGTGGGACTTTGTGATCATATAAGCTAATATTTAATAAACTCCCCTTTTATTAGTTCTGTCCCTCTAGAGAACTATATAGGCTAGAGAATAATATAGGCTGCAAAACAGGGAAGGGAAAGAGGGTGGCAAAGGCTGAAAAACAACCTATGAAGTACTATGCTTTCACTATCTGGGTGATGGGACCATTCAAACCCCAAACTTCAGTGTCATACAATATACAAACCTGCACATGTACCCTTTGAATCTGAAATAAAAATTGAACTAAAAAATTAACACAAATAAAAAATAAAAGAACCAACGCTTTCTTTTGTAAGATGTACACAATTCCATAACAATTATAAAATAACAAATCTTTTACTATGGTTAAGAATATTAAGTCTAACAATTTGTATGACATTTTGCTTCTCTTCGGGAACCTCAAAACACCACCTTTAATCATGCAAAGTTCAACACATTGTTAAAATTGTAAAACGCCGAAAGTTAAAAATAAAACATTTCTTTATCATTGTCTTAAATATTTCAGACCATATTTGTAGGTATGCGTGTGTCTATGTGTGTAAAATGGTCAGAACTTTATCTTTGATGAGACATGTACTATGGAAAATGAACTTTTTTATTTAACACTAATACTTGTCAATCCAGTAGTGTCCTTTAAAGGAAATACAGTGAAACTTTCTCTTATCAACTTTTTTGCTATTCATCATGTGTTAATCAAGCTGTAGAAGGTACCCATCAATCACAGACTGCCCTGGGTTTGACTCTCAATTTAAATTTATCTCTTTGGCTCAGTTTCCTTATCTTTAAAGTGGGAGAAATAATCTGTACAGGGCTGTTTACAGGATTGAATTTGTAACATACTAAATACATAGTGGGTATTCTGCAATATTAATTTCATTTCTCTTTCTTACCTTAATTTCTCTTGTCTGAAAAGGAAAATTAAGAATTGGGTTTTCTTTTCCCTAAAATTGATGTTAATCTGATATGAAAGTGAACTTAATTTATTAGTTGTTGAAACAGTTATGCTATCTAACTTCAGCTGTCCAAGATTTTGTTGTTGTTATCGGAGGGAAGTGTTAGTTATTTTTCTTCATAGCCTTCCTTCCTTCCATGAAATCTGTTAGTCTGGGTCTTTAAAACTTAATTTCAAACATCCTGCCCAAAATAACACTATTTGTTAATCTTGTTAGCAAAGATTACTTTTCAAGTGGATTTTGTTTATGAACTCTCAAAATGGCAAAGAAATGAGGTAACTTTGACAATGTTCTAAATTCATGTAAGTTTTGACTCTCTTTGAAATGAAATAAAGCTGCTTATTTCTTTAAGTTTTGACCTGCACCTGTAAAAGCCTGTGATGATTAACTATTTATCATTTCAGTTTGGATTGTGAATTGTTTTGGTAATTAAAAGCAGATGGCAGAAGCCGGAGAAAATTGTGTAGCAGCTGATTAGTGGAAATAAATGAATTAGAGATATTTAACTCCAGATAATAGATGGGTCAAATGCAGTTTATACTTCACTGTGTGTACTTTTAGAGTAATTCCAAACATGATGTTTGATAATATATTGAGAAGTAGGTGTTTGTTCTTCATCTTGTTTCACTCTCTGTCCTATGACACGATGTTCATGTTCCTTGAACAACACGTGCATCCGCACATTAATTTCAGCTCAACTTGATTACTTGGGTCACCAGTCGCCTCTTGATAAGGATTTGCCTTGCCTGTGGGATGCCTTGAGGCCAAGCATGATGTGTTGCTTGGATTTTTCTTATGAAGCTTGTTTTACTGGCTCTCAAACCCAGCATTCAATGAAAGTCAGCTATCCAATAAAGTTAATCTTTCAGCCTAAGAATTTTCATTCTAGTGCTGAAAACAAAAGCCTTCGTAGGAAAAATAAAGTTGTTTGGCAAGTTAGACATGTTTTAAACATGTTTATGGGCTTACGCCGATTCCCTCTCAGGCCTCACAATTAAGATTCTAATCCACTCTCCTGGAATTTGTGAAACCAGTTTGAAGGATGGAGGACTCTCTGTAGTTTCAATAAACCTGTGTTAGGATTTATGTGGCCCTAAAGGTGAAAGGATCCAGGCCTAAATGCAAGCCCACTGAAGCATGAAAATTCATGTTCCGTGAATGAAAGTCACCAAAAATAACGAAGGCATTTTGGAGAGTTTTATACATCCTCTGGAAAATGCTCACTGGAGTAGGAAAATTGAGAGAATTTAAAAAGAATAATGCCACAGATAGTCCTTCTCAAGGCAGTCATCCTTCGAGAATTTTATTAACCTTTTGGGAATAGCTCTATTTTATTCTTTGTAGATTTTTGCTCTCAAAAAGATGTTGACATATGAAAACAATTCTGTTTTTAAAGATGCTATGAGAACCTATCAATCCTTTCTGAGTTAAATTGTGTCTTCCTAAAAATGATATGTTGAAGTCCTAACATCCTGTACCTCAGAATGTGACTTTATTTGGAAATAGGGTCTTTGCAGATGTAACCAAGACAAGATGAAGGGATTAGGGTGGGCTATTGTCCAATGATTGCCATCCTTATAAAAGAGAAATTTGAACAAAGACACAGAGAAGGTGGTGTGAATATAGCTGTGTGATGAAGGAAGTATGGACTGGACTGATGCAGCTGCCAGTGAGGAATGGGAAGGGCTGCTGTCTACCACCAGAAACTAGGAAGAGGCAAGGAAGGATTCTGCGCAAAGTCTCAGAGGGAGCATGGCACTGCTGATTCCTGAATTTGGGACTTCAGCCTCCATAACTGTAAGACAACATGCATTTTCTTTTTTAAACCACCTAATATCACATAGTTTTCTATGGTGGCCCTAGCAAAATAATATACGATTCATTGTCCTTCATGAAAACTCACCTGGAAGAATAGATGAGCGATAGAATATAATGCTGTTTGTCATTAATATATATTCTTTCAATCTATTTATTAATGTTTTAAATAATAAATTTCTGTTAACACATCTATTCTTCCACACCTGGAAGAATAGATGAGTGGTAGAATATAATGCTGTTTGTTATTAATATATATTATTTCAATGTATTTTTTAATGTTTTAAATAATAAATTTCTGTTAATACAGATTCATTAAGGAAAATGTTAAAAATAGAGATAAGTGATCTGAATTGGTTCTTGCTCCATATAGTCTCTTCTCCAGAACATACCAGGGCAATCATCTGTTAAGAATTTTATTAACATTTTGGGTGCAGCTCTATTCCCTTCTTTGTAAACTTTTGCTTTGATAAAGAAGTTGGTACAGTTACAGCATTTACAGAGAACTAGTTAAAATACTAATCTTGCCTATTTTCTCATTGGAAGCTTTCAATGTCTTTTATCTCTCTTACAGCAAAGCCCATAGGATTATATGGACCTATGATCCATATAAACCATTACAGCAAGTTTTCAATAACTTGGAGGCATTTGAAAACTTGTGATGTCTGGGCTACATACTAGATAAATTCTGACAGAATCTCTGAGACTACAGACTGGGCACAGATATTCTGAGAATCTTCCTGGGGATTCTTCAAGAAAATGGGACATAAGCTCCATATCTTAATAGATACAGCAGGAAGGTTTCAGAAGAATATAGGCTAGGAGATGTGGTGGCCATCTTAAGACATTACAGTCTACCACTATGTTGGGAATTGATTGGAAGAGGACAATGAAAAGTGAAGAAGAAGAGCAAAAGTTATTTAAGGAAAAATAATCTTAAATTGCTTTTTAGGCTTACACACAATATTAAATTGTATGCTTACTAGGGTTATTATCCTCCAAAAGTAATACTGTTATTAACGAAGGCTGTGGGGAAATATTGTTTGTTATATGTTATATGTTATATGTGTTATGTTATATGTGTTATATGTTCCTAAACCCTAGGGTATACGTCATTTCATTTGCTTTGTTCAACACCTAAGTTGGACATTAACACAGAATAAATGCTTTGGAAGAGTGATGATAGTTTTCTAAAAGTTTTCAGAGATCTTTAATACTTGGGCTATTCTTACACATTCAACCTATTACATTTTTTTGCCTAAAAGTATATATCAACTCAAACACCTGGTAAGGTTAGTAAAAAAATAAAATAAAAACAGATTTAAAACCAATTACTAAAATTTGGATGTTTTTATTTTTAAAGGGAAAGCCCATGGTTTTCTTTTTAAAGAAAATAGGAAGCCAGTCATTCCAACTCACTATTATTTTAAGAGATAATACAGAGAATTTCTGGACTTTAATCCATTTCCAATTATAGGTTTCCATGTTTGGGAATACAAAATTGGCCCAGTGGAATCACTTGTTTGTCTTAAGTAAATTTATTAAATATTTTTAAAGAGGAAATGGCTGCTACAGTCCACTTGAAAGGTAACTGTCCTGTGGCAGTCCCAGGACTGGCTGCAGTGATGATGAGTATGAGGAGTGGTGGCTAAGAAAATGTAGACAGAACAGTGTTCTAGTTTCCTTTTGTCTCATTTATCCCCGTTGGCAATCACCCCAAAAGAGGGGCTCACACCCAGCTCTGCCTTGTCCATGTGAGTTCTTGGTTCACAAAGTCTCATAAAGCAGAAGAATAAAGGGAAGGAGAATTGAAAAATCCTTTTTGATGGTCTTGTTGCAAGCCTAAGTTTATCAAACACTCGGTTGCATATTTTTCCTAGAATGAACTGTTCTCATTGCTGCCTAGATTTGTTGTTTTTGCCAAAGTTCGAAGTGTATGAATCATGTAAAAAGGATATAATTAAATGTATGAGAAACTTTAATATTAGGAAAACAGGTGAGTGGCAAAGCACCACCAACATATTCATGCATTAAGCAGATATCTATTAAATGCTTACAAGGTACAAAACAGTACCAAGTGATATAAGAAGCTTGTTCTAATTTAGATCAAATTTGGATGGAAGAGTTGATCCTGTAGCCATCTTTCTTGTTAGTCCAGCACTCACTTTCACTCAGCCAAGTTTACAAAGCTGCACATTGCTTACAATTTGACTCATGGACTGGTGGGTTTTTATTGCTGCTTTCTCTTTTCTCAGCCTTTTCATTGACTGTCTGAGTACACACCATAAAATCAGCACCATTGGCTTCAAAGACATTTATTAGAACAACGCATTTGTAAGAAGAAATTTTATGAGACCTGTGGCTTATGAAGTCCTTGATCTATTTACTCCAGGTGATTGGATCCTAATGTTTGCAGCGAGGACAGCCCCTAATGCTTACAGGGTAAGATGAGAGAAGTTTTAAACTTACCAATTGCAATAGGGTGCTCAGGTTCCTTTCAATGACTGTGACCCTCACATTTATGCCTCCTTTTTTAAATCTAGGTCCACAAAGCATAAAGTTAAAAGTGCCTATGTGCTAGACAGCCCTCTTGGAAGACTAGCCTGCAACAACAACAACTTTAATGGCATATTTTCTGTGTAGCTACACTTAAGTGAATGTGTGTGAGGGGTGTGTGTGTGTACTTTCAAGATCTGTACATCTTATTCATTAAAATGAACCAACCAGTATCTACCAAAGAAAAGTGAATACAAAGAAGAATACAAATTTGTGAGAGCAAAAATGGTAAAAACACAGAAAGAACTTTTCTTAGGCAATAATCTTATAATTTAAGGATGTTTCAACACAGTAGAATAGATTTTGGCTGAGGAACAAAGACATTTATTAAGTACCTTCTATATCCATGTCAGGTACCGGGTAGTCATTGGAGAATCAAAGCTGAATTAAGATTTGGCTCACACATCTGAGAAGTTTTGGGGGGTAGGGAGGGGTTAAATAACTTGACTCGGGTCTAAAGAAAAATAATGCACTAGCACATATTCTGTGGTAGTTGCCTGCAGGAAGGAGTCAAGGAAGATATCCTGGAGTGGCAGATACTTGAACTGGCGCTTGAAGCATGACTGGGGGTTTTCCGGGCAGAAATGACAGGACATTATGTTCCAGGAAAATAACCACAGGGACAAGATACCACAGAGGAAAAACACCCATGTGCAACCAAATTGCCAACACTAGGAGCCTATAAGAGAAAGCAGCACAGGACAGATCAGGGTGGCTCAGAGACTTGGATAGTGTGAGATATCAGCTGGAGACTGGAAGGACTTGAGAATTTACAGCTCTTGAAAAATAAAGAGGGAGAAAGTATCAGTGGCTACTCAATGGCAGTGACAGCATTTCCAAACCAGCCTAGTCAGGGGCAGTCTTGCAAGGCAGTTATAAACAGAGTCTGTGAAGCCAGACTGCCTGGTTTGCATCATTGATAGATCACTTACTCCCATGGGACCTTGGGCCAGTTACTTAACTGGGTTTCAGTTTACTCATCAGCAAGTGGAGATGGTTAATAACAAAAGTATGAGGTTGATACTGTGAGAATTATATGAGTTAATGTACATGTACATGGACCATTGTTGGCATGATATATACTATTGAAATGTGATTAAAGATGGAGGTTTACATCATTGACATGTGTACAAGAGGACCAGGTGAATGACATGACACCCACTGTGTCAGTAAGGCTGTGTGTGATGGGGAAGGGAACCACCACGGCTGATAAGAGTAAAGGATTTATTATATGATGATCTTACACACCTTTCATGGGTGCTGGTTAAGCATTATATGTAGTTCTGCTACCTCTATATTTGGGGTGGGACCAAAAGTTGGCAGGGTGAACATTGGGCAGATAAAATGAATGACATGAAGTTAGGGAGGCAGAGGGAAGCCTGGAAGTTGTATCAATCTGTCATGCCTTCGAGCCTCATTTTCCATGATGCAGGTAACATGCAGAAGCTGGTGCCCTTCTTTACAGAGCCGCATGTACTCCCGGCCCAGGATGCAGAGAAGACAAAGAAGGAGAAGACACGGAACTACTGGATGTGCAGGACAGGGCATGGCCATTGCCACAGGGGAGCAGCAGTTCAGAGAGAATGTGTGTGAGCTGTCACACATCTGCCTGCAGCAAACTTCAGAGTGTAGATGGCCATTATCTCACTGCGGCCTTCCAGATGGCCTTCAAATTCCTCTGCTGGCTGTCCCTAACCTAGATCTCTCCAGGGAAGGGAACTCTGAGAAGGTATCTCCAGCACAGGACACTGACACAGTACAGCGAGTCTGCCTACACATTCAAACTGGCTGCCACACTGTGTTGGGACCCACGCTCTCTCCTCTTTCCTTACTTTCAGTTTCAACAATTAAAGAAAGAACACATGCTCCCACCTCAATACTGAGAAATAATGCCACCTCTGTGACTGAACTATCAAGGAGCCGAGAGGAAATCAGTTGTCATTCCAGGGAGATAAGGCTGTAAAATGGAGCATGGGCTGTGGAAGTGCCAGATGGCTGGATTTCTGTCTCTCCTTTTACACCTGCTTCTCCTGCCAATTTCTTCATCCCAGTAAATGCCACTCCCCTCATCCCCCAACCCAAGTGTTCCAGTTTTGGCTCCTCCTGGACCCTCCTTTTTCCTTGTCCCCCACATCTAATTTTGAAACTGACACAATAATCCCATGGACTGATAAGCAGAAATCGACTGTTCTTATTTTAAAGCTTGAAACTTGCATTGGTTTTATGAGTTCCTTCCTCAGGAAAGGATCCTCCAGGCCTCTCAAAAAGTAACAAAGAGCTGAAACTCAGAAGATGATCACATCCAAACAAAGAAGTGCCAGGCCCCCTAATTCATCATGATTGCTTTCTTACCCTTCCCAAGTTCCTGTTTCCTCACACATTGTTACATTTCTTCCCTGCTATATAAGCCCCTAATTTTAGTAGGTCAAGGAGATGTATTTGAGACTGATCTCCCATCTCCTTGGCTGGAGCACCTGATTGAAGCCTTCTTGCTTGGTAATAATCATTGTCCCAGTGACTGGCTTTCTGTAGGGTGAGCAGCAGGACCTAGACAGAGCCCCTGGTATTTTGGTAACAATTTGTTAGAAAATCCTACCAACTCTTCCCCAGTACTCATTCTGAACTTGCCTGTTGCCCTCTTCCTCCAGTACTGTCATTTTCTTCTAAGCCACCTCTTCTCTGGCCTGGACTCCTGCTGCAGCTTCCACCTGATCTCACCCTTTCTACTCTATACCTCCCTTCCCAAATCATTCTCCCCATGGAAGTTTGGATGACCCTTTCAAAATGTAGTTCATATCACCTCACAGTGATGCTGCATCTTACACTGGCCCTCCAGAAATTTAGGATAAAATCAGAAGTCTTTCTTCTGGCCTACAATTCTTGCATGGTGAGGTCATCACCTATCTTTATTATCTCACTTCCTGCCTCTCCTCCTTACTCATTGTGAACGTCTTTTGCTTTTCACACATGTCAAGACTCATCCCACTTGAAGAACTTTGCTCTACTGTAATCCCAGCACTTTGGGAGGCCAAAGCGGATAGATCACTTGAGATCAGAAGTTCAAGACCAGCCTGGCCAAAATGGTGAAACCCCATCTCTACTAAAAATACAAAAATTAGCTAGGCATGGTTGCATGTACCTGTGAGGCAGAAGAATTGCTTGAATCTGGGAGACAGAGGTTGCAGAGAGCCAAGATGAGAGAGAGAGAGAGAGAGAGAAGGAGAGAGAGAGAGAGAAACTTTGCTCTAGATTAGTGGTTCACAATCTGGGGCAATTTTGCCATCCACAACCTTAAGGATATTTAGCAATGACTGGATAAATGCTGATGCTAAATATTCTACAATGCATAAGACGATCCGCCACAACAAAGCATTATCTCTCCCAAAGTGTCAGCCTTATGAAGATTGAGAAATTTTAGGTGTTCCCTTAGCCTAGGTACTCTTCTCAAATCCAGTCATTCTGGCATCTTTCTCTGTTTTAATTTCATATCTATCCAGTGATTCTTGGTATTTGTTTGAATTATTGTGCAGATCCTCTATCAGGTTATAAGTTCTAAGACGGGAGGCGCCTGGACTATATCCTAGCATTCTGGGATGCTCAGGTAGGCGGATCACCTGAGGTGAGGAGTTCGAGACTAGCTTGGCCAACATGGCAAAACCTGTCTCTACTAAAAAAACAAAAGAATTAGCTGGGCATGGTGACAGTAATCCCAGCTTCTTGGTAGGCTGAGGCAGTAGGATTGTTTGAATCCTGGAAGCCAAGGTTGCAGTAAGTTGAGACGGCCCCATTGCACTCCAACCTGAGCAACAAGAACAAAACTTCACCTCAAAAGAAAGAAAGAAAGAGAGAAAGAGAGAAAGAGAGAGAGAGAGAGAGAGAGAAGGGAGGGAGGGAGGGAAGGAGGGAGGGGGTGGAAGGAAGGAAAGAAAGGTGAGCTGTAGGAATAAGAACCAGAAGCATAAAAGATATCCACGATATCCAGCAATTGTGAACATTAAATGATAAATATAGCATTTATCAATAGTATCTGGCACATCGATAGTGTTCTGTAAGTATTGTATTAAAGCTTCTACTGACCTCTACTTAATAAGGATTAATGATGTTATTTGATACCAAAAAAAACTAGATTGGGATTTGGAAAACTTGGCTCATTTCAGGGCTACCAGATAAATTGTGCTTTAAGTTTTTTCAAACATGTTTTGAATGTCTGCAGAGTTCAAGGTGCTGAACTTTTGCAACAGACAATACAAAGTGACTAGAACTAGCCTGCCTTTGAGAACTTGAAATCTATTGGAGGAGATAAGACAGGCATGTAGATAGCTAAAACACAAGTCAGAAAGTAATAACACATTTTATTTACTCCAAAATGCATATTCCCCTACCTGATCCCTGCTCTCTGATTTTAATATGTCTAAACCCAGGATTGTTTTAATAGATGACATCTCAGATTTGATGGAGTAAGGTAAATTTCACTAGAGAGATACCAGTACACTTCCATGGGAATCAAAAGGAGAGAGCAATTATTTCTAGCTGGGGACTTCAGGGGAATGAGAAAATATAGACAAAAAATAGTAGACATATTAGTCAACATTAGAAAGTGTCCTTGGTTTTCTTATCTCTAAAATGAATGGATTAGTCTAGATTACAAGTCCCTGTTTTAGTAGTTTGAAGTCTGACGTGGTAGCTCTGGACATTTCTTGCAGCTGCCGTATTCCCTGTCCACCTGTTCCTTCTGCAGAGGTTTATCTGGTCTGTCAGTAGGAAGGCGAGTCATTTTGCTATGGGACAGTTGTGGTGTTTTAGGTGCTCTTGAGCCCGCCAGACTCCCATTATAACTGTTTCTCAGGCTACTACCCATGTCTGTCATTTCCACAAGGCTGTAAACTCCGTGGTGTAGGGGCTGTGTTTGTTGGGTATAGAGCTATTTACACTCACATACCAAGAACAGTTTTTGGCACATCATTAAGTCCTCATTGGTACTAGCTGAATCAATACTGAAGGGTAATAAATTTTTTATCAGAACCTACTAACACCTTACTTGGATGATCAGCTAAACTTAATCATTTAGGAAAATGGAATGGTTAATAAGTATTTTGCTGGCCTGGCATGGTGGCTCATGCATGTAATCCTAACACTTTGGGAGGCTGAGGCGGGTGGATCACAAAGTCAAGAGATTGAGACCATCCTGGTCAACATGGTAAAATCCCATCTCTACTAAAAATACAAAAATTAGCTGGGTGTGGTGGCATGCACCTGTAGTCCCAGCTACTCAGGAGGCTGAGCCAGGAGAATCGCTTGAATCTGGGAGGTGTAGGTTGCAGTGAGCAGAGATTTTGCCATTGCACTCCAGTCTGGGCAACAAGAGCAAAACTCCATCTCAAAAAAAAAAAAAAGAGTAAGTATTTTGCCAAAAGTAGCTTGGGTACTTCAAAACTAGATGACATAAATGCACTTTTTTCATATTGTAGTAAACTCCTTTTTTTTTTTTTTTTTTTTTTTGCGGCTGAAAAGTTCCAACCTGACCTTTTTTTTTCCCCTGTGGAAAACAAGAACTTGGTTAATCTTTTGGAAGTGGCTAAACTATATGTTTAGGCTGTTTGGGGACAAACCTGAATGCTCAGTGAGGTTAAAATTGTATTAAGCTTGATGTGCTGCACAGGGCCAGCCATCTTGTGAAAGAGTAGAGAGAAGTAATTCTCATGGCGATTTTTTAAATAATTAGTTTCACAGCTTCCATTTTTGGAAAAAGCATTAGGACTAGCACTGGTTCAGAAACAATATGATTAGACAGCATTAGAGGAGAAAGAAAATGTCACATTTAACTTGTGCAGAATGTTCAGAGATAAACCAGCAATCTTCCCCGTTGGTAAAATAAACAAGCAAAAGATGGTGAACTAGACACAAGGAACCCTGCCAAAGTCAAATTGCCCCTGGACATTTTACGGTCCCTTGTTCATTTCTATTTCATTTGGTTATTCCTGTCTTTCCAATACTCCATCATCTTTAATCAAGCTTAAAATTAAACTGGGAAGCAGTATTTTCTGGTTTCTACTCTATTTTTTTCATTCTCATCAGAATCTAAAGTTATACATAAGCAAGTATTCATATCTAGAAGAAACTCTTCTAGCCATATTCTAAACTCTTCTAGCCATGACTATGATTGTACATTCATAGGAAAATGTTTTAAATGAACCAATATTATTGCTACTTTTTATAATGTATTATTTGTCCCTTGAATAAAGTAACTAGTTTGAAAATGTTTGGAGCATCTTTGGAAAACTCCTTGGTAACTGTTATACAAAACTTGAAAATGAGTTGCCTATGATGCATATTTGGCACAGAAGTGTCTTGCTGCTATTGCAAAGGTTTTTTTTTTTTTTTTTTTAACTTCGGTTCCAAATTTATAATCCAGCAGATTTTACATAAATATGTAAATGTCTGATCCTTCCTGAAAAAAATTTCGAAGGTCTAATAATGGACTCTTCAATTAATCCCAAAAAATATTTCCTGAGAACCTCCTATGTGCAGGCACTACATGGGTGAATTACCTAGAGTCCTACAGTAGCCATCTCTTCTTAGGGGAGGGGTGGTGGCTGTGCATGTTCTCCAGTGTCCCATGGTCCGAGCCACTGCAATGAGGCTTATTCTCAGTGGCTGTTTATCATCACCCTTGCATTGTCGATGTACTCATAATGGAGAAAAGAGTCCTTATTTCAATATGTGGCAGAGATGGCAAGCTGTCTAATAATTATTTGGAGTTGCCATTGGAAAGTGCCTTCTTAATTATGTACTGCACTTCACAGCCCTCTTTATACAAGCCAGGTAACAAATTCTCACTAATGGAATGCAAGCAGAAGTAATGGATTTCATTCTTGACAAGGTTTTTGAGAAAAAAACCAAGAGTCTCCAACCTCTTTCTCCCCTTTGAAGCTGGGATTGGAATATCCTAGACCTTCAGTACCACAGGATGAGAGCAGTGTGAGTCCCTAAGTTCCATACGGAAGAAAGGCATCACTTGAGCACAAACATATGCAAAGAATGATTACACAGGGGTTTAACATTAATTTAGGTAAGACGTCGTGTTTTTTGCCAAAATTGGAAACACTAATGATTATTTGACAGACTGAAATGTTTCAAAAGTGGAAGAATCACCTGCCCAAAGCAGTAGTTTATAGTACCTACCTGAACTTTGTAGGAATTTGAGCTTGAGACTACTTCCTTAATGCAACAGTTAGATCATTGGTTTTCCTGTAATTTTGTTCTGGATCTAGCAACTAGCAACTCTATTGCCAGAGTAAATTTAGTCATGAAATTCAGACAGCTGAAGATAAAACTCTAAAATTTTAGACAAAAGGAAAATGGCTTAAGATAATATTTTCAAAAACTCCATATTCAAAGTTTTATCTATGGAAGGCCATAAAGTATAATAAAATGAAGGATTCTTAGAGTTCAAGGTGGTGTAGAGCCATCCAGCCTTACCCTCTATATCCAACGTGGGAATTCTCTCAGTTTTTATATTTAGGTCTCGCTTCTTTATCAATACTTGCAGTGATGAGGAACTCCTAACCACACAAGACATCTTTACTGAACAGTCACTGTTGTTAGATTTTCCTTTATCATTTTAGATAAAATATGTCACCAATATCTATAACTGACTATAATGAATTCTGTTCTCAAATGCCTAGGAGTTTACAGGATAAACCGGATTTCTCTTCCATGTGTTTACATAACAGCCCTTTAGTTACTGGAAGATAGATGTAAGGTGTCATCTGCACTACTAAATCTTAATTTTTCTAAACTCAACACCCTCAGTTCTTTCAATTGTTACACATATTTATGACACTATCATAATCTTGGCTCTTCTAGATGCACTCCATGAGTTTATTCTTAATTATAGCCTATTTTTATTATAATTTTGCATTTGCTTTAGATAATCCTTATCAAACTGTTGAAAGATATTTCAAGAGTTGAAGTATATGGTTGACAAATTTGTTGTCAACCATATATCACAGATTTTTCTGGTAAGCACAGCCAATGTTTTTCCAACTTAATGTATTAATCCTTCATCTGGCAGTTTGACATATTTCTAAAGCTTTCCTATATCTCAGTACTTAAAAACGTACAGTTTCTGCAGATTTTATGTGAGGGGAAAATTGATTTAATCTCCCTGGAAACCTGTTTGTTTATTCTATCAGAATAAACTGGAATTTATAAGAGATTTGGAGGCAATCTTAAACTTGAGATTTTTTTCACTGTGATTTTTAAATAGATAATTATTTTCTCACTTCTTCTTCATATTTTTTAACTGCCTTCAGGTTCTTGCATTTCTAAATGTCTGTAATTTCTTATGGATTTCTGAAATTTTCTGTATTCTAACTTTGTGCAACTTGAGGAAAACATTATTTTATTTATCTGTATATCTTATAGGATGCTTCATGGCTCTAACGATTCATAAAAGTTGGTGAAGCAAAAATGCAACTCTAATCTTATAACTAAATAAACTTTCTTAAAAGAGAAATGTCCTAACTTAGATAGCTCAGACAACTTTTTCTAGACCAGGTTAGACTTACACTGAAGTTTCTTCAAACAAATGTAGTTACTGTACTTCAGTGGAAAACTTTGCATTTCAGGCTTCTTTTTCCTTTATTTATTTTTCCTGGTTCCCTTTTTTTTTTTTTGAGACAGACTCTCACTCTGTCACCAGGTGCCAGGCTGGAGTGCAGTGGCGTGATCTTGGCTCACTGCAACCCCTGCCTCCCGGGTTCAAGCAATTCTCCTGTCTCAGCCTCCCGAGTAGCTGGGACTGCAGGCATGTGCCACCACGCTCAGCGAATTTTTGTATTTTTTAATAGAGACGGGGTTTCACTATGTTGGCCAGGATGGTCTCAATTTCCTGACCTCGTGATCTGCCCACCTTGACCTCCCAAAGTGCTGAGATTACAGGCATGAGCCACCATGCCTGGCCTCTGGTTCTCATTTCTTAAGATGCTGGGAATCCTATATGGTGTTGGTGTAAGGAGGAAGAGCGTGGTCTATGTACTTGCCCACTTAGTACTGGGAAGTAACACAATATTCCAGGAGGGCTTCTAGGCTGGCTCTGTCTGCTACTGATCCCATGGGGTATAGTGACTAGTTGTTACTGCCCTCACAGCAGCAGTGACTGAAGTGCTGTCACTGTTGTATGTCATATGGGGTGGCTGAAGTGCCTAGCTAGGTCTCCATGAAATTTCATGGCATGAGTGGTCCTTTGAACTTCACCCCAGGGACTCTTCCACATGACTCATGACAAGTTTCTCTTGGGGTCTGATGTTCTCATTTATGTTTGTATCTTCTTATAAGCCCATAGAAAATCTGGTATTATCTTCTGTACCAAATTTAATTTCAAAGAATACTATAGATGATTCTAACCCTTTCCAGCCTAGACATAACTTTGCCCATGTCACTTATGATCTACCCCAGATCAACTTGAAGTGTCTGCTGTCAAGTAGCTCCAGTCAAACAGTGGTTTCTAGTTGTGTAGATTCTGAGCCCTTCGCTCAGTTTGCTTGGAGGGCTATTTTTTTTTTTTTTTTGGTGTCATCTCTTTCCCTCAGTGATTACTGAGGGAACAGGTAGGATGAAATCAACCGTTCTACCAATTCGCTTTCACTTTCTATTCATCTCCCTTTATGGCTAGGGAAAGAAACCAGCTTTTCAGGCTTGAATATTTTTTTCCCAGTTCTTATGCTTGGTGAGCTGTCTTCAAACCAGGTACTTGAAGCCACCTCATTTATTGGTGGTCTGTACAGGGGGAACAGAGAGAATTACAAAGATGTAGTCACTATGTGGCTCAAGTAGAAGCCACAGTTATCAAGCAGTTACATGCAGTTATCAAAGACAGCTTTAGTTTTGAGATTTTGTGAGTCCTTTTTCAAAGCATATTGACACTGGATAGTGGTCAGATTAATAAACTGAAGATTTTCATTTGATGAAGTACTTATCTGATCAAAATGTAGAACTGAGGAAACAACCCATTTAATTGTGAATTCTTGAAAGATAATTCTGGAAATCGTATTCCTCTTTTCATCTTTTGCAGAGCTACTCTTGAACAGTTTCATAATTCAGATAACTGAAAAATGAATCCCATCTCTCAGTCCACCTGTTGATATTTAGTAAGCCACTAACTACGTGGTGATATAAAAAAAGAACCTGGTACTTGCCTTGAGGGATGGTTTTTACATTTTTTTAAAGCTGTAATAAAAAAGGCAAAGGATATGTGGCTCATAAAGTCTGAAATATTTACTACCATAATCTTTACAGACAAATTTTGTAGACCCCTGCCTTAACAAAGCTTACTACCTACTCACTGATGGCATTGTTACTAGAATATGATATTTTCATTTGTATTTTTAATCATTCCTTTATAGTTATTATTTTGCTATTTTTATTACTGATATGACTTAGTCTTTAACATCTGGAGACATTTTATCTAATTTTCAATAATTTTCCTGTGATTCTTATAATCTGTTCATTAACTTTTCTTTTAGATAAAATCTGGCTCTGTTGTCTAGTCTGCAGTGAAGTGGCCCAATCTTAGCTCACTGTGACATCCGTTTCCCAGGTTCCAGAGATTCTCCTGCCTCAGCCACTGGAGTAGCTGGGACTACAGGCAGGCACCACCATACTCAGAGAATTTTTTGTGTTTTTAGTAGAGATGGGGACTTCATATGTTGGCCTGGCTGGTCTTGAACTCCTGACCTCAAGTGATCCACCCACCTCGGCCTCCCAAAGTGTTGGGATTACAGGCATGAGCCACTGTGCCTGGCCTATTCATTAGCTTTTATTTCTTTTTTGAGATGGAGTTTTACTCTTTTTTTGCCCAGGCTGGAGTGCAGTGGTACAATTTTGGCTCATTACAGTCTCCAACTCTTGGGTTCAAGCAATTCTCCTGCCTCAGGCTCTCTAGTAGCTGAGATTACAGGCATGTGCCACAACGCCTGGCTAATTTTGTATTTTTGGTAGAGATAGAGTTTCACCATGTCGGTCAGGCTGGTCTCAAATTCCTGACCTTAGGTGATCTGCCCATGTTGGCCTCCCAAAGTGCTGGATTACAGGCATTAGCCACTACACCTGGCCTTTTCTTTCTTTCTTCTTTCTTTTTTTTTTTTTTTTTTTTTTGAGACAGAGACTTGCTCTGTCACTGGCTGGAGTGCAGTGGCACAATCTTAGCTCACTGCAAATTCTACTTCCCAGTTTCAAGTAATTCTGCCTCAGCCCTCCGAGTAACTGGCACTACAGGCGTGCACCACCATGACCTGCTAATTTTTGCATTTTTAATAGAGATAGGGTTTCACCATATTGGCCAGGCTAGTCTCGAACTCCTGACAGTTCAGTTGATCCACCTGCCTCAGCCTCCCAAAGTGCTGGGATTACAAGCATGAGCGACCATGCTTGGCCACGTTCATTAACTTTTGACTGCCTTTCTTGCTATACAAGTCCATGAAGCTCTTTTACTTAATTTATATAGTCTCTTGGGCAAAATAAAAAAAGAATATTTGAAGACCACATTAAATTATCAAATTGATTTCCTACATTTGATTCAGGTGTTGTTCAGACTCTACCTGACAGCTGTATTTAGTAAACAATTGTACATTTTTCAAAAAAATGTTTATTTGAATGGTTATGCCATTTGTCTTAAATTGATTTCTTAATTCAGTCAAAAATATCAATGTTTATATCACATATATAGATATAGATGTGGACAGAAAGAGATTTCTTCATCCAAGAAAATTGTAACATACGAGAACATTAGGTTGTCCTCAGATTGACTTACTGCTATATTTCAACACCATTACCTTAAATTCAATGTGTTTCACTATAAATTTTAGGAAAGAGGGGTCACAGCCATCTAATCTAAATGTTTTCTTCAGGATATTAAAGAAAAATATTATTTTAAAAATCAAATGAGTTTTAAACACTTCTACTAAAATCAGAGTTATATCAGAATTTCCTGAATTTGAAGGGTCATGATGGATTATGCCCTTTTCTGTATGAAAGGAGTTAAAATTTTGAGGTGTTTTGCTATGTCAGTTTCGTGTACATAACAATTCAAATACTCTTTAAGTTGGTATAGCACAACCCATATGCTTTTCTTTACTACTTGTTGCTACTTGAATTATTCTAATCCCTGTCATGTATATTGATTATTCTATTCTTTTATGACATTTATTAGGCCAAATAGAAACAGGAACAACATAATAATTAAACATGCTGAAATATGTCAAATGATTTCCATGATGAATATTTCTGCCAACTCCAGAGGAATAATACATATTAGAATTCTTTCAGTTCTGCAAATAACCCAAAACCTTTCCTTCCTTGGGGGCCCTTGCTGCCATTCTCCTGGAATGTTCTTTCACCAACTCCTTGACCCACTGATTCTCTCATTTTTCATGGGAAGTGTAGGATCAGTCTACAGTACATGATTACTTGGACTAGATTCACCCCAACCCTTATCTAGAGGTTTCAGAATGATGGAGCTGGAGCCATTGGCATGTCCTTTCCTACTTTGTGGTATAAACCTCTAGATCATGTTTTACCTGGAGATTTTTTGTTTTCAGATTATCTGCTGTTTGCTCCTCAGTATTGTTTTCTAAAACAGGCAGTATATAAAACCCTCTTCTGGAAAATTTTAAATTATTTGGCTTATTTATCTTAAGGCCTGAAGATGAGGCTAATGTGTTCAGTGGAAATACAGACAGTTGAAAGAGTTGCTCCTCAAATGGTAATGCCAGGAAAGGCTCCTCAAAACCATGAGTCTAAAATTCACATCATATATTACAGTTCAGGGAGTAACATCCTTTTGTAATTCTAAGGACTAGGGAAACAGTGCAGCAGTGATTCCTTTGTATAGACGTGGGGATTTGGCATGCAACATCTAAACCATATATATGACAAAACACTTGGTATACATATCTAGAGTCTGAATGTGAGCTACAAATACAGCTATAATTAAATAGTGCTTATAGATTTTTCTGTAAAAAAATTTAGCAGCTGACAAACTATGGATTTAGTTTTGGAATCAGTTCTTTGGACTAGAGTATTGCTCATTAATGACAATAAAGTCTTTTTATATGCTATTGTATATATGTTAACTTCTATCTCTCTGTGTTTGTATATGTATTTTCAATACTCTTTAAGCAATAATTTTCAAATTAGTCTTTTGCAGATGTTTTATGCCAGCTGCAGCCTCTCACCATTTAAAATGCCTATATACTTATCTAGTTATATGAAAATGTCAGTCATAGGGAAAACAAAGCCATCCCAGTTCCTAGATATTTGCACATTACATATTTTGTATTGAATTTTGCATACCTTTTCAGCTATTCCTGCAAAATGCCAATAATTAGAGGTGAATAAACCACCAAATTGGTCAGTTTCTTTCCACATGGGAGGGTGTCCTCTATATTTTCTATTGTTTTATCTTACTAGACTTCCATAGTTTAAAGGAGACAGTTGCTACCATTTCCCAAAAGAAAATGTTTTCTGGTGCAGTGTCAAGCAGAAAAAGCATAGAATTTGAGTTAGATCTAGGTGTCAGTTCCAGTTCAACTATTACTAGCAGAGTAGTCATTTAATTGTCTGTGAAAATAAGAATGGTAAGAATATTTCACAAGTTTTTAGCAGGAGCCAAATGAGATATTGTATAAGAAAATATTTGGCCAAGTGCTAGCCATAAATTAATATAATCAATTATTTAGCTTATTTTGTATTCAGCATCAAGTAGAATTTTCTTTTAAACATTCTCAACAAGGGTGATATTGCCCTGGAGTGATATCACCCTTGTTGAGAGTGCATGAAATAAAATTGGGTCTAAGGGCAGGCAAAAAACAAAAAACAAACAAACAAAAAAACCCCTTATGTTTTATACATACTAGATGCAGATACAAATACAGCATATAAAAATATATACAGTATAACTATGTTATTAAAATTTTATGAGGAGAGCAATTAGAAAAAAAAGTCTAAAAAGGCTCCGTAGGCAGGTAATAATGTAAAAAAAAGTTGCAAAATACTGCATTATAGTGCTATACAGCAGGTGTAAGTCTCAGCCTACACATTAAGTGTGGATGAAATATAAGTTTCTTGTTTTCTGTTCTTCTGTAAGCAAATTTGTTATTTTATTTTTTATTTCATGCTCCCATTCTGCCAGAAGGAAGACATGTAATCTGAGTCAATTCAAGGAATCGCAGATCTGCCTTTGCCCATTTCCAGAATCACACCTGTGCTCTTGGTAGTTTTAGCAATAAGGTTTGGGGAAACTGGCTATTCTTTGAATGTTGAGATTTCTGTGGATCTGAACGTCACTCTCAGGTGCTTCCTCGGCACTGTGTAGTGCACAAGTCAGAAGCGGCTGCTGCCTTGCTGCTCTAGAGCTGCAGGAATCTTGGTAGAGCTCTCCTGGGCCTGCCTAGATCCTTTCTCCAGATGGTTCTGTTCTGTTCACTTCTTCGGATATGAGAAATTCAGGGATTTTGCCCACATTCTGGATTCTCCGCAAATACAGAAGCCAAGTATCCCTAAGTATTTAAATTAGTCAACACTATCTCTGGTTTCTTTATGTTACCAGCTACCCCACCCCATGGTTCAGCCTACAGGTAGAGGGTAGAGTGGCATATGAATAGCCTAAGATCCTTTTGGAAGAATATTCTCAAAACTATTATCCCTTCCAGGTGTTTTAGAAGTGTATTTTGAAAATTAAAGAACAAGAATGTATTTCTTTAGATCAACCCTTTGTTGGAATAAACCTACCCTGAGGAAATTGCTGGCTTATGATATAATTTAATGGGGGAAGAACCACAATATAACATGGAAGTATATAAGTTGATGGGGGGGGTGATGAGTGTATGAAGGGGGATTTTATTTAAAAGTTATTTCAGGATATTCTTCTCACTTTCTTAATTTGTCACAGAGCAGCTTATTCTTTCTTTTACATATCCTTACTGAGATGTAACTTACATACATACAATTTATCCACTGTAAGTTTACAATTGAATAATTTTTAGCAAATTTATAGTGTTACGCAATCACAGCTACAATCCAGTATTAAAACATTTCCATCACTCTCCAAACATTCTCAAAAGCCTGTTTGCATTCAATCTCAGTTCCCATCCCAGCCCAAGGCAAGCACTAATCTGTTTTCTATTTCTATAAAGTTGCCTTTTCCGAATATTTCATATGAATGAAATAATGTTACCAGTGGAAGAGACTCGAGTTGCCCAAGTTATTGGTGGCATATCTGTACGTGTGTGCAGCAACTTCAGCCCTTGCATCCTCAGAAGAAAGAGTCTGAATGAGAAGCATAAAGAAGAAGAAGAGACCAAGGCAAGTTTCAGAACAGGAGTGGAAGTTTATTTTAAAATGCTTTAGAACAGGAAAGAAAGCAAGGTATGCTTGGAAGAGACCCAAGCAGACATGTGAAGAGCATGTAACCTAGATCCTAGGGCTTTATAGGCTCACCTCTTTCCCAGGATTCTTCTCTTAGGGTGGGCTTCCTGCATACACAGTACTTTCCTTACTGTTGGGAACTGATCACATGCAATGTGTTTAGAAAGTTGTACTCATACCCATCTGAGGCTTTCTTCCTTTTTCCCATAGAGTGCATGGCGGCTGGGGGCGGGGGGAGTGGCGGGGAGCGGGTGGTCATACTTTGCCATTTTGTCTCTTAACACACATGCCCAGGAAGTTTCTTCTCCCTGGCATCTGCATTCAATTAACACTTTAGTGTTAACAGCTGTGGATCATCAGGAGCTTGTTCTTCCCTGGCTTCAGAGAGGGAGTATGATAATTATTGAACTGTCACCTGATATTTTTATTGGATGCTGGGAGACTCTCTTGCCCCACTCATCCCTATCTAACTACCTGTAAAAATAATAAGGTATGTAGGATTTGTATCTACCTTCTCTCATTTAGGCTAATGCTTTTGAATAAAGTTCATCCCTGCTGTTGCATATGTCTGTACCTCATTCCGTTTTGTTGTTGAATAGTGTTCCAGTTTGTGGATATACCACATCTTGTTTATCTGTTTACTAGTTGATAGACATTTAAATTGTATCCAGTTTTTGGATACAAAACTCCTATGAATATTGGAAACCTTTTTGTGGACATGTGTTTTCATTTCTTTAGAAGAGATTTCTAGGAAGGGATTTGCTGGCTTATATGGTAAGTTTATGGTTAACATTTTAAGAAAGTGCCAAACTGGTTTGCAAAAAGGCTGTACTGTTTTCCTTTCTCATCTGCATGCATGAGGGTTCTAGTTTTTTCACACCCTCTTCAGTAATTGGTATTGTATGCCTTTTAATTATAGTCATTGTAGTATATGTTGTCATATGTCATTGTAATTTTAATTTGTATTTCATATGTTTATTAGCCATTGATATATCTTCTTTGGTGAAATATCTACTAATCTCTTGCTTATTTTAAAAATTGGGTTGTATGTCTTTTCGTCATTGAGTTATATGATTTCTTTATATATTCTGAGTATAACTTTTGTCAGGTACATGGTTTTCAAATAACATTTCCCAGTATGTGACTTATTTTTCCAATTTCTTTTTCTTTTTTGCTAACCTCCAGTATTCAGATCTTTTGAATTTCTCAATAGTGTCTATGGAAATACAAAAGTTTTCAATTTCAATGAAGTCTAATTTTTCAGGTTTTTAATTTTTCTTTTGATGGTTTGTGCATTTGTTGTAATATCTAAGAATACCTTGCCTGGAATTGCCACTTTGCCTAACCCACGGTCACAAAAATTTTCTTTTTCTCTTAAAGTTTTTATGACTAAGTTATATTTCAGTTTATGATCCATTTTTTTTATTACACATCACTCCCTTCTTATACTGACCTGGAAAAAAGATTTAGTATAGCTATGTCCAGAATGAGTACTGGGCCTGGGGAAGGACCAAGCAATTGGCATATGGTTCAAAAGTCATACACAGTGAAAGACACACTTAGACATAGTCAAGAAATATTTCACTGCCACAAAACAAGACAGGGGAGGGGCTCTAAAATGCACAGCAGGATGAACTCCCACCCCTTAGATGTCAAAGAGCTTATGCCGTATCGGTATGAAGAATGGCTTATTTTCTGGTGTCCACATATGAAACTATTTCAACTGCCACTAGAAACTCCAGAAGAGCTTTTATTTTGTATTATGTTAAAGCAAACTATACATGCCCTGAGAAGGACTCTCTGCTTCTATTTTTGAGTTCTTGTGGGTGAACTGCAACGTAACTTAATAAGTAGACAAGATTGAAAACCTAACTTAGGAACATCCACCTGTAATAATTGCTTAGTCTTGGCCAATCCCAGCAGCCATACTTGAGACAGTCATACCCTGCTGAGTGTTCAAATAAGGCAAACACCGAGTTGTAACCAGTCAAGCTCTTTCTGTACTCACTTCTGATTTCTATACCTCACTTTACACTTTTGTCTGTAAATTTGTTCTGAGCATGAAGCACCCCTGCACTCTCTCTGAATTGCTGTGATTCTGGGGGCTGCCCAATTCACGAACCATTCATTGCTCTATTAAACTCCTCTAAAGTTAATTTGGCTGAAGATTTTCTTTTAACACTTAGACATATTTTGTAAAAGTAAAGGTAAAACATAAAGTTAATTCAGGATCGATGTTGACCTTCTGGAACCTGCTCCTCTGGGGTCTGGGAGGAAATAGCTTTGTTTTTTTAAAAAATAACCATGCAGGTTTTATGTTCAGCTTCCACTGGGGTGACTAAAGCTCCGTTCAGTCACCTGACTACACATGAATAAAGGAATCCTGGCTCCTGGGAATACAGAGGCTCTCCTGCTTCTTCTTGTTGGTCATGCCTTGGCATGGTTCTTCCCTACCCTCATCAAGCAGATTCTTATTAGGTTAATGCAAAAGTAATTAAAAGCAATGGCAAAAACGGCAATTACTTTTGCACCAACCTAATAGTAAACAAAACACCTGCAAAGACCCAAGTTACTACTTCTTAAGCTCCCCTTGGCTAAGAAGAGATTTCACATGGTTTGGACTGAGAACCCATGCCCCAGAGGTGCCATTCTGACTAGATTGTATGAAGTGAGTGCAGGAGATAAAATCGATAAAATGAAAATGACAGTCACTGGTCCCCCATCCCATTCCTCTGCACCTCTCCCCTGCATATGTCACACTGACCCTATCTTTAGGCTTCTTAAGTTGTAGCTGCAGATATGGTTAGTGTGCATGTGCAGGGGAGAGGTGCAGAGGAATGGGACAAAAAGGAAAGATGTTTTTTTGGGATAGTGGTCTGCCTGCTGCCCTTCACTTCTTGGCTTTGCTGTGGGTAGTCACAGAGTTCACAGCTTTATGCATACTTTCTTCACTCACCAGGAACTGCATAGGCCTGATAGATTTCAAATTCTTGTCTAACTCATAGACAATGGGAATACCAGTTGGCAGGTTCTGCTCCATGACAGCTTCTTCAGAGGGACCTTCCAGATACTTAACATCCAGAAGACTGATGCTATGGGCTGCAATCCACACCTGTTTCTCCTCCTTCATCTGGGAGTTATTAATTAATTTCAAAAGGGCACATCTCTGGCAGTAGTGTCTTTCAGACCCTCACAGCAGAATAGCTGACCTCAGTGAGGTCTCCATCCTTGTGATTCTTACTGAGGTTGCTGTAGAAGGGACAGTGGGCTTTATTGGAGATGCTGGGATGGCACAGGAGGCCTCCAGATTTTTACTTGGGCCCATGCTTGGCAGTCGTTTCTGCTTTATTGGGGCAAGTCAAACCCCCATAGTGTCATTCATTGAGGCATCGAGTGTTTACTACAGTAAGCCACAAATGGTCAATGGCATCCGGCACTATATAGTGGGTCAGGATTACGCTCTCTTCTGCTCTGAGTAAAAGCACATGTCAAGTTCATAGGCAGCATCTCACAGAGCCTGCATGATGCCCTTTGCCTCATGCCCCGCTGGGCTCAGGTTATGGTCCTATCAGTGCTGAAGTGGTTCTCCAGGCTCCAGGTGCTCTCGCAATGCTAGATCAGCACCAGCCTGCAGATGGCCATGGCAGCTGGCTTGGGGTGCTGTACCGACTAGGGACCCACTGAGATTCTAGAGTGTGAGCCCACTGCTTCCATTTCCCTCCCCAGCCATGCATGTGCCATTTTGCCCCATTGCTCCTATGATCCATCTTCATTTAATTTCTGTGTATGGTGCGAGACAGACCAAAGAAAAAACAGTTTTTTCGAAAACACTATCCGTCCTCCCTTGAAATGACTTTGCACCTTGTTGGAAAACCAGCTGCAGAAACATAAAGGGAAATTTCCAGACTATCAATTTTGTTTCATTGATCTATTCCAACTGCCTGTAATTATACCAGTACCGCACTATCTTAATTATTATAGTTTTATAGTAAGGTTTGAAGTCAGGTCGTGCAAATCCTCCAACTTTATTCTTCTTTTCCAAAATTGTTTTAGTTCTTATATATCCCTTGCATTCCCATATCAATTATAAAATCAACTTACCAATTTCTACAGAAAAAGACTGGGATTTTGATATGGGCTATGGTCTATGGATTGATTTGGGGAGAATTAAAATTTTAACAACATTGAGTCCTACAATTCATAAACATTGCATTTCTATTTTAACCTTTCTAAATTTCTCTCAACAATGTTTCCTAGTTCTGTTCACTAATCTTCATTTTTTGTCAAGTTTATTCCTATCTTATTCTTTTCTGATATTGTGTATGTGTGATGGTTAATATTGAGGGTCAGCTTGATTGGACTGAAGGATGCAAAGTATTGTTCCTTGGTGTGTCTGTGAGGGTGTTGTCCAAGGAGATTAACATTTGAGTCAGTGGACTGGGAGGCGCAGACCCACCCTCAGTCTGGGTGGGCACCATTTAATCAGCTGCCAGCAGGACTAGAATAAAAGTAGGCAGAAGAACAGGGAAAGAATTGACTTGCTGAGTCTACTGGCCTTGATCTTTCTCCAGTGCTGGATGCTTCCTGCCCTCAAACACCAGACTCCAAGTTCTTCAGCTTTTGGACTCTTGGACTTACACCAGTAGTTTGTCAGGGGCTGTCGGGCCTTTGGCCTCTGACAGAAGGCTGTACTGTCAGCTTCTCTACTTTTGAAGTTTTGAGACTCAGACTGATGCACCACTGGCTTCTTTGGCCCTCAACTTGTGGTTGGCCTATCGTGGGACTTACCTTGTGATCATGTGGGTCAATTCTCCTTAATAAATGCACCTTCTTATATATATTTATCTTATTAGGCTGTCTCTCCAGAGAACACTGACTAATACAGCATGGAAGTGTTTTATTAGTTTAATTTTCATATTGTTCATTGGTAATGTTAATTTTGATTACTCAGGCCCCCTATGACTTGCTCACCTTCTAGAACTCCCAATCAAATATCTGACTAGTTTGCCAGTCCGTCACTTGCTTCAAACAGGGCCAAGACCTCAGACTAGCAGAGCTGCTGACTCTCATAGTGCACTTGCCACACAGATTACCACTTTAACTGTCAACACTTCACATGAAGGGAACACATTCTGGTGTCATCAGCAAAGCTAAATGATTGTTTTCGACAATTTTGCCCAACTTTATAGTTGGTTTTCTGTCAGGATCAAAGTTGGTGACAATTTATTTTTAGACATTTTTTCCTCTAAATTGATTTCAATATTTAAAGATTTGCTATTTTATACTTAGCAACTCTTTCTTGCACTTTTTGTTTAAAACTTTTCATAGGAAAAAGGTGGTTATACATTTTACTATTTTTATTAAAATCACTGCAAAAATGTATTTTATTTCATGGATTCATTTGTCATACTTGAAGGACAAAAGCAACTGATGAATAGCCAAAAATAACCGCATGCTTCAGTCACTCATTATAAATTAGGTGAGGTCATTACTGATTCTGCTGAGGTATTACAGGCATTATTAAATGATATATTTCTCTTTCCAAAGTTTTAAATTTGTTTTCCCACTTGGATGTTTAAAGAGCTGTCATAATTTCAATGTTTATTCTAAAAATGAGGATTTCCAGGTTCTTGGCTGTATAATTGATTCTTTATATGACTGTCCTCCAAAATCCACATATATGGATACAGATACTAAGCCAGAGCTATTTATTCAAGCTTCATTTTACTTTCACTTTCATTCACTGAGTTTAATCAGTATTATATAATCTTTAGGCCAAAGTTTTTAGTTCTAGACATCATGATAAATAATTTGCTTCATCCTTGATTAAACAATAAGTCCTTTGAAAGCAGATATCACATTCTTTTAATAATAATCCTCTAATAGTCCTTTGCATAATACATTATATAAAGTAAATTGAATCTATGTGTTCTTTGACCCCACTCAGCCCTGCAGTGGAAAATACCAAATGTCCCATTATGAAAAATTAGAAATAATAGGTAAGGTTGAAAGTCCTTGAATACTATTTTAAATGTATAAAAATTAAACCTATTTTCCTCATGCAATCAATAGGCATTTATTTAGTGCTTTGCAATATACTAAATGCTAGGATGGTGGTGAACATAACAAGCATTATTCCTGGGCTCAGGGATGGTTTCACAGGGAGACAGACAATCAGCAAATAACGAACAAATAAACAATTACAAACGATTTAAATACCACAAAGCAAGTAGCAGCGTGAAACTACAGAAAATAATAGAAAAACCTACTTTGACTGGATGTGCTACAGGAAGTTTTTGTACTGTTGTCCCCACTGTTCCACTATTTTACATTTATTTTTTATTATTTAAAACTTTTACTTGGACTAATTCCTGTTTATAGGGAAAATTGCAAAAATGAGAGTAGTACAAAGAACACTCGTATACATTTTCTCAGATTTGTGTAATACCAATTTTTTCACCATTTGCCTTATTGTTTGCTTTCTAAATGTATCTATCTTTCTATACCTAGCTACCTATTTTTACCTATTGCATTAGTCTGTTCTCACGTTGCTAACAAAGACACACCCAGGACTGGGTAGTTTACAAAGGAAAGAGATTTAATGAACTTACAGTTTCACGTGGCTGGGAAGGCCTCACAATCATGGTGGAATGCGAAGAAGCAGCAAAGTCAATCCTACACGGTAGCCGGCAAGCGCGCTTGTGCAGGGGAACTCCCATTTACAAAGCTACCAGATCTCATGAGACTTGTTCACTACCACGAGAACAGTATAGGGGAAACTGCCCCCATGATTCAGCTATCTCCACCTGGCTCTGCCCTTGACATGTGGGGATTATTACAACTCAAGATGAGGTTTGGGTGAGGACTCAGCCAAATCATATCACCTATCTTCTAAATACTGTCAGGTGCTGCATAAGGACGTTTTAGTCAATCACGGGCCGCATATGCAACAGTGGTCCCATAAAAATATAATACTGTATTTTTACTGTACGTTTTCTATGTTTAGATATTTTTAGATACACAAACACTTACCATTGTGTTACAGTTGCCTACAGTATTTAGTACAGTTATATGCCATACAGATTTGTAGTTTAGGAGCAATAGGCTGTCCCACATAGCCAGGTGTATAGTAGGCTATACCATATAGGTTTTTGTAAATATGCTCTATGGTGTTTGCACAATGATGAAATCATATAACATACTTTTCCCAGAATGTATCTCTGTTGTTAAGTGACACAGGACTATAATTTGTTTTTCCAAGTCATTTAAGGGGGTTCATTCACTATGGACCTTTAACTTTATACAATTTAGCGTGTATTTCCTGATAAAAAGAATATTTTTATATAGCCACAGTACAATTCCTTCCTTCCTTTCTTCCCTCCTTCTTTCCTTCCTTTCTTTCTTTCCTTTCTTTCTTTCTCTCTCTCCCTCCCTTCCTCTTTCTTTCCTTCTTTCTTTCTTTCCCTCCCTCCCTCCCTTTCTTCTTTCTTTCTTTCTTTCTTTTCTTTTTTTCTTTTCACACAGGCTGGAGTGTAGTGGCACAATCACAGCTCACTGCTGCCTCAACTTCCCTAGACTCAGGTGATCCTCCTACATTAGCCTCCTAAGTAGCTGGGATTACAGGTGAGCCACCATGCCTGACTACTTTTTGTGTTTTTTGTAGAGAGGGGGTTTTGCCATGTTACCCAGGCTGGTCTCAAACTCCTGGGTTCAAGTTGTTTTCCCATCTCAGGCTCCCAAAGTGCTGGGATTACAGGTGTGAGCCACTGCACCTAGCCTCACAATACAGTTTCACTTTCAGTAACATTAATATTGATGAAACAGTTTTATCTAAACTACCATTTGTATAAATATATATTTTTTGGTTAACTGATTTAGTGATGTCCCAAATAACATTTTTCTGCCTTCTTCCAGTACAAGATTCAGCCTAGGCTCAGGTCTTGCATTTAGTTGTCAGGTCTCTTTAGCTTCTTTTAAATGTATCTAAAGGAAGAAGCATGTATTTAAAGGAAGAAACATTTTTTAAAAGTTCTGAAAACATTTTTAAATGTTCTGGAACATTTCTACAGAATACAGTCCTATCCCTCCTTTTTAAAAAGCAAAACATTGCTCAGTTTGAGTTTGCTGTTTCTTCATGATTGGATTCAGGTTATGCCTCTCTACCAGAATACTGCACAGGTGATGTTGTATTTTCTATAGCAGGGGTTCCGAGGACCCAGGCCACTGACCAGTATTGGTCTGTGGCCTGTTAGGAATCAGGGCACACAGCAGGAAGTGAGAAGTGGGTGGGCAAGCATTACTGTCTGAGCTCTGCCTCCTGTCACATCAGTAGCGACATTAGATTCTCATAGGAGCACGAACCCTATTGTGAACTGTGCATGCATGCAAGGGATCTAGTTTGTACACTCCTTAGGAAAATCTAATCCCCTCTCTTTGTAGAAAAATTGTCTTCCATGAAACCAGTCCCTGGTGTCCGAAAGGCTGGAGATGGCTACTTGATAAGTGGTCTCCCCCAGAAGCAGGCAATGTACACCTGCCCCTCATCGGTGATGTTAGTTTTGTTCACTTGGTAGAGATGTTGAACAATTTCTCTACTTTGTAATAACTGTTTTCTCCCTTATAACCAATAAGCAGTCTACAGGAAGACATGTGAAGACCATTCAAACAACCATCTTATCAGCAAAATATTCCCCTGGTATTTAGCATCAATTGTCATTTCTTTCCTGGTTCGATCTTTACTGCAATTATTGCAAAATAAGTATTTACCACCCCGCCCCGCTGCTTCCAACATTGTGCTACTAGCTTGCCCCAGCCTTGATGTCAGCCATTTCTCCAGAAACCCTGCTCAATATCTTTTGTATAGACTAGAAACAACCAGTTATAAAAACCATTGGCAGTGTGATTATAAGATGAGCATTTTAAAATAAAAACTACATGTAATCAAAATTACATTAGGAATGCTAATGTATCTCCTAAATGGTAACAAAACACAGGAAAATAGATGAAAAAGGCTTTCATCTTACCAAGTAAAAAGTTATTTAAAAATTTACATATTTATGCTAATGTGGTAAGGTACCAGACTCAATGAGACTAGCACTCAACAGAAAAGCCTGAAAGAGACTAAACGGCAATTTATAAAAAGTGATTAAGAATCACATTAACTTACAGATTATTTGTTTAAAGTCCAATATTGAGCTTTTTTCCCCATTAGCAGAATTTATTTACATGGATTAAAGAGTTAATGTCAAAAATTAAGTGTTAAAAATTAAAAGTTATAGGTAAATATTTAATTTTTTAGCATCACTAAGGAATTTTAAAGCATAAAAGAAAAAGAGAAGCTGTAAAGTAACATTTGCTAGTTAGTTGTTTTTTACACATGTTGTATATTTCTCTTAAATTGTTTTTCAAAAGCATATTATTTCAACAATCTTGAAAGGCAGCATTCTAATGAAAAGGGAAAAAGGAATTTACATGTGTCACAAATGTCTTCACGGGCCTATACTTTCTGCATCCTCCTATTTTCATGCCTACTGTCTCTTTTGCTCATTTTATCCCTGGTGTCTAGAGCAGTACCTGGCACAGGGAAAAGGCTGAACAAGTATTTTCTTTTTCTTTTTTGAGACAGACTCTCTCTTTTGTCTGCAACCTCCAACTCCTAGGTTCAAGCAATTCACATGCCTCGGCTTCCAAGTAACCGGAACTACAGGCGCCCGCCACCACGCCCAGCTAATTTTTGTATTTTTAGTAGAGATGGGGTTTCAGCATGTTAACCAAGCTGGTCTTGAACTCCAGACCTCAGGTGTTCTGCCCACCTTGGCCTCCCAAAGTGCTGGGATTACAGGCGTCAGCCACCATGGCCAGCCTGGACAAGTATGTTCTGAGTAAACAATCAATGACTTAAGAGAGTTGGAATCAATTATTTGTACATGCCCTTCCAGCTGCAGGACTAAAACTAAAGCACTCTGACTTCAGGACCAGTGTATTTCCTTTTTCATCCAGTCTGTCATCTGAAGGCTGTTTCATATATATCTGTACCCTCGTACTGGCTGGGATGAGCCTCTACAAACACATATCATTGCTTTGAGCTTTCTTTTGCTTGTCCTAGCAAAGTTTGTATACACATCCTGTAATGGATTGGACGCTGAATGGCCTAAGGACCATTTCACTATTTCAAAGAGAATGTGATTTTAAGCCTTTTCAGATTTCTGAACATTTTTTATACTAACACCCTTGGGGTGACTATAGTTTGGAAGAAGAAAAAGAGATTAGAAACTACTTTGGAGTGCTAGGATCATGAATGCTACTGTTTTTCATTCTTTGGCTGCTGTGAGTAAGGATAATAGAGAAAAAGAGAAAGGCTGCCAGCTTGGACCCGAGGCATGCCCTGGAGAGCTCCAGGCTAGTGGCTCCTACAAAGATGTTAATTTGGAGGCAACCTGGTAAAATCACCACAATGAAAACATTTCACAATTTTGTGTGTGTGTGTGTTTGAATAGATGAACAATTAAATATTGGCTGCTGATTTTTTAAACATTATTTTGTCAGGTTAGAGTAAATGTGAGAAATTCTATCCAGTATTTTTTTTTACACATTGCAACATCTAGCTTGTATGATTCATACCCTCATTTCTGTATTGGGAGGGTCCTGCAGAACACATGTAAGTGTAGGGTAACTTGTGTTTTAATTATAAAAGCCAAGTGCCCTTAAGATCAAAATGTTACTGCCAATATTATGTTAATTATCAGAACAAAACATGCAGCAGATGAGGAACATGGGGTAAAAAATGTTTTGGCAGCTTGTCCAAGGAATACACACCTGTTGAGTGGAAACCCCAAAACTCATTCAGATCCACTCCACTTTTGATTTCTCCTGGTCAGAAAGTGTTGATTTCTACATGGTTATGAATTTAGACTAAAAAATACAACTTTTTAATTATTTATTTATGACTTTGCTACATGATTTTTGTTTTTACTGATACATAATAACTGTACATATTTTGAGAGTACACTTGATTTTTGATACATTTATACAATGTGTAATCATTATATCAGGGTACTTGAGACATACATTTCCTCAAACATTTATCTTTTGTTCGTGTTGGGAATCCCCAAACAATTCTTCTAGCTATGTTGAAATATACAATAAATTATGAACTATGATGTTTCTGCTGTACTGTCGATTACTAAAACTTATTCCATCTATTATTTTACCCCTAATTCTTTGATTATTTTTGATATATGGAAGCTCATATCCATATTCTCTATGGGCTTGTTATTGACCCTATAAATTACACACACACACACACACACACACACACACACACACACACGCTCACTGGGAAAAAAGAATAAAGAAAAAATACTGGCTATATGACAATTAGATACCTAAGAAAGAGATATTTTATAACATGATTACATGTTGTTGCTAAAATACAGAAACTCATGAAATATAAAATGTTCTTGATTCTCAGATAATTTTATGCTAAATCAGATCTTCCCTCTCCCAGCTTAAAACCTGAAATAGCCTCTGTGGAACGCAGAATAACGCCCTTCGCCCCATACAAAAATGTTATAATCCCAGGATCCTGTGAATTTGTTACCTTATGTGGCAGAGGGACTTTATAGATGTGATTGAATTAAGGATATTGAGATGAGGGGATTATCCTGGACCATCTAAGTGGACCCAGTGAAATTGCTGGCATCTTTCTAAGTGAAAGAGAGAGGCATAAGGATCAGAGTCAGAGGAGTTGTGAGGGTGGAGTGGTGGGATTTTTACAAAGGAACTACGTGCTAAGAAATGTGGGCCACCTCTAAAAGTTGAAAAAAATAAGAAAACAGAGCCTCTCCTTGAGCCTCCAGGGGGAAGACAATGCTGATGCACCATTTTAGACTTTGAAACTTGAAAACTAAGATAACAAATTTGTGTTGTTGTAAGCCACTACATTTGTGTTAATTTGTTACTGCAGCAATGCAAGACTAATACAGCTTTCCAGTTTTCTGGTTCACCCTTCCCTCTAAGGTCCTTTAAGACTGAGCCTTGTTGGCTGGGTGCAGTGGCTCATGTCTGTAACCCCAGAACTTTGGGAGGCCAAGACAGGCAGCTCACGTGAGATCAGGAGTTCGAGGCCCGGCTGGCCAACATGGTGAAACCCCGATTCTACTAAAATTACAAAAATTAGTCAGGAGTGGTGACATGCACCTGTAGTCCCAGCTACTCAGGAGGCTGAGGTGTGAGAATCACTTGAGCTTGGGAGGTGGAGGTTGCAGTGAGCTGAGATTACACCACTGCACTCCAGTCTGGGTGACAGAGCAAGACTCTGTCTCAAAAAATAAAAATAATAATTTAAAAAACTGGGCATTGTCCAACTCTCCTACCTCCAACTCGAATTTTTAAAAATTTATTATTTTATTTTATTTATTTTTAAATTTTTAATTTATATATTATACTTTAAGTTTTTGGGTATATGTGCAGATCGTGCAGGTTTGTTACATAGGTATACGCGTGCTATGGTGGTGGTTTGCTGTATCCGTTGCCCCGTCATCTACATTAGGTATTTCTCCTAATGCTATCCCCCCCAATCCCCCAAGTGCCTGCTATTCCTCCCCTAGCCCCCCACCCCCCAGGTCCCGGTTTGTGATGTTTCCCTCCCTGTGCCCTGTGTTCTCATTATTCAACATACACCTATGAGTGAGAACATGCGGTGTTTGGTTTT
Organism: Sapajus apella; assembly: GCF_009761245.1. Taxonomy (NCBI): domain Eukaryota; kingdom Metazoa; phylum Chordata; class Mammalia; order Primates; family Cebidae; genus Sapajus; species Sapajus apella. Next base: position 31,836,753 of record NW_022436943.1, on the reverse strand, counting down.
CTGTTCTTGTGTCAGTTTGCTGAGAATGATGGTTTTGTTTCATCCATGTCCGAAATTTAAAGTAGAACATCTAGGGAAGTAGAACTCCATGCTGTATATGCTCTGCTACCCAGCGACACTAAACTACTTGAAATTGTCTTGTATAAATCTTGCTTTCTCTGGCTCCTCGTCTTGCTTTTTTCTGCCTTAGGCTGTACTTTTTTGCAAATGCGAAGCTATTCCCCCCATATCACCACTTACTTACCTTTACCCCATTCTACCCATACCACAACCAGGCAAATTAATGCTCATACTCTGTTCAGGTTTCCATCCTATAGAAAGCCTTTCCAATTCCATACTTACTCCCAAACTAAACATCTCTCTTCTATGCCCTTTTAATTCCACCTTGACCCCAATTTATTGCCATGGTTGCATTTGTCATGCTGCTTAAAGCAATCTATTAATACTTTCATCATGTTGGCTGGAGCGTGAACTCCACAAGAGCAGACACTGGATGGGCCTAGGATATTGCCCTGAGGCCCCCAACATGGTGCTGCCCATATGTAGTAAATGCTCAAGAAATGTTTGTTACATTCATATGCCTGAGAAATTTGCATTCTAGTGGTAACTGGGCTATTTACAAAGGAGGAATGTCTTCCTTAAAATAATTTTGAGAAAAGCAGCCATCAGTAATTGATTTGTTTGATTGATGGCCTGTATAGCCATCTCTTTCCTAGCACAACATTTATCCTGTTGATGGACATAATTTGACACTTTTGTGAAGGGGGAGGTATAACATTGATTCATGAAATGATTCACATTCTACAGATATCTTGAGATACAACTTTTTATATCTGAAATATGAGTATATCACAACTGATGTACCCGTATGTTTGCAATATCTACAAGCAACTGTAGGACATTTTTCACCTATAGTTTTAAATTTCATTTAAAGATTTGCTTTTATTTTAGTAGCATAGACAAAGCATGTGTAGTCACAAAAAGATATAAAGCCTTTATTGTATCACAGTATTAGAGATGACTTCTTAAATAGGCTGGGAAGTTCAGGAACTTCTAAGAAAGCACCAGAGAAGCATCCATGAATCCTCAGTGCAAGAAGGGGTTCCACATGAGGGAAGGACGGGGATCTGCCAGTGACAATTTGCCATTCTCGTGTGTGCTACTCTAAAAAAGCCAGGAGTGAAAGAAACCACATAGAACTTTAAACAATAGTTTTCTGTTTGGACAGTTTAAATGAAATTAATAAAGTCTATAGTTTTACTTGGTAAGAACAATTATATTACACAGATGTGCCCCGGAATCAGGGACAATTTGTTTATCAGCTTTGCTTATCCGAGTCTGAGTTAGGTCCTCCAATGTTTGAAAAGCTTTGATGCCTCAACATGATGTTTGCCAAAGTGGTGTCTATAATGAGCAGCCAAATTCTCTGTATTTCAGGCGCTTTCCTCTAAACTGCTTTTGAAGGGGACTGTCAAGTGTTGCATGCTGTTTGTCAGTTAACACTTGGGGAGTGAAATTCACAAAGGGGACTTTATGAACCTTCACAACAAGGATATCTTTGCCAACACTTCAGAGCTATTTTAAGTTTGGGAGTTTAAGTTTCTCTCTCTTCTTAGAGGTGATAGTAGCTGACCCAGGACGCCTGGGTTTTAAGTGAGTTTGCACTTTCAAGACCTGCTAGCACTCATTGGGATTTCAACTGCGTTATACATCCAAGGAATTGTGCCTTTTATTTATGTGGCTTCCTTAATCTAAAATGCTTAATAATGATAACAATGAATGTGAGATAAATGATGATAAATATCACTTATTATTTAATAATTACCCAGCATTGTAATCAATTATCTGCATGATCTAATAGAATACATGTAAAACCTTGAGGTAGGTATGCTTATTTGTCTTGTTTACAGATGAGAACACAGAGGCTCAGAAAATTTAAGTAGAATGTCCAGTGAAATAGAATGCAAGTGATGAAACCGAATTTGTACACAGAATCGCAGAACTTCAGAGCCCATTACTCATTTTTTCTTATTCTTAGAAGACTAGGCTTTAAACAAAGGAATTTTTAAAAATGTGTGTGTGTGTGTGTGTGTGTGCGTGTGTGTGTGTATGTGTGTGTGTGTGTAGCAGGGTAGGTACAGGAGTGGGAGAGATCATAGAAAGTACTTAGGTGTTAATTAAATTCTTTCTTTTCAGTATCACCCAGGGAATATATCTTGTTTATATGTGTGTGGTGTGTATCGCACGTTTGCATGGGTACATTTGTGTGTAAATGTGTTTTCCATTTTCCAACTTTCTTGGGTGCTCAAAATGTTGTTGTCAGTACTGTTAATCTTCTGTGTTTTACCCTGGGATTTTGAGATGCTTATATTTCTCTGTCACTTTTGTAATCTATCTGGTTGGTAATATTTGAAAGTCTCAGTTTCTGCAGATCACAGCTGGGAATTTAATAGACAGCTCTTTACTCCTTTCATTGTGAGCTGACCACAGACTCACTTTGTACATTGGTATGTTTGAGAATAACAGAAAAATAAAGAAAAACTGAAGATAAAGGCAGAGGTCTAAAGACTAGGAAAATAAGCATCAAGCTCATTTTGGTGACGATTGTGGATTGGCCTAGCTTTACAATGCCTATACATTTCCCTCTGCTTTTCATTCATCTCATCATTAATTTCTTTCTTCATTTGCTAAACAGATGAGTAACAAGGAAGGCAATAGAATTAAACCTGAACAAAAAAAGTCCCCTTTCTCCCCAGTCCTCAGTGTTCCTTTGAGAATAAAGACTTTAATGATGGGAGGTCCATTTCAATTATCTGGAGCCAATGCATTTCTACCTCAGTAGTCACTGCTTTCAGCAAAAGGAAATGCCTGTAAAGGGGTAAAGATCCGTTAACTGACCACTTCAGAGAGAATTAACCTGCCAGAGGAAGGGTGAATGTTTTGCAAACTTAATCTTTCCTGGGCAAAACCCCATTATGAAGTGCTGGCCAGGCACTTTCTTGCCTTATTTGGAAGACAGACTTTTTGTGTCCTTAACTTCACATCCAGAGACACATACATCCTCTCCAGCCCCTGACCTCTCTTCCCGACCTGCTTGTCTGTGTTATTTCTTTGCGGAGCTGCTGCACTATCTACCTGAATCTTCTTGGCTTCATCTTACAGATTAGCTGCCTAATTAATCTTCCAGAAGTACAGATTTGATGCTGATATTTTGCTACTGAAAAAGCTTTAATGGCTTAGCTTTAAACAACAAAACTTGGACTTTTTCCAGCTTATCCTTTAAGACTTTCTACGACTTAGCTCTATTCTACTCACCCAAACGTTTTCTGCCTCCCCTCCCTGCCCCCACATTTTAAAAAGTCCACTTCACTTAGACCAAACTTAAACTTTGTTTCCCTACAATAGAGTGTAAGCTCCTCAAGGACAGGATTTTTGTCTGTTTTGTTTACTGTTGTGTCTCTGACACCAGTGACAGTGGCTGGCTCTTGTAGATGCTGAACTGAGTGAATAAATGGCCATATTCCACATTTCCCTGATTCTGTGGTTTTGCTTACTTCTTCTCTTCATGAATAAATATTCAGCCTTTGTTTAGAACCTGTTAATAAACCACCTCTCCCATTTAAACATTATCAGATTAGCTGAAGTAAACCTCTCCCTTTTGTGAGTTCCAGTAATTATATTCTCACAATTCTCGTTTACGTATTTTTGTCACTTTTATCTTTCAATTATAACTGTTTAGATGCATGTCATATTTATTTGACTAAACTTTAAGTTCTTTGGGCAGAATGCACATCTAAATTATATTTATCCCTCCCCCTATTCCTAACCACTGGTTTATAGTAATGATCCTAAGATACCATCTTGCAGGTAAAAGACACTTAAAAAAGCACTTGGTTAAGAATTTTATATTTTATATTGTCATTTCCTGTTTTATTAAAATATGTCGTAAAATCCTTGCAAAGATATATCATTCAGTACTCTTTTCTTGTGTCACAGCCAACTTCATTTTAATGAAATAATGATGGTTTTATTAATAGTTACTAGATTATTAAATATACTAGTAATGGGCTAGTCTTCAGCATTTTGGGAAATAAGAAACCATTTACATCCAAACCCATAGAACCCACAATGCCAAGAGAACCCTACTGTAAACTATGGACTTGGGGTGATAATGATGTGTCAATGTAGGTTTATTGGTTGCAAGAAATGTACCACTCTGGTGTGGAATCTTGGTAGTGTGAGGCCAGGTAATACATGAAAAATTTCTGTAATCCTGTGCTCAGTTTTGCTGTGAGCCTAAACCTGCTCTAAAAAATAAAGTGTACTTAAAAAAAAAAAGTAAACAAAAGAAGTGCATTTATATACATACCTCTTCCTTTATACCCTGCTGCCAAGTAGTTTTAAGACATCTTTCTTCCAACATGAAGCTAACAGGAGTTAAAGATGAGAATGTAGGGAAACATATCTTTGCCTTTGGTTTAAAATTCTTATGTGTTCCAGGCAATAGAACAAAACAATATTAACATTTATTTGGCTAACGGTAATCTCATATTTATGTATTTCCAGAGCATTTACAAATAGATGTGACAGCACTACACCAATTTTTGACACAGTTTTTTTCCACATTGCTGCTGCTTCTTTTATATATTTAATTTTTAACTGTTGTTGCATGCAACAAGTTCTAAATTCTCTCTACTGCTGCTATGTGAATAAAGACATGTTTGCTTCCCCTTTTGCCATGATTGTAAGTTTTCTGAGGCCTCCCCAGCCATGCAGAACTGTGAGTCAGAACTGGTTATTAATTAGTTTAGACTGTGCAGTCTAACCCTAGCCAATAGGGGAACAATACAGCAGTAGGGGCTACCTGCGTCAGGAATAAGAACCCCTTCCCCTCCCTTGTCCAGGTGTGCACTCACCATTGCTCCATCTGTGAGGTGTATCCTTCTATAGAAGTAAACTGCCTTGCTGAGAGACTTTATATTCGAGTGCTATTTCTTTTGTGGCATCGAAATTTTACATATAATGCTGTTTATAATTGTGAGTTCTGTATTACTCTGTTCTAATTTATCACATTGTTAAAAGAGATACCTAAGACTGGGTAATTTATAACCAATTCTAACTCACAGTTCTGCATGGCTGGGGAAGCCTCAGAAAACTTGACAATCATGGCAAAAGGGGAAGTAAACATGTCCTTATTCACATGGTAGCAGTAGAGAGAACGGCAGAGCGAAGGAGGTAAAAGCCCCTTATAAAACCATTAAATCTCATGAAAACTTGCTCACCATCATGAGAACAGCATAGGGGAACTGCCCCCATGATCTAATCACCTCCTGTGAAGTCCCTCCTCCAACAAGTGGGGATTACTATTCAGATTACAAGTCAAGATGAGATTTGGGGGGGGACAAAGAGCATATTATTTCGCCCCTGACCCCTCCCCAATTTTGTCTTTCTCACATTTCAAAACAAAATTATGCCTTTCAACAGTTCCCCAAAGTCTTAACTCATTTGAATATTAACCCAAAAGTCCAAGTTCATAGTCTCATCTGAGACAAGGCAAGTTCCTCCCACCTATGAGCCTGTAAAACCAAAAGCAAGTTAGTTACTTCCTAGATTTAATGGAGGTACAGGCATAGGGTAAATACACCCATTCCAAATGGGAGAAATTGGCCAAAACAAAAGGGCTACAGGCCCCATGCAAGTCCAAAATCTAAAAAGGCCATAATTAAATCTTAAAGCTCTGACATAATCTCCTTTGACTCCATGTTTCACATCCAGGTCATCCTGATGCAAGATATGGGCACCCATGCCCTTGGGCAAGTTCTTAGGGGAGAAAAGAAAAACCAAGAATAAAAAGCAGGCACCTTTATTTAACAAGACAGATGCCTGCAAAATCACAGCTCTGACTCCTGACTGTTATTGCCCTCCAGGGCCTGCTTCTCCAGGGAAGGCACATTTTTCTGCGGGCTCCTTTCCCTTTGTTCCCATCACCGAAGGTAATAATTTATGCAGAGGAATCTTGGCTGTGGCCAAAGGCTCTTTTCAAGATGTATTGATGGTAATCAACTGAAGATTTCTGAAAATAAGATACGCATGCAGCCTTTAATGAGTTGGAAGTTTAGTTTCATGATCTTGAAAATAAATTATAGTGAGGATTATCAGCACTAGATTGCCAAAACCAAAACAAAAACAAACAAACAAAAAACTGTTGAGTTTCCCATGGCTACAGGATTCTCCGTTTTTCCTTTTGTTTTCCTTAATTTCTCCTTATGGGAATATGTTTATTCATGCCATTGATATTTGATGACTTCTGGGTTTCAAGATGGCTATTTTTTCATAAAATTTGCCTTCTGAAAGAGGAACTATATGTATTGTTATTTTCCTTCTGACAGAGGAACTATATGTATTCAGCATGACTTTGGGAGCTCAGAGACCCTTGTGTATAGGCACCTGTTATTCCTGAGATGTTACCAAGTATCCATGTGCCAGTTTGGTCATGTCTCCTACAAGTATCCTTGGTGACATCTCAAGAAAACAGCACGAAGAACGTGCTGCTTCCCAATACACCATAAAAGAGGTCTTGTTTAGATTCTTTTCCAGGAAAAGAAGTTAGAGATTAGACATATTGAGGTTGTTCCAGCTTCAAGAAGAAAAAAAAACTTTCTTAAAACTGCTTTTTTAAAATATGGCACTAAATTGAATCATTGTATTACTCAAGTGCTCTCTAGTTTTCAAATCTAAATGTAAATAGAGGACAGTGACAAATAGATTCAAACATCCTCAAAGTATGAGTACAGGGACTTGACAACCAAATAGAGGAAAGATTGAACCTATTGTTTAACCCTACAATTAATCCAAATTCTTAATCTTTTAAATATTTAGTGTTTCCATACATCCTAGGAATTATAAAACAAAAACCCCAAAACTAAAACAGTGCTTCTAGTTCTATTTATAGTTTTTCTCACTCATCCAGAGACAGAAAAGACTGAAAGCATCTCTAAGTTCTATTTCTCTAATTCCTAGAGAATGGTAAATATTTAGCCAAACAGAATTACTCATTTGAATGTTTCAAATGGACAGCTGTTTTGCCAACATAGAAACCAAATTTAGTTTTGGGTGGTCATAGTGAAGCAGGAGGGCCACAAACAAACCTCTCAAACATGGAACAGAGAAGGAAGTGGTAATTTTAATTTGGCCAGGAGCTGCAGTAGGCATGGGTGCCTCAATAACCGAGTTCCCCGTGAAAGAAAACCTTGGCCCTTTTAAAGGTTTACAGTCTGAGAGGTGCACATGTGAGAGGGTCGAGAGCGTGGGGTTGATGTGACTAGGTGGGAGTCTGAGCAGTTGAGCAAGAACAATGCCTTCTGGGAAAAATTTCTCCATAACACGTCCATGATCTATAGATAGGGTTGTGGTTAGCAATGGGGGGTTTAATCCTTTAGATCTGACTGGTGGCACCAACCAGTCCCTCCTCTGGCTGACTTTTAACTTCTCCTTTTGAGATGCAATGTAGAAGGCTAAAGGGGAAATGGCCTTAGAAGCTCAGGAGGCAGGGGTCTCTTTCCTCATCCCCCACTTTAAGAAATTCACCTGTAACATTAGTGAGAGGTCTCACTCTCATTCTCACTTTCCTGGTTCTCTAAAGAAACTGATTGATAATGATTCATAAAATATACTTGTGATGTGGTTCTCTGGTTAACTATAGCACTGATGAATCCTCTAATCATCTGAAGGAACAGGGGGACCAAACACGGGAGTAGCAAGCAAACACCTATTATTATTACAACACTTATGATGAGAGGCTTGAATCCTCCCAAGGATGAGAACCAACCTCCAAACAAGGACTCAGGGTTAAATCCGTGCCATACCTGCACAGGCATGTGTGTCAGTTTGGTCATGTCTTTTACAATGTCCTCAACTACTTGACCCTGGTCATCTATGTGTAGGCAGCTGTTGGTTAGAATGAATTTTCCACAGATTCCTCCTCCAGCTGCTAGCAAATAATCTAAGGCCAACCAGTTCTGATAAATTGCATTTCTCATTTGAGTTTCTTGTTGGACAAAAATGGACAGAGCTTTGCCTGTTTCATTAGTGAGTATTTCCAAGACAGCCTGCAACCAGATGATCCAATTGAACCTGTAAACAGGAATCTGATATCCCCATGAGCCATCCTCCTCCCATGTGGCTGGCCCATAATACTCAATAATTCTCTCCAGTGGCCACGCATCATCTTTCCATTCACCTATCTTTAGACTTCTTTTCTCCCAGGCAGAGTAGACCGGATATCCTTACAGCTCACCTGTCTTAACAGATAATAGGAACAAAGAAGGATTAATGGTGACTATGACACAGCTACCTGTCCATCTTTCAGGCAGTTGTACATATGCTCTATGTCCACATATCCAGTACAACCCAGGCGGGGCTGTCCAGTCTCTCCAATACCCAGGATGGTTCCAAGCATCCTGTAATTTTGGGAATTTCAGGAGGGGCTTCTCTTCTGTGTAATTTGAACTCCACTAGGTTACAGTATCCACTGTTCCATTATACAATTGTTGCCCTAAGTAGCTAAGCTTCCCTACTGGAATAGTGAAGTCTTTTCTTTCTCTGGCCAAACAGTATTGTCCAATAATTGAAACCTTTAAAACTCAAAAACTGTTAGTTTGAATTATTTGACCTGAGGTTAGGTCAGGGACAGGGTCAGAAGGTACTAACTCATGAGCTTCCCATGGCCACTGATCACCCATAGTAGTTCCTCCACATACATAGCAAGAAGTGATATTAAGGGAATGGGTTACATTTTCAGCAAGTTGGAGGAATAAGTTCTTTGTCTTTTTTCAGAAGCTCCAGCACTGGCAAATTTAACATATCATAGAAGGTCTGGTATACTGGCTAGGATGAGCATTTTTGGATTTTTCCCTGAATTTGGATACTGACTCCAGGATCAAGTTCTTTTCCAACAATTCCTAACATTACACTCTCCCCTTTTTCCCATTTGGGGTCTTGGGGGTTTGTGATTTTTGTGATTATTAATTCTCCTGGGTTACCATGTCCCGAGATGCAGGGGACATTACCCCATGGAATGGTGTCTCTCCTTTTTATAAGGCGAACAGGATCATTTTTATCATCTTTCCAAGTGGCCCAGATGATGCATGACCAATAAATGCATTCACTGCACCAGTGGGTTTTCTGGCAGATATACTTACGCTCCTTTGTGTAACTTTGTTCCCATCCAAGAGAACCACGCCCCCCGCCCCCCCACCCCCCGCCATGGGAATGATAGGCATTGATGTCTGTACAGGCATCAAACCTTAGGGTGACCTGTTTTGGGCTTCCTTTTTCCTCTGTTTTAGCTATTAACTTAGTGGGGCTATTCCATCACCCAGTAATGAGTTTAGTTTCAAAAGTTGTATGCATAGGGGGTTCCGATGGACATAGCAGACATCGGGTTGTCCATCCCCAGGGTTATACACCTTATACTGAGTACCATTATATAAACAGGTTCCCTTCTGTGTCCCTGTACATTCATAATAACTGTAGAACAAAAGAATGGCAGTAACTTTCCATCCTACCTCAGTAACCTGGTGCACACATCAAGGACATTCTCTGAAATCATTAATATCTCTACCGTATAAGTCCATACTTTAAGAAGATTAAGTCCACGATGAATTTCCTCATGCTTCGGCTGTGCGTGGACCAGCCAGCTTCTGGGATGTGGCTGGAGCAAGGCTTGTTGTCCTTCTCAAGGTGATTCTCCAGTTATTGTCTGGGTCTGGTCTAGCTTCACAAGTTTCAGCTGCTGCAAGCTTTACACAGCTGTGGTGGATCCAGGCTGGGATTCCCTCTACATTTATGGCTGTGGGGGTGGTTGGGATCACAGTCCAGGGTACTTTCCACTGTGGCTTCAGAGGGACTACATTCCAGTCCTTTATCCACACTCGATCACCTGATAAGGAAGGGTGAACTGGGGAGAATAAGCTTACAGGGCATCTTTCATCTACTCAGGTTGAAATATCCTGAGTGATTTTTCCTAGAGCTTGTAACTGTCGTCCTAGCTCAATTTCTCCCCACTCCCGAGAAGTTCCCAGGAGTGCCCACAGTATGGGAGGGGCCCTATGATATAAGACCTCATAGGAGGAATGTCCTGCTTTCTTAGAGGGAGTACATCTAATTTTGAATAACACCAAGGGAAGTGCCTGCACCCACTTTAATTTTGTTTCCTGACACATTTTCCCTAAGCTATTCCTAATGGTCCGGTTCATCCGCCCCACCTTTCCAGAACTCTGTGGTTGGTAGGTGGTGTGCAGCTTCCAAGTGATACCTGATGCCACTGCCGTTTTCTGGACCAAATCAGCCACAAATGCTGGCCCGTTGTCTGAGCTGATGTGAATGGCAGTCCAGACCTGGGGATGAGGTCTCGAAGAAGCACACAGGTTACTTCATGGGGCTTTTCAGTCCTAGTCGGGAAGGCCTCTAACCACCTAGAGTATGTGCACACCAGGACCAACAAATACATATGCCCTCCACACTTGGGCATTTCAGTGAAATCTATCTGGAGATCTTCAAATGGGGCTGCTCCATGAACTTGAACGCCAGGGGAATAGTTGGGCCTTGCCTCGCGTTGCACTGCCGACTGGTAATGCATCTCTGTGCCACAGGTTTTGTCGGGGCTGATAAATGTTAGATGTAAAATACCAGCCTAACAACTTCTCAAGTGACTCTTGGCCTAAATGACTGGTTTCATGCACAGTCTGTACGCCCGTGGCCCCCAGTAGCTGGGGCACCGCTACTCTTCTGTCTGGTAGCTGAAGCCATCCCTCTTTAATTATTTGCCCCTCCCCCCGCTCCTGATTTGAGAAAATCCTTTTCCTTCTTAGATTAAGTGTGCACCAAGTCAGGTGTCTGGGGAATTAGAGGTGCTGCAACTGCTGCCTGGTAGCGGGTAGATGCCACCTTATGAGCTGCTGAATCAGCTCAGGAATTTCCCAGGGCTACGGAGGTATGGGCCTGCTGATGTCCTCAGCAGTGCACTCTGCCACCCTTTGGGGCTTCCAAACTGCTTCTAACAACTGCGAAATTTGATGTAGGTACTTTCTTTCTTTTCCCCCTGAATTAACAGTCCTTTTTCTTTGTACAGTGCCCCATGTACTTGAAGAGTTAGAAAGGCATACTGGGAATCAGTATAAATGTTCACAGCCTTACCTTTATTTAGTTCTAGGGCTCAGGTCAGAGCCTTCCGAGCCAAAGTACCCTGAGGCAGTGGCATGGCCTTGATTACAGTGTCCAGAATTACTACGGCATAGCCTGCACACCTTTCTCCTCATGGATTAACAAAACTGCTTCCATCCACATACAATGCCCAGTCTACTACTGTCCACGGCTGATCCCGAAGATTGAGCCTGCTGGGATAAACTGAATCCAATACTTCAACACAGTTGTGTTTGACCGGGCCTTCTGACTGGGGAGCAAAGTGGCAGGGTTCAAGATGTTGTAGACCTAAATGGTGATGCGGGGATTCTCACATAGCAGGCTCTGGTATTTGCTTAACCTAACATTTGTCAACCAACGATGTCCTTTGGTATTCATTAGAGTCACTACTGCGTGGGGTGCTTTGATATTTAAGTTCTGCCTCAGAGTTAGCTTGTCAGCCTCTTGTTCTAGCAGAGCAGTTGCTGCCAGGGCCTTTAAGCATGGGGGCCATCCCTTGGAAACTCTGTCCAGCTCCTTGGAGAGATAAGCTACAGACCTGGGCCAAGTTCCCACTGTTTGCGTTAGAACTCCAACCACCATTTTTTCTCTGTCTGACACATACAATGTGAAGGGCTTTGTTAAATCAGGTAATCCCAAAGCTGGGGCTGACATAAGTTTCACTTTCAGTTCCTGAAAGGCCTGCCACTGCTCAAAGGGCACCTTGTCTCCCCACTTCGTAACTTCATATAGGGGTTTGGCCAGTACTGCAAAGTTTGAAATCCACAATCTACAGAAACCCACGGCTCCCAGGAACTCCCTCACCTGCCTTCTGGTCTCAGGTTCTGGCAGGTTACAAATGACTTGTTTCCTCTCTGCTCCTAGGCTGCGCTCTCCCTGCCTGATGGTGAACCCCAGATATCACACATGCTGTTGGCAAATCTGGGCTTTTCTTTTAGACACGTTATACCCAGAGTCCTCTAGGTGCCAAAGTAAGGTTCCTTTTGCCCACCCGACTGTCCTGGGGTGTACCAATAAAATGTCATCATCATACTGGAGCTACACGCATCCTAAGTCCTCAGCAGAAAACTTCTGGAAGTCATGGGCTAGTGCCTCCCCAAAGATGGTGGGAGAGTTCTTGAACCCCTGGGATAGCCAGGTCCAGGTGTACTAGGCAATTACACCTGTTTCTGGATTTTCCCACTGAAAAGAAAATAGTTTCTGACTCTCCAAGGCCAGTCTAATGCTAAAGACAGCATCCTTATGTCCAAGCAGGTGAACCAACTATCCCCCACTGGCAATAATCCCAACAGCATGTACGGGTTGGACACAGTTGGGTGCAAAGTCACCGTAGCCTGATCAACCAAATGCAAGCCCTACATTGGCCTGTAGTCTTTGGTCCCTGGTTTAGGAACAGGCAAGAGGGGGGTGTTCCATGGAGACTGGCAAGGAACTGTAATTCCATAGTTCTTTTAAACATTTAAGATGGACTTGGTTGCCTGAGAGCTTCCCTTGGGACTGGATACTGTCTCTGTCTGACAGGCAATGCCCCTGGCTTTACTTCAGTAACCACTGGGGCTTGGTTTGCTGCTAGCCCTGGGGATTTTCCTCTGTCCAGACCCGTGGCCATTGCTTGGCTAGAGCAGGGGTTAATTTTTGTCTTGATTCATTCAGAAGGAGTCCATTCCTCCTCCCTAGGGACTGTGAGAGCCATGATAATCCCTGCGTGAGGCAGTTTTAGCTGCAGGTCAATGAGAGCCTGTGGCTTCTCAGTACAAGACAGGGTGTTATTTTTCCAGTTGAGAAGATCAGGTGAGGTGAATGGTAGGTACATGAGAAAACATCTTTCCACCATGTGGCCATCCTCATCCACTCCTGTATACCTCTGCTCTCTTAAAGGCATCTGCACCCCTGCCTTGGGTTGCAGATGGGCTGCTAGAGGGGGAGTTCCTCCTGGGAGGTAGGCAGATATGGGAGGAGTCCCTCCACATTCTTTCTTGTCTACCTTGGGTGGTTTAGGGGTGTGAAATTCTAGCAGGGGCACTGAGGTTTTAGGCCCAGGGGCAAGGACTCTTTCCTCCTGATAGAGGGGAGGTATCATTGGCAAAGCCTCTTCACCTTTGAATCTGTCAGGACCTTAGGAGTCTGTGTCCCTTGGCGGGTGGAGTGGGGTTTTTCCCTAGCTGCTTGCCCCTTTGCCATCAGTATGGTTGCTGCCTGTCCTCCTAGCCACTGTGGGGGGTTTAGAACTAGCTGCAGCCATGAGTGTCTATACAGAAATTGATTAGGGTGTCCTGGCTTGCATGTAATATTATGCCATACTTTGAAAACAAAAGATCTGTCTAAGCTTTCCTCTGAGGGCCAATACACCGTAAATGCTGGCCAGTCTACCTCACATAAGGTCCTCAGCTTTCCTGGTGTCATAGTCACTCCATAATCTCCACTAAATCCCTTCTTGGAATTTTTCAGCATGGTCCCCAGAGGAGTAGGCTTGCTATGAGTGTGATCCATGTCTTTTTGCACAGAAACAGCACTCACAGAGAATCTTACTTCATCCTCAGTTTCTCCCACCCTGCACAACATGATACACTCTCTTTCACTTTTGCTTCAGGCAGGTAGGAGAGTCTCCCTCTTGGGAGTGCTTCAGATGCCTCTTGGCATTGGAGAGTTCGTTACTCCCCTGATAATACCTAGATTGCAAGGACACCTTCTAGCCATATGCGGATCACCCCTAATCCCAGCTGGCCCCACAATATGCTTGGAGCTTACAGTCCCCTCTGATGGACTTGCTGTTCCTGCATTTCACAGCTGGTGAGTCCAATTTGACCCCTCCAATCACTCACACAGTCATACACCTCCCACTACCCAAGCTGAAACCAAAAGCAAGACTTCCAAGGTTAGATACAGGAAGAGAGAGACAGCCAAGTTCAGGAGTGCCAAATTCAGCACATGTGGGACATCAGGCCACCATTCCACCTAAAGAAGGTGGGCAAGTTTCCCAGGACCGGTCCTATCGTGTTTCTGTCGTCCGGATGCTTCAGGCACCCATTCCTTCTTGGTGTTCAGCCACTGGGTGGATCCACTGTGAGGACCTACACTGCTTTGCTCCAGTGAGGCATTCCACTGGGGCCAGTGCCTGCCCAGGAGCACTCACAGGACTCACATCGCCCAAGCAGGCTGGAGGTCCCCGCTGGGATGCTCTGTAGGGCAAGGCAAACAGCTGGGAGGCTGTCCCTGCTGTCTGTCAACTGAAGCTTGCTTCCCAGTCAGGGAACCAAATAATGAAGCAGGAAAGGTCACAAAACAAACCTCTCCAAACACCGAACAGGGAAGGAAGTGGTAATTTTATTCGGCCGGGAGCTGTGGCAGTCATGGATGCCTCAACAAGCGAGCTCCCTGACAAAGAAAACCTTGGCCCTTTTAAAGGCTTACAGCCTGAGAGGTGCACATGTGAGAGGGTCAAGAGCATGGGGTTGATGGGACTAGGTGGGAGTCTGAGCAGTTGAGCAAGAACAATGCCTTCCAGGGAAAATTTCTCCATAACATGTCCATGATCTATAGATAGAGTTGTGGTTAGCCATAGCGGGATTTAATCCTTTAGACCTGACCGGTGGCACCAACCATCCTGTCCTCTGGCTGACTTTTAACTTCTCCTTTTGAGATGTCATGTAGAAGGCTAAAGGAGAAATGGCCTTAGAAACTTAGGAGGAGGGAGTCTCTTTCCTCAATAGTTTTACAATTTAGTCACTCACCAATAAGCATCCATGAAAACTGATTTGCCATTCATGTACTAATTTATTTATTCATCAATTTATTTAATAAGTATATACTCAATGCTTATTTTGTGACAGGCATTGTTCTTGCTGCCTAATACTGAATAGTGAACAGAATAAATCTGATTCCTGCCCTCCTGGGCAAGAAGATAGCCTGTTGAAAAAAACAGATATAAAACAAAACCAAAGAAATAAAATATTATCACAGAGGGCTGAGAACTAAAAGAGCAATTTATTAATGAATATAAACACCTGACATCATACACAGGTAGATTTAGAAGCATAAACATCTCTATTGTCATACACAGGTAGATTTAGAAGCATTTCCCACCCCCGCCCCCACCCCGACCCCTGCTTACATTCCTTCTATAAGAAAACACAGATATTTGCTACCTAGAACAAACATTTTGTAATCTGGCCCTGCAGTGTTATAATTCACCATGTTGCTGGCACTCTCATTCTCTCTATATGTTTCCATCAGTGTTTTCCACATTGCCCTTCTCTATTTTCCTACATGATCAAGGGAATTCTCATTCAGCAACAGGTCATAAAAAGTCAAATCAAACTCTGCTTTGACCAGCCGAGCCTGTTGTCTCTTGACTGACTACCAGGTTTTCATGATGAATGCTGCACGCATCTCTGCAAATTGTCCTCTTTTATTCGCCTCCTTATGCTCCAGTTTGTCACCTGCCATTATCTGCTCACTTCCCAGAGATTTTTGCTCCTACTAGCTTTCCTGCTAATCAACTGTTTTTTTTTTCCTGTTTCTAAACATAAATCTCAATGTCTGCTATGATCCTCACACATTTCCCAGTCACCTTCCTCAGCTAAACCTGTCTACTTGGCAGACAAGCACTTTGGAACTTCGTATCTACTCTTTCTCATGCCACTGACATATTCTTTTTTTGGCATACAAATGTCAACAGGTAGGATCAAATGGAAAAGAGGTGTGAAAGGTTAATTCCCCAATATCAGCATCAACTATAGGAAATGTATTTGCAGAGTCACAGCTAAGTGGAACTCCTTGAATGAACAGTACTCTGTGACAACTATTGAATGAGAACATTTCTGTCACAGTGAAGACAAAGATAGGTTGTTTTAATGTCATGGGTCACTGGGTGAAGAGCAGAGAAAGCCAGTTCTTCGTCCATATACAAGAGCCCTTCAAACATGGGAGGCCAACATTACAGATAAATGTTTAGCCAAAGAATGAACAGCTGTTGCCAAAAATCAAAGGATTTTTTTTTTCAAACACAATTTTTGATCTTAGGTAAATCCCTGTTCAGGAGACATGACCAATATCAGTCTGTCATCAACATGTGCAGAGGAAACTATAAATTATAAATGTATCTATGTAGAAAAGAAATAGAATTGTTATTTACATTGTTTGAGAAATCATATTATCAGTGACTTTGCTTTCAGAATGGAGGTTGTGTAAATGAATTTTACACCATGAATCTTTATTTAAAAAATTGTAAAATTATAGGGGAGAAGAGATTTTTTTTTCTCACCCATTTATTGTTGGATTAATGACTGAGACCGTGGTAGAAAAAAATTAGATTAACAAGAGAAAAAAGCACACAAATCTATGTAGTATAAGTTTTACTTGACATAGAAGCCTTCAGAGATGAAGACGCCCTCCTCCTCCCAAAAACAGGGAAAATTGTGTAGCTTTACGGACAATTGTGCAGAAGTATGATTAGAGGACAAAAAGTCCTCATCCAATGGTAATAAACTGGGTAAAACCTAGCAAGACCTGTTTGTTTAGATTCTTCTCTGTGTCTTCATTCCTTTTCTCTGGGTAGAGGGAGGGGTCCACTGGAATGAGAATCTGATGACCTATTCTAGAGGAAGTTCAGAGAATTATTATTATTATTATTTTTGAGACCGAGTCTTGCTCTGTTGCCAGGTACCAGGCTGGAGTGCAGAGGCACGGTCTCAGCTCACTGCAACCTCTGCCTCCCAGGTTCAAGCAGTTCTCCTGCCTCAGCCTTCCGAGTAGCTGGGACTACAGGTGCACGCCACCACACCCAGCTAATTTTTAATTTTTTAGTAGAGACAGGGTTTCACCATGTTGGCCAGGATGGTCTTGATCTCTTGACCTCATGATCCACCCGCCTTGGCCTCCCAAAGTGCTGGGATTACAGGTGTGAGCCACCGTGCCTGGCCCAGAGAATTATTTCATAGTGTGCTTCAGAGGAGAATGGCAGGAGAAGGCCAAAGAGACCATACATCTTGCTTCTGTTGTTTTTCAGATACCAAGGTGCCATATTTTGAGGATGTATATTCTGAACTCCATTAAAGTGGAAATGTTATTTGTTAGTCTAAGTCAAACATAAAGTAAAATAAACCTCTAGACTCTTCTTTTTTCAAAATGCCTCCTTCCATATTTCCTCCATTTATCTCTTTTTCTTTAAATTTATATTTTAGAGACAGGGTCTCACTCTGTTACCAAGGCTAGAGTTCAGTGGCACAATCATAGCTCACTGCAGCCTAGGACGCCTTGGCTCAAGATTCGCCCACTCAGCCTCCTGAGCAGCTAAAACTATAGTTGCATTCCACCATACTGACTTTTTAAATTTTTTGTAGAGCCAGGGTCTTACTATGTTGCTCAGGCTTCAGTGAGATTAATTTGCAATGAGAAGGACTTCAATTAAGCAGGAAGAATCTCTTCCTTAATAAAACATAAGAATTTGCTTAATGATTTATTCATTTATACTCATCTTTAAAAAATTATTTGAGATGACATGTTCTCACTCATAGGCGGGTGTTGAACAATGAGAACACATGGACACAGGGAGGGGAGCACAACACACTGGGGTCAGTTGGGGGGAAATAGGGGAGGGAGGGTGGGGGGTGGGAAGCTGGGGAGAGATAGCAAGGGGAGAAATGCCAGAGGTAGGTGATGGGGAGGAAGGCAGCAAATCACACTGCCATGTGTGTTCCTATGCAACAATTTTGCATGTTCTTCACATGTACCCCAAAACCTAAAATGCAATAAAATAAATAAATGGGGAAAAAAAAATAAATAAATAAATAAATAAATCCTTTCTCCTTCCAAAAAAAAAAAGCATAAAATAAGAAGATAAAGATAAAAAATGATAAAAGAGTGTAGAGCAAACAAAAACATGAAAGCATAGTTGAACTGGGGATAAAGTTAGTGTTCATAAGAATGGATTGGATTGGAGTGTCCTAGTAGGGAAGACACCATGTGAGAGAATAATCAGAAGCATAATCCACAGATTCTGGGAACTCAGGAGACACAGTGGTTTGCCCATTGACATCCAAAGAGTGTTTCTCTTGTGCATCTCTAAAAAGAAGACATATGTGATGGAATGAACAACATACTAAACAATATTAGTTCAACAAGAGCAACAGAAAATGTTACATATTGTATTTAAACATGTTATATTAGTTTCTTATTGATAGAACAAAGTTGCCAGTATAAAAAAATTAATTCAAATGTAGTGGCTTTAAACAACACATATTTATTATCTAACAATTCTAGAGATGGAAAGTCTGAAATGAGTCTTCTGGGGCTAAAATAAAGGTATTGGCAGAGCTGTGATCCTTCTGGAGGTTTTAAGGGAGAATCCATTTCTTAAATTTTGCAGCTTGATTTTGAGTCTGATTGCATTTCTTCGTTACTGGTCCAACACTCTGACCTCTGGTCCTGTCATTAGAGATCTCTTTCTCTCTAATTCTAACCCACTGTCTCTGTTTTATAAGGACTATGGTAGTTACAATGGGCCTGCCAGGATGATCCAGGGTATTTCCACATCTCAGGTTTTGTAAATCCCTTTTGCTGCATAAAAGAGCATATTCCAGGAATGAGGATATGGCTGTCCTTGGTGGGGTGGTTATTCAGCCTAGCACACGTATTTTACTGTAGGCGGATGATTGGGTGATAAAATGTCTATGTACGCAGCTCTGCAATACTCTTCAATATACAAGGAAAACTGAGGAGGGTTCATAGTATGTTCACATTTTACCACCATGAAAAAAAATCTGTTCTGGCAGCTCTGGTTTTCATTTTGATAATAAGCAGTAGGTAACTATTCTGGGCTCACAGAGCTTATCTTAAGACCTATCTCTGTTTTCAAGGTTAAAGGCTAAGGAAACACCAGTAAAAGCTTCAAGTAATTTTCTATAAATTAATCTGTCTGGTAATAAAGAATGTAATGATGGTCAAAAGCAGTAGCTGTGCTTAAACTACTGGTTCCCATGGAAATCCTTGCCCTAAGAAGCTCAAACTTGAGGTCTGTCAAAGTCGAAACTGAATTTACATTTTATAAGGAATTAGATAGATAGTATTAGAGAAAATATCTAACAATCAAAAATTTCTGGCAAGTTGGCTTGTTTCTGCTGGCTGAGGAGATGGTTAGATAGTCAAACTCTGGTGTTCTCTTCTCATAAACATCTCCTGTCTTGAGAAGTAATTCATTTGAGGGTCTCACATCTTTGACATCCAGGAAGGATAGCACTCACATCAGGTGCAGAGTAGGGAAGCCACTTTTGCTGACAACTACTTGCCCCTGAAAGTTGACATCCTCTTTCCTAGTCTCATACTTACATTAACTTGTAGGTGGAACTAACTGGGGGGAGGGGTTCACTTCTGGCCAAGATTTCTAAACTGGCACATCTCAGGAGGCTCTGCAGGGAGGTGTCTGGCCCCAATCATCAGAAGATCTATAGGCAGAAGATGTGGCATGTCCAGTTTCATCTGAGTCTTTAGACAAATTCTTGGACAACAGAAAAAGTTCCATGTGACATCTGTTATCATTATAGACACATTAATCTTTATATCCCGTTAAATGATATATTAGTTTTATAAGCCTGCCATACATAATAAAATATCACAGACTAGGTGGCTTAAACAATATAAATTTGTTTTCTTGCCACTCTGGAGGCTAGAAGTCTAAGTTCAAGGTGTTGGCAGAGTTGGTCCCTCTCTTTTAGGCATGTAGATGTTTGTCTCCTCCCCTTTATTTCAAATCGTGTTTTCTCTGTGCATGTCTGTTCCTTAATCCTTTCTCATAAGGACACTGGTAGTATCAGATTAGGGTCCACCACCATGACCTCTATTAACCATAGTGCTTTTTTTAAACCCCTGTCTCCAAATACAGTCATGTTCTGATGTACTGCAAGTTAGGATTTCCACATATAAATCTGGTTATTTGTATCTTCCAGTTTCTAGTGTCTGCTTGCATTTCTGGTAGGTAAAGGGAACATGATTCACCCCATAAAAGTAGTAAATTATCAAATAATTTAGTCATAGGTAATCACAAGTTAAGAAAGCTTTGGTAGCTGAAGTAACTTTTGATTTTTGTGTGCGCATGGTCAGCACTTCCATCTCTCTCCTCATAAGGTAGCATATCAAATCCCCATTTTTCACCCTTGGCCCCAGTCTGTCAGAGACACTTGTACTGGTCCAAGAGACAGACCAATCAAGGCAGCAAGATTCTCTAAGCTGGAACTGCCTGGAAGAGAACTCACTTTTATTTTATAATCCACATTATAAAGACATGAATTTTCCTTTTGGGGAAAGTGTTTTTTGTTTGTTTGTTTGTTTGTTTGTTTTTGAGATGGAGCCTCGCTCTGTCACCAGGCTGGTATGCAGTTGGGAGATCTCGGCTCACTGCAACCTCCCTTCCCAATTCAAGTGATTCTACTACCTCAGCCTTCCAGGTAGCTGGGATTACAGGTGCACACCACCACTCCTGGCTAATTTTTTGTATTTTTAGTATAAATGGGATTTCACTGTGTTGGTCAGGATGGTCTTGATCTCTTGACCTTGTAATCCACCCACCTTGGCTTCCCAAAGTGCTGGGATTACAGGCATGAGCAACTGTGCCTGGCCGGAGAAAGTATTTTATAAAATGAAGTCCAAAAGATAAAATAATGAAAAGAGAAAGAGAGAGAGAGAGAGCAAGTGCCCTTAGCTCCCATGTTTATCCTCTCTGAGGCAGACACCACACCTATTCCATGGAATGTTATGTTTGTCAACAAAACCCCTTTTAGGCACACCCTAGTTCAACTTAAATATCTATCATCTGCAATCGAAGTGTCCTGCCCACAGCTGCTGCTGCTATGTGATTGAATATAAACCCTGCACCTCACCTGAACACGTGCATAAGAGTCATATCCAAATGAATTGCTCCAAAAACATGATGAATATTTTCAAGATGTTCAAGAAGCTCTACAGTTTCTACTTCCCATTTTTCCTTGTCTAGACCATTTGGCACACCTGGTGTTTTTCAAAGGCTAAGTGCCAGGCTTATTTTCTGTCATGGTGGATTTATAATGACAGCTCAAGTTCCATCATGGTCAAATACTAGCTTTATTGGGTACATGGTCATTCATGCAAAACTCAGATGATGAGATACATTTCATGGATTTGCTGTTCCCCTGAAAGTCCATGCTTCCATAAATTGTAAAACAGACAAAAATTACCCACACAAATATAGTTAGAGGTGGTTCAGCTCCCAGGCTGTTACTCTTTTTACAACTATGAATTTCTTAAACAGAGAAAAATGAAATTTGCTTTGGTTTAATGCACATACCGATTATGATAATCTGTGAATCTTATTTTCACCTCTTGGCAAAAAATCATCAGTATTTTACCTGCCTTGCTTTCTCTCTGTCTCATATGATTTCTTAGATGTTTATAAATTTCAATAACATTTGGATAAATAATTTAGCTCAATATATGTATATATGCCTAAAATATGTAAAAATGATTCATTTATTTATATCTAAGCTTATTACCATCATTTATGCAGTTAGTTTATTATTATAGATAAGGGGTCAGCAAATTTTTTCAGTAAAGGGCCAGATAGTGAAGAGTTTGGGCTTGCAGCCCAGACAATCTCTGTGGTAACTACACACTCCCATAGAGATACTTGCATCTATGCTACTGCTCACCTCTGCTATAGTAGCAAGAAAATAACTATAGACGGTGTTTCAATAAAACTTAGTTTACAAAAACAGACAGTGCCTGGGGCATAGCTGTTCTGTGGGCATTAATTTGCTGATTCCTACCACAGATTGCACCTTTATTGTAATACTTTAAATCTTCATCTTCAATTGCATATCCCATTTGACCAGAGGATCAATATCAATTAATACTGAGTTAATGATAGAAAATTATAGTCTGTTGGGGGGAAATGGGGGAGGGACAGTGGGGGGTGGGGAGTTGGGGAGAGATAGCATGGGGAGAAATGCCAGATATAGGTGATGGGGAGGAAGGCAGCAAATCACACTGCCACATGTGTACCTATGCAACAATCTTGCATGTTCTTCACATGTACCCCAAACCCTAAAATGCAATAAAATAAATGTAAAAAAAAGAAAATTATTGTTTTATAATATTAATGAATTTTATGATATTAATCCCATGTTACCAGATTATTATTGCTTATTCATTCATTATATAAGTTCTTACTGAGAACCTACTATATGCTAAATATTATGCAAGATATTGGTGACAGCGGTGAAAAATACAAAGTTGATCTTCAGGTACCTTATAATCTTTTAGGGAAGACAGACCATTAATTAATAAGAAATATTTTGATGAGTGTGATAAACTGTGAGTTTATTTAGCTGAGTGGCCTAATGCAGCTTATAGTTAAGAGTAGTTTTCCCTTGGAAGTAGTGCTTAAGCTGAAACTGGAAGGGTGAGAAGGCATTTTGATTTGGGAAGAGTGGAGATGGTGGGGGCAGAGGAAGATCCTGTCTGAAATGCCTGGTAGAAAAATGAGAACAGGGCTGGACATGGTGGTTCACACCTGTAATCTCAGTACTTTGGCTGATGTGGGTGGATCACTTGAGGTCAGGAGTTTGAGACCAGCCTGGCCAACATGATAAAATCCCATCTCTACTAAAAATACAAAAAAAAAAAAAAAAAGCTAGGCATGGTGGTGCATGCCTGTAGTTCCAGCTACTCAGGAGGCTGAGGCATGAGAATTGCTTGAACCTGGGAGATGGAGGTTGTGGAGGTTGTAGTGAGCTGAGATCGTGCCACTGGACCCCAGCCTGGGCAACAGAGCAAGAGTCCATTTCCAAAAAAAAAAAAAAAAAAACACACACACACATATACACACAAAGAAAAATGAAAATGGAATATGGGCCTTTGGAGCACCTTTATGGTTGTAGGAAGCATATGTGAGAGGAGTGGCTGGGAGTTGGACAAGGGTGAGATGATGCAAGGTCCTGTATACCATAAAGAAAAACATCAGAGTTTTAAGTGAAAATGCTCTTTCCAGATACTCATTATTGGATGATCACCATAGCTACAGGGATAATGGCAGAGAGAAGACAGGAAGAATGAAACATTAAAGGGCTGATTCAATGACCCACAGAAGAGAAGATGGTAACTTGGATTGAGTGGAGACAAGTGAGCACAGATGTGTTTATGGTGTAGACTCAACAAGACGTCGTGGCTGACTAGATGTAGGGATGTGAGGAAGAAAGGCGTCAAGGAGCGTCCTTCCTTCAGCAAACAAATACTATTCATTCGCTTTTAGAGGCCTTTTTGTGGAAGATTTGACCCCCATTTCACCACAGATTTAAATCCTATTCATTCTTTAAGAGAAAGCTCACATCTTAATTACCCTAGATACCTTCCTCTACTGCTCAAGCTCACAGTGATGTCCTTCCTTTGAACTCCCAGAGCATCCATTGTCTACTTTCTCCTTTTGGCATTTACACAAATACTATCTTACACTACTATCTGTCTCATGCATATGCCAGATTGTAGGATACTTTAGGATATGTGAACTATTTCTTGTATTTCTTTCATTTCCTATTAGTTTCTGGAATAATTCCATGTACCCAGTAGATACATATGAAATGCTTATAGAGAAATGGGTCAATGAGCACTGAATAAATCACATTCAGACTTAACAAGGAACATAACAGAGAACTTTAGAGCAGATAGTGTCATTCTACAATCTAATGTTATCGTTCTTGTCAACTCTATCAATTAACAACAATTCCCAATTGTACCGGCATTGTTGGTCACCCGTTGCTTCAGTTAGCACTTGAACCTTATTAAACTGTCTCTATTTTGCTTTTTCAATTGATTCTATTTATTATTATTCCTCGAGTATGTTTCCCTTGTTTCATTGTAATATTTAATTTCATATTCATTTTCAAGCTCTATTACTTAACATATGCTGCTATCTCTTTGACCCTCTGTTCACCCAGATTTTTCTTTAAACTCTGCCAAAGATCTACACTGAATTGATATCTTTTCCTGATGAGATTTTAGGTCTGGAATATATGACTGCAGACAAGATTTAATTCTATCATAGTTTCACAGGATCTGAGCAGTTCATGCATGTTCCCATTGCCTCACTGAACAATGTCAGAAGTGAGAATTGAAGGTTGTGAGCTGATGGTAATGAGGTATTGTTTCAGGGTGTAAAAGTCCCTATAAGCTAGAGCATAAGTCAGGAACACAAATGCTGTCACCTTCTAGGGGTTGTTCCTCAACTTTGTGTCACAAAATTTAAATTGTTTTAGTTTCATTTCCCAAAATACTTGGAGTACCGTATTCTCACTTATATATATTTATGGGCTTTCCACATTGGGCCGCAACCATTGATTCTAAAAGACTCATTTAAGAAAGTCACAAATGAACTTTACAGCTCAAACTTAGTTATCAAATTATAATCACCCTGATCACTGGACGAGTGGATCTAGCACAGGACTAGAATTAAGTCTGATATGCAACTCTGTAAATGTGTGTATGTGAATAATTTATATAGTCTTACCTACATAATATATATTATATACATATATTAAAATGATGTAAAACCAATATAAATTACAATTTTTAAAACGATTTAATTGATTCATTATTACATTCCATCAATTTCTTTGAATGTATATGGAAATGAAATTATAAAAATTATTTATTAATTTAAAAGCTATAAGAGTTATAAAATCACAGGTTTCTGAAGAATCTTCCTTCCCATTTTGATACTCTCTTTTATATTGCTGCAACTCAGATTTGTTTACGGCTCATTTTTAATCTTAAACTCAACTAAAACTGTATCCATTGAATGAAGAGAGAAAGTTGATTAAAGGCAGAAAGAGGGAGAGAAAACTTGTAATAATAAGCTTTCTATGTATTTCTTATAGTACATTAAGCAAGAACTTCTTTATTTTATAATCATGCTGTTTTTATTGGTTGGTTAGTTTGGATACAAATTACCATCCTCATATATTATATCACTTTTGGTTTCTAACTGGTTAACTGTAGTCCATTACTTAGACTTTCGATGTGTTTTTAGAGCTGGCCTTTGTCATCAAGCATATTTTCTCTTCCTCTCAGATTCACGCTGATTACAAATTTAAAAAGCACAAAACTTTGGCTTGATTCAAATGATTAATAAATATATTGAACAACATGGGTCTATAAAGAGAGCCCGATAGCCATTAGCAAAGACTGTCCACCAAACTAATGTTAATTCATTAGCCATCAACCGTTTTTATGTTTGCATTATCATGTACAATCCTGTCATTGTACTTAAGGCTTTTTTTTTTCCTTTGAGACAAAGTCTTGCTCTGTCACCCAGGCTGGAGTGCAGTGGTGCGATCTCAGCTCACTCTCACCTTTGCCTCCCCAGTTCAAGCGGTTCTCCTGCCTCAGCCTCCCAAGTAGCTGGGATTACAGGCACCCACCATCATGCCCGGCTAATTTTTATATTTTTAGTGGACATGGGGTTTTGCCATGTTGGCCAGGCTGGTCTCAAACTCCTGACCTCAGGTGATCCGCCTGCCTCAGCTTCCCAAACTGCTGAGATTATAGGTGTGAGCCACCTCACCCAGCCCAGATAAGGATTTTTTTAATGCAACATAAGCAAAAACTGGAGGAAAATTTGCACATCATGATCAGGACTATCCCAGTATTATAGCTATCTATAGTTTTATTTTTTAATTCTGTGGCCCTTCCCTCTTTTTCCTGATGGCCATAGCTTTGCTTATTTGAGGAAATACACCTCTTTCTTGAATCATGTAGCTCTGCTGGGATCTGCCAACTCATACTTAGGTCCTTCCCTCTTCCCCACCTGAGTCTTAGTCATAGAAGCTGATTAGAGGTCTCCCCTAGGATATTCTTGAACAGGAGTTAAAGAAATGGGCTCTTGTCTTTTCTGCAGTTACAGTTAGGTGAATAGAGTCTGGAAGTACTAGTATGGATTTTGAGTCTTTTGTCGAAAGATTCTTTTGAAAGACAAAGGAGTTGAAACAGAGAAAAAAATTTAAAAATCAGTGAAAGTTCCGGTGGTATTTCAATTCCTGTTTCTAGTTTTTCTACCATTCCTATTATTTGCTTACATAGCTCAATGGATTCTATTTTAACCTAAACTAGTGTAAGTTAGGTTTCTGTCACTTGCAACCAAAAAACACTGACAAGAAATTCAAGAACACATCAATAAACACCCATATCTAATACTTGTCGAATAGGTATTTTCAAAGCCGAACTTGAAAATCAGCAGTGTATATAGCTATGTAAATGATAGACTATTGTGAAGAACTTCCTTATTCCCAAATATATTACCCATCTGTTGCCAGTGAGCCTTAAGTTCTGAATATTTATACTAGTCAAGATTCAATTACAGAAGCAGAAGTGTGTGTGCATACATGTGTGTGTGCATACGTGTGTGTGTGCATGTTTGTGTGTATGTGTGTATTAGCCATTTTGTTACAGAGATTGGCCTAATGCAATTGTGAGAGCTGGTCAGTTAGTCTCTGTGAAGCTGTCATGTTCATGAGTCCTAAGGAAAGGGAGTCAGGAAGAAAAGGTGGATATTAAGTGCAAGAGGGGAAGAATAAGCTGGAAACCCAAATCACACTGATGGAGAACAAGAACAAACCCATGAATTTGGACTGAAATCCTTGTCAGTTCTTGGATGGTGTGGGTATCCTCCAAAACTCAGTGTTATTTATCATGAATTTAAACACAGACTCCTTTCTCAGGAGCTGGAAATGCTGAAAGACAATATGAGGAAGATGAGTATAGTAGGTCATTCTTGCATTGTGATAAAGAAATACCTGAGACTGGGTAATTTATAAGAGATTTAATTGTCTCATAGTTCTGTTGGCTGTACATGAAGCATGGCACCTGCATTTGTTTGTGGGGAGGTCTCAGGAAGCTTATGATCATGCAGCAGGTGAAGGCGGATCAGGAATCTCACCTGGCTGGAGAAGGGTCAAGGATGGGGTACAATGTCACACTTTTTAATAGCCAGATATGATGAGAACTCACTTACTGTCTTGGTGACAGGATAAGATAGATCTCTTAGGCCATGAGAGATCTGCCTCCATGACCCAGACACCTCCCACCAGGCCCCATCTCCAACACTGGGGATTCCATTTCAACAGGAGATTTGGGCAGGGACAAATATCCAAACTATATCCTTGGGGAAGTTTCAGTCATGGCTACAGCCTCACACCCATGAGTTAAGCCAAAAAATTAGGAACAACATAGGTGAGCAACAAAATGATTGTGGTTTTATTTCCACCTTCAAAATCTCCCACAAGAACCTTGCATGTGGACCCTCTAACAAAACATAGAGGAAAGCAAATTCTAAAAATGTAGATCAACCTAATTAAGCTGATGCATTACAACGTCACCGCAACACCAAAACCACTACAATGAATTGTATTCTAAAGAAGCTAAAAATGCACTCTGTGTGTGTGTGTGTGTGTGTGTGTGTGTGTGTGTTTGTGTGTGTTCAGAAGGAAGTGGTAGTGGGGGACTACAATAGGAGGAATAGGAAATGGATGTTAATGAAGGAAAAATACATCTTAATGAAACAGAGAAATAAGTTATGGCTATCTTTCATATTGGAATATCATATTGTGAAGTGATTCCTCTTTGTGTGCCTGGGTACATATTATTAATTGATGCTTTAATTAGAAGTTTTTCTTTAATGTTACAAATATGATGTATTTTTGGAAGAGAGAGTAGATAGTCTCAGAGTTTTCTGCAGAAATATATTTTACCTTCTAGTAAATGTTGGTGTTTCCCAGGCTATTCTACTCTGAACAGTATATATAGAATTTTATGATCATGGTGTTTTGTTTGATTCAGGAATGGGTGCTTTTGGCCACAGTTTGAAAGTTTTTAACATCTTAAAACTATTTCACTTTGCTCTAGGTTTGATAAAACATGTAGCCTGGAGGAGTTTTCCTATAACATATAAGCCATGTACTGTTGGAAGGAAACTCAATCCATATATCTCTGATTCATTTATACTTAAATAATTAACATGTTGTAGCATAAGAAAATCTGCCTTTAAAATCAGCCCTTTCCTCTTAAAACAGAAAGCTTTGCTTTTCCAAAAGTAAATTAACTTGGAGACCAATGATCTAAATGTTGTTTGAAAATTGAACTCCATGAAATTAGTGTGGGTTCTTTCTCTCTTTATATGTTTTATGTCAAAGCTTTCAATCTGCTTGCTTACTTTTTTTTCCAATATATTTATTCACTATTTCTCCGTTTCGTTTCCCTTTTAGTTGGCATGTAAGAATTGTAGATATTTACTTGATTTTTAAGAGAATTTTATTAATATTTCATTTTTGAATTGGGATTCTCCATCTTCATGTATTTAGTTAAGAAAAATTGGCTGGATGCAGTGGCTTAAGCCTGTAATCTCAGCACTTTGGGAGATGGAGGTGGGCGGATCATGAGATAGGGAGATCAAGACCATCCTGGCCAACATGGTGAAACCCCATCTCTACTAAAAATCCAAAAAATTAGCTGGGTGTGGTGGTGCACACCTGTAGTCCCAGCTACTCAGGAGGCTGAGGCAGGAGAATCGCTTGAACCCAGGAGGCGGAGGTTGCACTGAGCCAAGACTGTGCCACTGCACTCCAGCTGGCGACAGAACAAGACTCCGTCTAAAAAAAAAAAGGAAAATTATTGCCTTATCATCCAATCATCAAAGACCAGAATGCCTCTTCTCCTCCCAGGGAGCACAACTCCTCACCACCAAGGGAAGAAAACAAGACAGAAAATGAGTTTGATGAATTAACAGAAGCAGACTCCAGAAGGTGGTTAATAACAAACTTCTCTGAGTTTAAAAACCATGTCCTAAACCAATGCAAAGAAACTAAGAACCTTAAAAAAAGGTTAGACAAAATGCTAACTAGAATAACCAGCTTAGAGAAGAACATAAGTGACTTGATGGAGCTGAAAAACATAGCACGAGAACTTTGCAAGGAATACACAAGTTTCAAGAGCAAAACTGATCAAGCAGAAGAAAGGATATCAGAGATTGAAGATCAAATCAATGAAATAAAACAAGAAGGCAAGATTAGAGAAAAAAGAGTGAAAAGAAATCAACAAAGCCCAAAGAACTATGGGATTATGTGAAATGACCTAATCTACGTTTGAGTGGCATAACTGAATGTGCCAGTGAGAATGAATCCAAACTGGAAAACACTCTTCAGGAAATTATCCAGGAGAACTTCCCCAACCTAACAAGGCAGGCCAACATTCAAATCCAGGAAATACAAAGAACACCACAAAGATACTCCTCAAGAAGAACAACCCCAAGGCACATAATCATCAGATTCACCAGGGTTGAAATGAAGGAAAAAATCCTAAAGGCAACCAGAGAGAAAGGTCAAGTCATCCACAAAGACCATCAGACTCACAGACACATAAAGCAAGTTCTTAACGACCTTCAAAATACTTAGACTCCCACACAATAATAGTGGGAAACGTTAACACTCCACTGACAATATTGGACAGATCAAAAAGACAGAAAGTCATCAAGGATATTCAGGACTTGAACACAGATCTGGATCAAGTAGACCTAATAGACATTTACAGAACACTCCACCCCAAATCCACAGAATATACATTCTTCTCAGAACCACATCACACTTACTCTAAAATTGACCACATAATTAGAAGCACATCACTCCTCAGCAAATGCAAAATAATGGAAATGATAACAAACAGCCTCTCAGACTACAGCGCAATCAAATTAGAACCCAGGATTAAGAAAAGCACTCAAAACTGCACAAGTCAGAAAAAATACACAGCTTACCAGAATGTGTGGGACATATTTAAAACATTGTCTAGGGGGAAATTTATAGCAATAAATGCCCACAGAATAAACAAGGAAAAAATCTAAAATCAACACTCTATCATCAAAATTGAAAGAGTTAGAGAAGCAAGATCAAAAAAAATCAAAAGCAAACAGAAGACAAGAAATAACTAAGATCAGAACAGAACTGAAGGAGATAGAGACACAAAAAAAAACTTTCAAAAAATCAATAAATCCAGGAGCTGGTTTTTTGAAAAAAATCAACAAAATAGACAGATCGCTAGCTAGGCTAATAAAAAAGAAAAGAGAGAAGAATAGAAAAGATACAATAAAAAATGACAAACGGGACATCACCACTGATTCCTCAGAAAGGCAAACTACCATCAGAGATTACTAGAAGCAGCTCTATGCACATAACCCAGTAAATCTGGAAGAAATTGATAAATTCCTGGACACTTGCACCCTCCCAAGCCTAAACCAGGAAGAAGTTGAAACCCTGAATAGACCAATAACAATGTCTGAAGTCGAGGCAGCAATTAATAGTGTACCAACCAAAAAAAGTCCAAGTCCAGATGGGTTCACAGCCGAATTCCACCAGAAGTTGAATTTTGAAATTGTTCCAAACAATAGAAAAAGAAGGAATCCTCCCTAAATCTTTCTATGAGACCAACGTTATCCTGATACCAAAACCTGGCAGAGACACAACTAAAATAGAAAACTACAGACCAATATCCATGATGAATAGTGATGCAAAAATCTTGAATAAAATACTGACAAACTGAATCCAACAGCACATCAAAAAGCTTATCCACCACGATCAAGTAGACTTCATTCTGGGTATGCAAAGCTGGTTCAACATACATAGATCTATAAATGTAATCCACCACGTAAACAGAACCAAAGACAAATGATTATCTCAATAGATGCAGAAAAGGTCTTTGACAAAATTCAGCAGCCCTTTATACTGAAAACTCTCAATAAACTAGGTATCGATGGAACATATCTCAAAATAATAAAAGCTATCTATGACAAACCTACAGCCAATATCTTAATGAATGGGTAAAAACTAGAAGCATTTCCTTTTAAATCTGGCACTAGGTAAGGATGCCCTCTCACCACTCCTATTCAATATAGTATTGGAGGTCCTAGCCAGAGCAATTAGGTAAGAAAAAGAAATAAAGGGCATTCAATTAGGAAAAGAAGAAGTCAAATTGTCCCTATTTGCAGACAACAAAATCATATATTTAGAAGACCCCATCATCTCAGCCCAAAACCTCCTTAAGCTGATAAGCAGCTTCAGGAAAGTCTCAGGATATGAAAATCAATGTCCAGAAATCATAGGCATTCCTATACACCAACAGACAGAGAGCCAAATCATGAGTGAACTCCCATTTACAATTGCTACAAAGAGAATAAAATACCTAGAAATACAACTAACAAAGGATGTAAAAGACCTCTTCAAGGAGAACTACAAGCCTCTGCTCAAGGATATAAGAGAGGACACAAACAGGTGGAAAAACATTCCATGCTCATGGTTAGGAAGAATCAATATTGTGAAAATGGCCATACTGCCCAAAGTAATTTATAGATTCAATGCTATCCCCATCAAGCTACCATTAACCTTCTTCATAGAACTGGAAAAAAACACTTTAAACTTCATATGGAACCAAAAGAGAGCCTGCATAACCAAGACAATCCTAAGCAAAAGGAACAAAGCTGGAGACATCACACTACCTGATTTGAAACTATACTACTAGGTTGCAGTAATCAAAACAGCATAGTACTGGTACCAAAACAGAGATATAGACCAATGGAACAGAACAGAGGCCTTGGAAACAATGCCACACATCTACAATCATCTGATCTTTGACAAACCTGAAAAACAAGCAATGGGGAAAGGATCCCCTGTTTAATAAATGGTGTTTTTGAAAACTGGCTAGCCATGTGCAGAAAGCTGAGACTGGACCCCTTCCTTACACCTTACACTAAAATTAACTCCAGATGGATTAAAGATTTAAACATAAGACCTAATACCATAAAAACCCTAGAAGAAAACCTAGGCATTACCATTCAGGACATAGACATAGGCAAGCATTTCATGACTAAAACACCAAAAGCAGTGGCAACAAAAGCCAAAATGGACACATGGGATCTTATTAAACTTAAGAGTTTCTGCACAGAAAAAGAAAGAATCATTAGAGTGAACTAGCAACCAACAGAATGGGAAAAAATTTTTGCAATCTACCCATCTGACAAAGGACTAATATCCAGAATCTACAAAGAACTAAAGTAAATTTACAAGCAAAAAACAAACAAACCCATTCAAAAGTGGACAAAGGAGATGGACAGTTTTCAAAAGAAGAAATTTATGCAGCCAACAAACATAAAAAAATGCTCATCATCGTTAGTCATTAGAGAAATGCAAATCAAAACCACATTGAGATACCAACTCATATCAGGTAGAATGGCAATCATTAAAATATCTGGAGACAGCAGATGCTGGAGAAGATGTGGAGAAAAAGAAACACTTTTATACTGTTGGTGGGAGTGTAAATTAGTTCAACCATTATGGAAGACAGTGTGGCGATTCCTCAAGGATCTGAAAATAGAAACTCCATTTGACCCAGCAATCCCATTGCTGGGTGTATACCCAAAGGATTAAAAATCATTCTATTATAAAGACACATGCACATGTATGTTTATTATGGCACTGTTCACAATAGGAAATACTTGGAACCAACTCAAATGCCCATCAGTGATAGAATGGATTAAAAAAATGTGGTACATATATACCATGGAATACTATGCATCCATAAAAAAGGATGAGTTCATGTCCTTTGCAGGGACATGGATGAAACTGGAAACCATCATTCTCAGCAGATTGACACAAGAACACCCACATGTCTGACTCATAAGTGGGTGTTGAACAATGAGAACACATAGACACAGGGAGGGGGACATCACATACCAGGGCCTAGGGGTGTGGTGCTTTGAACAATGAGAACACATGGACACAGGGAGGGGAACATCACATACCAGGGCCTAGGGGTGTGGTGCTAGGAGAGGAATAGCAGGGAGTGGGGGGATTCGGCAGGGATAGCATTAGGAGAAATATCTAATGTAGGTGATGGGGCAATGGATGCAGCAAACCACTACCATGGCACATGCATATCTATGTAACAAACTTGCATGATCTGCACATGAACCCCAGAACTTAAAATACAATAAATAATTTTTTAAAAATAAATACAAATGTTTAAAGGGTATCATTTAATTAGAAAACATATCTTATTAAATTCTGTTTTTGTGTCCTTCCTTGAATACCTTCTTTCTGTATTTCTCTTTCTTACTAATGTAATAAATTATCTAAAAATGTTTTCAGTGTCCATGTGTAGTAAACTTGTGAGAGAATATCTTCATTTTAATTTGTACATAAAACTACAGTTTTCATGTTTTGTTTGTTTGTTTGTTTATTTTTTTAATCTGGCACACAGTAGATAATCATGTTTGTTCACAGTTGAATGAATGCTTATAAAAGTGTTTTCACACAAGCTCAGAGAAACCAGAGTGTTTAAATGAACCAGAATAACATGCAAAAGCAACAAGGCCCAATGCTCCTTTTCAAATATGCTAAGATCTTAAAACAGAAACACAAAACAATTTATTGGTCTTTATCCCACAAGTTTTACAGAAAAATAAAGTGACATATTTATGTTTAGATAAATCTATTATAAATAATTTTTTAAAACCATAAATTTTGACCTAGAAAGAGTTGGCATTTTGAATTTCTTTTATCTTAAAATAACAGAGAAAGAATGAGAATAAAGAGAAAAAACATGTAACTAGACTTCCCTAAGTGTCAATTAGGATCTTAGAGCATTTTAGGATTGTAAATTTCATTTACACAAAACCAGTTTTATCCTGCATTTTTCTGAAATCAGATAGCTTGTCAGATTTAGCAGCTCTTCCCCAAGGCCTCCCATAGGTCTTTCAATATTGCCTTTTAATTACTTGTTTGTATGGGTGCCTCCTTTAATAGATCACAAACTCTTTGTGGAGCGTGTCTCACTCATTTCCTCATTCAACATACATTGAGTTTTGTCTGTGTGCCAGGCACTGTCTCATGTATGTTTGGAGATCCTAGTCAGCTATAACGTAGGTACTCAATAAAAGTCTCAAGTGAATCAATGAATCTTCTCTGCCTCTAGTTTAGAATACTTCATAGCACTTGGGTTGTATATCATATATTTTTACTGTGTTCATACAGATTTTGCTTAGGTAAAGTTTTGTACGTTTATACAAAAAAATTCAGTGTCAATTTATTCCCCTATTTCTTGTGCTAACATCAACAGTAATGTCTTTTATTTGCATATTCCTTAATATATTTTTTAAAAAATCCCATGCCAATTAGCACATTGAGTTAATGCAATCCGAATGAAAACCTGGCTGAGATTTTGTAAAACTTTGAGAAATTTATTTGGAATTTCTATGGAATGCAAAGTCTCTGGAAAAGTTAAGTAATATTTAATAAAAAAATAAACTGTAGGACTCATAGCACCTTGATTTCAAAACTTACTATAAAATTACAGTAATCCAGACAGCATAATAATAGACAAGTAGATTAATTGTACAGCAATTAATTCATATATATACTGTGAATTTATATATATTTGGCAAACTCCCCGTAGTGTTTCAATGAAGAAAGTTTTCCATAAAAGAAGCTGATATGGCTGGGCGCGGTGGCTCAAGCGTGTAATCCCAGCACTTTGGGAGGCCGAGGCGGGTGGATCACGAGGTCAAGAGATCGAGACCATCCTGGTCAACATGGTGAAACCCCGTCTCTACTAAAACTACAAAAAATTAGCTGGGCATGGTAGTGCGTGCCTGTAATCTCAGCTACTCTCCTGAGGCAGGAGAATTGCCTGAACCCAGGAGGTGGAGGTTGCGGTGAGCCGAGATCGCGCCATTGCACTCCAGCCTGGGTAACATGAGTGAAACTCCGTCTCAAA
>NW_022436943.1:31539999-31801622 GCF_009761245.1 Sapajus apella | reverse complement strand
TTGAAGAAAAGAGAATGTTATCGCAACCTTAGAGTAGGCAAAGATTTCTTCAGATAACCCCATTAAAAACTGGTAAAAGCCATGAATAGATACTTCTCAAAAGAAGACACACAAGCAGCCAACAAATATAGACAAAATGCTTAACATCACTAATCATCAAAGAAAAGCAAACGAAAACTGCAATGAAATATCATCTCACACCAGTCAGAATGGCTAAGACTAAAAAGTCAAAAAGCAACAGATGCTGGTGAGGCTGTAGAGAAAAATGGAATGCTTATACATTCTTGGTGAGAATATAAATTAACTTAGTCACTGTGGAAACACGTTTGGAGATTTCTCAAAGAACTTAGAATTATCATCCAACCCAACAATCCCATTACTGGTCATATACCCAAAAGAAAAAAGTAATTTTACTAAAAAGACACGTGCACTTGCATGTTCATCACAGCACTATTCACAATAGCAAAGACATGGAATCAACCTAGATGTCTGTTGGGGTCACCGCACGTTGGGCACCTCTGTTGGGTTCACCATCTGTGGGGTGGGGGTGTGTCATGCAGACCCTGACTTAGTGACAGATGAATAAATATGTTTTGCCAGTTTGGCTGAGTGACTGGGAGGCTCACAGACTCCCTGGAGAGTGCTGTAAACAGTTGTGACTGCCAGTCCCACCAGCCAGTGAGACTCACATTTATTCAGGAAAGTTTTATTGACAAATGCTTGAGTCAGGTATTAGAGACAGCATCACAGAAAGGGGTGTACAGTTCCTGAGATATTGAGCGCAGTATCATCCTCTTTCCCCTGAATATCAGAAACGATATCACGGAGGGGGTGTACACCCCCTGCAACGTTGGAAGTAATATCATTCTCTTCCCTTCTGGATATTAGGAACAATATCACAGGGTAGATGTACACCCCTGCAATATTAGGAGTGATATCCTCTCCCTCTGTGGATATTAGGAACAATATCACAAGGAGGGTTTACAACCCCTGCAATATTGACAATAATGTTATCATCTTCCCCATTGGATAGTAGGAACAATATCACAAAAGGGGTGTACACCTCCTACGATATTGGGAGTAATATTATCGTCTTTTCTTTGAATATTAGAAATGATATCACAGGAGGTGTGTACACCCTCTGCAATATTGGGAGTAATGTCATCCAATTTCCACTAAATATTAGGAACAATATCACAAAGGGGATGTACACCCCTTACAATATTGGGAGTAATATTCTCTGCATCCTGAGTATTACGAACCATACCACAGGGTGTGTATACACCTTTCACAGTATTGGGAGTTATATCAACCTCTCCCTTCCTGGATATTAAAATCAATATCACAACGGGAGTGTATACCACGTGCGATATTGGGAATAATATCATCCTCTCCTTCCCTGGATATTAGCAACAATACCACAGGGAAGGTGTACACTCCCTGCGATATTAAGAGTAATATCATTCTCTCCCTTCCTGATTATTAGGAACAATATTCTGGGGGGTATGTACTTTCCCTTCAATATTGGGAATAATATCATCCTCTCCCCACTGGGATATTAGGAGCAACATCGGAAGGGTGTATATCTGCTGTGATATTGGTAGTAGTTTCGTCCCCTCATCCCTAAATATTAGGAATAACATCATAAAGGGGGTGTACACCCTCCGCGATATTGGGAGTAATGTCATCCTCTATGGATATTAGAAACAATATCACAGGTGGTGTGTACACTTCCTGCAATATTGGGAGTCATACCATCCTGTCCCTACCTGGATATTAGGAACAATATCGTAGGAAAGGTGTGTATCCCCTGTGATAGTTGGAGTAATATCATCTTCTTTCCCCTTGAATATTAGAAACAATATCACAGGGAGGTGTACACCTTCTGTTACATTTGGAGTAATATCATCCTCTAACCCCCTGAATATTATGAACAATATCACAGGGGTGGTGTACACCTTCTGCTGTATTGGAAGTAGTATCATCTTCTCCCAATCTGGATATTAATATTTAGGGGAAAGAAAACAATATTTTCTTTTATCACAAGGGGGGTGTATACTCCCTGTGATATTGGCAGCAATATCATCCTCTCTGCCCAGGATATTAGGAACAATGTCACAGAAGGCGTGTACTCCTCCTGCGACATAGGAAGCAATATCATCCTCTCTCCACCTTGTTATTACCAATGATATGGCAGGGGTGTGTACATCCCCTGTGATATGGAGAGTAATATCATTTTGTCTCCCCCTGAATATTACAAACAACATCGCAGGGGTGTGTACACGCTGGGCAATATGGGGAGTCACATCATCTCTTCCCCCGTGGATATTATAAACAATATCTCAGGGGTTTGTACACTCCCTTCAATATAGGGAGTAACATTATCCTCTTCCTCTCCCCCCCTGGATATTACAAACAATATCACAGTGGCATGAATATTCCCTGCGATATGTAGAGTAACATTATCCTCTCCCCCACCCCCATTATTACGGACAATATCTCAGAAGGGTATACACCCCTGCGATATGAGGAGTAACAGCAGCCTCTCCCTCCCTGGATATTACAAACAATATCACAGTGGCATGAATATTTCCTGTGATATGTAGAGTAACATTATCCTCACCTCTTCCCCCCTCCCCCAGTTATTGCAGACAGTATCTCAGAAGGGTATACACCCCTGCAATATAGAAAGTAAGATCATCCTCTCTCCCCTGGATATTACAAACAATATCACAGTGGCATGAATATTCTCTGTGATGTGTAGAGTAACATTATCCTCTTCCCGCCCCTTGTGTACAGACTATGTCAGAAGGGTATACACCCCTGAGATATGGGGAGTAACATCATCCTCTTTCCCCTTGGGTATTACCAACAATATTCCAGGGAAGTGTTCTCCCCTGTGCTATGAAGAGTAACATCATCCTCTCCCTCCCTGGATATTATGAACAATATCGCAGGGGGGTGTACACCCTTTGCAATGTGAAGATTAACATCATCCTCTCACCTCCTAAATATTATGGACAATATTGAATAGGGGTATACAACCCCTTCGATATGAAGAGCAACATCAACCTCTACCTTCCTGGATATTACAAACAATATCGTAGTGGGGGTGTACACCACCTGGGATATGGGAGTAACATCATCTTAAGGATACGTACAATATCATAGATATGGGAAGTAAAATCATCCTCTCCTCCCCTGGATATTACAGACAGTATCGCAGGAGAGCATACACCTATAAAAATTTTATTTTTGAGATGAAAGATAGTAGCAGTTTGGTTAAGTTAAAAAGGCAGTCAGTATCTAAAATTTTTTAAGTTTTCAGATCTTATGCTCATGCATGCAGATCATCATTACTGATATAGAAGTCGAATAAAATAATTGTTTAAAATTCAGGTTAGCATGTTAGCTAGTTACTGAACATCGGTTTGATTTCAAAGAACTGGAAGGTGCTAAGTGAACTCTAAAATAACTAAGCAAAAATGACATATTTGGCTTTTGCTCATTAAGAGAAAGATCTTGAAACTGAAGTCGTGGAATTCCTAGATTGCTGAAGGAGAAATACTTGTGTAATGAAATCGTTTTTATAGATAGATACTTCTCTTGATACTAATTTTATTAAATTGGGGGAAATGTATGATATTTCAATTATACTAATAGGAAAAAGGGATGAATTGTGAAATCATAACTAGTAAGATCTGTTTTTAAAGCTCCAATTTCAACCACTCTACTAATAAGGTAATATATAAGTGATATTTGAAAACAGAGCTGCCTGCCTGAGTGTGTGTGGCATTGTGCTAAATTAACAGGCTCAGCTTCGAAGAAAAAAGAAGATTGGTTTTCTTCTTAACCACACATACAAAAAAATTTTTTTGAAGAAAAATGTGCCAAGAAAACTAACCCTCTGGGTCTAAGAATTTAAGCTACTTTGTGAATTTTGGTCTTTTCCTCAAGGTGACTATATCCACTGAGGGAGAAAACAATGGTGAATTACAAATGCAGGTCTCTTCTGAGCACTGCCTGAAGTTAAGGAGTTGATCTTAATATATGATTTCATTCTTCTCTTCTTTGTGCCATGTGGACCAACTATGCTTTTCTTTATGGATATTCTGAAATCAAAAGCAATATTGCCAACTGCCTCCTAATTAAACAAGCAAACTAAAAACCATGCATGACTTCTAAACAAATGGATGGTGTAACAAGATAAATAGCATACGGTAAGTGCTTAGCTTCTGTTTGAGATTGTCTGGATCTCTCTGCAGCATAGCGAAAACCACAACCATCAGAGACCAATGAGAGTTTTATAGTCTTGATACCAGTGACTTATTTGTGTAGGTCATTTCTGCAGTTTTGAAAGGACGGGGCTTGTTGCTATTCGAAGTGACCCCAGGTCCCTTATCCATTGGTAATATGACCAGTTGACTTAATATCTTCTTTTCTTAACAGTCTAGAAGCAGACAAGGAGTTCAATGATTGGTTTAATATCAGTTACTATGCAAAGTGTTGGATTGGTTGCTTGGTGCAATCTTAGTTGTCACAACAATCTAGCATAGGAGATATGGCAATTTGATCTCATGTTCAGGTCACAGGAATTATGCAAAGAATAGGGCATATAGGAGAACAAAACATCTCAGTTCTTTATTGTCTGTTAAAATACCTGATCCTTATCTCTCAGGCTGGAAACAGATAATGTGGAGGGGTCATATCTTTAGAAACAAAGGCCACCTGCTGAGCCAAAGCACAAGTTAGACATACCTGTCTGTATGTTCAGAAAAACAAAGGCCAAGCCTTGGTGTGTATGTAATACAGATGTGGCAATCATCGGAAGTGGATTATAGGTCTCTACAGAAACGATCACAGCCACGTTGAGAATGTGGACTGTGTTCTGACCATGAGATTGAGGATCTCACTCTATAGAGCTGGCTCCAGCAATGCCCCATCCTATTCCCTGTGCTTCCTGTGCTATCTCAACCTGTGAGAAAAAAGGAGGTTTGAGCTCTTTAAAATCAATTTCTCTTTCTCGTTTTCAACAGAATTTCCCATTCTTCAGTCAGAAATGTAATTTAATAATTTTTAGGTTAGTTATATACACTAATTAAAGGTACGCCTTTCATTTAAAAATTATTTTTTGAAGAGTTAACAGATTGGACAACATTGTCTCTGAGTACATTAATATCTTTTTTTGTGGGTTGAGATGAAGTATTGATGCCTAAAGAAATACTCTCTTGATAAATTGTTAATGACTGAAGAATGTTCCAGAAGCCAGTCTCCCTCAGCTTAATGCAGGGTAATCAGCAGGACATCTTTGCTCACTGCAACTTCTGTCTCCCAGGCTCAAGTAATTCTTATGCTTTAGTCTCCCTTGTAGCTGGAACTACAGGTGTGTGCCACCATTGGCCAGTGCTAAATTTTGTATTTTTGGTGGAGATGGGGTTTCGTCATGTTGGCCATGCTAGTCTCAAACTCCTGGCCTCAAGCCATCTGCCCGCCTCAGATTCCCAAAGTGTTGAGATTACAGGCATAAGCCAGCATGCCTGGCCTCTGGGCTATAGTTTTCTTTTACTATGTTAGGATTAAATCAGAAATACATACAGATAGGTAGATATATATATATAGACATAGCATTTAGTACATAAAATTCATAGAATCTAGTAAACGTTAAAGATAGATGCATACTGTTATTCAGATGTTAATTAAAAAATTGGATAAGAATTGAATAAATGCCAGGCGCGGGGGCTCAAGCCTGTAATCCCAGCACTTTGGGAGGCCGAGGCGGGTGGATCACGAGGTCAAGAGATCGAGACCATCCTGGTCAACATGGTGAAACCCCGTCTCTACTAAAAATACAAAAACATTAGCTGGGCATGGTGGCGCATGCCTGTAATCCCAGCTACTCAGGAGGTTGAGGCAGGAGAATTGCCTGAACCCAGGAGGCGGAGGTTGCGGTGAGCCGAGATCATGCCATTGCACTCCAGCATGGGTAACAAGAGTGAAACTCCGTCTCAAAAAAAAAAAAAAACCAAAAACAAAAATTGAA
This sequence comes from Sapajus apella, assembly GCF_009761245.1. NCBI lineage: Eukaryota > Metazoa > Chordata > Mammalia > Primates > Cebidae > Sapajus > Sapajus apella. The sequence goes on along the minus strand of NW_022436943.1, from coordinate 31,795,582 downwards.
TAAAATTTTTAGTAAAATGGTTAAAATAGCCCCTCTTTACCCTCTCCAAGCCAATTTCTAGCATCATTTTCCTAGCATTTTGGAAAAATAAGAGCATTTTTAGAAGTGAATAACATTTATTTTAATATTCTAAAATGTTAAAATACTTTTTGGTGAAAACACAATTTATATTGCTGGATTTAATTAGCAAGAAGCCATTTTTTATTTATATTTAGTATTTATCCAGACTAGATCATCCCATTATTTACACAGAGAAGGATCCAAATATTGACGCTCCTTGTTTCTCTATCAGTAAAAAAGTACTTCTTTTGCTGTGACTTATCTCAAGCTTTTAAGTATCTGAGAACATACATGAAACAGAATTGAACATTAGCTCCACATTTGAACCATAGTAAATGCTATAGCATTATCTTTCCTTCTTTCTAAGAAATGTTTGCACAGTTTGTTGTCCTCTTGGCCTATTATAAAACTCAGTAAGGTGAATGGCAAAAGGACTACGTAAATGCTAACACTAAGATTCATCCATTCACTCATTCCACAAATATTGGGTGATAGAGTAGTTGAGAAGACACAGCCCATGTCCTGTCAGGGGAAGCTGACAATATACAACTAAATTAGTAAGTGTATTCTACAAATCCAGGTAGTGAAGTTAGTAATACTTACTAAGGTAAGAGTAAAGGACAGTAAGAAGAGAATGATCAACTGGAAGGAAATGGTTACTTTGTCTAGGGTGATTAGAGAAGACTCTCTTAAGAGAGGACTTTGGAATAGAAACTTAACTGAAAGAAGCCATGTGACTCTCCAGAGGAAGACTTCTCAGGGGATTGAAGAGGCACAGGTCCCATGGGGGGGAAAAAAACAGTTTGACTTGTCAAGGCCACTATGTTTAGAGTAGAGAGAATGAGAAGGAGAAAGGAAAGACACAAGGTTTGAGTGACATGGAAAAGTACTGAAAAAAGACAAGAAAAACAAAATCCCAGGAAAGTTTAATTTCTTACTCTAATTTTCCATGTATTGCAGATCTAAGCCACTTTCAGTGTTCTAACTTGATTTTCTGTTTGCAATACTAGAATCATTTTTTCTTGAGACTGACAATAGATTTATTTTAAAATTACCAGAAATAGTGAAAACTAGTAAACTGATCAAAAGATTTTTCTCTATTGACTTATATGGATTACACATTAATCACTAAATAGGCCTCTATTGGAAAGACCAGGTTTAACATTCTCATTTGTTATATCAATTCTCCTAGACAAAAGCTGTATTCCCCAATATAAAGGCTGAAGTATCCTAATAAGAGGATGTATTTTAGTGTGATTATGGCTTGTCTACACATAAGACACAAAGTATATAATTGAAACAATTATCTAAATAAGGGCATATAATAATTTTGTTTTAAATATACAAACAATTATCTAATTAGGGAATCACAAGTTAAATACCCAACTGAGATTGCTACAGTGGTATTTTGATTATTTAAGTGCAGATGAATTGTAAACATTAGGATTAAATTTCATCTGAAAGAATCTTATATTTAAAGTTTTTGGAGAAATGTACTTGGCAGAGTGTATTTTGACTCATAAAAAGACTCATAAAAATGGTTTGAGATAGTTTGCTGAAATAAAATCATTTAACAAGCATGTAACTGAAACAATTAGCTACAAGTTTCAAGTCACAAACATATTTGTCAGAAATTCCCTAATCATTACTTGGGCATTGATTCATGGTTTCATTGAATATTATTTGAATTTCTACTATGTGTTAGTCATTGTGCTGGATTCTAAGTTTACAAAGGAAACAAAAGAGTCTTGTCCTATACCTCTTAGTTCATGGATTCCTGAGGAATTTGATGAGTAATAATGAAGACATGCTACTCTTCAACTGTGCATAGGAGAGAGAGAGTTTCTACTCTACTCTAAGGATATAAAGTATAAAAGTATCATCTGGTTTAATATTCCATCCTTGGTCTAAAAGTTAAGAAAGTGCCTCTCTGACATATTTTGTCTCTTGAGAAAACAGATTGAGAGTTGAGGTATAAGGGGGGAACAGCTTGAAGAAGGAATGGTTGATATTACCATGGGACTCAATGGCTTCTCTTTTTGTTAGTTCAAGAAAGGAAGAGACAGCTCAACTGTTGGTTCAATGACCAGCTGTGTGATTTACTAAACAGCATTCACAACCTAGTTGACTTCATTCAGAATAGAGGTGTTTCCAAGGACAGTGTCAAGGAAGAAGTTTTGAAGCAATGTATCAAAATCTAAGGAAATTGGAGAGATTTGTGGGAAAAGTAGAAAGCTGTGGTTCCACAGCACACTGAAGGAATTTTTAATTTCCGAAATGGAAGATTTCTGGGTAGGTCCGTGAGAAGGACAACAAGTAAAGAAAAAGAGAAGATAACAAGTTCAAGACTATTGTGCTTAGGGTCAGATGAACACAATAATAGAGGACATTACTTGGAGTAGCAGGAAATAGATGATTTGAGCAGGTGCCAAAAATTATATTGAATCCAGGGAAGTGACCAGGGAGATGATAGGAGATACTGTCAAGAATAGGTAAAAGAATGTTTACCCAACTGGCAAGAAGCTTCAAGGAAACAGATTTATTTATTTATTCATTCATTTATAGGAAGATAAGGGAGTCATGAGGTGAATATAATCTGGAAACTCTGAACTATATGATATGTGGGAGAAAGAGCGCCTACTCTTCAGAGGACCTTGAGAATTTATGGAAAGAGTCAGGTTCAGTGAATCCAGTCTGAAAGAAATGGTCAGTAGAGAGGCAAAAGGTATAGAGGAATTTGTTTAACTCTGGGCAAAGAAACCCATACAATGGATGCGAGGAGCAGTAAGGCCTGTGTGTTTTGGGCCTTAAAATGGATGAAGTGTGTCCGATTTGCTTTTGCTTCAGTAATAAAAGTAGTAGAGATTTTCAGTCTGAAAAAGGCAATCTGCCCACCTCGAACTCCCAACAAATTGCCTTCACTTACTTCATTTCATTGGTATAGATATTGCATGAATATCCTGTTCTTAGTGTATCATCTGATTTTCAAATGTCTTTGGTTTAATAAAATCTGAAGTGCATTTGGCCAAGAAAATATCATCTGAGATTTTAGCCATGTTTATTTTAGGAGAAATATAATCCTCATGTTTATGATTCATTTACACTTAAAATATTGCTGAGAGAAACCCATAGTACATCCAAGATAGTAATTGTCATTCATGTATCATTTTTAAAGTTTTCTTTCAGTTATGTAACTATGTTGATTAAGCCATATCTAATTGGGAAAGTTAAGAGATATGACTTCTCAGTTTAGGAAATGACATAACCACATTGAATTATGAACCTACAAAACTACAAGGGACCTTGGGAATCATCAAATCCCTCAGTATAAAATAAGAAACTGAGGAACAGAGCAGGTACCTGACATCTGCAATCACACTCAACTTAGAGAAGAACTAGAACAAATAAATTGGGTGATAGTAATTGATTCTCCAAATGAGCACATGAACACTTAGCACAAACCCTTAAACATAGTAAGTGCCAAATGATGTTTGTTTAATGAATAAATCAATGTCATTAGGACTCCACCTCACAGATTTATGTGCTGTAGTTTGCCATTTGGCATATTTATTAATCAATCATCCATATATAAGGGGCTCTGTGGTGGGCTTTCTACCAAATTGCCTTATCAGACACAATTATTTGCCTTAAGAAGATTTTAACTCAAAAGTAACAAAGTTAGTAAAGTGTTCAGATATGAAAGAGTCTTAGATTAGTATACAAAGACATAACTGTCATTTTGTTTGGCTATTTGAATAAAACTGTGTACATTACGTTAAATAGGTAAAATATCTCTTTTCCTATCATGTGCATGGAACATATTTATAGAAGGGGAGGATTTAGGAGTTCTTTAATTAGACATTACTGCGGGAGAAAACATTCTGTGGAATCCCAGAGCAGTCTAAGAGAAGATCTAAGAACAGGAGATAGAAATTAAGTAAATGGAATTGGTAAGATGGTTTATTGCCATGAAACAAAGTGTGGTAAGGGACTCCCAGGGAGGGACAGTGTGAAAATGAGCTGATGGAAAGAAGAAATGTTCAAAGAATGCCAGAAGAAGGACTAGAACTTGAACAGAAAGATTATAATGTTATAGTTCAACACATATGAGATTTAGCTGTGCAATCTTGGACAAGGTACTTATTTATTTATTTATTTTTGGAGAGTCTCTCTCTGCAGCCCAGGCTGGAGGGCAGTAGCACAATCTTGGCTCACTGCAACCTCTGCCTCCCTTATTCAAGTGATTCTCCTTCCTCAGACTCCTGAGTAAGCAGGGACTACAGGCACACACCGCTACACCCACCTATTTTTTGTGTGTGTTTTTTTAGTAGTGATAGGGTTTCACCATGTTGCCCAGGCTGGTCTTGAACCCTTGAGCTCAGGCAATCTGTTTGCCCTGGACTTCCAAAGTGCTGGAATTACAGGTGTGAGCCACCATGCCTGGCCTCACTTAATTATTTCAAACCTTGTTTCTTTGAGGTCATCTTATAGATGCAGATAATCATGGTACTTCTCTTATCTGTCCATAGTGAGGATTAAATTAAATAATGTTTACTCATTCTACATATAAATCAGGTTAAACAGGGAGATGAGACGTTCAGTGAGGTATTGAATTCTTCTGGGTTCTAGCTTTAGTTTAGTGGTGCTACTTCAATTCTTTCATAATCACAACTGTTAAATCAGAGAATTATCTCCATGTGCCTTTTTTTTCTGGAAGAATTTTTTAAATCTAAACCTCTTTTATTCAGCTCACTGGAAACTCTCAAGAATAAAGTCATCAAGTGTTGTGTGTGATGACCATTTTATAGTGAGACTAATTCTGGCTGTTTCCTCGGTGGTAAGTTCTAGATTAGTAGACGGAAGGCTAGAGTGAGGAGATTCTAATGACCTGCTTGTGATTCGTGGGAAAAGCGCTAGATGTGCAGTGGGAAAATCTAAATTTGAAGGGGAAGTCTGTGTCTGCCACTTGCTAGCTGTGAGACTTGGATAAATTACCTAATATTTTTGAGCTTCCACTTGTTGATCTACACAACAGGGATAATAACACAAGCCTCAGAAGTTGTAGAAATTAAATGACATAACATAGCACCTAGTGCAGTGCTTGATGTTCAACCAAAGCTTCATATATATCCCTGATGTCCCCCTTCCTCCTATCACTTAAGGCTCAAAGTATACTAAAGTAATCTTCAAGTTTACTTTAGAGATGAAAAAATAAAGCCAAGAAAGGACTGAGTGGGAAGTGGGGGAAACTCTGAATCATTTGAGGGAAGAGGAAAAGGAAACTCATCAAAAAACAATTTACAGAAGACTATCAATTATTCTTATTTCATGTTAAATGACTACAAACATTGTACATTTTGTAAACTTTAGATATCTAAAGCTGTCAGATGATGGATGTGTCACTTTGGAATAATTCTCAACATCATGTCATAATTGGGAATGCTGACAGAGTCAAGCTAAATGGTAGAAAATCAACTTCTCTTTCAGCTCTATAATTTGTGAAATGATCAGGACAGAGAAATGGAAAGAAATGAAATTAATATATGACATGGTCATGGTAACACAACAGTGAATAATCACGTTTCATAAAGTCAGTGTATTAGAAAGGCATTAATGGAATTATTTAGATTTCTGCAGTGCCTTCTTACCACTGACCTGAAAGTGTCCTGTCCTATTGTCTAGATAGCTTCCTTCACATGTGGCTTCCTTCAAATTGCTAACCTTAGTAATGCAAACCCTTCCAGATGGCTTTGCCATCATTATTTTACTTGCCATCTCATTTCCGCTGCGCAGGGTTTTGTCTCTGCAAATGCGTCTGCAACAAAGCATGCTGCTCCCCTCATTGGCTGATTAAATGATGAGCAGCAGGTGATTTTTTCAATTAATTCATGTTTAAGAATACACAAAAAAGGATGAGTTCATGTCCTTTGCAGGGACATGGTTGAAGCTGGAAACCATCATTCTCAGCAAACTGACACAAGAACAGAAAACCAAACACGGCATGTTCTCACTCATAAGTGGGTGTTGAACAATGAGAACACATGGACACGGGGAGGGGAACATCATACACTGGGGCCGTTGCGGGGTAGGGGAGGGATAGCAGGGAAGTATGGGTCTAGGGGAAAGATAGCGTTAGGAGAAATACCTAAGGTAAATGATGGGGTGATAGATGCAGCAAACCCCCATGGCCCATGTATACCTATGTAATAAACCTGCACATTCTGCACGTGTACACCAGAGCTTAAGATATAAAAAAAAAAAAAAAAAAAAAAGGAAAGAAAGAAAGAAAGAAAAAGAAAAACCTGAGAATTTTTAAATACTTTAAAAGAAATAGGATGCTGTCCCTTTAAATTCCGTTGTAACGTGACTAGGTAAAGCAATTGACTGCAGGTAGAAACAACTCTGAGCTGCATAAATGAATTAATAGGAATGGCTTTTTATCAGCATATTACTAGTAGGTAAATGGGGTTCTGTGGTGCTGTAGTGCTCTGGATTCTTAGGGCTACTGAAGAACTTACACAATCCTCCTGGAAATCTTGCTTGCATGACTGATTGGCTCCGCAAATGCTTTCTGTTCAGTAAAACCAAAGTAAACTCCAGCTCAGGCTGTCCTACGGCCATTAGATTTCAAAGTAATGGAGTATGAATTCCCAGTGCTTTCACATGTTTAAATATTAATTTATTTCCTCTGCCTTCGAGAGCTCACAGCTTTACTGAAGAGAGTTTCTACAAATAGATATTCATTACATGGAGTGGTGAGTGCAAAAGGATGCGTACACAGGATACTGACACGTCAATGGCTGAATCCACTCGGGGGCCTTTTAGACACCGTGGAGACTATTGCAAGAGAATTGTGGGCTAGGCAGGCCTTTCAATGCCCATTTCCAGCAGAGATCTGGGCACTCAGCTTCCCTATGTGGTCATTTGCCTATAGCCCTCCATTTTGTCTTCCTTCCAGGGAAAAGTTATGGGTTATAGATCTAATTGGTCATGTGATTTAAGCACCTTCAGACAAAAAATAAAAAAATTAAAAAAATTAAAAAAAGAATACTAGCTTCTTAAACATATTTATCATAGGATCACAAACATTATTTTCAAAATTTGGCAAGATGTTATGTAGATGTTAGATAATTTTAAAATCATGTCTTATGAAAAATTAGGTGTTTTTGGTTTTGGTTATTTTCATTTTTTTGAAATCATGCTTTATTTATTTATTATTGTAATGTTTTTCAACTTTTATTTTAGGTTCAGGGGATACATGTGCAACTTTGTTACTTGGGTAAATTGTGTGTTGCTGAGGTTTGGGGTATGAATGATCTTGTCACCCAGGTACTGAGCACAGTACCCAGTGGGTGGTTTCTCCAGCCCTTACTGGATTCCCCTTCTTCCCCCTCTAGTAGTGCCCAGAGTGTATTGTTCTCTTTATGTCCATATGTACCCAATGTGGTATTTGGTTTTCTGTTCCAGTGTTAATTTGCTTGGGATGATACCCTCTGGGTGAATTTGTGTTGCTGTAAAGGACAGGATTTCACAGTTTTTGTGGCTGCATAGTATTCCATGGTGTATAAATACCACATTTTCTTTATCAAATCCATCGTTGATAGCCACATAGGTTAATTCCATGTCTTTGCTATTGTGAGTAGTGCTATGATGAAAATAGCAGTGTATATGCCTTTTCCTTTGTGTATATACCTAGTAATGGGATTGCTGGGTCAAATGGTAGTTCTGTTTTAAATTCTTTGAGAAATCTCCAAACTGGTTTCCACAGTGGGTGAACAAATTTATATTCTCACCAACCATGTGTAAGCATTCTCTTTTCTCCACCAAGTTGTCATCTGTTATTTTTTAACTTTTTATAATGACCATTCTGACTAGTGTAAGATGGTATCTCATTGTGGTTTTGATTTGCATTTCTCTAGTGATTAGTGATGTTGAACATTTTTTCACATATATTTGTTGGACCCTTGTATGTCTTCTTTTTAGAAGTGTCTGTTCATGTCCTTTGGCCATATTTTAATGGGGTTATTTATTTGCTTGTTGAATTGTTTAAGTTCCTTATATTTCTGGATATTAGTCCTTTGTCAGATACAGTTTGCCAATATAAAAGATTAGATGTTTTTGGACAATTCTCATCTCAAATCTCAAAAGAATGTACAGTTTAAGGTTGTGAGTTATTTCTCTGTACCCCAGAATCTCATTGATTTTCTTTGGTGCTTGCTAATTTGATTACATTAAAAAAATAAAATGCAAATAAGACATATACATATATATAGGATATATATATACACACAGAATACATATATAATTATATATACAGTATGTATACTGTACATACTTATATATAGTGTGTATATATACACACATATGTACACACATATACCCTTATATGTGTGTATATATACTTATATATACTGTGTGCATATATACACACACATACATGTATATAAGTGTGTGTATATATTTATATATATACACAAACATATCTACATATACTTATTTACACAGTTGTATATATGAATATATGTATATATATACAACTGTGTAAATAAGTATATGTAGGTGTGTTTGTGTATATATTTATATATACATATATATATGTATATATATATATATATATATACAAGAGAGCTATAAAAAGGATATTTATAATATATATATACATATATAATATATAGTATACTATATATATCTATATCCTGTACATATAAGTGTCTCTAGCTCTGTAGTGTGTGCACGTGTGTGTGTGTGTGTGTGTGTACACAGAGATCAGCATCCCAAATTAGAAAATCTACAATTGGAAATGCTCCAAAATCAGAAAGTTTTTGAATGCTGAAATGGGTAGCCAAAGGAAATGCTCACTGAAATATTTCAGATTTTAGGTTAGGGATGCTTAACCAGTAAGATAATGCAAAAATTCCTAAATCTGAAATAGCTGAAATTGGAAACACTTCTGGTCCCAAACATTTTGGATAAGAGATACTCAACCTATATACGCATATATACACACACCCCTACGTTAAAATGAAAGTGCTTTTAAATGGAAACTAGCAATTTCTTAAAAAATAATAACATGCACAACATTGTCGTCTATCACATAATTTCAAAAAAGCACGTAAACCATAACCAGTAACTAGATTCTGCATTCCTTATAGATACTAGACTATCACCTCCTTGAGGAAAGGGTCTCCAGTCCACTTCTTTGCATACATTATGTCAAGTGCAAACATTTTTTTCTAGCATTGGAGTCTGCACCACCTGCAGTGAAAATTGTTTTTAAGTATTAATTTTTTTAGTTGAACGTTAAGTGAAATCTTCTCATTTAATTCCGTCTGATCTAACTCTAAACTGAAAATAACAATTAAATGTGAAATATGGTATAATGCTCTTTCACTGGTATTTATGGTCTAGACTTTTTCAATCTAGTATAAGGTTCACCTCTGTCCTCTGGACATAGTCCACATTTGAAGGTCAAGTTTCATATATTTTGTCTAAGTGTTGGTAAATTGCAGGCCTCCGTTTTTTCTTTATTCATGTCACATTTTAAAGGCATAGTATAATAGGTTTTGGCAGTTCATTGGTAAGCAAGTTAGATAAGGACTCTGACTTATAAGTCAAGGGGCTACTAAAAAAGCACAATTGTCTTGGAAATGTCCTGAAGAAAACAGAAATAATAAATGATGCTTATCTGAAGGGTATACTATGTACTAGGCACTGTTTTAAGTACTTAACAGTTAACAGTTTTAATGTTAACAGTAAAAAGTCAGTATAATTATTAACTTCATCTTATCTGTGAGGAAATTGAGGCACAGAGGAGTTAGTAAAATCACAGAGCCATCATGTAGTCAGTTGTGGATCTGAGATTGGAATCCAGCATCCTGGCTCCCGCATATGTCATTTTTATCACTTCAGGATTTAGCCTCAAAAAGAGCTAAGAATTTCAGGCAGCTTATTTTTCTTGTAGCTAAGGCAAAAAAGAAAAATAGTTATATAAATATTTTTTGTGGTTTTGACAAGACAAATGGTACACTGAAGCATTTTTTTGTTTGTGTGTTTTTTCCTGGAACTAATTTCAAGACTGCATTAATTGCATGGGGTTTGCTTAAAAGCATGTTGTATAACACACTGGACAATGAATGGCTTTAACTCTAATACCACAGTAGACACAGGAATACTCTTTAACCAGTTATTATATCAACACTTCAAATGAGTAGAGGACCTCACATCCACATACTTAACTCCCTGAGTTTATGTAATACAAACATAGTACCAGGAAAATTTAATTGACAAAGTAGCAAATATATTTCTTAGATGATGTCTCTTAAATATTAGAGGTCTGAAGATTGCACAGGTGTGATCTTTATGCAATTTACAGGCATATCCTTTCATAAGTAGCTCAGGTATTCTACATTGCTGACTACCATGAAAACCAGGTAAGAGAGAGGCAGAAGAAAACCTTCTCTGGGGAAATGGAACAACTGGACTATTAACATGACCCAGAGAGAAATGGCCAATCTTTCCATTATGGAAATCAGCAGCGTTCTTTCTTAATGGCTGTTGGCCATTCATTCTCCTCTTTCAGCAAGTCTTTCTAGGTTAGGCTTTATGCTAGATGTTGGATGCACAGACATAAATAGCACAATTGCAAAGAGCTTCTAGTATTACTGAAAGCCAACCATAATTTCCCCCAAAAGATTTAAATTGTTTTAAATTCTTACACTAGCTATTGGTTAAGAACTGAGAATTTCAGTTCACAGCATGTGGCTTTAACCTAGGGTTTCTCAATCTCAGCACTAATGACATTCTGCGTTAGATAATGTTTTGTTGCAGAGTGCTGTCCTGTGCATTGTGAGATGTTCAGCAGCATTTTTGGTCTCTTCCCATTGCATGCCAGTACTATCACCATCCCTAGTTTTGACATCTAAAAGTGTCACCAGATATCACTCTGCCCTGCGTTGAGAACCATTGCTTTAACCTGCAACAATTTTAGAGCAAGTATAAATACATTTATTCAAAGACAAAACAAAACAAAAGCAATAGCAAAAATCTTCAGGACAGTTTGAGCCAAGTGTCATATTTTGAATTAAAAGACATTGGGCCTCCTAAACTGAGACACTTAAAATGGGCATGTCTAGAGAACTAAAACATATAATTTACTATTTAGAATTATTTTAGATAAACTATTTAAAATATTAGTAAGTGCTTAATCCAAATACAGAGGCCAGAGTCTTTCTTAAGGGTGAATATTTTTTTCCTGGGAGTACTATTCCTTCTGTTCTCACCATAGGTACTACACATGCCTCAAAATTTCTGAATCTCAACTATTAACACTCTGAATTATTTTTCCAACACCTCAATATAAACATATACAAGGAGGTATAGATCAAGTCTCATACACCCAATATCTGTTTAGGCTCAGTTGAGCCCAAATACCCATTAAATACATATTATGCTTTCCACAGCTGAAAAACCTGCATACGAAAGCATAGTATGATAGTATTCCAACTGCAAGGTTGTTATAGCACCTAGTGAACCGTCAATGGACATTTTTTTGGATATTTATTTTTGTTTATTTATTGTTTGTTTTTTCCCAAAAAGATTAAGTTAGGTGATATGATTTGGCTGTGTCCTCACCCAAATCTCAGCTTGAATTGTAGTTCCCACAATTCCCACATGTCGTGGGAGGGACCTAGTGGAAGGTAATCACCAGGGTGGTTCATAGGGGTGGTGACCCGCATGCTGCTTGCATGACAGTGAGTACATTCTCAAGAGATCCGATGGTTTTATAGGGTACTTTCCCCTCCTTCGCTCTGCACTTCTCTTTGCTGCCACCGTGTGAAGAAGGACGTACCTGCTTCCCCTTCTGCCATGATTGTAAGTTTCCAGAGGCCTCCCTAGCTGTGCTGAACTGTGAGTCAGTTAAACCTTTCTCCTTTATAAATTACCCAGTCTCAGGTACATCTTCATTAGCAATGTGAGAACAGACTAATACAGTAAATTGGTACCACAGAGAGTGGGGTGCTGCTGTGAAGATACCCCAAAACATGGAAAAAATTTTGGAACTGGGTAGCAAGCAGAGGTTGGAACAGTTTAGAGGGCTCAGAAAAAGATAGGAAAATGTGGGAAAGTTTGGAACTTCCTAGAGACTTGGAGGGCTCCAAAGACAGATGTGGGAACGTTTGCAACTTCCTAGAGACTTGCTGAATAGTTTTGAACAAAATTCTGATAATGACATGGATAATAAAGTCCAAGCTGAGGTGATCTAAGAAGGAGACAAGGAACTTGTTGGAAACTGGAGTAAAGGTTAAACTTTTATTTTTTTCTTAATTTAATTTAAATTCTGGGATACATGAGCAGGATGTGCATTTGTTACATATGTAAATGTGTGCCATGGTGATTTGCTGCACAGATCAACCCATCACTCAGATATTGAGCCCAGCATCCATTAGCTATTCTTCCTGATGCTCTCTTTCTCCCACCCCCAACCTGACAGGTCCCAGTGTGTGTGGTTCTCCATGTGTGTTCATGTGTTCTCATCGTTTAGCTCCCACTTTATGTGAGAATATGTGGTGTTAAGCTTTCTCTTCCTGTGCTATTTTGCTGAGAATAATAGTTTCCAGCTCCAACCATTTCTCTGCAAGGGACATGATCTCATTCCTTTTTGTAGTTGCATAGTATTCCATGGTGTATATGTACCACATTTTATTTACCCAATCTAACATTGATGGGCATTTTGGTTGATTCCATGTCTTTGCCATTGTGAATAGTGCTGCAATGAACATACATGTGGATGTGTTTTTATCATAGAATGATTTATATTCCCTTGGGTATACACACAGTAATGAGATTGCTGGGTCAAATTGTATTTCTGGTTCTAGGTCTTTGAGGAATTACCACATCTTTCACAATGGTTGAACTAATTTACATTCCCACTAACAATGTAAAGGTGCTCCTATTTCTCCACGGCCTCACCAACATCTGTTGTTTCTTGACTTTTTAATAATAACTATCCTGACTGGCATGAGTTGGTATTTCAATGTGGTTTTGATTTGCATTTCTCTAATTATCAGTGATGTTGGGGTGTTTTTCACATCTGGAGTGGCGCAATCTCAGCTCACTGCAACCTCTGCCTCCTGGCTTCAAGCAATTCTTCTACCTCAGCCTCCCTAGTAGCTGGGACTACAGGCACACACTTCCATGCCCAGCTAATTTTTATATTTTTAGTAAAGATGGGGTTTCACCATATTGGCCAGGATAATCTTGATCTCCTGACCTTGTGATCTGCCCACCTTGGCCTCCCAGAGTGCTGGGATTGCAGGCGTGAGCCACCACGCCCAGCTTGCTGTCATATTCTTAACGGTCAACCAACAATTTAGTGTTCTACCAAGGCCATGTGTCTGAATAGACAGCCGTCTCACATCAGTATCTAAACAAATACTATTTGTTTATAGTAAGACCATTGGAAAGAGAAAAGAAATCCTTTTTAAAAAATAATCAAGAACCAAAGCAAAACAAAAGAAAATAAACAAAAACACACACAAAACAAAAACTTAAGACATTAAAAGCTTCATATCATAACAACTGGTTACAATAATCTAAACCCAATCAATTTTAAACAAAATATAACTAGAATCAACTATATCTTTTCCAAAAATAATATTGATGAAGCATCAATACAGTGACTATCTTTGAGCTATGGAGCTTTCTTGTACATATTCCAATGTAAACTTGTGTGCAGGATTAAAGATTGCCACAAAGGTTGAGATAAGAAGTCTAGTTCTTAGACTCGTGTGTCTGGGCTGGCCTTCATTCTGGCATAACTAATAGAATATTAGAAGTGATGTACTGGGACCACCAAGCTTAAGTCACAAGAAGGCTGACAGCTTCTACCTGGGTTTCCTTGGCAACCTCTCTCTGAGAGCCCCAAGCTGCTATATAAAACTCCTGACCACCTTTCAACTCCAACGTGAAGAAACCGTGTGTACGCATTTGCGCCCCAGCTGACCATCTTTCCCAAAGCACCAATGTTGTGAGTGAAGTACCCTTCAGATTAGCCCAGTCTCTCAAGAGCACAGGAAAAGAATTACTCAACTGAATCTGATTGAATTCCTGACCCACAAATATGAGATATCACACAATGGTTACAGTTATGCTACTAAGTTTTGAGGGAATTAATAACAGATAACAGGAACAACTTCTAAACGCATATTCACATAGGAATTGACTGATTGTGCATCTATGGGTCAGTTAAATTCAAAGAAGTGGCTGATCTACTAAAATTGATAACGTGTTTATGAAGCATTGGTGTTCTTTTTTATTAAAAAGAGCAGATGCTCCTTTTTGACAGTCTCTTTTAGTTCACATTCAAGGTTTTGGTAAAAGCCTAATTTCTTCCCTCCGTTCATCTCTCTCCTCCCCTCCCCATCTTCCTTCCTTCCCTTTCTTTCTCTCACTCTTCTTCTTTCCAAATGTGACTTTTTTCTATTAGGTTGTGCATGGAAAAACCAAGTTACTGCAAATCTGATTATTAGGTTTTTGTGGCTTTGTTATGAAGATCGTGCATATATATTATGGTCATTTTACACAAGCAAGGCTCAAGGTAGTATTAGTATAAATATTTATTTAAATCTAAAATTATTAATTATTTCTCATTCATTTAAAAAATGTATGGTAGGGATATTTTAATGCTATACTATTAGCAGACTGCATTTAATTTCATGATAAATTATATTTCAGCCTGATTGTGAGAATGAGATATAGCAATTATCCAGCTTGTTTTGATAAAAGACTTCTCCAAGAATAACAGAATTTTAAACTATCTTCACGTGAATACCTTAAATGAAAAAAACTATGATTCCCCTAATTCATATCTTAGCTTGCTTGTATTTTAAATTAAATTCAGTTTTGATGACTTTTAAGTCTCACCAAAATATTATAAATCTATTTTTAATGTTTTCTTGAATTTACTTAATTATGAAAAAATGAGGATAAAAATCCCAATTTTTATTGCCTTTTGGATTATAGATGTCTTGTCAACCTTCTCGGAAACATTTCATATTTGAGAACTTAGACTTAAGAATCTGTTATGTTCTTTTTTAGACTGTCTAAATTTTTACCTCTCACACACACACTACTTAAATTCCTTAAATACTAGGGTGTCATTTGAAATGTAATGTAATTTTGACATAGTTTTTGTGTGTATTACATTATAACATCACAGCTGGCATTATATCTATTATAAAGAATTGAAAATTATGATTCATTCTTTATTTTTTTGAGGCAGAGTCTTACTGTGTCACCAGGCACCAGGCTGGAGTACAGTGGCACTATCTTGGCTGACTGCAACCTCTGCCTCCCAGGTTCAAGCAACTCTTCTGCCTCAGCCTGCCTAGTAGCTAGGACTGCAGGTGCGTGCCACCACACCCAGCTAATTTTTGTATTTTGGTAGAGACGGGGTTTCAGCATGTTGGCCAGGGTGCTCTCGATCTCTTGACTTTGTGATCTGCCCACCTCGGCCTCCCAAAGTGCTGGGATTACAGGTGTGAGCCACTGAACCTGGCTTACAGTTCATTCTTAACCATAGCTCATCAAATTGAATTATACCTTTTCTGGGAAATAAATTTACATAAATTATGAATGATATTTTTGGCATATGGACAAACACAATTAAAATTTCTTTGTAAAAAAATCTTTAATTATGCAAATATCTTCCTTCCTTTCACATTAATAACTTCTTTTGGAAAAGAAAATTCAGAATTACCTGAAGATTGAAAAGGTAAAAATAATTAACTTGATGTTTTAGATGTAATTCAGTGATTTCCCTTGTTTACAAATTCCAAACTAAGAATATATATATATATGTATATATATATATATGTACATATGTTGGCCTAATGGTATTGCATTGAGAATCTGCCTACTATTTTTCTTAGAACAATTCAATTGTGTGTAAAGAGAGCCCTTTGTGGAGAGTGACTGTCAGTGGTCTACTAGGACTGAATATAATCTGTTAAAGCAAAACAAAATAAAACAAAACAAAAAAAAACCTTTATCAGAGCTCTAACAAGACAGCTATTTTATGATTATGATTTTTTTCCTAGTGAAGAGCAGCTTCTCAACACTTTGCTTTAATGCTCACATTTCTAAATGTTTAAAATTTTAGGCTTTCTCTCTCATGAAAATATGTGCTCTGTTTTTCAAATATTTAAATCTGTAGAATAGTTTATTTAATTTTGGCTCAACTCAAGAATCACTGTCTCTCGTGTGTATTGCATTGATTAGTATATCTAACAATAAAGTGTTAAAGGGAATAGTAGATGGAAAACTCCCAAAGCTATAATATCAAAAGTGATATGGTCATAGTTAAGACCAAGCTCAAGTGACATAGTTTATGTTCTTTAAATCAATTAAGGGTATCAGTGCTTATTTATTTATTAATCCAATCTTCAATCTTTACTAACTGTGTAGAATGCACAGTTACAGTGTTTGCCACCCGGGATACATCTAAGTAAATATAAATTCCCTAATTAATTGATGCTTTCACCAAACATTTTGTGAATACTCGCTGCTATATGCAAGAAGCCTTCCATAACGTTACAAGGGCATCGTAGCTCCAGTGACATGCAGGTTTTTAAAAGGACTGACTGGAAGCCCTGCCAGTGTCTGTATTCTCGAGGTGTTTTGGAATATCAGTGTGCTAAAAGAGTCGTAAGGAGACACCCATTTTGACCTTACTACTTAATTGAGGGTTAATAACAGTTTCTTATAATGGCCAGATTTATCTGACAATTAAGACATCATAAAGATCAGATTAGTCATGACCTCACAGAAATTTTTGAAATTCTATCATTTAATTATTATCCTGAGTCAAAATACGTTATTTGTTGCAGTGGATGAGGAATCTATATTTTGATTAAGCAAATGTAATATCGAGACCATAACAATTTCCCCATGCCATCTAAGTATTAGTTTTAGTAGACTATCTCATACTTTACATTGATTTCTTAGGCACTGAATTACAAGCACTCTTTAAAAGACATGGTATATTTGGGGAAAATATTAAAAATAAAATACAACAATTTTTCCATCATTAATTATAGAAACAATCTTGATGAACAACATATTTTTATAAGTAGAGGTGCTTTACCAAGATGTCTCAGTCTAGCATGTGGAGGGTCAGAAAATGAGCCAGAGGCTTAGAGGCTATTGGGCCACTGAAGTCAAAATTTGTTTCACTGATACCATCTAGGATATCAATTGCTAATTACTTTTTCTTTCAGAAAAATCTCAAAATAAAACATATGCAAAATTTTATATTTTTTCTGATCTAATTAAAGCATATTCTAAAGAGTCCCCTCCCCAATAAAACTCTTCATTATAATTTGAAGCTTTACATTCATTACAATTACAATGAAGTTATTTTACAAGTAAAATGATTTGAGCTTAATTAGCTAAGTCTATTATATTTTGATAACAGTCACATAATAAATGTCTTGCTTAGCTTGAGGAAGTTGGGAATTACTTCTTCTGGTTTTAAAATCCAGCATGTCTAACAAGAATACAGTCCTTGCCTTCTTTGCTATTAGTTGGGTAAGATAGTAACCTTTCCAGAGTTTACTTGGCTGCCAGTAAATCATCTCCAGTAACCAGATACCATAAATTGGACTCAAAAGGAGATTTACTCCTAACATGTGGGAATCCATGTTCAAATCTATCATCGCCTCTCTTATTGAAGCTACATTTTTATTATCTGTCCTCTGGTGAACTGAAATAACTTTTCCCTGTGAAATGAACAATGAGACATCATGTCTGTTTTGTCAGAAAACAGATACTGGGGCATAAAAGGATGAACAAGTATTTTTGTCTAACTACATAATCCCAGTTTCCCTCCTACCTCCGTGAGGATTGCATTTTCTTTTTCCTTCATTTCTTGTTCTAGCTTCCAAATTAGCCCCCGCTTTTCTAATGTAGAAGGTGTTTTGACCTAAGGACTCCATCCCGCTTTCCAGGTACATCTCAAGTCTTCCACTTTTTCCACCTTCTCATCTAACCACTGGCCCTGTGCCTCTGGTATATAAAATACATCTCTACCATAGATGTCACCACCAGCTCAAACAATTTATAAAGCCATCTTACACATTTTCAGACAGTTGAATTTTCCTTCTGCTGCCTCATTCCCATTAAGTAATTATATCAGTCTTATTATAACACATAGACTGTGAAATATTCAAGGAGCTCTTTTTATTCTTTCTCCCTTTCACTCTCCACCAGGTGTGGTGCAAAATTCTGCCACTTTTTCATACAAAGTATTTCTCTTTTCTTCTCTATCCCCATTACCTCTCTCCTAGTCTTAGCCCTTTAATACTCTTATAATTCTAACTCAAACAATCCTAATTTTTACTCTAGTATTCTTTCTACTATACAGATCTGTTTCACTATAAAGTAAATTATCTCTGAAAGTATAACATTGAAATGTGTATTCTCAGTGGTCCTCTATCCTTAGTCTCTAGCCAAAGCAATCACCTTGAGGGTGCATTAAAGACAAATCATTGTTATTATTCCTGGTACATATCCCATAGTACCAAAGTCTATTTCAGAACTAACCTCAGGCTCAGTGCTGTCCATGAAGGGTTGGCTCTACATTATTCAGGAAAAGTTACAAGATTATTTGGTTAAGGTGTATGGTAGGAAGGTGAAGAAGAAAAGGGAGATCAAGGAAAAGAAATTTGATATAAACTCATCACAAGTCCACTGAAGTCCACTTCGACTGAACCAAATTATAGAAAGTAAATTTTTTTAATATTGTATAAAATTTCTAATAAGAGCATTAAAATAATTTCTAATAAGATAAATTATCTTTGGCTTCCTGAGGCAGCCCACAATGTAGGTTTCTCTCATTAAATGGCTGAAATACTCTTCTTGCAATCAAAGTTCTACAATGCAATGTTTGACAAATATATTTATACTACTGTATTCTAGCTGTATTTTGCATTATAGATAAAGTAGATTCCTATGGGCCAATTTGGGGGTCCAAATAATAATTATAACATTGTAAACTTCCATCTGAAGTCTACTTCTTGATCATATTTATTAATTAATTCATTTATTTAATAAACTGTTCCTAAGCCATTCCTATGTGACAGCCAGAACACCACTAATAAATTGCTGTCATAGCCTTAAGGAGATGACAGTCCTAAAATGAAAGCCATCTTGTAAACTGATAATTTTATTCAATGTGGAATTTGTTTCACAAGCAACATTAGCATTCAGTGCTCTAAGACACCAAAGAGAGGGTCTGCCTGTTGGAAAACTTGAACCTCTCATAAGGAATTGGTAGGCATTTATTACAAGTAAAAGGATGTAGAGGGCATTCTAAGCCTCTACTTAAGAAAAGCACATGCAAAGCCACTAAATTTGGAAAGGCATAGTGTCATTCAGGAATTACCAGAAGTTCAGTGAGGGTAGATGATGATAAGGGATGGGAGAAGTAGAAAATGCTTGTCACAGCCTTGATCAAAAAGGTACTATATTAAAGAGTTTGCAATGTTTCTAGAAGGGATTTGATCATGTATATGCAGGAGGGAGACTGGATCCCATTTGATTCGTAAAAAGTCTAGGGGGAGAAATATCCATTAGAAAAATGGATTCATGAAAATGCCCAAGTGAGAGATAATGATGATCTTCTTTGTGGCTGCAGTGGCAGAGTTGCAAAGAGGGATATTCATGTAGGAGTCATTCTTGAAGCAGAAGCAGCAATTTGGTGGACAATTGGAGAGGCAGGCAGTGGCAGAGGGCAGCTGGGTGCTGGAAGAAATGGAAAAAGACTAGAAGATGCTGCAGAGATTTTGCTTGAGGATCTTGGAGAATTATTGCTCATGAAATATAAAATAATGGGCTGAATTGGCGTAATGGATAATGGATAGGTGATGTTTGAAGTGGAATTACAGTTTTAAGACCCAAGAGCCAGCATCATTTCCTGCAAATGTCTTCCAGGTATCAGTCTCTTATTTTGCTTGTTCAATAGCTTGGGGCCCAAAGGAGAGATTGGTTTCCTTCTTATTCCCTAGTGTACCTGCTAGACAATAGACCACAATCTCAAGTCAGCATCCCTTTGAAATCCAGGCTAGGCAAATGGCAATTCCTGCCTTGAGCCCCATCTCTACTCCAGACTGACATTTTTATATCACTTGTTTATTTTAATGAAAATTTGTCAAGACCCATATCTCATATATGATTTTGGCACCTAACATAAATATATAAGTGAATGAATAAGTGAAATTTCAGCTCCCTGAACTCTAGAATTTGCCTCCTTTTCCTCAGGCTTTTAATTCTGTATCAGTCAGGGTTCAGAGAAACAGACAGAGTAGGAGATATGTAATATTAACATATATGCCTCATGTATTAAAGTGTTAATTACAGGGAATTGGCCTAGATTATTGTGGGGGCTGGTCAAGCAGTCCATGTAAGACTATCTTTGTGTCTGACGCTGGCTTGAAGTCTGCAGGGTAGGCAGCCAGGGAGGGAATATCGCCAGCAGGCAGGAACCCCATAAGGTTGGACTGAAATCCATGTTTGCTCTTGTTGCCTCTGACTTGGTAATGTGGGAATCCTGCAGGAGCTGAGCCCCTTTGTCACAGAGCTAAACACAAATGCCCAAGCCAGATGGTGCTTCATTCAGTGATGGGAATCAGCACACCAGCAAAGTGTGTATGTTACACAATGACAACTGCCTCCCTTCTATCCTCAAAAATCTCCCCTCCTGATTTGGAAAACCTTTCTATCTGATCTCAGCATCATGTTTTTATTAGTCTGTTCAGGCTGTCATATAAAATACCATAGATTGTGTGGCTTAAACAACAGACATCAACTTTATTGGCACCTTGATCTTGAACTTTCTGTCTCCAAAACTGCGAGAAAATGAATGGCTGGTTTCAGATGGCTGCCTTCTCCCTATATGCTCACATGGCCTTTCCTCAGTGCATGCATGGAGAGGAAGGGAGAGAGGGAGGGAGGGAGAGAGAAAGAGAAAGGGGAGGAGATAAAAGAGAGAGCAAATACTCTTGTCTCTTCTTATAACCCTCATGCTAATTCTACTGCATGAGGGTTCTACCTTTATGAACGCATTTAACCTTAATTACTTTCTCAGAGGCCCCATCTCTAAATGTAACCACACTGAGAGTTAGGGCTTCAATATTTGAATTTTGGGGGGGTACAAAAATTCAGTCCATAGCCAAGTCCTACCATTATATTTATATTCACACAAGCAACCAAAAAGGGCCCTTACCCTTCAATCACACTTACTTTGCCCATTTCTAGCTTGGAAATTGACTTTTCTGAGTAAAGCCTCAGAAAGTTTGACTCTTCTGGAGAAAGCAACATACTTTGTCAGCAGATGCTCCTGAACGTTTGTGCTCTCCAAACCCCACTGGCTCTTCACTGCTCACTCCCAGGTCTTTTATTTTTTCACAGTGATGACAAGATACTATGTCTTTTCCAAGCCTTGCTCATACTTCTCAGCCTCTCATGTTAGGCCTCAACCTTTTGACTCTCCAAGTATCACTGTATTTCTTCCATCTCAGAGATGATAAGAAACAAAATTAAGTAAAATCATTGGAATTATTTTCCTTCCCTGTGGCCTCAGAGAAAAGGTATCCTAAATCCTTTCCTAGGTGAGTTACTTTCCAAGAACTGGTGATGAGATTTTGCTATGCCAGTAATCTCTTCTTTCTATTGTATTTTTAATCTCTTGCCCTCCACTGGTTCCATTCATAAACTTACAAACCCTGCACATCTTACATTTTCCACATTGGAAAAAGTGAGTAGGGACAGGGTTCTAGGTTATAGATCATCTATTATCTATGATCTATTATCTGTAATCTAGAACCCTGTCCCTACCCTTTTTTCCCACTAGCTTCCATCACAAACACTCTGACAAGTCTCAATAGCAAATAGCTTCCTACTTACTAATAGAAAATCCAGCAAGCTCTTCTCTCTCCTCATTCTCTCTGGATCTCTGCCACATGCAGCCAAGTTTGTTCTTTGACACTGTCATCTCAGATTGCTCCCCAGAGTCCTTTCTGTCACTTTTCTACCCAGCCTCTAAATGTAGGCTTCCCTCAACATCCTTTACAGGGCCGACTTACTCTAAGCTGACACTTCTGTGATGCCTCTGAGATGTCAAAGAGCTTTTTAATGAGAATAATTGAAATAGCACTGCCCAACAAAGCCATAATGCAAGCCACATACGTAGTTTTAAATTGCCTATTAACCACCTTACAAAAAGTAAAAGGACACAGATGACATTAACTTTAGTATATTTTCTTTAACTCAATATACCCATAGTACTATCATTGTAACACGTAACTAAAACATTATAAATAAAATATTTGACAACCTTTTTAAAATACGATGTATTCAAAATCCAGAGTGTGCTTTATGCTTAGAGCACATCCTGATTTGGACGAGTTTAATTTCAAGTGCTCAATAGTCTCATGAGGCTACTGGCTACTGTATTGAAAAGCATTTCTCTGGAATCTATATCCCTGATCTCAGTTCTGAGTTCTGGAGCTGAAACTGCAACTCCTACCATTATCTCACATCCAACCTCTTACTTGTCCAATCTATCAGTCAGAGTGGTGGTGATGATCTATAAAGGCAAATAGTTTACTCCATTATTCATATACATTTGTGGCTCTCTTCTTCCCACAGAGAGGCAATATGATGGACATAAACAGTAAGGATAAAATAGTTGGGTAAAAAAATGACAGAAAGGACTCTGGGGAGCAATCTGAGATGACAGAGAACTAAGTTTGAATCCTAACTTACTATGGACTGAATATGTCTCCCTCAAATTTTTATTTTGAAATTCTATCCTCCGATGTGATGCTACTAGGAGGTAAGGCCTAGGGAGGTGATTAGGTCATAAATGTGGAGCCTTCATGAGTGGAATTTGTTAGTGCCCTTCTAAAAGGGACCCTACAGATTCTCTCACCCTCTTCCCTCCGTGTAAGGATACAACAAGAAATCAGCAGTTTGCAAATTTAAAAGAGGGTCTATACCAGAACCTGATCATGCTGGCACTCTGATTCTCAGACGTCCAGCCTCCAGAACTATGAGAAATGATTTTCAGTTGTTTAGAAGCCCCCAGTCTACAGTACTTTGTTACAGCTGCCCACACTAAGACATAGCTTCATTGTTAACTTCCATATGATGTGGAACAAATCATTTCACCTTCATAAGATTCCGTTTTTTTCAATCTAAACCAGAGGACACATAATTCTTGTCTCTTGGCAAGTTTGTTGTAAGGAAGATGCTATTTTTCCTTACACAGTGCATGGCCCATAGTAATTGTATAAAAAGTAACTAGGTCATTATCATGGTACTCAAAGTTCTCTATGACATGCTCCTAACTTGACTTCCAAGTCTTAGTTCCTATTCTGACATCCAGGCACATCATTGTACTTTCATGCATCTACGCCTTCCTTTCTTAATTTTTCAAAATACATACCTACTCTTAGCTAGGCTCTATGACTAATCTGCTTTTAATGAGTTCATTTATTCATTTATTTATTCATTCATTCAAGAAAAATTGATTACGCATATACTATGTGCTAACTACTTTTTGGGTGCTTGAGATAAATTACAAGACAAAGCAGAAGTTATATTTGCTTGAGGAATTTACATTTTAATTGGGAAGGCAGAAAATAAAAAGTAAATATAATTAATCAGAAAAGTATATAGCATGGTAGAAGCCAGGAAGTGCTGTGAAGGAAAAAACAGAACAGAGAAAACGAGGTTGAGAGTGGCGGCGGGGAGCCGCTTACTCACCATAAGTCCCGGGATACAGCAACTTGCCTTACGCCTCCTAAAATGGCGCATAGCAGGTGCTTTTAATATAATAGGTACTCAATAAAAAACATCTGAACTCAATGGGAATGAGAGGAAAAACAAGATCTAATTTCTAACTAAATAATTTACACGTGAGTTTTATAAACACTGTTTGTTTTAATTGGGGCGTCCTTGATTTTTTTAGCACAATTCTTGGAGTCGTTATTCTTCAGGATATTGTTGTCTCCCCATAATTTTTGTTATCCAGGTGGAATACAGTGAAATAAGTACAGCAATGGGGTATGAAACCTGTGCTAATTGGAACTGAGAACCCATGTATCTATGGATACTTTTTTATGTTATGTTACATAACTATGTAAAAATGTGGGGAGTTGATAGCCCCCAAAATTTGGAATTTTTGGAGTAAGCAAAGTCAGGCAAACTTAAATATGTAAATATCTGTTAGACTCTCCAAGAAGACTGCTACATATAAAATGCAGCATTTCTCAAATTCAGTTTACCACATCACTCCATTTACACTGATATTTGGAGGGGTTAGAATTGAGGTAGATGCACATTTGGAAATGATGATCTAGAGATCAAACGGCAATGTAGGCAGAAGTGCTTAGACTGTAAATAGGATGCTCATGTAACTCATTACTCCAAGTAGATATTTTCTACAATGACATGGGGCACTGTTAATAATTATGTCAGGAAAATAGACATAAACCAAGTTTTCCCTGGGAAACTGGAGCATACGTTCTCTCTATTTACAAGACACTCTGTTTACAGCTTATTTTGCATTCCTATCTTCCCTTACTACATTTTCTTCTTAGATTCTTCAGCTTCCTTGGGAGATAGGTATCAGGGGAAACCTACATAAGAGGAAGTAATAGCTGTGTGTTCCTTTTCCATGATAGCTTTTTATATCCTCAGTAACATAATGTGTCATAAGAAAGAAAATTGAAAATGAAAGCTTTGAGGAAATATGTGCTTGACTTTTTAAAGCAAAATGAAGAACTACATTAGTTTCTGAAGCTGATAACTGATGGGGGAAGCTAATAACTGGGTGAGACTTTTTACTCTAAGAAAGTGTTTTGGTCACCTTTCTATATAGGAGAGGTTAATTTTAGACATATTGACGTGTTTGTGACTATGTCTAATATAGGAATCACTATCAATACCTATAAAGTTTTTTAAATGGGCTTGGAAATTTTACAATAAAATTAATAAAGTCATAATGTTCACAAAACTCAAACAATTAAACGTGGTTTTTCATGATGGATGAGCACTCGCACATTTAATTTTGTACATCTCACTGTAAAAATCTACACTCAACTAAGGAATGGATGAAATTTGAATCTTCTGCAACAAGTTCTATTTATGCTCTTCATATAAACAAAGCCAATCGTTACCTTGCTGTTCTGAAAATGGAACTCAGTATTCCTTATACTAATTACAGCTTTCCTTCGGCAAACAATTTTTAAATATAGAATCTAAATTCGGCATCATTAGGCATTTTTTAAAAAGAGAACATTATTCAGAAATGCTACATGAGCTAAAAGGGGTAATATTTTTATAGAGTTTTGGATAAATATTTTATGACTCTAGGAAGAGAAAATTTCTAATTTTATGAAAGAACATTTAGTCCGCACATCTCCTTCCAAGTTCAATAAATAGAGAAAGCCTGGGATGCATGGGCATAAAGTGCTTATTTATTCACCAGAACATAATTACTTAGAGACATAATAACAATAAAAGAAATTCATTGTTAAGATGAAAATTTCTGAGTTGCATTGCAGGATAATCACATTGTAGCTTTTCTGAAACAACATGAACATCATAATTTGCATTTTCTCTGTTTCCTTCCATCTGATAGTCTGATTGTTTCCCAAAGAAGCCACTGACCTTGACATGTACAGACAGAGGATATGGTTACCCTGGCAACAGGCGCCATGGACCACAAGTGACCCCTCTCTGAAGAGAGTTAGTGCCTCCTTTTACAAAAATAAAACAGATAAACAAAAATTTGCTATCTTCTACTTCAAACAAAATAAAGTCTCTGGTTTTCAAAGCTGAAGAAAAACATAGCTCCAACTGATTTCAGCTTCTTAATCGGCAAATTTTAAAATGTAGATTTGAAATTGATCATTCACTTCTTTGTGTTAATTTCATCTCCATGAGTAATACAATCGATTAGGTAACGATAACGCACCAAACCCTTTCTGGTATTCACAGTCTGAAGATCCAGCAGAGGGAGCCCACACATTATTGTTGATTTTTTAAATGACAGTCTAAAATGATATAATTTTATTTTAAATTTTCTGGTAACAGAGCTCCTTGTATTTTTTATTCTAGGGATTAGCTACCCAGAAATGTATAAGGATTCTCATGTCAATTTGTTATGGTTGCTGCTGTTTTAATCTAATGAAGTGCTAGTATTTTTATGTTTATGCAAATAAACACTTTTAAAGTCTATTTTATGCAACCAGTTCAAGGATACCCAATGGGACAAATATAACCTTTATTTCAGATTTCCCAAAGTTTTTAGCCAGATCCTCCTCCCTTCTCCCCTGTAAAATCATTGACTGAGGACAAACAGTGCATACCCATGAAAAGCATTGAGGAAAACTTTTTTAACTGAACATAAAAATCATCAGGCATTTCTAGCCGGTTTCATAAAAAAAGAACATAAGTAGTTTACATGGCATTGTTTTCATGTCAAGACAGATGTCTTTGAGATGACATGCCTGTCGTAGGAAGCTGTGAGCTTCCAGGACCTGCCTTGCTCCAGAAGATAATTCCTTAGTTCATCAACCAAGGAATAATCATTTGCTCATGTATCCTTCAGAAATATTCATCGATGTCCAGTCATCATTCCAAATTTAAAGAACATACGCATGTTCTTATAATGTGATGGCTATTGGGCTACATTCTTCCTTCTAAACCTTACAATGACTAATTTATGGATGAAAAACTGCATCCCAGAGATCTTAAATAAATTGCCTATGGTCCCAAAGGCAATAAGTGACAGAGCCTGAATTTGCATGGAAGTCTGTAAGATCCTAAAGTGCATGCTGATAACTACTGTGAAATATTGCCTTCCTAGGCTCAAAGAGTTCACAGCTTCTTGATTTCACTCTCACTTTTACTAAAACCAGGATTTCTTGCTCTTAGTGCAAAGCCTTCTAGAGAAGAAAAGAAAGTGGATAATATCCGCATGCTTACCATGAATCAGCACCACGCTAGATGCTTCATGTGTCTCATGAAACCTTTGAGCAGCACTAGTATATACATTTTATCCCCACTTTACAGATGAAGAAACTGAGGCCCAGGAGATTACATAATTTAACCAAGATGATACCATGAACCCAGGATGTGAATCTAGATCTTTCTGATTTTAAAATCTTTGTTGTCATGCTGCCTCTTCCTACAGAATTATTTCTTTTAATCTGTTCCTTAAAAATTAAAAAGCTTCTCAGGTAGTTATTTGGACTTAGATCATAGTGAGAAGTATTTACAAAAAAACTTTTCTCAACCAAAACTCAAATATTCATTCATAGTCAAGTTTTTTGAGGTGTATATATGCTCATATTGATTTTTAAGTAAAAATGTGGTGTGTTTTATATTCCTCAGATAATTCAAACATTATTCATTGAAACAAAGAATCATAGAACTTGGCTAGGCACAGTGGCTCACACCCGTAATCTCAGCACTTTGGGAGGCCGAGTCGGGCAGATCACAAGATCAGGAGATCAAGACCATCCTGGCCAACATGGTGAAACCCTGTCTCTATTAAAATTACAAAAATTAGCTGGGCTTGGTGGTGCGTGCCTGCAATCCCAGCTACTTGGGAGGCTGAGTCAGTAGAAGTGCTTGAACCATGGAGTCGGAGGTTGCAGTGAGATGAGATTGCACCACAGCACTCCAGTCTGGCCACAGAGCGAGACTACGTCTCAAACAAACAAACAAAAACAAACAACAACATAAAACAAGAATCATAGAACTTAAAAAAATATAATGGGCCTTAGTACTCATTTAGTTTGAATCTCTTATTTTATGAATGAGAAAACTGAAATCTGGAGAAATTGTGACTGGTTCAGGTTCCCATCATTAGTTAGTGATAACAGAACTGCCACTCTAGCCCAAGAAAGCAGAATTCCTTGCCCTGTTTCAAAAAGAACTTAAGATGAAAGTTCATTTGTTTTCCAAACAAATCTAATACTTAAGTCATCTTAGGTCATAACCTGATGTTGAGTTTAGCAAGCTAAAAGCATTTTCAAGAGACCAATGCTGGATTTTATTCATGGTATGAAAATTAAAATTACAATAAATTTTAACCAGAGTTAAAAAAGAAAATTGATTCACAACTAAAAATTTAATACAATTTGTTTCAAAATACTTTTGAGATCAAACTCATAAGCCAAAGACAGTAAAGATTTTAGAGCTTTTATTTTGGTAAAACAGCAACTTGAACAATACAGTGAATATTAACATATCAAGTTCAGAAGACAATATGGTTATGTCATTGGATTACCACAGTAGACCACTAACTGTAGCTGGGCATCTGCAAATGTATATGGTACATTTTAATTAATTCTCTACATATGACTTGTAAAGGTTCCTTTCTGCTGTTTGCAGATGGACTGTTTCTGGATGTAAGTTTCAACACATACGTACACAAGTGCACACTTGCACGCACACCAACAGATTTAAAGCAATTCTACGACACTCTTGCCCTGTGTTTACAGTCACGAAGGCAAAGTTCTTAAGTTGGGACAGGCTGATGTAGATCCTGACTCCTGACAGCTAGAGCAGGTTTGAAAGTCAAGTCTCTGCCAGGGAGAAGGCAGCTCAATGGGTAGACAGGTTACTTTTTAGAGGTCAGGCTTTCAGAAGGGTCATCTAATCCTATTAATCTCTTCAGATGTTCATGATGGGATTTCAGCAGGGGTAGAATTCATTTGCAGGATAGTTTTACTGAGGACTCACTTTGCTATCGGTGGAGCGTATATCTCATAAATGTCAGGACTGGTCTGTGGCAGAGAAAAATTAGCCAACCACCTAGTAATCATTGTGTCCTATAAGTCACTCAAAAGAAACTTTGGATGGAACATTCACTTTTAGAACTTACAAACCATTAAAGGAAAAGGGCCTGTGGAAAAATACCCAAGAACACAAAAATTTAAAAGGCAAACTTAAAAATAATGTTTTCACTAGACTGTCATCCTTTGTTTGTTTGTTTGTTTGTTTTCCATAGCTTAGTCCGTGATCATTGTAGACTGTCCATAATTGTTTGGTTGAAACCCGGCAGCCAGTATTTTCTGAGTTCTTTCTGTGTGCCAACAAGCGTTAAGGAGAACTTCTAAATACATTATCACATTTAAAACACATTATAATTCTATGAGATACAATTGTGAAAACTGAGACTTCTGTAACATACTGGAGGTCACCCAGTGAGTGGGAGAGGCAGGACTGAAGCAAAATCTATGTTTCTCAGGAACAGTGTTTTTAATCACGAGGCAGATTTTAGTTGGAATATTTCCAACAGGAGTGTAAACAGTTGGTGTACTCTGGTTCTAGTCACACAAACTTTATTTTTCTTAAATGGCAATAATTATAGCATGGCTATATCATTGCTCCAAGTTTTTCTGGCTTCTGTATTTTATTTGGTTTGCTGTAAATGCCTCCTTAAGGAACATAAGGACCATGGACTTTAATGTAATTTCAGGTCACTGGTTGACCCTGCTTCAAAATTATTGTGAAAATGTTATTTCCCACAAGGGAAAAGATACATTTAGAACCTAGGAATTGGTGCACAACATGTCAATTCTTGCCATGAAGCCTAGATCTAGCCTTTTCTGTGCATAAATGGACATGGATTATATGTGTTATGGCAACCTATCACCTTGCCACCTTGCTATCAGCTTACTGACATCTTAATTCCGAGACAGCTAAAAGAATGACTCTTTTCCACCAAACAGTACTTTAAACAAAACTTAAACCCAAAGTGGGATTTGGAGTTCACCTCTGAGCTCATGGAAATGTGAATAAGGTGTACGACCAGGTCAAAGTGGTCAAATAGCTTGGAATTCATTCAGATATTTTTTCCTGTCAATTAAAAAAGGGATGATTTTCTCCAGTGAGTAGCCTTTAGTTTGGGAATATTGTAAAACTCAAGAAACCATCTTAATAAATTAGCTAGGAAATTCACTGCTTAAGCACTCTTGTTGTTTGGCCTTTGGGGAGATCCCATGGCTAAATGAGCCAGGGGAGAATAAAATGGGGCAGGAAACACACGTGATGAACATCAGGGAATTGCAATTTTTGTACATTCAGAATTCATCACAATTCATTGCACCAAATTTTCTTTATTTTTTTTTTTCACTGATCACAATTCTTATGAAGCAACTTCCAGTGTGTTGGGCCTATAAAAACCATTTATTTTTTGGACACTGGGACAGACATATCACTTGAGGCCAGGAATTTGAGGCCATCCTGGCCAACATGATGAAACCCTAAAAATACAAAAAATTAGCTGCCTGTGGTCCCACTACTGGGGAAGCTGAGGCAGGAGAATTGCTTGAATCCAGGAGGCAGAGGTTGCAGTGAGCCAATATCATACCACTGCACTGTAGCCTGGGCAACAGAAAGAGACTCTGTCTCAAACAAACAAACAAACAAAAACCTATTATCACCATTTTGGAATAGCTTACTTATCTAGAAAATTCATGTATTATACAATTGGATAACTTAGTACTTTTTCCTGACTGTCCCTTCATGATACCGTATTATTTCTTTATTATTATTATTATTTTTTTGAGATGGAGTCTTGCTGTGTCGCCAGGCTGGAGTGCAGTGACTCAATCTCGGCTCACTGCAACCTCCACTTCCTGGGTTCAAGTGATTCTTCCACCTCAGCCTCCCGAGTAGCTGGGACCACAGGGGCGTGACACCACGTCCGGCTAATTTTTGTATTTTTAGTAGAGACGGGGTTTCACCACGTTGGCCAGGATGGTCTCGATTTCTTGACTTCGTGATCCGCCTGCCTCGGCCTCCCAAAGTGCTGGGATTACAGGCATGAGCCACCCATATGATTTATTTTTTAAAAATTTTTTAGAGCTTGTTTTGCTCTGTTGTCCAAGATGAGCGCACACTTCTGGGTTCAAGCAGTCTTCCTGCCTCAGCCTCTCAAGTAGCTGGGACTATAGATGCATGCCACCACAATGGCTCATGTTAGCTGTAATATTTAATCTTGATTTCAATTTTCTCATAGGATACCAGTCAAGACAAACATGTACCTAACTGGACTATCATCTACAAGTAACCTCTTTAGGTTAGTATAAATATAAATAAGTGTCTTGCTTAGTCCAGTCTATTCCTTTGAAAATAGCCTAATTAAATGTGATTTTTCAAGAGACAGCCTGGAGATGGAATCTAGACACTACTAGATTAAGCCACCTCTTTAATCATAGAATCTCCTGGGTTGAAAGGTACTTCAGGTCACACAGTACAACAGCATTAACTACAGTTTACCATTAACTACAATCAGTTAATATTCATCGAACACTCAGCAGCACCATATGCTCCAAAGTTGTTTGATTAAAATGTAAAAACATTCTAATTTGATTCCCTAAGCCTCTGTCACCTCAAAGCCTCCTGAAATGGTTCCTGCTCAATGCTGTTTAGAAGGCAGTGTGACAGTGGTTGGGCAAAACGTCTGTGGGAAGTTTGATGGTAGAGTGGCATTGTGTGATCTCTGCCAGGCTGTTCTGCCTGGTAACTAAGCGCCTGGGCTTCTCACGAGACAGACTGGGTTCGAACCGTGGCTCTGCCATTTGCTAGCTCTGTGACTTTGATTGCTGAACCGATGTCTCTAAGTCTTGATGTCTTAATATATGGAAAGGGATAGCAGTGAACTTATTACACATGCTTGTTGAAAAGATCAAATGAGATAATACACATACATGACTTAGCATAGAACTTTACACATTACATCTGCCCAATATAGACAGAGCTATTATTCGTGGTATTATTGCTGTTATTATCCTACTGTGGCCTTTCTGACAGCAGAGTCCTGGCACATAGTAGGTGCTCAGCATATATTTCTTAACTGGGTGAATGATAAATGAATAAATGAGACGGATAGTTTCTTTAATATGAGGTAAGTAACTTTGGAAATGTGAATATTTAGCTCAAACCTTTATTACAAATATACCTACAAGCACAACCTGTATCCATAAATAAACTGATAACATTGTCAAACTTTGTTAATGGTCTCTGCTCGACCTTGGAAACCTAGGTCTTGAATACTAGGGGGTTGAGGTTTAAGGGGAATCATGTGGCATGAGTTAATTTTACCCAGAAGAAAAGCTGTCATCTTTTATATACAGCTAAACATAGGAGGCTTGGCTGAGACCTGCTTCACGGCCCAAACAGGTTTGGTGGGTTTGAGACAAATAAAATGAAGAACAGCTGTTGTTTAAATCAAGTCAAGCAAAGACACAGACTCGATGTCCTTACGTTGATTTTAGGTAGTATTTATATTTCAAGATGCAAAGTGGTGTTGCTAATTTCCACAGTAGGAAGTTGCCACAGTGAATATTTTGGGCAGTTTATTTTTCTTCCTCATTCTTAATAAAGAATGAATATTTGAATATCTGATATGAATGGTTGAAATATATAAATGCAAATGAGAGAGGAAATTGCATGAAAAATCACTAACAACATTAATACATGGAATGGCATTAATTAGAGAATACAATACATACTAAAAACTACTTTTCCAAAAAGAAAACAATTTTCCAAATGGATTTTTGAAATATTGAGGGATTATAAATATTTTATACATTTTTAAAAACTTCATTGTTTTATCATTTATTGCCTTCACTATGGTTCGGTTTATTTCAGTTCAAGAGCTATTTATTGAACACTTACTGAGTACGAATAATTTGGTCTCTGAGGAGATTGCATAAATGAAGGAAATTAGTTTTAGCTAAAAGGTGGTAAGTGCTATGATGAATATGAGGACATTATGAGAAAAACCAAAGCCAGATCAGAAAGGTCAGAAAAAGATTCCTAGAAGGGATGAAACTTGAGACATGTTTTGAAAGATAAGTGGGAGTGAGTCAGAAGGTAGGAGTAGTAGGTGAGTTTAGAATAGGGCATTTCAGGTAAATGGAGCAACATGCCAAAGACACACAAGGAGAGACGTGCTGCTTGTGAGGAACGGCAAGTCCTGCAGGATTTCCTTAATGCCAACTCTGCAGTGAAAGGGGGCAGGAATCAAGGCAGTGGCAGAGGGCTGGGAAGTCATTTTACTTCACTTCCCAGCATGTTCAGATCCCCAGATGCCTGCATTTTCAAAATATATTCCACTGGCTGTTAATAACTGTCACTTGGAAAAGAAGAGATCATTTGGTCAAATGCTTATGGAATATGCTGGATTAGACAATTATCTTAGTTATAGGGTGTCTATAACAAAGAACCATAGCCTGGGTGGCTTATAAACAGCAGAAATTTGTTTTTTAAAGTTCAGGGAGCTGTAAGCTTGAGATCGGAGTGCCAGTGTAGTTAGAATTTGACGGGGACCTCTTCTGGGTTTAGGCTGTTGACTTGTTTTTGACTCACATTGCAGAAAGGAGCCAGCTAGTTATCTTATCAGGGCACCAACCCCACTCTTAAGTATTCTATCCTCATGACTTAATCGCTTCCCAAAGGCTCCATTTCCAAATACCATCACGTAGATCTTAAGGTTTTGACATATGAGTTTGGGAGGATACAAACATTCAGTCTATCACAGCAATGGGGGGCAGGTTTGTTTACCTCAAGTCTTTTCAGGACTTTTGCTATGTCAGCGGTTTTTGTGATTTTGCAAGGGGAGGATCTATATAGCGTGCAGCACTTTCTTAACATATTTGAACACAATGTCTTTCAGGATTTGGGTTTCATGGAACATACTTTTGGGAATCTCTGCTTTAGACAGCAGGGAGTCTCTGAATAAATTTAAATGTGAGAGAGTATTTCCTTCTGGTAGCAGAGGAGAGGAGGAATGTTAGAGGTGAAAAATTAGATGAAAGCAGTTTAATCATGATCTCATTGTAATAGGCCTGGCTTAGTCTAGAGAGAGAAGGAACAGATTTGACCTTTATCAGTAGAGAGGAGTTATGAAGAGAAGGTGATTGATTGAGAATCACATAGGAACCCATGGGAAATGCAAATTTCATGGATTTCATTCTCCTGCTTAATTAAGAGGTTAAAATCAGCAGGTAGGCAATTGATTACATGCAGAAGGTAAGATGAATGAATCTACAATGACTGAGGTTTGTGACTTGGATAGTGAATGACAAATAAGCTCTAAAATACTGGAGAAATAATTTGGAACAAAGAACTGACAATATTTTGAGACCTATTAATTTTAACATGTCTATGCAACCTACAAGTTGAATACTTAAGTGACACGTATGTGGGAGACATGAGAATATAGTGGTAGTTCCCTCTGAATGGATAAGGTCACTCATCAAGGGAGAAACATGAACCATTTTACCAAAAGGCAATTTGCAAAAAGCTATCCTTTTCACAGAACTTCTTTCAGGGAAGCAGCCATTTGAAAAATTACCTTCTGGCTAACTGTGCATTGACAAATTGTCTGTAGGCAAATTGACTGCGAGCCACCAGGAAAAGTGTACAATGTGAGAATTCAGGGCAGAGATGAATCTTTGGATTAAGGGATGGCAGGAGAAACAGAAGCTCAAAAAGAGAAATGAAAGGCTACAGAATGCCACCATGTTTTTACCAGTCTGATAATTTATAATGCCAAACAAATATTTATTTATATAAAATGACTGCCTCAACAGAAGCATTAATACCAGACTATTTAAGCTGCAAAGATAGTTGGGAAGGGGTATTTGTTTTGTAATGTGCTTAAATGGTCCAAGATCAGGATTAACTGAACTTTATTTCTATCTATAGTCCACCATTACCCATGTTACCCATTGCTTTTATAGATTTTCAACATAGCTCAAATTAAACCTAGATCTTCCTTCCTATAATAGCAATGGGTACACATAGCTAGACACTTTACACATCTGTAACTAATAGCAGCTAGTATGTTTCAGGATGGAAATAATACGGGTATTTTATTTCTGAGATCCCTTGCTTAAATAAGAAATGACTTTGATTCTCGGCTTCTAGTTTTAATATACTCATGGATTTCTTCAGCAATGATAAGCAGGCTTCAGAATTAAACCTCTCTGATATGGCTTCTCATGGGTCAAGACCTTGTGCCTAGAATCTTGGGTGATGAACAAAGAATGGGTGTGTGACCTTGTATTTGGGAGAGGTCATGTGGACAGTTGAGTACATAGAAGAAAGGGTTTCTATCTTCAGAGTTTGTTTATTTATTTATTTATTTTTGTTTTGTTGTTGTTGTTGTTGTTAGACGAGTTTCACTCTTTTGCCCAGACTGGAGTGCAATGGCACAATTTTGGCTCACTGCAACCTCTGCTTCCTGGGTTCAAGCGATTCTCCTGCCTCAGCCTCCTGAGTAACTGAGATTACAGGCATACATCAACATGCCCAGCTAATTTTCTATTCTTTTTTTTGGCGGGGGGGGGGGACGGAGTTTCGCTCTTGTTACCCAGGCTGGAGTGCAATGGTGTGATCTCAGCTCACCGCAACCTCTGCCTCCTGGGTTCAGGCAATTCTCCTGCCTCAGCCTCCCAAGTAGCTGGGACTACAGGCACACGCCACCATGCCCAGCTAATATGTGTATTTTTAGTAGAGACGGGGTTTCACCATGTTGACCAGGATGGTCTCGATCTCTTGACCTCATGATCCACCCGCCTCAGCCTCCCAAAGTGCTGGGATTACAGGCGTGAGCCACCGCGCCCGGCCCCAATTTTGTATTTTTTAGTAGAGTTGGGGTTTCACCGCGTTGGTCAGGCTGGTCTTGAATTCCTGGCCTCATATGATTCACCCACCTTGGCCTTCCAAAGTGTTGGGATTGTAGGTGTGAGCCACTACACCCGGCCTGTTTGTTTATTGTTAAGTAACTGAACACAAAATTGGCTTTAATGGATAAAGAGGAAAGGACTTCACATTGAGTTCCACTCCAGGTGAACCACAAAGCAGGAAGGACAAAAGGGACTAGAGACCAAACTGAACGTCAGAGGACAAAGTAGGCATTTCCAATAGCCGTGCCTCTTCTAAACTTCCTAAAATGTGACTTTTAGGTTTTGTGATAAACAAGGAGGATTCATTCCTGGAACAAAAGTCTTGGATTATAGACTTCTAAAATCCTAAGTATTTGAGGGCCATGTTTGACTAATGTCAACAATGTGAATTGAGGAAACAATTCTAATATTTTATCTTCCTAAATCCAAGCAGCCAGACATTGGTGTCCTACGCATTCTTTTGGAGAGAGTGAGGGTATTTCCTCCACATTTCCTATATGCCCATACCTGGGAATGCTCTTTTCCTCTTATGTATCCAAATACTGTCTGTCCTTCATGGTTCAACTGAAGATATTCTCTCTCGTGAGGATTTTCTGGTGTCTCCTGTTAACATCTTATTGGTCTATACAATTATTTCAGTGAAAAAACTCTTATTGAGTGTCATGTTAGACTCAATTCTTAGGTTATAGGAGGATACAGCAGTGAATAAAATCAAGCCCCCTTTCTCTCGGACATACATTCTAGAGGGAAGAAAATGACTAAGAATAAATTCTCTCTTTCTCGAGGTACAGATATAGATAGATAGGGACAGAGGAAAGGCAGAGACAGACATAGACGTAGATACAGATAAATGAAGACGGTGGACTGTTTAAGTCAGCGTGTTATCATTATTCATCTCTGCTCCATACTGCAAGCACCTTGATGAGAAAGACTGGTGTTTTACTTCTCACCCTCTCATCAGTGCCTGGGCACAGGGCTGGACTTGAGTAATAGGTTTAACAGTTAATTGTTGCTTATGGATCCAGTTTTTAATGTTCTTTGTAATCCAGATATCTTGGTATCATGGAGGCACAGCTTTAGTTTCCATTGAAATGTCAACTTTGTCTAAACCGGTTGGCTTACAGATTTGTTTGGTTTCATATTTATATGCAAAACAAGATGCTCTAAATAAATCCAGCAAGATTCAATCGCAACTTTTGGCAGCAGTTGCTCTTTCCTAATCTATTTTTTTTCTTTGCTGGTTTTCCCCAATGTTCTTGCATTACTGGGAGATTTCCTACTGCAATTAGTGTGGTTCCACCCAGTGACCTTCCACCCTCTCCCTGAACAGATGAATAGGTCAAGCCACAAAGAGAAGGAGGGTCACAGCAAAGGTTACAGAAGGGCTTGCTTTGGGACTGGGACGGGTGGGATTTTGTGTGTGGTTTAAGCTCTCTTCTCCATTTAGGCCTCATCCTGTTTCAGTTCTTACTAAACCTATTGCAGGAGGGCACATGCTGCTATTAAAAAGAAAATCTGGATTTCTGCCCAGGAAGTTACCTGGGCAGTGCTAGGAAAAAGAAGGGGGTGTTGGGGAAGAGTGGGAGGAGAGGAAAGAGGAACGAGGAAAGAAGATAAATCTCGACGGGTCAGGAGTGAACCAGGCCAACAATTTTTTCTCCAGTCTCTTGCTTCCAACACGATGTCCCCAGATATAGTTTCTCAAACCCAGTGAACTTTCAAATGGTATTAGGAGGAATTTCACTGTGCTTGGAGTTTGTGGAAATTTATAGTATTCTTGGAAAGGTTTTTTAAACATCACTAGTCTGCAAAGAAACAAAACCAACGATCTGATTTACTCTGTACTGTTTGCATTTTCCTTCCTATTTATTAATACAGTCTTAGTTTATAAAAACAAATGAAAACGGCACTAATTGGGCCTCTATGAATACCAGGTGCTCTGCTTGTGCTATCTCATTTCAACCTCATGACAACCCCTGGGAGGGCCGTATGGTTACTGCCTGTCACAAACAAAGAAACTCGAATTTGGAGCAAATAAGAACCTTTGCTTAAAGCACATAGCAGCTAAATGTCAGGGCAGGGTTTGAACTCAGGTCTCTGGGAACACAGCTGGAGTTCATGAATTCTTTTTTCTTTTTTTGAGATGCAGTTTCTCTCTTCTGCTCAGGCTGGAGTGAGGTGGTGTGATCTTGGCTCACTGCAACCTTTACTCCGGGTTCGAGGGATTCTCCTGCCTTAGCCTCCCAAGTAGCTGAGATTATAGATGCCCACCACCATGCTTGGCTAATTTGTGTATTTTTAGTAGAGACAGGTTTTGGCCATGTTGGCCAGGCTGATCTCGAACTACTGACCTCGGACGATCCACCCACCTCGGCCTCCCAAAGTGCTGAGATTATAGGCGTGAGCCACTGTGCCCGGCCCATGAATTCTTTATGCCCTTCAATAGACATCAAATTGTTCAAGTAAGAGATTACAAATATAGTACTGATGGTGGCAAATAGAATCACCATTCCCCCTTTCCTACCACAAAGCCCCTACCCCCCTCACCCACACACCCTAGAAGCAGAACGATATAAGAACAACAACAGATCATGCTGCCTTTTGCCCTCATCTGACCCCATCTGTATCTTCTCTCTAATTTCTTTTACTGACCTGATTTCTCTTAGGCCCTAGACAAGTGAGTCCAGTTTTTATGGTCATGATTATTTATAGTCATGTTTTATTTGGTTTGCCAGGTAGGGATTTAGATTTATTCTGAAGATCTCCAGTTCCTTTACAGGTGTTGGATAACCCTATCATGGGACTGGAAAATATTTTTTAATATAAAAATCAGGTAAGAATTGAAAAAGGGAAGGAATAAAACATTTTGCCAAAGAGATTTCAAAAATGAAGATTCAAAGTAAAAAAAATAAAATTTGGCTTTTGTGGTTTCTAATTTAGATACAGTTTTTCAGGATACAAATTATTAAAGAATGGTTGAATGTATCATAGAAGTGAATCAAGCAGCTTCCAGTTAAATTCCAAATGACCTGAAGCAAATCCTTGAGCCTCGATTCCTTCTTTGCAAAATGAAGGGGTTTATGTAGATCATATGCTTCAGAAAATCATGATTTCTAAGTTTACCTTCTTTACAATTTATCATGAATTTTTGAGGCTCCAAAATGACTCCAGTAAACAGGAAACTTTTTATTTTAGAATTTATTTAATAACTATTTAACTCTTGGACTAATTTTTTAAATAAAATCGTGAGCCCTGAACCTGTATTTTGGGTTTCTAATTCACCTACAATAGCATGAATTTAATTATTCTCATGGCATCATGGCTGTTTGTAGACAATGGGCCCATTTTGAAGTCATGAGCATTAGGCTTGGAGGTCTGGGCAGAAATATTTGCTCTCTTGGTAAGATGTTAGTAACATTGTACGGCCCCATTACCTGGGACGAGCTTCTCTCAGGATCTTTTACCTAATAAAATGACAGAGCAGTCTGTCAGGAGGCTTGCAGCCAAGAGTGGCAGGTCTACAGTAGGTGAGAGGAGCCAACAGCCTTTGGTGGGTAAAGGCAACAGCTCTAGCCAAAACCATGGGAACAGCTGTCATGCTGAGGTCAAAGCACAAAGTTACAGGACATGGCATCCAGGAAGTGAGACAAGGACAGATAGGTTAGCACTTTAGCAATGGCTAAAGATCAGAAAGAAAAAAGATCTTTTCAGCTGAGTGGAAGACAGAAGCATAAGGAAATGTTTATAACAAACAGCTTCCAGTGTAATCTAGAAACATCCCATGGAAGTTGTTGAAACTTGGTAGTGAAACCACAGTGATTCTATGTCCTTAGGCCTTTGCAGGGAACTTGAGTATACATGAGAAACATACAACATTCCTACCAAATTGAGCTCCAAGAGCAGCAAAAAGTAATTCAGCAGATTATGGTACACTTATACATTTCCAACTGTTGTTGAGCCTGGAAGGCTTATACTGAAAGTGGTATTAGAGATGCATACTTTATCTTTCCTGTGGCAGTCTGGCAAGATGTATATTGATGTTTTTCTTCTATTTTTTGTTCTGTTTTGGTTTTTTTTGAGACAGTCTGCTCTGTCCCCCAGGCTGGAGTGCAGTGGCGCAGTTTTAGTTCACTGCAACCTCTGCCTTCCAGGCTCAAGTAATTCTCATGCCTCAGCCTCCTGAATGACTGGGATTACAGGTGCCTGCCACCACACCCGGCTAGTTTTTGCATATTTAATAGAGATAAGTTTCAGTATGTTGGCCAGGCTGGTCTTGAACTCCTGGCCTCAAGTGATCCACCCCCCCCCCCCCTTAGCATTCTAAAGTGCTGGGATTACAGGCATGAGCCATCGCACCTGACCTTTTCCTCTTTTTAATACAGGGTTCACCAAAGTAACATACAGATTTCTGATTTCTTTCAACTCTGCAATTTACAAATAGGTTTATTTTATGGTTTTTACATATTTTCCTTTTGGAGATTGAACTGAGTAATTTTGATGTTAAAATGTTATACTCTTAGTTTTATATTTTTTAATTAACATTTTTTTCTTCTTCCCTGATTGATCCCATGACTGGGCAGGTTATGTAGTGGTGTGTGTGACAAAATTTCAGGGACCTTGCCACTCTGTTTATAGTGTCTCAGAGTGTCATATGATAATCATACTTAAAATGAATTAAGTCAAAAGGATATTTGAAATTTATTTTTTTTTTTGAAAAATCTGATCCTCATCAAGTGAGGCTGGGGCTCACTCTTCTGGAATTGTAATGTTGCTTAGCAGTGATCTCAGGGAAGCTCTACAGTGTTTGTAGCTGCCCTTGAGTCACTTTTTAAATAGAGAATAGGCCTGAATGGAGAGGTATGTGTGCAGAGAAAACTTTATAGGCTGATGACACACTGGGGTGAAAACGGGGAGTCATGCGTCCATTGGAGTGCCCAAATGTGGAAGGAAAAGGAGGAAGTGGGGTGAGGGTGGGTGATGAGACAAGATGCTAAGGCCCCTTACCACTGACCCAAGATAAGGGTACAGGAATAATAAAAATTGCTCTCTTATCAGAGCAGGCACAAGAGGCCTGAAGAAAAAAGTGACATTATTAGGCTAAAACAAAAAGTGGTTAGAGCAGTGGCTGGGCCTAGCAGTCCCAGCTTCCTAGGAGGAGTGCTCTCTGTGCAAGGGGGATAAATGGGAGCAGGAGAAGCCTCAGCTCTGTGCTGTATAAGAGGTGGTGAGAAGTGAATCGGAGGAGCCATTCCTGTGGCTTGTTGCTGGCCCCTGCTCCCGGCTGCCATTCCTCAGAGTGGAAAGCCCAGAAGTAGGAGATTTAGTGACAAAGAGGACAGCAGAGATGACAAAAGCTGTGGGTGTGCTGTTGCACTGGGTAGCAGTGAATTAACTGGTTGGCAGCAAGGGGAGAGGCCAAAGGCATCCACACAGCTGTTAGCAGCAGTGAATCTGTAGGCGTCTGCAGCAACCTCAATTCTTGCCTCCTCAGAAGAAAGAATTCAATTGAGGGGCATAAGGCAGAGTGAGAGACCAAGGCAGGTTTTAGAGCAGGTGTGAAAGTTTATTAAAATGTTTTGGAGCAGGAACAAAAGGAAGTAAAGTACACATGGAGGAGGCCCAAGCAGGAGACTTGAGAGATTCAAGCTTACTGTTTGGCCTTTAACTTGGGGTTTTATACATTGGCATGCTTCCAGGGTTGCATTACCTCTCCTCTGATTTCCCCTGGTGGGGAGCTGTTGGCATGCACAGTGGCTTGCCAGCACTTGCGAGGGGCCACATGTGCAGTGTGTTTACTGAAGTTGTACGCATGCTCATTTGAGGAGTTTCTCCCTTCCCAGTCGAGTGTTCCTAGAGGAAGATCATATACTAGTTAAACTCTGCTACTTTGCCTCTTAGTGCACATGCTTGAGCCTACTCGCCCAACTCCTGAGATCTCATTGAGAAGCTGCCGATCACCAGTTTTCAGATTTTTTTCTTTCTATTGGGAGACTGCCTTTCCCTAGTGCTGGCTATGACCAATTATTATTTTAGACAGAGAATTTAACAACTGTCTGACCATCACCTGATGGTTGCCTGACATTCCTGGTGGGACAAGGAGGGATCTTCTCCTGTCCTGCTCACGTCTGACTACCCGCTGTAACACAAGCCACCTGGTAGCCAACTGAAGGAAGAAAGCAGCTGTACTGGAAGGATGAATTTGGAGGGGTTATAGTTCCAGGGATCCAACCCTTTTGTCCCCACTCTGTTCTCTAACAATTTCCAGGCCTGATTAAATGTTTTTATGGATGAAAAATTTTTTTTGTGAGAAATTACTGAAGAATTAATGAAGAATGAAGAAAACACTTATGCTGAATATTAGATGTTTCTGTGCCCGTATTATTGCTTGATGAGATTATTACCTACTTTTGCATATGTTTGCCAGCAAGTCATTTTAAGAAAAATAAAAATAAGAGATAATATGCTTTCCTTTTATGCCAGTTCATGGTTCAAAAACATTTTCAAATATATCATTTGTTTAAGAAATGACATAAGGAGGATTTGCTTTCCCAATTTTAGAGACTAAGAAACAACCTGTTAACTGTTCAAGGTTCCATAGTTTATAAGTGAAGCGGGATTTCACTCCAGTTCTTCTTTGTTCCTATTTTAATCAATTTTTAAAATTTGAATAGTTTATATATTCATATGATTCAAAAATAAAAGGTATAACATTAAGAATTTCCTTTTCCAGTCTGTCCCTGTCCACTCCAGTTACTCCCTTTATAAATAAAACATATCATACTGTGTATGCTATTTTATGACTTTGTTTTTCGAAATTTGAGTTAGTAATATAACCTGCAGATCTTTCTGTGTCCACACTTAGAGAGCAAACTTCTTAATTTTTATAACTGCATACTATTCTCTGACTGGATGTTCTACAGTTCCCCCTATCATTCAAAAGTTCACAGCTGATGATACTTCGGTCATTTTGCTATTATGAACAAGGTTTTACTGAACAGCCTTGAACATTCATTATTTTGTGTATATCCTTCTATAGGATAACTCTCTGAAGCAAAATCTTGGGTCAAAGTATAAATGCATTTGTAATTAAATGAAAATTGCCAAATTTTTAATAGGAGTTGTACTTTCATCTGTAATGTATGACTGTCAGTTTCCCCGCAAATTTGTCGACAAATTGGTATTGTTTAACTTTTGAATTTTTGTCATCATGATTGTTTAGCGTGATTGCTTGATGTAGTTTTAATTTGCATTTTTCTTTTATGTTATGAACTGCAATTATTTTTTTCTCTGTAATTTTATTTTGCTCATAAAGGTCTTTTTGATTTGGTATTTAGACTTTTCATATTTGTTGGTGATCAAAGATGGAGTCTTGCTCTATCGCCCAGGCTAGAGCGCAGTGGTGTGATCTCAACTCACTGCAACCTCTGCCTCCAGGTTTCAAATGATTCTCCTTCCTCAGCCTCCTCAGTAGCTGGGATTACAGGCACCCAGCTAATTTTTGTATTTTTGGTAGATACGGGGTTTCACCATCTTGGCCAGACTGGTCTCGAACTCCTGACCTTGTGATCCAGAAGCTTTGATTTTCCCAGATCTGATCTTCCCAGTGTTTTCCATCTCAGCAAAACTCACCTTGCCATTTAGTTA
The DNA here is from genome assembly GCF_009761245.1 of Sapajus apella. Classification (NCBI taxonomy): domain Eukaryota; kingdom Metazoa; phylum Chordata; class Mammalia; order Primates; family Cebidae; genus Sapajus; species Sapajus apella. The sequence continues at coordinate 31,752,101 of NW_022436943.1, read as the reverse complement.
GGCCAAAACCTTAAGACATCTCTCACATCCTGTATACAAGCCACCAGGAAATCCTCTCGGCCTCACCTTTGAAATATTTATTTGACCACTTCTCTTTACTTGCCCTTGTGAAAGCCATCACCATTTTTCATCTGAGTTCTGGAAGAGCCTCCTCACTGGCCTCTGGCCTTTCATCCTTTTCCCTTGACAGAGCAAATAGAGATATCCCTTTCAGACACTACACAGGTGATGTCATTATGGATCCCTTATGGAACTCTTCCTCTATCTTCAGAGGGAAAAAATTGCATCTGTCTGACCCTTTCTCCATATACACATCTCTCTTTGACCCTAGTTGGGAAAGATGTGTTGATTTTAATGACCAGTGTAATTAGATTAGCTCCACTTCGATAATATTCCCATTTTGAAGTTAGTAACCTTAATTATATCTACAAAGTTCCTTTTGCCATGCAAAGTAACATATTCACAAGTTCTAGGGATTAGGATGTGGGTACTTTTGGCAGGGAAGAAAAGGCATTATTCTGCTTCACAGACTCACATCCTTAAGTAATTGCTCAAATGTCACCTTTTCAGTACTTTACTGACAATCCTTTTTAAATCCACCACCATCATGATATTCATTGCCTTGCTTTCTGCTTAATTTTTAAATAACATTAATCACCATATAACGTACGGCATGGTAAATATTAATAATTTAGTTTGTTTTTCTGTCTCCCTTTGTTGGAATGTAAGCTGTGTAGTTTCAAGAAAGTTTGTCTTTTTTATTCACTGTTGAATCTCTGACATCTAGAGCAGCGCCTACCGTACAATTAGAGCCTCAATTTTTTGAATTTTTGAATGAATGGTTGAATGAATGGAGAAGAAAAATACTAGGAATCTAATTTGTTCCTAATGGATAAAATAAATTTTGATCCATTACCCGCATGGATTCTTTGAAGTATTTGTGAACCTATTTTTTTTTTTCTCATGGACCTGACTTACTCTACATCACGTAATGAAATTTACTGGATATTAACATGTGTAGAGGGACACACTGAATCCCCAGTGCTCATGATAGGCCTGATTCATAACACTGAATGGATGATAAGTTTCATTTGACCTAATATGAACTATAATTTATTACTTGTATTACCCTCTCCCGTAATGTATCATATTTTATTCATACTACAACCTGTCAGTATTCAGGATGTATATTTACTGTTAGGAAACTTGTGCTCAAAGAACTGGATCAACATCCCTCAGCAAGTGAGTGGCAAAACTGAGCAGGACCCAGGTTCTGAGATTCCAAAATCCATGCTTTTCCACTGGACCATGCTGCCTACTTTGGCTAGATTTGTGATAAAATATAATTGACTAGAATATGGATTAAGATGAACTGACTTGGTAGATGCATTTGACACTTTTTTCCTTCCTTTGTAGGAAGGAAAGACAACTATAAAAGAGAGAGACAAGGATAAAATAAAAGAGACAGACAAGTATAAAAATACATGTTTTATTGAAAAGTATTGGTAAAAGCAGATATCCTTGTCCTTTTTCCAATATTAAGGGGAAATCATTCAGCCTTTCATCACTAAAATATAATGTTAGTTGTAGGGTTTTTTGTAGATGTAGAGCCCCACTACATTTTGTACACCCCTATTACTTCTATAAAGTATAGAAGTATACTTTTTTGTACACCCTATTACTTTTATAAAGAATCGATGTCACATTTTGTCAAATGGCTTTCCTGCATCAGCTGATACAATCAGATGATTTTTCTTCTTTAGTCTATTACTGTAGTGGTTTACATTGGTTGATTTTCAGGTATTAAATGAGCCTTGCATCTTTCAGATAAACCAACTTGCTTCTATAATTCTTTTTATATGTTTCTGAATTCTATTTAATATTTTGTTTAAAATTTTTGCTTGTATATTGATGAGTGATATTTCTTTGTAGTTTACTTTTTGTATACTACCTTTGTCTTGTTTAGCTATTGGGTAATAAAAAATTAATAATTAAGTAATTAAATAATTAAGAAAATAAAAAGACAAACTACAGGCTGATGAAAATATTTTTAAACAATATATATGACAAAAAAACTTCATACTTAGAATATATAAATGTATTAGTCCATTCTCATGCTGTGATAAAATACATACCCGAGACTGGGTAATTTATAAAGAAGGAGATTTAATGGACTCACAGTTTTGTGTGCCTGGAGAAGCTTCACAATCATCGCAGAAGGCAAAGGAGAAGCAAAGTCATGTCTTACATGGTGGCAGGCAAAGAGAGCATGTGCAGGGGAACTCCCCTTTAAAAAACCCATCAAATCTTATGAAACTTATTCACTGTCATGAGAACACCTTGGGAAAAACCTGCTTGCATGGTGCAATTACCTCCCATCAGGTCCTTTCCAGGACACATGGGAATTATGGGAGCTACAATTCAAGATGAGGTTTGGGTGGGGACACAACCAAACCATATCATTCTGCTCCGTCCCCTCCCAAATCTCATGTCCTCACATTTCAAAACCAACCATGCCTTCCCAACAATCCCCCAAAGTCTTAACTCATTTCAGCATTAACTCAAAAGTCCACAGTGAAAACTCTCATTTGAGACAAGGCAAGTACCTTTCACCTAGGAGCCTGTAAAATCAAAAGCAACTTAGTTACTTCCCAGATACAATGGGAGTACAGGCATTGGGTACATATGCCTGTACCAAATGGGAGAAATTGGCCCAAACCAAGGGGTCTCAGGGCCCCATGCAAGTCCTAAATCCAATAGGGCAGTCATTAAAACTAAAAATTCCAAAATGATCTCCTTTGACTTCATGTCTCACATCCAGGACATGCTGATGCAAGAGGTGGGCTCCCATGGCTTTGGACAACTTCACCCCTCTCACTTTGCAGGGTAGAGCTCCTCTCCTGGCTGCTTTCATGGGCTGGCATTGGGTGTCTGCAGCTTTTCCAGGCTTACAGTGCAAGCTGTTGGTGGATCTACCATTCTGGTGTCTGGAGGATGGTGGCCTTCTCACAGCTCCACTAGGCAGTGCCCCAGTAGGGACTCTGTGTGGGGGTTCCAAAACCACATTTCTCTTCCACACTGACCTGGCAGAGGTTCTCTATCAGGGCTCTGCCCCTGAAGCAAATTTCTGCGTCGACAGCCAGGCATTTACATATATCTTTTGAAATCTAGGCAGAGGTTCCCAAACTTCAATTCTTGACTTCTGTGTACCCACAGACCTAACACCACATATAATCTGCCAAGGGTTGGGGCTTGCATCCTCTGAAGCAACAGCCTGATCTATATTTTTGCCCCTTTTAGCCATGGCTGGAGTTGAAACAGCTGGGATGCAGGTGACCATATTTGGAGGCTGCATAGAGCAAAGAGGCCCTGGACCTGGCCCGTGAAACCATTTTTCCCTTCTAGGCTTCTAGGCCTGTGATGGGAGGAGCTGCCATGAAGGTCTCTCACATGCCCTGGAGACATGCCCCCCACCCCACCACCCATGTCTTGGTATTTAGCATTTGACTCCTTGTTACTTATGCAAATATCTGCAGTCACTTGAATTCCTCCCCAGAAAATGAGTTTTTCCTTCTTATTGCATTGTCAGGTTGCAAATTTTCCAAACTTTTATGCTCTGTCACCTCTTAAATGCTTTGTCACTTAGAAATTTCTTCCACTAGATACCCTAAATCACCTCCCTCAAGTTCAAATTTTCACAAGTCTCTAGGGCAGGGGCAAAATGCCACCAGTCTCTTTGCTAAAACATAGTCAAGAGTCACCTTTATTCCAGTTCCCAACAAGTTCCTCGTCTCCGTCTGAGACTACCTCAGACTGGATTTCATTGTCCATATCACTATCAGCATTTTGGTCAAAGCCATTCAATGAGTCTCTAGGAAGTTCCAAACTTTCTCACTTTTTCTACCTTTCTTCTGAGCCCTCCAAATTCTTCCAACCTCTGCCTGTTACCCAGTTTCAAAGTCACTTCCACATTTTTGGGCATCTTTATAGGAGCACCCCACTACCAGTGCCAATTTTACTGTATTAGTACATTCTCAAGCTGCTAATAAAGATATACCTGAGAGTGCGTAATTTATAAAAGAAAGAGGTTTAATGGACTCACAGTTCCACATGGCTGGGGAGACCTCACAATCATGGCAGAAGGCAAAGGAGGAGCAAAGTCACGTTTTACATGGTGGTAGGCAAAGACAGCGTGTGCAGGGGAACTCCCCTATAAAAACGACCAGATTTTGTGAGACTTATTCATTGTCATGAGAACAGCATGGGAAAGACTTGCCCTCATGATACAATTACCTCCCACTGGGTACCTCCCACAACATGTGGGAATTATGGGAGCTACCATTCAAGATGAGATTTGGGTGGGGACACAGTCAAACCATATCAAGAAAGAACTCTCAAAACCTACAAATAATCTGATTTAAAAATGGAAAAGCTTGGAGATTTTATTGATGAGAGCATACCATGGCAAATAAGCATATGAAAAAGTGTTTAAAATCACTAGTCATTAAGGAAATGCAAATTAAGATCATAATGAGATATTACTATGTAGCTATTAGAATAACTAAAAAAAAAGTAACAATACCAAATGCTGGTAAGGATATGGAGAAGGTAGATCTCTCATACACTGCTGGTGGGAATGTAAAAATGGTATGGCAATTTCTTAAAATTAAGCAAGGCATAGAGGCCTATACCTATAGTCCTATCTACTTAGGGGGAGGCTCAGTCGGAAGGACTGCTTAATCCTGGGTGTTCTAAGCCACCCTGAGCAACATACCAACACCCCCATCTCTGAAAAAAAAAAAAAAACATAAAACAAAACCCTAAACATACACTTACCATATAACCCAGCAGTCACATTCTTGGGCATTTATTGCAGTGATATGAAAATTTATGCCTGCTTCACAACTGTTCATTGCAGCTTCATTTGTAATAGCCCCAAGGTAGACACAACAAACTGTCCCTTGGTAAGTGAGAGTTAAACAAACTGTAGTGTATACATGTCATGCATTATTACTTAGCAAAAAGGGGATGAACTACTGATACATACAACTTGGACAGATCTCAAGGACAGTATGATAGATTAAAACAAACTCAATTCTAAGAGATCACATAATTCCATTTATATAACATTCTTGAAACGGCAAAATTATAGAGATGAACAACTAGATTAGTGGCTACCAGGAGTTAGGAATGGTGTCAAGGAGAGATTGGTTACAACTACCCCATCTCTACTAAAAATCCCAAAATTAGCTGGGCATGATGGTATGTGCCTGTGGTCCCAGTTACTCAGGAGAGTGAGGCAGGAGAATCACTTGAATCCAGGAGGTGAAGGTTGCAGTGAGCCAAGATCATACTAATGCACTCCAGCCTGAATGACAGAGCAAGACTCCATCTCAGGAAAAAAAAAAAAACATATTAAGCTGGAATCAATAAACCAAATAAACTGGACCACCATAGCTCATATTGCTTTGTTGTTCTTAAGAAATTTATCTACTAAATTGATACTTTTAAAGCCTTTAAAAAATTAAATATTTGTGTCTTGATCACATGTGATCATGTGGCTCACATGATCATTTTTGTGATGGTTGGATATTTATGTATCTTGGATCTGCTGGTGGCACACAATTCTACACTATATAAAATGACATAAAACAATACACTCATACTGTATTAATGTCCAAGTCCTGATTGTGATTCTATACTATAATTATGTAAGGTGTAACCAGTGGAAAAAAATTGGGTGAAGGGTACATGAGTTCTACCTATACTCACTTTTGCGGCTTTCTATTTCAAAATAAAATGCATATTCATTTTAATACCTACCATGATCATAAAGAAAGCACAGATGGCAAATATGTAGAGATGTGATGCCCATTTATTTTTAAAAATTGTTTATGGAAGTGAAATCACATATTACAGTTAACCATTTTAAAGCCAAAACTCAGTGGCAGTTAGAACATTCACCACATTGTGTAACCATTACATTTCTCTAGTTACATTTTCATCACACCAAAAGGGCACCTTATATCCATAAGCAGTCATTCTGCATTCCTGCCTACCCACAGCCCCTGGCAACTGCTAATCTGCTTCCTGTCCCTATGGATTTATCTATTCTGGATATTTCACATAAATGGAATCATACAATATATGACCTTTTGTGTCTGGCTTCTTTTACTTATTAGCATAATGCTTTCAAGGCTCATCCATGTTGTAGCATGTATCAGTACTTCATTCTTTTTTTGTGGCTGAATAATATTCCATTAGTATGGATTTACCATATTTTGTTTACCCATTCATCTGTTAATGGACATGTGGGTTGTTTCCACTTTTGGGCTACTGTAAATAGTGTTGCTATAAACATGTGGTGCCAATTTCACATAAGAAAATAGTTGTTTTAAAACTTCCTGGTTTCCTTGTGAAAGATATAGAATCCATGTACGTGATATAATGAAAGGGTGCAATCAGTGACTCCAAAGCCTTTGTGAGTCATATGAAAAGAGCCATGACTTGTTACTGTTGTTTTCTCTATTACTTCATCCCCAGTGTACAATCAGATAGTAGGGTACTGGGGGGTAAGGACACAGGCACTAACTGCTTATTTTGGAAGAAACAAAAATATTTCATGAGAACAGAGACAAAGTGTCGTAACAGCAATTGTTAACCTATTACATGAAAGCCAACATTGTGCTCAAGTGCAATGAAGACACAAATATTTTATTCTTTAAAGGCTTTAAAAATATAAATTCAGTAGATAAATTTCTTTAAGAACAACAAAGCAATATGAGCTATGGCTGTCCAGTTTATTTGGTTTCTTGTGTCCAGCTTATTTAATATGCAGTAATCTTTGTGTCCTTAAATGCTCCAGGAATTAAATATATAAAACTTTAAAGGCACTAAGGGAATTGTTTTATAATCCCAGAAATAAAGAACTTTCCAGAAATATATACAGGCATATCCTAGTAAGTTTATTCCTTATTTCTTGGTACTAAACTGATTCAGCTGTTTTTATAGGATTTCTTCTTGGTTAACTCTTTCAATTAAGCCATCGGTTCTCAACCATGATAACACATTAGAATCACTTGATCCAGTTTTACAGCTACCAGTGTTTAGACTACATCTCAGATCAGCTGAATCAGAATCTCTAAAGGCAAGCCAGGCATCTTTTACATAGAACTCTCAAGTGATCCTAGGTGCTTGCTACGTCTAGGGAGTAATACATTAAACCAGTGAGTCTCTAACTTGAGCCTGCATCAGAATTTCCTGCAAGGTTTGCGAAAAGGAGCTGTGACCCAAACTCGGGTTTCTGATTCAGTAGATCTGGGTGGGGCCCAGATTTTGCATTACAAACAAGATCACAGGTGATGCTAGGCTACCCAACCAGGATCATACTTTGAGAACAACGAACCTTGTCTTTTGCACCCAGTGAAGATGAGAATATTGCCCGTTGCAGTCCTACATGTAAGTATCTTAAAGATGCTTTTTTTCCCCACCTATTTTAAAGAACTTTCCATAGCATATTAATTAAGATGATTGGGCCTATAAGTAAAATGGCCTGGTTAAAAATGTCCCTTCTGAATAATCTTAGGCAAGTTCATTTCAAATGCTTCAGTCTCTTCCTCTGTGAAATTGGTATGATATAACTGTTTTAAGGATTAAATTTGATAAGGTATGTAAAGAACTTGACAGACAGTAAATATGCTGTAATTATTAACTTTTGGGAGGTAGCTTTTTCAACTCTTATGTCTTTTCTTTAGTCTAACTGGCTTTGGGAGGTAGCTTTTTCAACTCTTATGTCTTTTCTTTAGTCTAACTGGCTGTCTAGTTCTATGCCTCTTTTGGATTAACAAATAAGGAAATGTATACCAAAATCCAGAAGATAATTAATTTGGGGATTTAAACAAGCAGATGCTTTAAAAGGACGGACTGAGGGTTTATATATATGTAATGGTTAAAAACTTCAGGTCTGAGTTGAGAAACCACTGGGTTTGAGTCCTTCCTGCAGCTTCTCTAAGTTTGTTTTTTCCTCTGTAAAATGACGGTAATAAAAGGTTCTAGATTTTGTTGTTGTGACCATTGTTACAGATGAGATAATACGAGCACAGTGATTAGCATAGCCCTGGATGTATCATAGGCACTCAAGAAATAGTAGCCGTTATTAAACTGAGAGTAATTGATTCCTAACAGCTCCTTTAAATATTAACTCTCCTTTCCCTCTTTGAACTGATATGTTTTTATGGCTTTTGAGGGATGTCAGGAAGGAATGTACATTCTCTAAGGGAAATGCAACTCTTGAGAAGAAATTGTTTACTATTTCCCCAACACCCTTCCAAATGCAAGACTAAAAAGGAGTGAAGATTTTCTCTTCAGATACTAAATAACTGCATTTTTCTTTCCAATGCAAGAATCAAGAAAAGAGCTATTGAAATTCCTGGTCAATTATTAGTTGCAAGCTCAGGGCTTCAGTTGTACATTTCTGTTGGTGGACAGCACTGTAAATAGGGCTACTGAAAATCCCAGCCATGACTTCTCTGGGTGCGACAGAGGGAGGCTCTTCATGTGCTCACTGGAAGCATATATGCTAAAGTTTCTGATTCAAAATCATCCTTTTTATTTGTGATTTGACTACAGAATGGAAATAGTCACTGAATATTCTGGACAGGAGGCAAACTAATCTTGAGGAACTGTAACTACAAACATTTTTTTCCCCATGATATATTGACAGGCGGCATCCTTTTATTCAATTTGCCTAAGAGGATGACTCTACTCTTTATTTATTTATTTATTTTTTGACAGAGTTTCGCTCTGTCACCCAGGCTGGAGTGCCATGGAGTGCATAACCTCTGCCTCCTGAATAGCTGGGATTACTGGTGCATGCCACCACATTCAGCTAATTTTTTTGTATTTAATAGAGCTAGGGTTTCATCATGTTGGTTAGCCTGATCTTGAACTCCTGACCTTGTGATCTTCCCACCTTGTCCTCCCAAAGTGCTGGGATTACAGGCGTGAGCCACCGCACGCGGCTGACTCTACTCTTGATAGCACCAAGTAACATTTCCAAAATATGGTAATGTTCCCCTTGGAAATGAAATATTTGGGGGGTAGCACATGGACAGATACTCATTTTCATATTGTGTACTTATTTTAATATAAATTATAACATATAATATATAAAAACAAGAGCTTGGTTTTCACAATACTATTGTTTAGGTTAAACCTAAGATATGTAGACAGTGTAAAATTGAGTTAAGCAAACTATCTAGGTACACAGTAGTACACAGGGTATGGCAAATACCCTGAAGGTGGTAACAACATAACAGAAATTTGGCCAATATTTTACAAAATATTCAGCCTGTTCAGTACTTCTGGAGCTAAAAGTGATCCATTTGTATGTATCAGAAGTGGAAGGAAAATTTATGAAGAATGTGTCTATGACAATCCTTTCCCATGTTTGAATCATGGTTGTTTTCTATTCTATTCTAAACTTTCTTTAATTGCCACAATTCTCCCTTTAAAGATTTGTGCTAATTAGAAGAGAAAGATCAAGAGGAAAGAACAAAGACATGTATTCAATGGAAAAGAAAGTATAAACTTTTCAGAGACCAAATAGTTGTTTGTCTATCATTAAAAGGACTAGTCTTTGTGGGTCAGTCTGTGAACTAAGCACCTGGTGTAAGCAGTCATATTTTTAAGTGTTTTATGTACCACTGGAATTTTTATTTATTTTGTAATTTAATTGCCAAATTCCTAATCTGATTAGAACCTGAGAAGGAGTAAAATTGGCTTTGGAAAAAAATATATAGATAAAATATTTTCCTTATGTACAATTCCTACCAAACTGCATATTTCATATAAGATTAATAATAGAGTATAACAGTTCATTTTCATTGTATCAGAGGGAAACACATTATCTCTGAGGAAACAGAATGGAATGATATATGCCACAAGTCTAGTAATAAAAGAAATTCTAGAAAATAAGTTCCTCCAGTTGATTTAGCCGGAAATGAGTTAGATAACAAGTCATGGAGATGAAACCATAAATGGTATCCACATCATTCCCATGGCTCCCAGGGCATAAAATTTTCACTATCAAATGTGATTGGTTTACATATCTGTTTGCCTTACTTGATGTTTCTATGGTTTCAGTAGCCAGAATAGTATATTAATAAATTGTCCCAAACTCATTTCATTCATTCAGCAAATATCTATCCAGAACCAAATATGTGCCAGGCATTTACTGTTTCGCGTGCTGGGGGGATGCGGCAGTAAGGAATAACATTGTTTACAACAAACAAGAGCTTTTTATGTGAATAGTGCTGTGAACATGGGCATCCTCTCATTATAAAATGTGCCTCTTAAATTTGTGATTTTTTTAAAAGATGTTCAGAAATGATTTTAAACATTTAGGAGGGCATAACGATAGATAATGAAATTAGGTAAACGTACTTATAAAATTCAATTGAACAAGGCAAAAAGTAGCACAATTTTTGAGCACAAAAAAGAACTCATATTTAGAAACAAGAACTAACATTGAGAGCACTTGGATATGCTCTGGACACTATCCTCAATACTTTATATCCCTTATCTTATTTAATCTTCACAACATTCTTATAAAATTGTTACTGTTATTACTATCTTCATTTTACAGATAAGGAACCTGAGCTTAGAATAATTAAATGTCTTGTATAATATCATCTACCATGGAATAGCATAGACAAGAAATTAAAAAACAAAACAAAAACAAAGCAGTCTATCTCCTCCCACCTTAACCACTATGAAACAGTTCATCCAATCTGGCAAGAGGAAAGAGAGAGAAGACAGTATGACATCAGAAGTAAGATTAGACTAGGAGAGAGTATGGAAGTAAAACTAAGAGAGGAAAAACAAGCGATTTTAGAAAACATTAAGGATCTTACTTCCCTAGTCTTTTTTAAATCTGAGTTTACAATGCTTGTGAATGATTCCTTTTTTAACTGATGAGTAGAGGTTGTCACAACTCTGTGACCACAACATAGTTTTTCCTCTGAACAGAAAGTCCTACATCATTGAGTCACTCTCAGTAGAGGGTACTTTGGCTACAAGAACTAGCAAGAACATCCAAGTCCCACTGGGTACCATAACCCATCAAATGATAATTCCAGGAATTTCTTGAAATTATTGTTCCTTTTTGACAGTTTCTTAGAACATGTAAAATACATGTGCTTTCTTAAGTTGGAAAAGTTGAGACAGAGAGGCTTTGCATTTTTCTCTCATGTCAGAATCAAGACTTCTATAGCAAAAAAGAGAAAAAAGAAGAAGGCAGTTGTAAATGCAAAGTAGTTTAGATGCTTTTTTTCCTAGTAAAATCTCACTGAGTCTCCAATGGCAATCCTTCTTCATTCTGGTATGAGGGAAATGTTGGCATCTGTATTTCTGCTTGGTACTGTCCTCAGCAGTCTCTTTTCTTTTCTGGCTTATGTATTTGTAGAAGTTACCTTCATTGTAGAATTAACAAGTAATCTCACATTGAAAGGTATTTCTGAGATGTTTCTTGAATGTTTTTTTAACCATGACAAAGTCCATAGGTGGCTGGGAATGTAGGTTTTATTCCACTACCACTTCTGGGATTGACTTTTGGAACCTATGGACTCTAGGTACCTTCTGTGACTCACCACAAAGTGAGATCTCTAGGGCCTACACAAGTCTAGCACCTGAAACTTGTAAGGGATTGGGTGATGGCTCTGTGTCTTCATGTCTCATCATTGAGATTTAAAATGAATGAATCAGACAGTCAGCTGGATATTTATCAAGTTTCTCTTCTGTGCCAGGAAAAAGGGATAGACAGATCAATAGGACAGACACAGTTCTAGCCCTTGGGACTCTGATCTAGTGTGAAAAGCAAGCATGACAAATGACTTGAGTTGCATTCACATTAATAGTCTATATAATCTACATGTTAGCTGTTCCCGTATTTGAAGCAAAGACCAATGCTTCAATTCCTCTTATTCACCCTTAAGAGGTCATTTGCCCCAAAGTATATATTTTACTGAAACAGATAAGAGGAGCTTTATCTCACTTGAAACACTATTTCACTCCAAATCTCCTTACTTGATATATCTTCCCAAGTCTCTCATGGCTGCACGGACACAAGCCTCCTCTCTCTTTTCGCGGCTCTGCCTGCCACAGAACCTCAAAACCTCTCTAGCTCCAGTCCCTGACTTCTAGATCTTTCCCTGAATTTCTTAATCCCTTCCCTCCTTTATTAGGTAGAGCAAATTAATTCAGTCTCAGCTGTTTCCAACTTGCATAGCTGTAGTTTAAAACCAACTTAACAGGCTGAGCCTGGTGGCTCACACCTGCAATCTCAGCACTTTGGGAGGCCGAGGTGGGTGGTTTGCTTGAGTCCAGGAATTCAAGATCAGGGTGGGCAACACAGTGAAACTCTGTCTCTACAAAAAAAAAAAAAAAGAAAGAAAAAAGAAAAGTAAAGAAAATACAAACATTAGCCAGATGTGATGGTGCAAGCCTATAGTCCCAGCTACTAGGGAGGCTGAGGTGGAAGGATTGCTTGAGCCTGGGAGGCAGAGGCTGTAGTGAGCTGAGATCATGCGATTGTACTCCAGCCTGCGGGACAGAGCGAAACCCCGTCTCAAAAATAAAATAAAAGTAACTTAACAAACAAGACATCCACCAATTACCAGAAATTTCTCTCATCAAAAGGTAAAGGACCCAGCATTTTGGGAGGCTGAGGTCAGGAGGCAGGTGAATCACAAGGTCAGGAGTTCAAGGCCAGCCTGACCAACATGGTGAAACCCATCTCTACTAAAAATATAAAAATTAGCCAGGCGTGGTGACATGTGCCTGTAATCCTAGCTACTGTGGAGGGTGAGGCAGGAGAATCGCTTGAACCAGGGGGGTGGAGGTTGAAGTGAGCCAAGGTCAGGCCACTGTACTCCAGCCTGGGTGACAGAGCAAGACTCTGTCAAAAAAAAAAAGGAATATTTATAAAATAATTTTTATTTTTCTCACCTACCTATATGTCTCCCACCCTCATCCTACTTGCTGCAGTGTTTCCAGCTTTTTGCAACATCCTCCCAGTTAGTCTGGGAGTTCTAAAGGGATATTTTGCATGTACTGATGAAGTGCCTTCATTTACCACGTGATATCATCCATCTTCTTCTGTTTTTGGTTTTGTCCCCTGTTATATTTCCATCTGTTGTGGATACCTCTGCTGCCTACATAGTTGAGTGAAGGAGTCTTGGCTCTGCTTCCAGGAACTACAGCTAAGTGCCCTCCCTCCTTTTAGACAGAGCTGCCACTTCTATTGCCCTGATAATAGTCTCGATCCTCAAGAGTGCCAGAGCAGGGCCATAGAATATGTCATCTTTGGTGTGCTGAGCCACATTGTGTTCAGAATACAAGGTAGGAGAATACTTTCCTACCCCTTTTGCTCTTAAAGGTGGTTGTATAAATACCAGAGGAGTGCTTCCTTGAACCTCTGCCTGGTGGTGGTTTTGAGAAATAAATACTATTCTTTTCATGTATTTTGATTTTGTTGTAAAGCAAGGGTGATGATCAAGGTGTCTAACAGATGACATGGCATAGGAACAACCATTTAGAATGTTTCTAAAGTATAACTCAATTAATCAGATCAGCTGTTAGGAAGCACATCTGACAACCATACTGCTGCATCCTGGCTTACTATTATCCCTGTTTTAGGAGATCATAACATGAACCTGTGAAAGCCCTGGATTTCAGAGGGAAGGGACCTCTGAAGGGGGAAGTCACCATGTTGTTCCTGTGCCCTAAATTCTAAGAAATATTTTCTCCCTGTTTCTTAATACTGAAGTATTGTTATAAACAATAAAGCTCAGTGGGAAATTAATGTGAGCCTCAGAGTTAGATGGATTGAGGATCAAATTTCTCTTCTGCCTCCTAAGAGATCATAGATCCTGGGCAATTAACCTCTATGGCTCCACATTTCTCATCAGCAAAATGGGAATAGTATTATATGGCATTGCATAATTATGGGGGTCTGTAAACATTAGATGAGGAAATCATTTGTTGAGGGTTAAATAATGCTTTGAATAATTATTATACTTTGTCTTGTGTCTAACTCATTATTTAGAAAAAGTTTGTCTTTATCCCCAGTTCTTCATGCCTAGGGATTCTAGGCAAATTCACCCAACAAATGCAATGAATATGGCCAGTCATATAGTAACCAGATAGAGAATCAGGAAGTTGCACCAATTGAGTCATTAATCAGCTCATTCATTTATTTGTTTATTCTTTCATTCCTCTAAACATAGTGCATAGTGAATGCTCAGGAATCAATGATGACAAAGAGGAGATCACTTTCGCAGCTCACAGCAAAAGGAAGAAACAGATAAAGCAACAATTAGCAAGCAACGTGAGCAGTGTAGTTTTGGAGACATGAAGAGAAGGTTATTGAAATTTAACACAGAGAGCCACTTATTGGACCTGGAGAAATTAAGAAAGCTTTACCAAAGAGTCATCAAAGACTAGTTCACAGACAGATTTAGGCTCACTAAGTTCTGGTATGAATGGCTCTCGGTCTCATTGGAAATTTCAGAAGGACTAAGACATTTACTAGGACTCTTTGTAGATGTGAGATCAGAATCATAAAGGCTACACTTCTTTATTCCAGAACTCTAATAAAATACAAAGCTTTTGGGTTCAAGCTACCTCAGAATTCAATCGGATAAAATTGTTTAATTCTTTAGAAATATTTTACCGTTTATGGGGGTGTGGTAGACGATTTTTTTAATTGGCTTGTTCTTATTATTCCCTAATTATTATTATTATTATCATTATTATTATTTTAGATAGTGTCTCACTCTGTCACCCAGGCTGGAGTGCAGTGGAAATCATGGCTCATTGCGGCCTCAACCTCCTGGGCTCAAGCAATTCTCCCACCTCAGCTTCCTGAGTAGCTGGGACAACAGATTCTGGGTGTGCCACCACACCTGACTAATTTTTATATTATTTTATTTTGGATAGAAACAGGGAGGGTCACCCTATGTTGCCCAGGCCGTACTCAAAATCCTAGGCTCTAACGATCCTCCCACTTCGCCCTCACAAAGTGCTGGGATTACAGGTGTGAGCCGCTGCACCTGGCCCTCCTCCCTAAATTTTAATGCACCCTGAATTGTGCCCCACTTCTGAGTAATCAGCAACGACCAACAGTGTTGCTGTTGCTTAGATTCGTGGTCCCAAAAACATATTATCTTTAGTGTGTCAGGATCCTTACATGTACCTACTACCTCCTAATCCAGAGTTCCAAAAACACAGGAGTCAATTCTGTACGTCCCGGTGTCTTCTAATTGCTTAAAATTCATCTTCAGACATTTTTTTCAGAATGACACTAATACTTCAAATGTTATGGTTTGAGGTTGATTTTCTTTTTCTGGAAAAGAACTAAATCAGCTCTACATTTTTCTCTGTCTCTTTGTCCCCTCAACCCTGCCGTTTCTATTTGCATTTCAGGCTTCCCTTTCTTAGTTGTCTACTTTTCTCTCGGGAAATTGTGCATTCCTGCTTTTCATTTATTCTGATTGGGAAAATTCACATGGAAAAGGACACAGAGACGCACACAGACACACACATGGAGGAACAGATTTTTAACAGTCATGATTGTTTAAAAACACAGGAGCACTTTAATAGAAACCTTACTACTCATCCATTAGTCTTCTGCCAATTTTCTGCTGTATTTAGTTCACAAAACACGCCTAGGTGTCGGTTTTGGACTCTTTTCTTTCCATGGATAATTTTCAAATCAAGCACTATTGGAAAGTGTTCTTAGACAACCTGCATTTTGCCTGTGCCCTTCATCTTTGTGGCTGTGCATAGATTACCTGTCACTTTGTGTGTGTGTGTGTGTGTCTGTGTGCTGGAAAAGGCCTGAATCACTTTGGACAGATACTCTGGTTTTTACAGTCCTTTTTCTTCTAGGTACTGTCACTTATCCTGCTTCAAGACTATAAGTCAATGCAGCTGGAGGGCTTTTGAAATTGCTTTCATTCCTTGTAAAGGAATGAAAAAGGCTGCCATTTCCAAAAGCAGGCTGGCCTGATGGTGAGTCAGTTTGCCTGAGTTCACGCGCTGGCGCCATCACTTGCCAGCTGTGTGAATTACATCCCACTAGCCATCCTGTGACTCCGTTTTCCCATTGAAAAAATGGGGTTAAACATAATATCCATGCTCTTAGGTTTGTTGGAATGATTAAATGAGACAGTGTGTAAGGAGTGCTTCACCTGGAAAATAGGTTTTAATACATGCCAGTATTATTGTTGCACAGGAATGACGCATGACTCAATGGGGAGACACACAAAAGTTCAAGAGGCTGCAAAAGTGGTTCGAAGATCTTATTGCTGTGTTTGGCGTAACTTGCTTCCATATCTGTCCAATCAGAAATGTGTTATTTGGTGTGGAAAAGAATGATGAATCTCAGCAAAATTTCTTTCCCCAAGTAAATTGCATTCATTCTGGAATTTGTTTTGATGTCTCTTCTAACTTCTCCCTAAATGCCCATCTCTAACCACTATGTACCTTCACCCACTTCTCTGTTCTTCTAGGACATGGGATATGACAGCTGTGGCTTCTGTTTTCACTTCCTGACTGCAGTTGCCTAAAAGCCTTCCCAGTTCCTGATGAAAATCCCAACTCATAATTCATGTTTTCTGCATCTAGTAAAGATCTCAAAGCCGTTTCCTAAATTCTAAAATTATCACCTGTTTATATTTACCGGTCCCTTCGTTCAAATGTTTATACTCTGCATTTGGGAAATCGCCCTCTGATAATTTTTCTTCTTCCTTCACAGAACCACAGGGATGTCTCCTCTATAGCCCATTGCTGGCTGTTAGCACACCTGATATATGCTTGTCCTCACATGGTGTGTCTGCGAAGCCACAGGAGGTTTTATGTGGAACTTGCATGGCAGTGTTAAAGACAGCCGTAGCCACTAAAGAGATTCTTGTAAAATACAGGATTAGGATATACCACAGGAATTAATAATTCTCAGGCCACTGTTTTAAATTGTAACCACATTGTTTTTGTAGGGAAGTTGTTCAATTTATATACATAGAACACAAAGGGTTGCGTTCTGCATTCCGATCAGGACACCAGTTTTATTTAAGACCCCTATTCCAAAAGTTACTTAGATAATCCTCTTTAATATGCACATACTATATTGCTTTGAGCCACAAATTATGCTAGTTTTCTTGCTAATTTGATCCTCTGATTATTTTCTTCAACTCCTAAAAGCCTAAGTGAATACAATGAAAGAATACCATCTCTAAAAATTATTTTTTAACACATTTTTCCTCAGAGTCAAGAATGCATGTTTTTTAAAAGATTTAATAACGATACAGGTTTATCATCCTCTATCAAAAATAATTTCACTGGACGTTATAACAGTTTTCTTCTTAGGGTCCCTCAACTAAATATTAACTTTAAAAACATACTGTGCTAGTTTGCTATAATTTAGTAGGTCAGCATGCACACCAAAAGTGTATTAAGGTGGACTGCTGTATTTATTGATTTGCCATGAATCTGCTAAAGGCTCAAGGCAATTGTCTGCGGAAGGGGGCGGGAGGGCCATACAGGATCGAGGTCATGCGCATCTAGCCAATTTGTAAGACGATCCCGCCGCCCTAAGCCATCAGCAATCCTTAGCATAGGGGCACACTCATGCATTCCTGTCAAGTCATCTTGTGAAAGGCTGCCTGCTTCCAGCTTGGCTTGGATGTGCAACCTTAATAAAACTCACTGAGGTCTGGGAGAAAATAGCAGATCTGCAGCAGATAGAGTAGAGGAAAGGGTCTAGAATATGTACACGCAGCTGACTCAGGCAGGCTCCACGCTGAACGGTCACACAGAGAGGAAACAATAAATCTCAGCTACTATGCAATAAATATCTCAAGTTTTAACGAAGGAAACTATCATTACAGTGAAATAAAAAATTTTAACATTTTAGAACAAAGCTAACAAATGACTCGTTTTCTATGATTCTTCTTCAGACGCTGTCTTTGAGGGGGAAAGAGTCAAACAAACAAGCAGTTTTACCTGAAATAAAGAACTAGTTTAGAGGTCAGAAGAAAGGAGCAAGTTTTGCGAGAGGCTCGGAAGGAGAGTGCTGGCAGTACAATGACAGTTTTCCTTTCCTTTGCTTTCCTCGCTGCCATTCTGACTCACGTAGGGTGCAGCAACCAGCGCCGAAGTCCAGAAAACAGTGGGAGAAAATATTACCGGATTCAGCATGGGCAATGTGCCTACACTTTCATTCTTCCAGAACACGATGGGAACTGTCGTGAGAGTACGACAGACCAGTACAGCACAAATGCTCTGCAGAGAGATACTCCACACGTGGAACCGGATTTCTCTTCCCAGAAACTTCAACATCTGGAACATGTGATGGAAAATTATACTCAGTGGCTGCAAAAAGTAAGTGATTGCTTTCAGTTTCTAATAGCACAGAGTTTTTTCCGTTCTTGCGCTGCAGCTAACTTAAAGTTCCTTAGGAGTGCATTTGTGTGTTTACCTTTTGCTCCAGGGGGGCAGTGTTTGCAAATGCAAGAAGGCTCTCTGGGTTTGGCTTCCCGGGTAAGCCAAGGTTTTGGGGCTTGCGCAAGCCTAACAATGTGTGGGGGCACCCCGTTTGTGTGTCTAGCCCCAGTAAATTTTGTGACATTTCTGGTTTCTCTTTTTTAAAGTTCAGCTTGAGAAGTCTCTCTGTCAAAACCCTACCTTAAGGAAGAAATCATGTACCTCTTAAGCAAGTTGGCGAAAAAAAAAATAATCATGACAATACTAATTAATAGGATCAAATTGATTTTGCACCAGGAAATTTTGTGCAGCTGCGACGGCAAATCATCACACAAAGTGTTCATTATTTTTAAAGTTTAGAAAAATTAACACGAAGTGAGAGTAAATATAAGGTATAATTTGGTTGGAGAAATTGCATATGTAAGTAAAGGGAACTGTTAATTTCAGCAAGTGATAGAATAGTAGGGGACTGACTTCTGTTAAATATTTTTTTCTTCTGTCCTTGAGAAAAAAATTTTGAAAGATACTTTTTCATGTTAAGTGTCAGGAAGGGGTTGCTCGCCCACGATGAAGGCATGCTGGCTGTGGAGGAGGACATGCACCTGCCAGATGTGGGCAGAACGCAGCATTTAGGCTCTGCTATAGTCCTGAAATACCTCCCTTTTCATGGAATTGTAGTTGCAGAGACAGTACCTGGGGAGTTTAAGTATCCACGTTATTTGATGAATGTTAATGTTGGGTATGAATGTAATCTCAACTTATAGGAATCAATTGAATAGTTTATTCTGTTATTTATCTACAAACCATTTAAAAGTTTTTGCTGAAGATGTCCCTATTAAATTATGAACACACTTTTGCAGTTCATTCTCTCTTTGCTGTATGTTTAATAATAAGCAGCCAAGAGTAAATATATTCAACTGACTATGCTACTAGAAGTGAGGCAATGTCCCAATTTGTGAAAAGCTTCTCCCCTGGGAGCCTTGTTAATAGATTCACTTGTTACATATGGATAGGTGTGCAATCAGGCTTCTTTAAGTTAGTCTGTTAACGGGGCAATCCCTTTTAGAAGATAAAAGATAGGGAAAGGACAAATGCTCTATTTTGTTCTTGTGTGGTCACACTCACTTAGGTCACCGCCTGCTGAATCATGCCAAGTAATAGTTATTCTACTTTTGTCCACTAGGGACTGAACTAAGATCACTGTTATTTTATTTGACACATTAACTGGCACTTAGTAGTTCTACAGTTTCCAAACCTGATATTGTAATCTTTCTGTTACAGACTGTAAGACTGTGATAGGCAATCAGTAGGTAGGCAGAAGAATAAAAAGCAAATAGAGCTCTCAGTTTTCTGTTTTTTTATAATTGTAACTAAAATTTTTAGGCACTACTTACAGTAGTAGTTTATAATAGGATATTTGTTTTTTTCTTTGGTAAAATGTATTTCCATTGTAAACAAATGATTTTGGTTGAATAGCTTGTTATTATCCTTCAGTACATCATCCATATAGTTTTCAGTGAGAATTCAATCATTATAAATTAGTCTGGATTCTTTGAGGGAATGAGGAGGAAAATTTATTCCCAAGTTGTCCTGAATGATCTATTCTACCAAAAATGTAATGTTTTGTTTGCTTAAAACGTATAATCAAAATAGTGTTTCAAACATAGTAATGCATATTTCTTGTTGCTATGTAATTATTCAGCAGTGACAGGGTAAACACATAATTCTGCTGGGCTTAAATCATGCACGTGTTTCATATGTTAATTTATTTTGCAAAATAAATTTGATTCTTGTTTGCATTGTTCTTGGACAATGATTATGGGATAGCTTTCAGATTATAGCCAAGAATAACTATGAAAATGTTCTTTGGTTACATTGACCCTTTCAAGTGTAAAAATCAAGCTGAATATATGCTGAATGCGTCCCTATTGGTACGAGCCAGAGCAGTTTGGCTTGACTATTGTCAGTTTAAATTTGCATATCTTTTGTCATTGTCAATGTGATTGGTTGGAGGATCAAGAAACCAAATAAATGCATTCTGTAAAGAACTTGCTAAAGGCTTTCATAAGTTTCCTTTAACTAGGGGTTTTCTTAACTCCAAGTTCTAAACTTCATGTGTTATATTTATTCTGATAATTGAAATGGTAATCTTTCTACTGTAACCATTTGGAATGCTCAGTACTACAATTTGTATTACTTCTATTTTGATTCTAAGTAGTTGCCATAGGAAGAAGCAATACCCTGCAGAAACTGAGGCTATCAGAGTATGTAAGTGAATTAATTCACCCATTTATTTGGCAAAATAATTAATCAAAGCATAGTGATTATTATGCAGCTCAAGGCATTGCTATCAGGAAAGGTTTTGATGCAGGATAGATGTGTTATCAATGCTAAATGACGCTATATGATAATTATGTTAATCCATTCCCTTCCATGAAGGGAAACCTCCTTCCTCAACTTTTCTGGTCTTACAACTGGCACAGGATGAGAAGCAAGGCATGAAAAGGGGCAAATGATTTATTGGTCACCATAAACACTGGAACTGTTATGGCACTGCTTTCTTGATGTGATGTATTCAATCCAAAGAGATCAATTTTCCATGATCACTTGTCAGTTAAAATGAGGTAGGTTGTTAGCATTATCCTGATTTCTCAGACCAGGAAGAATGGTATGAATAATATGCCCAACATCATAGTTTTATCGTGTGAAACACCTGAGTGTTTCTGGTTTGAATCTCTTCTATAATCTAGCTTTTTTCAGAATTATTCGCAGGTCATAGTAAATACCTGAGAGTGACCAGATCTTAGGTAAGTAACAATAAACATAACTGGCCTCTGTGTCTTCTTATGATCTCTTCCTACTTTTCTACAACAGTGAAACATTTAGCCCACATCTTGTGCTTTGTGAACTATTGTTTTCTGTCTCCCACATCTCAAAAGTTCACAAAGATGTACGTTTAAAATATTTAGATTTAAATATGTGTAATGTTCTAGGCTTTGGGGAATCCTTAGAAGATCTGTTTTGCTTTTGCCAAATGATGTCTTTTTTTGTTAAAAGTTTACCTAAACTGAGTCAATAATGCCTCGTAACAGAAAACAAGAGTCTGTTTGCTCTAAATAATTTACACTAGCTAAAACTGATGATTATTAATGGAAAATATAGTTATGAATTGCCGTCCAGAATATTTTAAGAAATAAAAAAGATTTTGCTGGACTATTTAGCTGTTTTTCTATTGACAACATTTTTTGATTAAGGATGTCCTCTATGTGTATATTGTATTCTTTCCTTCAGAGTTAAGATTTGGGATGCTATTACCTAAAACACATTGATGATGATTTTTTTAAACCCATATAATTACATATATATTAACATCTATTAATAACTATTAGAATGTGACCTCCATGAGGCCAGTGACCTTGTGTGTTTGTCCAGTGTCATATCCTCAGTGCCTGTAACAGTATATAACATATTTATAACAGATATGCAATAAATTTTTTTAAATGAACAAATGAATGCATTGTTTATTGCAATCTGCAATTTACTGTCTACCATCAGCATTTTGTTTGAGGTATACACCTTACCTTCTAAATAGATTGTAAGTTGTCCTATAGGCAAACACTATACCCTACGGTTATTTTTGTTCTAATGCTAATTAAAAGAATATTGGGTCCAGAGTAGGTGATTATTAATTATTCAAACTATATTTGACCAATGATCTAGAATCTCAAAAACTTCTTTAGTCTCTCTAGTTCATCTTCTTAATTATTCTTTAAGGGTCAGCTCTGTTGCCTGTTTTCCCAGAAAATCTATCTACATTCCACTTACCTTCCCAGGCTGAGTTCTCAAATGTCATCGCAGTGCATTGACTGTATCATGTTAACACTGTACTTCTAAGTTGTTGTTGTGGTTGTTGTTTTAATTACTTGTTCCTAGGCTTCTTTTCTCACCTAGGCTGTGAGTCCCTCAAGGGTAGTAAATGTCTCTTATCCTTCTCTGTAACTCTGAGCATGTTCATTAAGCGTTTCGATTAATTTCTCTGTTATCATTATCATAATAATTTTTTTTTAAAAAGTCAAGTGCTCCAGTGTGTAGTGGTAACTATAAAATAGTACAAATTAAGGGACCTTGTCACTACTTTAAGATGCTAAATTTTGCTTAAATGTTAGCACTAGGCTACTTGAGGGTCAGCTAGATATTCCTTTGTACGATAATGTTTTGTACTCCTACAAGCACAAGAACTTAGTATTTCTTGTTCAGTACAATAGGGAGCCATTTACTGCATACATCTATGGCATATATTTATGTATAATATGTGCACATGAGAATTAACTTTCACCTTCGTAGCATTGTTCTGGTGGCCGGCGGTGGCTGTGCAGCACTAAGTCAGAGAAAATGCTCTTATGTTTTATTTTCACATTTGTGGGAACTTCCTAAATGTGTGAAATGCATAGACATTGACTGGGCATGGTGGGTCACACCTGTAATCCTAGCACTTTGGGAGGCTGAGGTGGGCAGATCACCTGAGGTCAGGAGTTTGAGACCAGCCTGGCCAACATGGTGAAACCAGTCTCAACTAAAAATACAAAAACTTAGCTGGGCCTGGTGTTACGTGCTTGTAATCTCAGCTACTAGGGAGGCTGAGGCAAGAGAATGGCTTGCAACCAGCAGGTGGAGTTTGCAGTAAGCCGAGATCACACCACTGCATTCCAGCCTGAACGACAGAGTGAGACTCCATTTCAAAAAAAAAAGGATAGATATTTAATAAATATGATTTTAATAATTTGTCACTAAATTTGAAGATAAGATACATGTACAATGTATGCCTCGAGATTGGAAAAAGTAGCAGTTGCTAAGAAAGATTAATAGAAATAATTATCTTTTAAATCGAGTTGTAGAAATGTCCCCATCAATGTCATTTGAAGAACAGACCCCTGATTTTCAAACCAAGTAAGAGCCCTTCAGAATCTGTATTAACTTTTCAACAAATAGTTAGTTATTATGATTTTCTTGTTACACTTTAGAATCAAAAGATCCAAAAAACCCTTTTCAGCCCAGAAGCTAGGCAGTTAGTGCGATAACAGCCTTTTGGCAAACTTCTACCCAAACCGTCCCTTTTGAAAGATCTAAGGTTTTAGGGCTATGGCAAGTAGGTCCTTTTCTGTGGGCTTCTATGGGCAATGACAGTCCTTCCTTACCGATGATTGTACCATTTCACATCGAGCTTTCTTTTAATAGCACTCCTCTCATGTATAAATACTGGCTTAATGTAATTTACATGAATAAGAATGTCATTTTCTCCCTTAAAATCCTTCTACAACTTCTCATTACATAGGAATAAAATCTGAATTTTTTATCAGGAAGTCTTACATGATCTTCCCCACAGCTCTCACTGACTGGCCCCTTCATTTACTACCTTCAAACGACATTCCAGGCACTCAAGTGACATTGGCCTTCTTGTTATTCTCCAACGGACAGGCTCATTCCTGCCTCAGGGATTTTACAAGCTGTTTACTCAGCTCAGAAAATTCTTCCCCCGTCTTCTCATGGTTGGCTACTTCTCTTCATTCAGGTCTTCACTCAGCAGTCTTCTCAGAAGATCTTCTCTGAGCACCATTCCCTATCACCTTCCCCACTTTACTAAGAGACTTTCTACCGTATTATACTGTTTTATTTATTCATGGTATTTACTACTGTGTAATGTTGTGTTACTTATTTGTCAGATTATTTTTTTCTGTCCCTACTGACTAAGAATGCAAACTCCAGGCCGGGCATGGTGGCTCATGCCTGTAATCCGAGCACTTTGGCAGGCTGAGGTGGGCGGATCACGAGGTTAGGAGATAGAGACCATCCTGGCTAACATGGTGAAACCCCATCTTTACTAAAAATACAAAAAATTACCCAGGCTTGGTGGTGCACGCCTGCAGTTTCAGCTACTCGGGAGGCTGAGGCAGATTTGCTTGAACCCAGGAGGCAGAGGTTGCAGTGAGCTGAGATTGAGCCACTGCACTCCAGCCTGGGCTACAGAGCAACACTCAATCTCAAAAAAAAAAAAGAGAAAGAATGCAAACTCCTTTAGAGCAGCGTCCTTGTCTATCTTGTTGATGACATATACTTTATACCTAGAAGACTGCGTGACACACGATAAGACTTCAATAAATATTAGTAGAATGAGTGACTCTATATTTTCATAGACACCATACTCTATGAGGTAGATGCTGCACTTGTCTTTGTTCGCCAATTTTTATTTATTATTATTTCTGGTAGCAGGTTGGTTTTTCAGGCACAATGCTTAGCACATAGTTGACACTATTTATTATTTTTTAATAGAGAAATAATTGAAGGCAATGGGCAGATTTAGACTATAATCAAATTGATGTATGAAAGTTAGATACAACTATATTTTACACATTACCTTTTTAACTATATAATGGCAGAAATTTTATTAATATTCCAAGTTTTCATCCTCTCTATCACGGGTTAGCCAGCAATGGCATTGTGCCAAATCCTTCCTACCACCTCTGTTTGTAAATAAAGCTTTATTGAAAAATAACCATATTTATTCCTTCATATATTGTCTGTACATTTGTAAATAAAGTTTTATGGGAGCAGAGCCACACTCATTCATTTATGTGTTGTCTATGGCTGCTTTCCTCCTACAAAAGCAGATTTGAAGAGTAGCAACAGAGCCTAAAATATTTAATATCCAGCCCTTTGCAGGAACAGTTAGCTGACCCCTGCCCTATACTGCAAGAGGAATTAGTATTAATATTGGGACCACAGCAAGGTAAATTGTAAGGTTTGTTGTGTGGGAAAAAGTTTGCCCTCCAAGAGGTCCGGTAATCTTCAGGTTCATGCCAGTTGGCAGAGAACCTGACTAAGCCATTTCTTGGCTAGTGTCTGGACGTGCTGTGAGGTGACATTTTAGAGACACACAGGCAAGGGAATTTCATGTCTTTTCTTTCTTCTGCCCATCATCACATGAATAGGGAAATATTCCCAAAACAGGTACATATCGGAAAAGAAAAAGCACCTGAATAACAATACAGACCAGCATCCTCCAGAGAAGCAAGTCTGGGCTACAGGGTCTTGTGTGCTATGTGCCTGTTTCATCCTGTTGGTTGTGGCATTAGCAAGAATGCTGACAAAACACTAGAGGCATTCTGTTTTCTTAGAAATGGGACTTCAGCTCAGCCTCTTATTAGAAACCTTTCCCCCTGTCATTTGTTTTAAGTATAAACATTAGAAGTGTTCTCACTTGTGCAGATGATGAGAGGGGAGGAGCAACAGGTGGGTAGCTCAGCTACAAAACACAGAGTTTTATTAGCCCCTCTGCTATAATTTGCTAATTAAGGAGGTTTTGTTTTCATCCTGCCACAACCTTGTCTCTGTGTGGAAACATTAGCAACCTTTTCCTGGGCCTTGTCTTCTTTTCTTTTCCTTTTTTTTTTTTTTTTTCTTAAATACCACAAGCTATATTGTGTCATTTGCTTAGATGCACAACCCTAATTACATTGTGAGTCATCCTCAACTTTTGTCCCAATACAAGATTATCTTTGGCAGTGGAGTTGGGAAATTCCAAACCCCCTTTGGTTTTGGCCCCATGGTTTGAGGGAAGGGGGCATCTCAGTGTTTAAATCTTCTTACAATGTGTACAAAAGATGTGCCTCCTCCCTTATCAAAGAGGTTTCTAAAGAATGACACCCTCCATGGATTATCTTCTCTTTACATTTGGAGGCGATTTCCATGTAGGGCCTGTACCTGAATACTTTTCGCTAATTCTAAACATTAGAAGTGAGAAAGCT
Organism: Sapajus apella; assembly: GCF_009761245.1. Lineage (NCBI taxonomy): Eukaryota > Metazoa > Chordata > Mammalia > Primates > Cebidae > Sapajus > Sapajus apella. The sequence continues at coordinate 31,725,759 of NW_022436943.1, read as the reverse complement.
TTAGGCTCATTTAGTCTTAGTTGTCTGCTCAACTAATCTGAATTTCTTCCTTCAAACAAATGAAAAGGTAATTTTGAACAGAGAAAGTAGCTAATAATTTCATCCAGCATGCATTCAGGCCTATAAGAGCTTTTCTTTTGTCAGTAAGTACTGACAAAAATATAAAGTAAGGTAACTGTGACTTGTTTATATTATACTACATGACTATGCAGGCCACTTATTGGAGGTCTATCTAGGAATGTGTTTCCTAAGTTTGTGTTGAACTCTTGAAAGAGCATGCAAATTAGCACAGACATTGAGATGTGTCTGAAGTAAATCAGTAGCTGAAATATGAATAAAATGCAAGTGAAATGTGAATATCTTGAATCACGAGTAATATGTATATACAAGGAACCAAACTCACTGGAATCAGATAGGTAAATTTACCATAAATTTCAATGAAATGGCTGATGATAATTTTGAAGGAGGACATATTGTAAAGTTTAGTGACATGTGTAGCTTTACTCATGAGGAAGGGGTGTGCTTTATAGGTAGTCTCCACTTTGTTTCTGAAGGCTAAATGAGTTAAATTACAATGCTTGACCCTCCAAGATTATTGGAGATTTTCCATTCCCAGCGAACCAGTAAATATTTTAAAATCCCAAATTATAGTTCTTCTCTAAATGCTTAAAGATGAAAGATAGCCCCAGGATTTTATAAACCATTTTAACAGTATTCTTGTCTTCACTCTTGATATGGAGCTTACTAGGTTAAAGTTCAATAGGTTTTTATTGTAGCTCAAGGTTTGCCTCATCCAGCAGATCTTGACATCCACCTTATTTTAATTGCACAAATATAAGGGGTGAGAATTATAAGCTTATTACAGTATTATCAGTCTTTTTATTATTTTCTAATTCTACTCAGTTTTTAAATAATAAGAACAAAAGCATAAAGTGATAGTTGTTCTAATGCTTGTTGAAAAATGACTTTTTTCAATAAATTAAATATTTAATAACTTAAAATGTCAGTAATAAAGACAATATTTTTGAATCAATTAACTGATGAATTTTACATAATTCGTGGCAATTTAACCTTATTTTCAAATGAATTATTCAGCAGAAGTTTAATATCTAGGAACAAATGGAGAGGCTAGAGAAGAAGTGGAATGAGGCTTCCTTCTAAACCCGCTTGCCTTGGCCCTCTAAGAGTGTTCCTCAGGGGGCCCTACGTGTCCAAAAGAACATAGTTTCAAATAGCTGCAAGAAAATTTTCAAATAATCAAATATTAGTTAGGTAAAGCTGCCCAAAGTGCCCAAGTGCCATCTCCTAGTGGGCACGAAGAAACATTACATTGGATAGTTCGAATTTGTTGGTAAGCTGATGTAAGAGCATCCAAATCTGCCTTATAGAAAGCAGATTAAGGATATCAACGGGTAAATTTCAAAAACAAATACAGGTTGTTTTAGACCCTTAAAAATACTGAGGCCTACCCTTATGTAACATGACACAAATTTGATAAGATAATAGACTACTCTTGGTTAATTAGTGGCAAATTGTATAATTTGTCTAATCCCTTAATTATGCAATTGTATGATAATGTATATTTATTTTTACTTTAAGAACGGAGTGTTTGATGATTGCCTAATATTGTAAAGGATGCTATTCACTTCAAGCAGAATTCATTGTCAAGAATAGTGAAAGAAAATGGTGAATTTTAAGGATTTTGATATTTTCACAATTTCTCTGATGGTTTGTTAGGTCTACTTAGCTAACCTTGTTTTTTTTACTTCCAATACGTGGCACTTACCAAGAATAGAAGTGTCAGAACTGCATATTTCCTGTACTTATGTGCCAGCATATTTGTTTTTTTTTAAGACATATGTCCATGTTGTAAAGATTAATTTAGTTTAAACTATATAAAATAATTCATGAGTCTATTTTCCCAAATATACCTAAGCTGTGCTATATCATAATGTGCTGGAACGGGGCAATCAAGTGAGACAGCTCCATTAATTTTATTAGCTCTCTGGAGCTTTTTCTTTTTTTTTTCAGCAGATGAATGATGCACGGCCACTTTGTATACTGATGGCGTGAAGGTTCCAATGTTAGGCCTTACCTTATATGAATTTATTATTAACCTTCTTATTGTTTTCGAAATGAAAGTTGTAATATTTTTTCTGGCTTCTAAATGGTTTGCTCTTTTCAATCCCCAGTTTGCTCATTCTGCATGTTAGAGACTTCTGAGATTAAAATCAGGAAAGCAGAGGTGGCAAGGCAGCCCTCAGACCAGGCAAGACAAAAAGATTCAAAGGGACCTCCCGGCCTGTCTCTCCTTTTGATTTCTCCTTTGTCCTCCATTATTGTTTTTAGTAAAGTCTCGTGTGATCCTCCTCATGCTGGTCATGGAGTGGGAGTGCTGCAAAGAGGATGGACAACAGGGCAGGTGAATAAACAGAGAGATCAGTGACTGTCCCTTTATTGGGACATGGTTGAGGGGTGACACAGTGAGGGGAAAGGGGACTATAGCGGTGTCAGGAGGGACTGCTCCATGAGGGATGGCATGAGTTCTGTCATGCACTTTTAGGATACAGGCAGGAGTCACAGAGCTTAGCACCTGCAATTAACAAAGGGCAGGAAACCAGTTAGCCAGTTACCTAATCAAATATGCACTTCAGCCAAGGTGGTCTGCAAGGTACTAGGAAGATGCAATAAATTCACTAGAGCCCCTATTGTTGAGAAGCCTAAACCCACTGAAACAGACTTAAGAGCAAGAACATTGGTTGTGTCCATTATTTCCTATGGCAAGTTTAGCGGTAGTACAGCCCAGTGATGAAATGTGTCATGCCTAGAGTCAAACTGCCTGGATTTGAATGCTGACAGCACCACTTACTTGCTGTGTGACCTAGGGCAACTTTCTTCACTGCTCTGTACTGCAATTTTATTATGGGTAAAATTGAGGTGATAATAGTATTTATACCATAGAGTTATTAAGTGTAAGCATAATTCACATAAATTACTTTGCATAAGTTCTATCCCCTATTAGGTGTTACATAATTATCACTTATTACAAGGGGAAGTTCTGGGTACAGCGCTATATATTGAACACTTTTTCAAAACTACTGGGACCACTGGGAAAACTTTACATGTGTGAATTCATTGAATAGCTCAAAAGCCAATATGAGCTAGATAGTGCTATAATTGTCCCACATGACAAATGAGGAAACAGAGGCAGGCACAGAGAGTAGACGTAACTTCCCCAGGGTTACTCAGCAGCTAAATTTATGGACCAGCACTCAATCCCAGGCAGTCTGGCTCTGTTATTATACTAACCAAATATGAGATTAGCTGCAGGAACGTTTGCCATGTCTCTTGTCAATCCTCAAACCTTAAGCCTATTTCTAAAAAATTTTTCTGTAGTTGTCTTTGTGTCTAAACCCTTAATTCTTTCATACTAAATGTGTTGCCCCTTTCTGAAGTTCTGTTTTACACAGTCATTTGTCCCATCCCGACTCTAAAGCTCCGTGGATAAATTGACAGTAGCAAGTAGGCTCTGTTGATGATTGAAGCACAATAGCTGATTCTCTCAGACCTCCCACAGGCCTGTTAACAGACCACAGAATCCCACGTCAGCAGTCCCTACTGAGTGTCTCCTTAGAAGCACCATCTCTTGAAGTTATAGAGCTTAATTGAGTTTGACTACTTATCTAAAAACTTCTAAAACACAAAGAAAGGCTTACAATTGCTTTACATGGGGTGAAGTCGCCTTTTCTAAATACCTTCCATTGAATGTAATGGCCTCCCTCTTGGATTTATCTGTAGGCAATCCTGCTTAGAAAACTGAAAGCGCATTCTGGAACTTAAAATATTATTTGCCTGCACTTCCTTTTGTGGGTCACTTGGAGAGTTGTAAAAATGAGAAGAAAATCTTTGTTTCCGTAGGCAATGACCTCTTATCTCACTTCCTATTTTATTTATCATTGTCCCTATTAATGAAAATATTCCTGGTATTCTGGGCCCAAGCCAAGAACATTGCTACTTGTAGATAATTGTGGTAGTTCTTCCTCTCTTTCTGTCCTGGACACTCAAAATTTGGGCTTTAAGGGTTGCTGCTTCCCTTGCTGAGTGTCAATTGCATGAGTCAGGGAGACTGTAAGCTACCCTAACTTCCTGCTGTCTATTCTTCTCCATAGAGACCCAAAGAGGACAAAGCAGGATGGGGACAAAATAGATTTCAGTCATCCTTTTCACCCACCTTTGCATGGTGAGGTAAAGTAAAACCTATTAGAACAGTACAACAAATAACTCCGTGCAAATTCACTTGCTTGACCTGCGTTGTCTATTGAATGCTGTCTGTGGTGTGTGGGTATTGTAGGTGCCCAGTAGATACTATTAGGAAGTGTTTATGAATCGACACACGCTGTATTGCTCAAGCTCTTTGGAGGCCACTATTTGGTCAGTGAAGTGGTCTGAAGGATTCTTGTGCTAATGCTGAATAACAGAGACCTTACCCCAACGTGTGAGAAACTATTAAGTTATGGAGTACAACTTTCTCAACTTTAAGCATTTCTTGCTTTATTGTCTCCATGTTTGTCATCTTCCATCTACTGTGTGTGATATTTGTCATCTCCTCTCAGGAGATAGCTGACAATATAGCAAATACATATTAAAGGAAGCTGGGAAGTGACCTCTCGTGTTTAGTTGTACAACTTGCATTGTATGAGATACATGCTTATCTCACTGATAATCACATTTTCTACCAGTGAAATTGCTATTGCTTTATGTGCAAAATAATTTATCTGCAAAGAGCACAATAGATACTGGATGTCACATAAGAAAGTATGAAAATGACTTTTCTGCCAGACACGGTAGCTCACATCTATAATCCAGCACTTTGGGAAGCTGAGGTTGGTAGATTGTTTGAGCCAAAAAGTTCAAGACCAGCCTGAGCAACATGGTGAAACCTTGTCTCTATCAAAATAAAACAGAATTAGCTGGTGTGGTGGCACATGCCTGTAGTCCCAGTGACTCTAGAGGTAGAAGGATCACATGAGCCCCAGAGGGTGTGGCTACAGTGAGCCAGGATTGCAGCCCTGCACTCCAGTCTGGGTGACAGAGTGAAATTCTCTCCAAAAACGAAAAGAAAAAAAATGATTAAAAAAAAATAAGGTATTAATAAGTCTACCTTAGTAGACAGTGTCATCACTCAAACAAATATTTTAAAACATAGCAGGTATTATCGAACCCACTTTACAGGTAAGAAAACTGAGGGCCACTGATGTCAAATGATTTTTGAGGTTACACATTTACTTTGAGGCAGATTGCAGAATTTGAACCCATTCTCTGAGTGGTTAAATCTGAAGCTCTTTACTCTTCTTGCCTCTTTCACTTTTCCTTTATAAATTACAACAAATTCTAAGGGAAGAGATTCAGATGAATGATGCTGTCTTGTACGTTTTCAGAGAATCTATCCATGCTAAATAATCTTCTTTGGCAATGAGAATAATTTACCATACATGTATATAAATTGCTGTAAGAAGCCTGCTGTTAGGGAAAATTCTTCCTAGGCATCATTCCCATCCCAGAACAATCCTTACAAAACTTTCACAAATATGTCAGAGGCAAATAATTCATTGCTGTCTTAACTTTTCTTTTTAAATAAATGAGCTACTAAGACAAATTGCGTTAGTTGGAGTTATCTTGATATGAGTATAAAGATAAAGATAATATTTTAAACTAGCTTATCTGTATTTTTGTTCAGGAACACCCCATTAGAGTATTAGGTTATACTTTTTATCTTTCTTTCAGCTAAAAACCAAATAAAAATAAAATATAGTCAATAGAGGAGAATCATTTAATATTTTCAATATTTATAAATTGAGGTACTATTTGAAGTATTCTGGGGAAAAGTCATCATTTGAAAGACCTTATACCATATGAGTTTTGATTTTTTATAAAAGTTCATCAGTATGATAAGAATATTAAAAAAAAAGTAGTCATTGATCTCAGGTCTATGCTTAGACAAAAGAAAAATATTAATAAACACTTGTGAAAGTGAAACTGTCGGTATCTCTTATTGACAGTCAAGATAAACTAATGTACTAAAGAGACCTTCGTTAAAATAAATGATTAAAGCTGACAATTGAAGTCGGGATCTCGTAATCAGCCTTCAACAAAGAAAGCCTGTAACTGAGAATTGAATATATATAGAAACTAAGAAATCTTCCTGTCAAAGAGGAAAAAGAAATTTTTATTTTTATGATTATTATGTTTCATATGAGACTAAAGCTTACATACTTTGAGTTCACAAATCAAACTTGGGCAATTTTCAAGGAAAAGATCATTAGGGAAATGAGTTACCCTGAACATAAATTATCTCTATATAGTATCCTACTATTTTGAAATGTCTTCCATTGGATCTAATTTAAAGATCATGGCCAAAAAGATATAAACAACTAAAGAATTCAAATAAACTCTATAAGCCAATTTTAAAGTTTTTTTATGTTTCTAATAATTTGCCAAATATTTTGAAAATTTCTTTTCTGGTCAGACACAAAATAGCTTCTTGTGAAAAATGAGATTAACATGTGTTTGTTCCTCCTCTGATTACTGGGCATTTGAGAAATCAATGGCAAAGTGGTGATTTTTCATCAGAAAGACACATCATTCCAACCCATTCATTCAGTGGAGGTGTTTTGGAATCTTTAAGGAAGATATAGTTTAACAAATTATATATAGTTTTTAAAAGTTAGAACAAAATGCACCTAACCCACAATGTTTGAGTAATAAAATTATGTAAAGAAATACAGTTAAAAAAATTTAGCAAGATAGAAAAAGTACAAGCAATAGGGAGAGAACAGGACTAGCTGGTAAATGATTATAATAGCACTTCCTGTCTTATATGCCACCTTCTCATGAAGAGATCCCCCCTCCTCTTGTATCTGGCTGGGCCACAAAGGGGAACTGAGTTCCCATCTTGTGCACTACAATACTCATGCCCTGAGCTACTGTGTTAGAAGTCCATCTGCACCAAGGCCATGGTGTTGTAAAGAAGTCAAGCCATGTGGAGAAGGCATGTGTAGGTGCTGTGGTTAGTGAATCTCCATATTTGAGCCATCTCAACTCAGGCTCTAGATATGTGAGTAAATGAGTCTTCAGAGCTTTCTGGCCCCCACTCTTTGCATTATCTCTGAATTTGAAAAAGGCCCAGAACATCATGGAGTAGAAACAACCCATCCCTACTTTTCTGAAATCCTGACACATAGAGTCTGAGAGCCCAATGGACATAATCAAATGGTTGTTACAAACCACTAAATTTGGAGGGTAATATGATGAATTTCAAAAAATTTATAGAAGAAAATAACTGAAAGATAAAAATGAAAATGTAAACTTTATTTATTAACATAAGCTCTGTCAGGTTTTAGACACTCATATAAGCCATGATACCAGCCATTTGTCTGTCCCTAAAGAACTGAAGGTCCAGAAATTTAGTCATATCAATGCAGTCTTCTTTACATTATGAACTGAAGGGAAATAAGTACCTGGTATGGTTTGGCTGTGCCCCACCCAAATCTCATCTTGAATTGTAGTAACTCTAATACTCATGTGTTGTGGGAGGAACCTTGTAGGGGGTGATTCAATTATGGGGGCAGTTTTCCCATGCTGTTCTCAGGATAGTGAGTGAGTTCTCGCTAGATCTGATGGTTTTATAAGGGGCTTCCCCCTTTGCTCAGCACTCATTCTCTTTCCTGCAGCCCTGTGAAGAGGTGCCTTCTGCCACGATTAAGTTTCATGAGGCATCCCCTGAGACATGAAGAACTGCGAGTCCATTAAACCTCTTTTCTTTATAAATTACCCAGTTTTGGGTATTTCTTCATAGCAGTGTGAGAATGGACTAATACAGTACCTTTTTACAGATTTTTAAAGATTAGGAAAAAAAGTCAGAAAGAGCTAAATCAGGACTGCAAAGTGGATGCCTAATGCTTTTCCATGGAAACTCACAAAATTGTCCTTGTTTCATGAGATGAATTAGCAAGAGCATTGTAGTGCTGAAGAAGGACTCTGCTAAAGTTTTCCTGTGTGTTTTTATGCTAAGCATTGGCAAGCTTTCTCAAAACACACTCAAAATAAGCAGATGTTATGATTCTTTGGTCCTACAGAAAGTCAACAAATAAAATGCCTCGATCCCAAAAAACTATTGCTATGACATTTGCTCTTGACTGGTCCACTCTTGCTTTGACTGGACCACTTCCACCTCTTGGTAGCCATTGCTTTGATTGTGCTTTATCTTCAGGATCATATTGGTGAAGCCATGTTCCATCTCCTGTTACAATTCTTAAAAGAAATTCTTTAGGATCTCAATTACCCTTGTTTAAATTAAAATTTCCATTGAAAACTCTGCTTATGTCTACAGTTGATCTGGGTGCAATAGTTTTGAACTTATGAAGTTGAGTGGAAAATTTGCTCAATTTTAATTTTGCAGTCAGAAATGTGTAAACTGAACACATTGAAATGACCATGGTGTTGTTTGCTGTTGTTCATGCTGTTAGCAGTTGATCCCCTTCAATTAGGCATAAACAAAGAAAAAATGTTATGCATGAGGATAATCTGCTACTACAGGCTTCATCTTCAACATTTTCTGTCCCTTAAAATAAGTTGTCCATTTGTAAACTGCTGATTATTTTGGGGCATTGTCCCCATAAAATTTTGAAAAGCATTAATGATTTCACCATTCTTCCACCAAGCTTCACCAAAAATTTTATGTTTGTTCTTGCTTCAATTTTAGCAGAATTCATGTTGTTTTAATAAAGGCTCTTTTCAAACAGATATCTTATTCTTCATAGTGACTCAAACTAGATCCTGTTCAAACATGTTACAAGTTAGTACAGATGTGTTTTTGTGCAAAATTTTTAAAATCCATGCATAGCTTTTTTCATACTATGCACTTTCCATTAATTTTTTGAAGACCCCCTGTATATTAAATCAATAGTAGTGACTGGAACAGTCACCATTTACCTAGACATACATGCAGTGCCTATCACTATACCAAACATTGAAAAACAATGTAATTAGATCTGAGGTCTGCCTTCCAGAAGCTTGCATTCCAGTAAGACTTATGGCATGGATAAAATGTCATAAGTATTGGTTTTTAGGCAATTTTTTTTATTTCCTCTCTCTATTCTTAAAAAGTTAACTATTTCAGTTTCACATAAATTTAGTAAGACTTAATAACTATAACTGGAAGACTACATATAGTTTTGTGCTGCCTTGAGTAAAATTGTTGTATTTTTTTACCTTCAGAATAGTATTTTTAAAAGCTTCATAGACCATCCAAACTTGGAATTCCACAATATCAAATTGATGTACTATGTAGTTTATGTGATTCTTAATGCTTACATTGTTTGAAACTTTTCTGATCATTAAAAATTGTAAAAATCTCAGGGAATTTGGATTTTTGAGAATCTAGTCATGAATTTATTTTATAACTCTATACTACTTAACCTGTCATGTTTAGACTGTAAGTTTAAATCCAGATGTTTCTGAAAGCTGTTACTGAGTATGGCTGACTGGTGATCTCTCAAATGTAAAATGAGCTAGCACCATCTGTTCAATTCCCAGTGGTTTGAAATTCCTGCAATAAAATCCATCCCAGATTTTCCCCTTCTTAACTGCTGAGCCTAGGATCTGGACTTGAATGAAACAGGTATAGGAACATTCTTTAAATATATGAGGTGCTTTGCTTATTACATTATATATTGGTTGAAACCTATTGGAAAAGAGAATAACAGTAAATACAAAAAACATAACTATTTTCAAATCTTTTTACTCAATAATCCAATTTCTGGGAATCATTCCCAAGGAAATAATTAACAGAAGGATAAAGTAGCACACGTGAATATGCTCATTGCAGCTATCATACCAGAACACTGGAAACAATTGGTATTATTGATTTGGTGCTTATTCTGATACCTTGCACACTTGACTTCTAATCCCCAAAACAAAAAAATCTGAACGATAAACATTACCCACAAGCTTTGAATGAGGAAATCACATGCGAGCTCCCACAAGTAGTAAATGGCAGAACTGTTAGACACTCCAACCCAGGATGCTCAGACGAAATACTATGTCTTCAGTGACCCCATGACTGCAGGTGTTAAAAATCATATTTTAACCAGAGAAGATGCCCACCAGATGTTGTGTGACCACGTAGGTTATACACCTGAATAAGTGAAATAATAGCTAATATTTTGGGCACTTAGTATGAACCAAACTCTGGGACAGATACTTTAGGATGTTATTTTATTTGATTTTCACAACTCTGTACACACATATTGTTGTTTTCCTCAATTTATAAAAGCTGTATGTATGTTATAGCACTGAGTTTGTGTGTAGGGGTGGTGATAAATATGTGTGAATTTGTAAACATGCACATATAAATATTGACAGGGAGCAAACCCAAAACATTCACAATGATTAATTTTTAATGAAAAAATTGAAGAATTTAAAAAATTTTCTCTTTTATGCAGATTATGTATATTGTACGATATAAGCATTGCCACTTTTATAATGAAAGCAACTTTTAATCCTTTAATTTCTTTTTTTTTTTTTTTTTTTTGAGATGGAGTCTCACTCTGTTGCCCAGGCTAGAGTGCAGTGGTGCAATTTCAGCTCACTACAATCTCTGCCTCCCAGGTTCAAGCTATTCTTCTGCCTTAGCCTCCCTGAGCTGCTGGGACTACAGGCATCCACCATCACACCAGGCTAATTTTTGCATTTTTAGTAGAGTGGGGTTTTGCCATGTTGGCCAAGCTGGTCTCGAACTCCTAACCTCAGGTGATTCCCCCACCTCAGCCTCCCAAAGTGCTGGGATTACAGGCATGAACCACTGCACCTGGCAGATTTTTTTTTTTAAAACAGGTTTATTTAGACTGAGGCCAAGTAAAAAGAAGTGGGATTGAAGTTAAAAAAAATGATGGGATCTTGACTCCATGAAATTTTGACTATATTAAAATTTTCATTATTTTTCAAAATTACTGTTGCAGGGAAAACAAATATTAAAAGATCTTCAGAAATAGTAGCACAATCTTGTAGAAAAAAAAATCTAGAAGAAATATTTTGGAACAGGGTTTTTTTTTCCATTGGTAACTTCAGTTTTTACTGCCTAAGCAGCTTCCTTCCTGTAAGACCAGCTCTCAATTTATTTTTCTCATGTGATGGTCATTTATTCATTTTATACCCACTTTCATTTCTTACTTCCCTTTTTCTCTACTTTGGTGTAAAGGTTTATGTTGAAAGTACTAATAATGGTTAATTACAGAGAAAGAATTTGAGTCAGGTAGTCCAATATCCTTGGCTAATTTTATTCTTTATATTCAAAGGAAGAAATACATTTAAGAAATTTTGTTTGAGACAAACAGAAGTTATAAAACAGAATGTAAGTGAATGAGCTAGTTTTATAGAATATAAAATCAAGGTTAAATTCTCTAAGACTTAATGTACCAAAGAAAATGGGAATAAATACAGGAGAGAGATTGAAGTTATGATTATGTGAGATGATAAGTATGAAATTACTTCACAAGATCTTAATATCTATCCCAATGCGAACTAAATTGACAGCCAGAGCTTTTCAAAAAAATCAGAACTAATCATGCCATTCCGCTAGTGAAAACACATCAATGGACCTATGGTATCCTCAGAATGAAGTTCAAACTCTTAATTCTATCTCTATAATGTGGCCTTGGCTTTCCACTCCAGTCTCATCTTTCACAATTTCTCCATTGTTCTTTATGTTCTAGCCATGTCTAAATGTAGCAATTCTGTTACAACATCTTGATTTATTCTTTGTCCTTAACTTTATGCAAAAACAAATTCCCTGCCTCTCTCCTGCTGTATCCTCCATTTTGTAGTTAATAAACGGATTGATGGAGAGGTGAATGGACATATGACCACAGGGATAAATGAATGAATAGGTGTGGTAGGTTAGGAAACTCACTCTTAGGGAATGGAATTTTACAGGGAAGGTGGCAAAAAAGATGATAGAAACTTACCGTCAAACTTTTAAAGGGAAGGTGGCAAAAAAGAAACTTACTGTCAAATTTTATTACTGTTTATGATTTATGCATAAACAGTAATAGTAGGAAAGCAATGGGTTTAGATTCTGTGGTCGCATTATGCAAGGGTGGATAATTGGAAGCTGAGATGCAGGGAGAGTGGCCTACACAGCCCTGACACTTCACTAAAGTAATACAGTAATAAGGTAAGCAAAGGAGGGAGAAGCACCTAGAGAACTAGGGAACAGGTTGAATTCTGAGGGGAAAAATCATAATGAACATAAGTAAATAAAAATAAACCAGAAGTCTTCATCAAAGATAACACCGGGATTTTAGAACTGGGGTCACCACAAAAGTGCATTGCTCAGGAAATAAGCACTAAATTTAAAAAATGCAAATATTTCTGCATTTGTGTCATATGGAACTATTAATTTCATATGACTTTAAGAGTAAGTCTTAATATTACATAACATGAGATTGACTCCATTCTCATTTTTCTAAATGAGAGAAGGAAAGGACGATCCTAAGTTGCTTTAGAATTTATCGACTCAGATAGACATAAAGAGTTCCATTTGTCCCCTATTATTTTGTACACCCTATGCATTTGCAGGTTTTACAGCACAGAATGTTCCAGGACTCGAGTTAAATTACTTACTACGTCTAAGATTAATGAGCCTTACATTGTGACTTCTGTCACTTAAACAGATACACTTGTACAGTACTGTCACGCAGAATATACACTGCACTGTTTGAGTTACATACATATTTATGTAAAGGAATGATTTTATTCTCTTAAGTCAGTTTGATCCTTGAGAATTGAGTGAATTCTACTGAAAAAGTAAAGCTCTATGATTTCGTTTTGAAAATAAAGGCATTAACAAATTCAGTAAAGAATCAACTTAAGTACCAAGAGTCTGTTCTAAGAGGCTTTAAGGTACATTGAATGATATTTGCTGACCAAGATGTCTCATAGGAGCTTTTCTTTTCCTTTAGACAACCTGACTCTGACCTTGTGTTTTCAATTGGGTCATTACACATTTGTAGGCATGTGCATTCTGTAATAGCAAACTGTGAAATGCTCTTCATCATATACCAAGTGGATTATGCCTTATAAAGCTTTTTTGTGACTTTGTATAGCAAGAAGAAATTCCTAGTTAATATTAAGGATATGCATGCCTTGGTAGTTCTGCCAGTTTATGATAAAATGTTTGAATGGAAATCTGGTTCTGTGAAAACAAATTCCATGTTTGCTGAGCGAGAATAATGGTCTTGTTACATGAACCATGTAGATATTTAAGTAAACACATATATGCCTAGAAATAAAGTATGCTCACTGGGAAATTTACATCCTCTTAAAAACACACACTCCTCTTACATTCTTATGATTTTATGTCATGAAGTCTTATTCGCTTAAATGACCACAACCCCTGGAACTGGAGAGCTCAAACCAGGGATGGCCAATGCCAGGGGTAGTGGAAATGAGGGAGTCATTTACCCTCTTTATGATGGGAAATGAATGGGGCAAAATCAGAAACCTCCAGTTAGCCAACATTTCATTTCTTTAACGAAAAGATAAATCACAGTCTTTGCCATGCTTCCTGCATCTGTTGTATGGGAAGGTGTTATTTTATAAGACATAACGTTCTTATATGTATGTATGTATGTGTGTGTGCGTGTGTGTATGTGTGAGTAGTTTTCCTTTCAGCAAGTGTTGGGTTATAGGTGTTAATTGGGCAGGCTACTTTACCTTCGCAACTTCAAATTTCTGCATCTATGAAATGAGAATAATAAGGCTTTCCTCCTAAAGTTCTTATGGTCATTTTATGAGATGGGAATCACAGAATGCCTAATAGCAAAGTGTGGCATATAGAATATGATTAACAAATTATAACCATTTCTTATTTTTTGAATATTTTTAAAATGATACCCCATAAGCTTAAGTGCCATTCTTAGCCTATAAGGTTTGTTGATAATCAGATGATTGATTTAAGAGTCCCTTGTTCAAATACCAGTGACAAAGCTTCCTATGAAGAAGAATTTAAAATAGTTTATGTAGCTGCTGTATCATCAAGGAGGTGAGCATAACTCCCCATTCACTGAGTGTGGATGGCACATAATGGTTCCTCTAAAGAGCCCTGTGGTGAAAGAGGGAAAAGGGAAACTTGAGAAACACGACCTCAAGCCAGGAAATCAAAGTCAGTGTCAACAGAGATAAGTCATGTTGATAGTCTGTCTGCTTACCAAGGTAATGACAATACTACAGAATGACACTTTTCTTCTGTGGTCTCTTTTTCAAAACCCGTAGCTTCAATCTAATCATGACAAAAACGTTAGAAAACTCTCAATTTAGTGACACTGTTTTTACAAAATACCTGTGAAGTATTCCTCTAAAATGTTTAGGTCATCAAAAAAGCCAGAGGAGCTTAACGAAATGTAAGGTGGTATCCTGGATGGGATTGTGGACCAAAAAAGAACATTAGGAAATCTCAAAAGTATGGATATTAGTTAATAAAATGAAGAAATAAGTAAATAAGCAAACATGCAAACAACTCCCATGTTTGCTGCTCTGAATTTTATAGACAAACATGGTTGTGTATGCAGTGGATTTCTACAGACCTTAAGATTATAAATCAGATAATTTTGTTGTAACATGAATATTTTCTCAATAAAATATGACAATAGCTTGGCTAAGTGTACTTATTCCATACAGTAAGTCATTTGAAAAAGAAAAGGCCTGCAGAAAAATAGATTCAAACTTCTCCAATCTGAAGAATTCTTTAAAATCTTACTGAAATACAGAGAGATCAAGCTTTTCCTACTAGACATCAAAACATGTGACACTTTCTAATGTGTGTGGGTGACAGGATACTGATAAGTAGGAAAGTTTGTTTCTAAAAAACACTGACCTTTGTGAGCATATAAAAATGAATTTGCCAGGTCACTGAGGATACATTAGCTATAATCTGATGTATTCTCTTATCCCCCTGCAATAATCCAAATTAAAAATCAGTATATTTGCCAACAGCACGTACTTGACATAATCACAACCTCTACAAATGTCTTTGTTTCAAGCCCTTGAAGCTACAGGCTTCAAAATTGAATGGATATATAGAAGTTTTCTTTAATTTCCTTTGTCTGTCATTAAAAAGGCTACTCATTGTACAACAAAAAATTAGAATGATATCATTTTATTGAATATTTATTATAAAACAAAATATTTTCAAACTTTAAAAATATTACATCAGAGCTGTAAAGTATTTTTTTTTTTGTGAATATGGATATGGTCTCAATGCCTCTATTCTGTAACAGTTGTAATGAACATTTTACAGATTGTACACAGATCAACTGTGGAGTATTCTCTGCTCATTTTAGCCTAGAGAGAGTCGTTAAAGGCAACATTTAAGCAAGCCTGCAAAATCTGTATCACGTTATCTTTTTGTATGCCTAGTGAAAAGGTATTTTTAAGATGTGGTATGGTGGTGTTATCCGTATTGCCTGATGCCAATTCTTATTGCTTGGTAACTCATGACAAATCTGTTGTGTGTTAGGAGCTTATGAAGAACAATTTGAAACGCCAGAAATCTAGCTCAGCTTTGCAGAAAAAAAGTGTATTGCAGTGATAAAATTGCATAAAGTAGGGATGGAAAAATGTTCGAGATTTTTGGCCAATTTAAGGCGGATGTGTAGGGTTTATTGCTCTTCTTAGTTTTCAAAGATGATATAGTTAATGGTAGTTTTTCTCCAACAGTGTGAGAATGGTTTTGCCTTGGACTTTTCTACAAATACTTTCTTCGTGTATATTAAAGCCTGTCCCAGAGCTAGTGCATATGGCTTATAAAGCCTGCAGTTAATAAAAATTTTTTTCTCCAAGGTTGCATTTATTAATTTATTTGCTGAATATTTATTGGGTGGTATCATGTATACCCCAAGCATTGTGTACCCCAAGCTCTGGAGACAAAGGTCAGTACAAACATCATCTCTCCCCTCATGGATGTAAACGCCAGTGAGGAACTGAGTATCAATCAAGGAGTCACGCAAATAATTTTAAGTTAACACAACAAAGAAGAGATACATAGGACAATGAGAATACAAAATAAAAGATTGGATTTGGTCAAGATATAAACTCTTCAGCTACTGAAAATTCACTTTGCATTCTTTTAAATGTGAACCCTAGTTACTAGAGACTGGTTCTTAGAAGTTTTTCATGCCTGCCACTGGCACTTACGACACACTGTAGACACTAGAAATATTTTCAAAAAGAAGAAAAAGTACTAAATGAATGAGTTAAGGTTGTACTGCTATAGCCTATATCTGCCTTTGTGTCTATATGAAGAAAACCCTGTAGTTTTATGGTTCTTCCTCACCAACTAATAAGTACATGCTCTAGGTTCTCTCAGTTTCACTATTCTTGCTTCATGCATGCAGCTATAGTTACTATTCTCTTTTTTACCGCTTGGATTTGACTCTCAAACAATTAGCAAGAACAGAGGAGTAAAACTGGTTTTGTACACATAGCCCAAACGTACCAATTGTTCAGGTAACTTGCTCTTATGAACTCAATGTGATTTTATCTCAATCAGGAGGATTCCCTCCACTTACAGCAAACCTCCTGTAATATTTGAGGAATTTATATTCCAGAGAGAAGGCACGTTCAAGAGGCTTCTTATTTTATATTGTCATATTTTGTATAAAATTTTATTTCAGTAGTGATATGAATGTACTTTCAGAAGTAATAGAGGCTTACCCCATTCAGATTTTGAAGTAATTATACTCTATAACTTGTGGTTAAAAACCCTGTTATTAATCTTGCTATTAATATTATATGTAGATGATAAAAAATTGCCTTAAAAATAAGAAATCCAAATGAAATGTAACCAATCACAGAATTAGATTAAAGGATATGTAGATTAAAGGATATGATTACACAGGACAATTTGAATGACTATTTTGATTGAAGAAGGCTGTCAGTTCAGCCTAACAACTGGTTTGAATGACTTTTTAATTTAATGTAATGTATTTATTATTTAATTCATTTTGATTTGACCTAAATAGTATGTAATGCCAAGGCAACAAAAGTGCCCCATTTCTCAGCATCAGAATAATAAACCCATATATTGGAAGGAAACCTGAAGGTTATTTAACCTCACCTCGCAGCAAGCACAGGAATACTTTATTTCTGTAGATTCTGTCCCTGACAGTTCACCTTGGCTTGATCATGTGCAGCAAAGGAGAACTGATTATTAGGTGAGGCAGACAACTCCACTCTACTGCAGTTATAAATAATTCTAGGAAATTGTATTCTGTATCAAGTTGTAGATTCCATTCATTTCCCTCTGGAAAGAATAAGTCTTTCTTCTACACAAATGCTTTCAAACATGTGGGATAAAAGTAACTTAATGCAACTTGCTCTTTCTGAGCATCAGATTTCTCATCTGATAAAAGGGATTTAATACTGTCTATCATCTAGGATTTATGCAAGAGTCAAAGCACACCTGTTTAAAGCGCTAACACACTTGAGTACACAGAAAACACTAATTTATCAGTGGTCTGCTATTACATCATTGTTGTTGTAGTACTTTAGGAAGGCTATTTTAACTCCCTAATATTTCCTTTTGCTTCATGCATACAACTATAATTATTATTCTCTTTTTTATCACTTGGATTTGACTCTCAAACAATTTAGCAAGATAGGGAGGAAAACTGGCTGTGTACACATAGCCAAAATATACCAATTGTAGAGGTAACTTTTTCTTATGAACTCAACTCTATGCATTCTTTCCTTTATCTGTTTCAATTGCCATTGTCTGGTCAATTTTACCTTAAACTATAGAGCTAAGCACAGTATTTTCAGGACTGCACACAAGACCACGTTTCTAACAGTGCAGAAAACCAGGGGTCTATTTTGTCCCAAGGACATTCTACTTCTTTTATTTCAACCTAGACTTTAACTGTTCTTAGTAGTTTTACCACACCACTGGATCATACAAACCCAATTAAGCCCCCAGGTTTCTTTATGTGAACAACTTTTATACCTGTTCTTTCTTATCCAAACTTTTTTTTTGTTTTATTTTAAGCTAAAGGTAGATCTTTCAATTTATCTATATTAAATTGCACTTTATCAGTGGGCTCAGTGTTGAAGCCTGTTGAGAACTGTAAGAATCTTGAGCCCCTTGTACAACAGATTACATATATATATATATATATATAGCATTTTTATTAATTATAAGTACTTAATAGTTGTGTCATTATGTGCAACTGTGTATGGGGTCATGTGATCTTTTGATAGAGGCATATAGTGTGTAATGAGCAAATCATGGTAATTGCATCTGTCACCTTAGGTCTTTATCATTTCCTTATGTTCAGAACATTCCAAACCACTCTTTTAGTTATTTTAAAATTTTAATCACAACTTTGGTTATCTGCACATTTGACAAGTCTGTGTTCCAAATCTTCAACCAAGCCATGATGTTGAATATGACATGAATGAGAATTAGCATTTCATCATTGTACTTATAGCCCAAGCAAGAGGGAATGAAGTCCTAACTTAAGGTAGTAGTGGTGGGGCTGAAGAGTAAGAGATTGAATTTGAATATTTCTCAATTATAATTTTGTTTGTTTTTGAGATGGAGCTTCACTCTTGTTGCCCAGGCTGGAGTGCAATGGTGTGGTCTCGGCTCACTGCAACCTCCACCTCCTGGTTTCAAGCAATTCTCCTATCTCAGACTCCCAAGTAACTAGGATTGCAGGCACCGGCCACCATGCCCAGCTAATTTTTGTATTTTTTAGTAGAGACTGGGTTTTACCATGTTGCCCAGGCTGGTCTCGAACTCCTGATCTCAAGTGATCCACCCTCCTTGGTCTCCCAAAGTGCTGGGATTATAGGCATGAGCCACTGCACCCTGCCTAGATTATAATTTTTAACAACCAGTGTTCAGGCAGATGCTGAAATCCTTGGATTCTCCTTGGCTTTATGAATGACTCCCTTTCCTTAATTATGTTCTCACTATAACCTACATAAAGTGAATGAAGTAGGCCAGGCCTGGCAAGTTTAGGGTTGGAATTTGAGGAGCAATAGATAACACTAGCTTTTAGTAGGGTAAAATGCCTCT
This sequence comes from Sapajus apella, assembly GCF_009761245.1. NCBI lineage: Eukaryota > Metazoa > Chordata > Mammalia > Primates > Cebidae > Sapajus > Sapajus apella. Next base: position 31,706,624 of record NW_022436943.1, on the reverse strand, counting down.
TTAGTTGGAAAACCAGAAACTGTTCTTGACAGCCATGGAATCCAGACTGTCCATCTCTGTGGAGCTGGATCACAGACTCCTTGAGGCATGCCCTTATAAAAAGAATTATATTCTTTAGTGCCTACTATGGGCCTTTTTGAGATAGAAAGGGAGCTCTGTTAGTAATTTCACCAAGACAATGAGATAAACAGGACTTCCAAACAATGAGATAAACAGGACTTATATTCCTAATTTACATTTTATACTCAGTAAATGGATATTTAAGTAATTGAATTGTATCCTAACCTTAAGTAGAAATTTATACGTCTTTTAGATCACCTTCTCTCTGCATACAAAAAACTTCTTATTCCAACCTCTCACAATCCACATTATAATGACCCTGATGGATAGTTATGCAGTCTGCTCGAATGCGTCAATGCCAGAAACGGCTCTGTATGGAAGGACAATGGAAAGGCTACCAGAGGAGAATGTTAGCCCTCTCAGATAGAAGTCCTTCCTGGAACTTGTTCCTAGAACTGCACCTTCTAGCAACATGTTAAATTAATGTTCACTTGGCAGCTTCCTATTTGAAGATAGTTACTCTGTGGGAAGTGATAGGTAAATGATGTGGTGGCAGAAGAAACGCAGTTGTCTCTTGCCCAAAATTGCATTTGAAATGCTACCTGTTCAGATTGTATTTAGAATCAAGTCTCTCAAGAGAATAATATGGTTATCTGGATTATTCTTTCTAGCATATGGCTGCAATCTTGAGGGATGCTATTTAGTACTATTTTGCATTTTCTTGAAAATGAAGACGTGTTTAAAGAACAGAGTATAAACTTAGACTCGTCATTCAATGTATATTGAGCAGAGTAGATTTTTGGTGACTTTTCATGAAATTCAGTTGTACTATAATATTTCATATTGAAATATTTTTCAGGTATAATAATTATACCTCTTAATTATTTTATATGAGATCAAATATTGGCTCCTCTGGAAAACCTTCTTGAGTGTCCCATGCTGTTTGGCCTCCTCTTTTTTTTACTGCTCTAGCTTCCTGTGCACTGCACAGTCCTCTCCCACCACCTCAACATCAACACACTTACCACACTGTGCTTAACTTCTTGCCTGGCTTTTCTCCTGACAATAGTGGTATTTATTGAATACTTATGGTACTCCAAGTTCCATGTATGAGTTTTACCTGTATTCACTCAGTTGACCCTCACAATAAATTTATGGGATTGTAACTATTATTCCCATTTCAAAGGAGAGGAAGTTGGGGCACTGAGAATTAAGAAAATTGCCCAACATCTTAAAACCCTAAAATTCAGAGAGGCTGTTTCCAGAGGCAGGGATCTTGACAATTACCTTATGCTAGTTCTCCAGATCCACTCCTAGAAGTCAAGGATAGGTTTTTATCATAGTATTATTAGCATCTAGTGCACCACCTAGAATATAATAGGAACATGATAAATATACATTGATTGAATGAATAAAAGAATAAATACACCTTTTCTACTGTTTTCAACTATTTTCAGTGAATGTAAACAAAAACAGTCAAGATTTTAAGACTGAAAATTACATTGAAAATTTGTCTTATTCAAGCTCTTATTTTGTAATTTGAAAACCCATGGTGCATAGAGGTACGTCATATTCATAGGATCATTTTTGTAGTTTAGCTAGCATTTTTTAACCCTCTACCATCTGCCAGAAACTATTTCAAATGCTACATGTGTCTTATCACCTCTAATCCTCATCTGAAGTAAATGCTCTTATTATCTTCATTTTGGAGGTGAGGAAACAAACATGAAGAGATTGCCCAATGCCTCAAAGCTGTAGGTGGCAGAGCAAGAAGAATAACTGAGGTTGGCTGGTTTCAAAATGTATGTTCCCACTCACCACACTAAATTGGCTCTCACATATCTAATGATTGCCAGATCTAAACCTAACTGAATACTGAGTCCCAGAATCTTTCCAAAATGTCTCCCGATATTTCAAAAAATCATAATTATTCTAACTTTATCTTCATCTTTAAACAGTCTGGATTTTATAATGCATTCAATATATGTTTTATTTAATTTGAGATTTGGAGTTTCTTGATCTTTGTAATATATTCTACATGTCTACAAAAGTTACTGAGAGAAATCCTGATGTAGCTTTTAAGGTACTTATTTAATTTATTCTAGAGAACTTTTACTTTTAAAAAGGTTATATATGAGTACCCTAAAATTGTCACCAGCTGTACATAGGAACTGATTATATATAATCATATTATCTTTAAATATTGGCTTATTCCAAAAAGATTAAGGGAATTTACTCTGCAGCCATAGATTTCTATTAAAACTAAAAGATAATGGCACAGTGACAAAGTCACTGCTTTCCATTTACTCACAGATAGCTGTGTTACTGTTGGAAAAATGTTGTTAATAGAATTTTTGTTGCTCCTAGATGAATTGGAATATATTCTAACTCTCAGGAGGACATTTTTGGGGGTCTGCATTAGTTTTCTATACTACATGATAAATTGTCCAGAATGTAGTAGCTTATAACAACACACATTTACTGTCTGACAATTTCTGTGGTTCAGGAATTTGGGCACAAATTACATGGGCCTTTGCTTCAGAGTCTGTCAGAGGCCATAATCAAGGTGTTGGCTAGGAACTGAGGCCTCCTCTGAATGTTTGACTGGGAAAAGATTGCTTCCAAGCTCACTTGGATTCAGCTTCTTGTGGACAGTTGAGCTGAGGACCACAGTTCATTGCCAGTGGGCCTTTCCAGCATTGAGCTTATTTCATCAAAGCATGCATGTTGAAAAGGCAGTAAAGAGTCTACCAGAAAGATGAAAGACATACCTTTTGCAACTATATCGCATAAGTGACATTCCATCACTTTTAACAGTTTATTTATTAGAGTAAGTCACTGAATCTAGTCCATGCACTAGATTCAGGAGACTGCACAATATGTGAATTTTAGGATCCCAGACAATGGGGCTGTCTTAGAAGCCTGCCTCACTTTAGGGACAGAAATGGCAACTTTCTTTTATAACTGTAAGGAACTGAGGGGGAAACAGGATAACTTTTAGCACTCAATTTATGATTTCCTCCCTCTTTATAACAGTTTCATTTGTTTTTGGGGTGGGAAAGGGTTGTTTGGTTAGTTAGTTGGTTGTTTTCTGCTCGCTGTTAGTTTACAGATTGTAAATAAAAAAATCTCTTTTAAAAGTTTTTACTTTGTATTGAGGATTGTATACATGTGCAATTGAATAGCCACAAGAAATTATTTTTATGGGTCCTGGTTCGTGATTGATGAGTACTTTACTACCCAAAAACCCTCCAAACCTGAGTCACATTTTATTCCTTTATCCTTGGAGCCCCAGCAATGGGATCCTGGTGATCACCTGTGACAGGAGCCATGTGTGCCAGCAACCTCACTTGTAAAGGTCTTACGCATTCAACCCCTGGATTTCGAATGCCCTCTCTGCTTGTTTGCTCTTAAGAACTCCCTCTTTGAATCTGTGGTTTTTACATTGTGATCCCATTTTCTTTTTCATGGCTGAGCCAAATTATCTAGTTCATATCGACTCTTTCACAAGTCCTCCTGGAACCAGTTTCAGTTTGGCCTTCAGCTTTGGTCCTTGTTTTCTCTCCTCTTGACATCTTCATTGCCAATGTCATTTTCATCATTATCTTATAAAGCATGTACTTATTTTTCAATTAAACAATAAAGTTTAATTGAACTTTCTAACTTCCAAGAAAATGAACTTTACTGTTTCTAATTTCCAAGAAAATGAAACTAGACATAGCCTGAACCTTCTGTCCTTCAGAAGGTTTATATAGTCCAAGGGAAAGCACTCATGTACTCATTATAATATTAATGAAGAAAGCTTTGACCACATAAGTGTTCTTAACTAGTGGTTTGTTTACTAAACTGACACTTCTTGGACTGCTTTGCTGTATTCTTCACTAAGAAATAATAATAATACATTTATTGGCCTGTTTTAAAAACAATGCTAACACATTGTATATATTTCAGTGTGTAGAGAGATTCTACCATCAATATACATTTATTTACATATTTATTCATTCATTTATTAAAATGTAACTATCCAAGCAAAATGTAATGGTCATCCGGAATTTGTTTATGGTATACTTTGGCCACAGCATGTATCCTATTTGCATATAGGTTAAAAGTGATGGGTTTTAAATGACAGGCTTGGAAATATTAAATTCAAAAAGCAGTGAAGTTGTTAAATGATTTTTAATGTATTTATTGACTCTAAGACACCAGTGATTGTTAAGTAGTGTTATTATTTTAGGTGAAACAATGAAAATACTGCCAATTAAACTGTAATGCTATCATTTCTTATCACTTTGGTTGTAAAATGTATCCTGACTTGGACAAGTTAAAATGTGATAGGACTGAGTCTTAAGTTGATTAATAGTAAGAATTCAGAGGTAAAGAAATACTGAGTTGCTTTAGGTATCTATTGTGAATACAGATAAGTGGCCTGCAGCTTCAGGTTTTTAATAGCATAAGTACCTTTTACTAAAATTTAACTTACGTTGTTCTTAGTGTAATTAATTACCAGAGTTTCCCAGATTTTGAAATTGAAATGCTCCTAAGTAGAAAGAGAGAGATCATGAAATCCCATGGGTCTGTAGGTAAAGCCTGAAATGATCTAGCCCAGTTCAAAATTTATAAATATAAATAGGATAGTGACAACTATGATAATAAGTTTTCAAATATAAAATCAGGATTTTACTTATACATATTTAAATAAATTTAATTTCCATAAAGATGTTTCATATTTTTCATTTGGCTTTGTGTATCTGTCACACTGCAATGTGGTTATGAGGTTCAAGTGCTCTTGGAGACTCAGGCAACCAGAGGCAATATATGGAGTTAGCAAAGGAACTTTGTAATTTTTGATTACTCCCCAAACCTGACAAAAGGTCAAAAATAAATTGCTTAGTTTAATTAAAGAGCATTAACACAGATTTTCTGCCTTGGACTCTATCTAGACAATATCTTCTTATGAAGAGTTATGTCTGTTAGGATTTAACTGAAAATCATGTCTAAATGAGAGATAACTGGAATTGGCTTGTTTGATCATAAAAATTGCCTGTAATTGAATTGAATGCTGTTTTTCCTTCTTACCCCCATGTGCATTAATCAGGCAGCAATTTGACTAGCACATCGTGTTCTCTGCATATTTGTATGTGTTTGTTGCAGAAATATTTCTTTAGAAAGCTCTGCATTTTGCAGCAGGAATTTAAACAAACCAGAGTGGCAGAGTTACACCAAGATCTGGAGTTGTTCATTCGTGCAATAGCAGAGCAGTACTCATCTATACATGCACACATGTGTGAGGTATAAATTCATAGGTGCGATCTATTTTATGAAAGATTAATCTCATTTCATTATTAGTTTTATTTACTACATCAAAATAGGCAGCCAGTAGCCTTTTTTAGAAAAATTCTCCCAAAGACATGGTCTATACACATAGCTTCTGCTTAAACTTCTCATCTCTGATCCCACCTGTAAGTGATCCTTACTCCTTAACAGTTCCCTCTCCTCCAAAAGGATTGGGAATGTATACATGCTACAAAACAGAATATGCTTACAAATGCAGAATTAGAAGTAGATACTTTATACATTCCCACATCTGGGAAATGTTTAACAATTCTACTTTGAGGATTCCTGGAGTATTTCACTAGATTCATACTGTGAAAGGCTCAGACGTGTCCTTGTCCCTGGAATGGAGGCACAACATGGAGACATGAGTGTCTAAAAACAAGTAGTGAAATGGTGATGATGCTTTCAGCATGTTTTCATAGGCAAGTCAAGTCTGCTGAAAATCATTTGGAGTCCATGAAATTTGTGACAGGAGTTTTTAGCACTTAGTCAACAAACAGCCCTTTGTTCTCTTTTCATTTATTTCTTAAGAAAAGGGCAGAACATTGAAAATGAGCTTTGAGTCAATTTAAATTTTCCTTCAATTCCCTGTGCTGTTCATTTGACGTGTCTTCGGATCCTACCACTTTCCCTTCTACTATGACATTCTAAAAAGGCAAAGAAGCAAATTTTTAAAAGTCTAAGACTATATACAAAAAATAACTTATTTTATGCAAACATGTTGGACCGTGTACCCAAGAAGTCTAAAACTTATATTGGCTACTATAAAACGAAAGTGGTCATCTTTGAGGTCTGTACACACAAACTATTGTACACATTGCTAGTAGGGCTTATAGGGTCTTCTTATGCATGGCTCGTTCCCACATAATGTGAGTTGAATTCTAATCCATTACTTTGTTTTGTTTTTCTTTTGGATGGAGTATCACTCTGCTGCCCAGGCTGGAGTGCAGTGGCACAGTCTTGGCTCGCTGCAACCTCTGTCTCCTGGGGTCAAGAGATTTTCAGCTAATTTTTGTGTTTTTGGTAGAGATAGGGTTTTACCATGTTGGCCAGGCTGATCTCAAACTCCTGACCTCAAGTGATCTGCCCCCACTCTGTCTCCCAAAGTACTAGGATTACAGGCATGAGCCACCACGCCTGGCCATAATCTACTTTTCATTTGTTTTACTGACTGATAGTTTTTTACCTAAAGTGTTTTAAAAGCTCCATGGAGTTGCTGAGCACTTGGACAAGTTTACTTCTCGAATATAAAATTAAGCCAAACCTTGCTGAATGGCATATTGAGTGAGAGAGTAGGAGTTGAGAGAGAGGACAACAGGATGCAGAGTTGCACCTGTCAGTCCTTCAAATGCACTGAGCATCATAAAACGTAGAAACTTGCTGAACAGAGCTCAAGTTGCCTTAAGATGGCGTCACAAGCATTGACTTTGAAGTTTGACTCTTCTAGGTTTGAATTTGGGTTGTGACGCTTGCTGTGTGACTTTCTGTCAGTTACTTAAACTTTTGGGGCCCTAGTTTTGTCATATGTCATATGTAAAGGAAGGATGATATAATTTATTTGATAGGGTTATTGAAATGATTAAATGAGATAATACATGCATGCAATTGACAGGATTCTTAGCACAAATGAATGACTCAATTGCTATTTGACCTCCTGGGCTTATGTTCACTGTGTTTAATATTTATTTAGTGGAGAGAAAGAGGCTGATATTTACAGAGTTCGCCTTTCTTTATATTTGTAACAGAATGTTATATTGTTGCATCAAACACAGTATGACAATCTGATCCATCTGGAATCTAAAAATACATGTATTCACATTCCTTAGAGGTAATAAGTCATTCACACTCACCACTATAATGATTATCTGCTACATATAGTTACTAAATCTTGTTGAGAATATTAAAAATTTTTTTGGTTTTAGTTTAGAAAATATTTTATACTATAGGATACTTCTACTTTTTCGATTAGAAGCATTTCCAACCAATAATTATGTCAAAGAATTCAGACTATCTTTTGACATGGACAATCCTTGTTTACTCTTGTATAGATCTTACATGTTAGAATGTGATCATAAAAATGCCCAGTTATGTCCAAAAGGCCAGTTATCAGATCACTGTAATTAATGTCTGCAACATCAGTCAAATCTTGTCTATCAGTACATACTGGAATTTCAGCTACACGTGGACAAGAATTGTTGTAATCCCAACTTGGCCTTCAGATTCAGAAACTCAAAAGTAATTATGTGGTTGAACAGAAATCAGATGGCCTTTTATTTTATTTTCAGTTTCAAACTCAATATGATCATACTTATTTATAAAGAATAGCTTTTATAAAGGAAGAACTGGAACCATTTGCTTGCTAACACTTCTATCTGCAGTGTCAATGTCCAGAGAAAATGCTTTTATAGGTATTTTATTTCCCTCTTGCTGTGTTTGTGTGTGTGTGGTGGGGGTGGTATGTGTGGGGTGAGTGTGTATGATTTCCCAAATTTGAAACTTGTTGAGAGGCATAGTGAGTGGTTTAAACTTCAAACAATTAAACTAATTACTCGTTTCCAATAAACAGCCTCGTTTCTTATAAATATCCAAATATTAATAATTTGAGTTGACAAAAACTATGAGATATAAACAATTTAGCTGCCTGGTTTCAGGTTAGTGGTAGAGCTGACATGTGTGCTTATAACTTGCCCCTCATGGGATTGGCAAAGCTTTATCTCTTATTGTGCATTTCTGCCAATGGCACTAATTTGGAGTAATTTGGTTCAATTTTCACCTCAGCGATGACAAAAAAGTCTCATGTGGAAAGCTAAGTTAACTGGTAATCTTTTTTTATAATTTATTCCACTGATGTTTAATTTTCATTAAATATGGCCGCTTGGTTAGTTGGTTGACTATCTCATTCCTTAGCATAATTTATAGTAATAGTAATAGCTATTACTATTATATTCATTATTAAACTGATTATTATTATTCCCAAATGATGGGAAGACACTCATATGTGCTAATTATTTTGCTCTGCTGTCTCTCCATTAGATTACTGGGAGCAGCTTACACAGGAGTTTTAGATTTGTGTTTATACTTTTGTGTAGTGATATGTATTAATGTGTAATCATCTAATGAATATACAGTCTATCATAAAGAAAAACATATCATAAATATTATCATGTAGAATTTTTATTATTCCTCACACTAGTAGAGTTATATTAGCCACATGGTTAAATTCATAAAATTAAGAGAATATAATACAATTCTACTGTGTTGAGAAATGTTAGAATTTTTGGCACATTTTCTTTTTTTTTTTTTTGAGACAGAGTTTCGCTCTTGTTACCCAGGCTGGAGTGCAATGGCGTGATCTCGGCTCACTGCAACCTCCGTTTTGGCACATTTTCTATTGGCTCAAAGCAGAAAGAAAAGTCATTTTATCACAAAAATTCTGCTTTATTCAATGCGGTATCAGGAAAGATAGCCGGAAGAGTGGAAGGACAGGACCTTCTTGGTTTAAAATAAGTTCATTCCTTAGCAGATCCCAGTTTGTTCCTTAGCATGATCAGGCACCTAGGAAATTAAGATGTTCAAGATAGGTATAATTCAGAGATTTAAATTTTATTTTTTACATTTGGTTCTCTAGGTTTTATATTTCTATTTAAAAATAATATATTTATATCATATACACTTTGAGACATGTATTTCAGAAAAATGCCACTAAAGTGAAAGGTCACATTCAACATTTTTATTTCCAGATCTTAGGAAAAATTTATGCAAACAGGTTTTGTACATTTCACCTTCTCCTTTGCTTAGTATGGTGTATAAGAATTTATCTTGTTTGTAGAAATTTAAAACATTTTAGAGGATTTTGAAGAAAAAATTGGTCTGAGTTCAGAGATTTAAATAAATTTGTACTTTGAGTCAATGTGACTTTTAATCATCCATGAATGATTTAAAAGAGAAGTCAAAAAGCTTATGACCTTCTCTACATCTCAATTTTTAGAACAGGACTTTTGACTTGAGATGCTTTTTATTCAGGCCTTGAACCCAGAATACCACTGAGTGTGGAGTTTCTTTTTAAAGAGAAATATGCATGTGGAATGTTGTTGCTACAGAAAAGATTATGCAAACATCTCAGCTTTGCTCAAGATATCCAAGTTCACAGAAAACTATTTGTGACTTCAACAGCTACCCAGCTTTCTGTTTTAATGTTGACCAAATCATGTTTGGTTGACTTAATCATAACAATACAAAGGACATTTTTGAGCCTATAATAAGACTTTTGAAAATGTTTGTTCATTTGAAAGAAAGACACAGTAAACCTTGTTATTAATACAATGATGTTGCTCCCTCGTCAGCTGATGTGCTGATGCATATACCAGGTCTCCAAGTTGCATTTCACATGGTAGGCAGGAAACCAATGAAGATCAACTTTCTGACTTCTTGTCCTTATAAAAACATGCTTTTTGTGGCTTCATTCCAATCCCCAAGTCATGTATTTTGGGTCTTTCTAAGGCTGTTGCCATGCTTGAAAATACTGACAAAAGAGACTAATGAGGAGGGAGGTTCTTCTACCAGATTCTTTCTTGAAGATAAAAGCCTTGATTGTGATTTAATCCAGCCTCACTGCCTCTTCTATTGGAAATATTTTTATCATGAGGTTTGCCACAGGTAAGGAATATTTAACAACAAAAATGAAATCAAAAGCATTACCCACATGAACATGACTCATGAGTAGAGGGCAGGAATTACCATAAATATCTATTTTTTTAAATTAATAAAGCCTCCCTTTGAAACATTGTATCCAATTCAAAACAAGTTGGTTCAACAAGATACAGGATTCAAAGTCTCTAGTATTTACTTGACTTCATTCTTAGAATGGAAGGCCAGGGTTAAACCACTTACCACATTGCCAGTGAATTCAGTGATAGTTATTAAACATATAAAAGCAGGACACTTTTGCTGGAAATGTAAGCAGAAAATTCAGTTTAAAATTTACTAAATGACTTGATGTACACAGTTTAAGTCATTTAATAGTTTATTATGTAAGACAACTCCATCTAAAATTAGACAAATACTAACATCTAACTTTAGATTTTAAACCAAAGAAGTTGCTACCATTTTCAAACATTATTTATAAGTAAACTTAGAGAAAACAGTTGTCTACATTTTGAACTATTCACATGGATACTGAGAAAGGATCTGCTAAGGAATGAGCTTGTTTTGAACCAAAAAGATATGGTCCTTACACTCTTCCTGCTGTCTTTCCTAATTATACAATCTCAGTAAGGGGGAAAGAGGCTACAAAGTAAGGTAGCATCTGGGAGCTATTTTTAGGTTGAGTGAAAGGCTTCTGAAGGAGTATTTTGAGAAAGTGGCCAGAGAGAAAGACATATAGGAGCCAAAGGTCAGTAGAAGAGGGTGGAACCCATTTCCAAACCACTTCATTTTACAAGCCCAGGCAATGTTTTAGGGAAGTACACCCTAGACATTTACACCTCTTAGACAGTTCTCCCATTGTTTGTTTTTTGCCTTCTCAATAAGAGCATACTAATGTATTTTACAGACCACTTTAACACTGGAGTAGGCATATGTATATTTGTATGTATATATAAAAAAAAGAGAAATAAACACTATGTTGAGTTGAAGAGCCAGAAACAGGCAGGTGAAATTTGTCAGAGAAACCTGACATTCCCAACCCAATTTCAAGTTGGCATTTATGAATACTTGGGATTTGCATTACATCTCAGTGCATTAGCAGGTTGTTTAGGTTGCTGAACAAAATATATAATACTACTTATAAGTAGAAACTGTACTACTTGTACTTAGTGTGTACTTCTAGACATGTAGGAAGACATGTACAGATAACACGAATCTAATGACTAAAATAAAGTTGCATATTTGCGTCAAAGCACTACCATGTAATCAAAAGTGAAGGCAAACTGGTCCAAAACTTGTTCTAAATGACTTCTTTGAGAACTGATTTCTCTTGTAACACATAAACAGAATAGACAGTCTTGTCCAATAGCAGCATGTCTTGAGTAATTGAAAAGAGAGAGAATCTAAATGCTGCTGATAACATCACAAGTCCTACAAAACTCCTTCTTAACTATTGCATGTTTTGGCTTTTAAGGTCACTCAAGTTCATCTATTAAAAAACAAAGCTGGGATTGTGTAACACACTGTGCACTATGCTCAGTTCTTTTCTAAACCATTTGCCTGGGGATGCACCACCCATGGAGCAAAAATCAGAAGGAACATGGGAATAGGTTGGACTTTAGACAGCTGTCTTTTCACTCATATTGTATAAGTGGCTTCTGTTCATCACTGAAAAATTAGAAAATCTTGATGCACCAAAGGAAGTACAAATCACCACCATCTTACAGAGACAACCATACCCATCCTTAACATCTTTTAAATAAACTCTTCCAGGTATTTTTCTTCACAGATGTGTGAATTTATTTTTTAAAACTATGGTCATTCTATAAAAGGTATTTCAAGATTTTTTTAAATCTCAGCATATACTATGTGCATCTGTTCATGTAAAGAAATGTACTTCACCACCTCATTTGAGAGTCATTTAAATCCACTTTACCCAGTATTTTATGACAAATAGCCAAACATCACATTTTCCCTGTATTTATACATAATTGTTATTTGTAAATTAAAAATAAAATAAAACTTTGTTATAGTTTGGCTATATCCCCACCCAAATCTCATCTTGAATTCCCAGGTATGGTGGGAGGAATCAGTAGGAGGCAATTTAATCATGGGGGTAGGGCCTTTCCATGCAGTTCTTGTGATAGTGAATAAGTCTCATGAGACTAGATGGTTTTTTAAGGGGGATTTACCCTGCACAAGCGTTCTCTCTTTGCCTGCTGCCATCCATGTAAGACGTGACTTGCCCCTCCTTGCCTTCCACCATGATTTTGAGACCTCCCCAGCCACATAAAACTGTAAGTCCACCAAACCTCTCTTTCTTTTGTGAATTGTCCAGTGTCAGGTATGTCTTTATCAGCAACATGAAAACAGACTAGTATAAACTTAAAAATGGTATTGCAATGAGCATCTTTATAAATGAATTTTTTTACACTTACCCTTAATTATTTTTAGTCAGAAATCTTAGAAATCAAATTTCTGAAACAGAAGTGATAATACAGAAGTCTAAATAATACTTCAGATAATCTGTGCCAAATTAATGTATGTTTATGTTAGCATTTGTGAGAATGGTCACTCCTCAACATACAGAAATACACTTTAATCTTTACAAGCATTGGGCACCATCATTTAAAGAGTTCATTAAGCATTTAACATTTTCAGATGTAAAGTTATAAAGAATTTTTCCCCATGCAATCTATTTCAATAAAGGAAAACAGGCTTATGTAAATTATTCAACAAAATTTGTTAATCATTTTCAGAATGTCTAGTTTGTGTTTAGTGAAAATCTTGTGAATGGAGATTTCCATGAGGAAGACTAAGAAAAAAACAAGCATTTATTGAGCCTATACTATGTGTCAAATATATTTAATTTCACTTAATCTTTACAAACACCTGGCAAATAAAAATTATTATCTCCAATTTGGATGATAAAGCTCTTGCAGGCTGGGCATTTTGTGCAAGTTGGCTCTGGGAATCCAGAGGCTAATATGAAATTGGGATCCACAGCTTTTTGGCTTGATGGTTCATGGTCTTTCTGTAAGATCCTAATAATAGAGGATATAAGGATGTCTTATTGCTCACATTATCTCTAATTTAATTTTATTATTTAGAGGGAAAAAACTGGGTACACATCTTTCTGTATGGACAATAGTAGAACAAAATACTATAATAATATATATAATATAATATAATAAATATATTATGATTGACATTGTTTCAGAATGCTGGTTGATTTTATCTTTTTAAGTGTTAATGTCCTGTTTTATTCTATTCATTCTACAAGGAACTTGTAGCTAAGACACACAAATACATGCACACACACACACACGTAAATATTATATATATATATATAAACAAATATAAAGTATAAAATAAACATTTAGAAAATGAAGAGAGGAAAGCAAAGATCAGCACAGTGAAAAACATATTAATAGTCCTTTAAAATTGCTGAAAAAAATTAAGTGTTCTGGCAGTCAAATAAAAATGTAAGTACATCAAACATAAACATTTAGGAATCCAGGAGAAACACAGTTTCCCTGATATGCAGGTCGGTGAAACATCTTCTTTCCTTTTTCAACAAGCAATTAGTATATGTGTAAGATGACATCCACAGTGCCATCCCTGTGATAATGTAATTTTCGTATGTTTCCCCATTCTAATGCCCCAGTTAAACCTTCTCACAAATCCTTGTCCAAATGATTTATAAAATAACAAGTTCCATGTTTAAGGGAGTCATTCATTTTAGTCACTTGGAGAAAATGTGAAGTGAATAAATGTGACCATCTGGATATAAGTCTGTTTCTCTAGTACGAAAACATTTACAACACTATTGACAATGAGCCAGAAAATTCTATTGATAAAATCTCTCCCCTTGTCATAAATAAAGCTCAGTATCTGCTAAAGCTGAACTATCTTAGGGCCAGTAGCCTTCTTTGGAAGATATTGAACCTAGTATCATAAGGTTAAAATGTGCATTTGTGTGCACGTGTGTGTATTATGCATGTATTAGTGTAAGTGGTGGAAGAGCAGTTTCTCTCTTCATTTTTAGCCCCTTGCCTGAATCTGTACTTCATATGCAGTCACTGCTCAATTGGTGTCTCCTGCTGGTAATCATCATTTAGGAAACAGGTGGTAGGAAAGAGTTAATGAAAATTCTGGAAGTATAAGTATTTTTTTTTAATTTAAAAATACGTGTATGAAGCCACTTTATCTGGCTCTGATTAAAGGTATGGCCATTAAAAAGTGGAGAGGGAGACTATGTATTGGCAAATAATTTTTACCTAAATGTGACGTGATTTCCAATAAAAGTATCATGGTGCATTTGTAATATGTTTTAGTAAAAATGTAGAAGGAAGTCATACATTTCCTCATCTGCAATATAATACTAACTGTGATATAATATTAACTTCATGGGGTGATTGTGGGGATTAAACAAGGTAAATCAAGGGAAAGTAATTAGAGTTCCAAGCATAGAGTAAGTGCTCAATAAATATGATTATTCTACTATTACTAGTATTATTATAATTTTAATATCTATTATTTCCTGCGCTAATATATAAAGGAATATATATATATATATATTCACATGAACACATACACACACACACACACACACACACACACACCCGTATTCCCATTTGAATGTTCTTAGCAATACCCTTGAAAATATTTCATTTGGGTCAAGCATTGTTCAGGACTCTTTTCTTAAAATAATATTAGACTTTATTATGTTGGTTTTGGTTGATTTTGCTCCTTTTTGAATGCTCTTGGCAATTTCATGTGTGATTGTTTTTCCAATCCAAACTGAGGAGGAAAATATCTCACAACTCTGCACAACGTGTAAGACCACACAGTGATTTATAAGGGTCCCTCTTCCTGCCCATAGAGTTTTTAATGGGGAAACTCATCTATATTGCTGTGTCAAGAAATCACCACCTTTATCACATACCACAGACATAAATGAACCATATAGAAGCCAGTAATCCTTAACTCTATTACAGGAGGCTAGAGGAGAATTTGAGCTTTAGCAGATGCTTGGAATGTGTAACTAGCTGTAGAGATGAAATGTGTATGTTAACAAGAAATAATACCAATAGTTTATCCAGTGCAATGGCTTTAAAATTACTTTAAAAAAAATCAAACATTTTTAACATTAGCGTATATCCTGTATGGTTCCTCTAAGTCATTTTTAGTCTTGTGTCAGCTTTACTTGTATTCAGGTAGAATGCTTTTATCATACTGTGTTAATTTTGTGCCCTTAATCAAAACACAAATTTTCATATTTTAAATATTTGAACAATTGTCTATCATAAAATTCACTCTTAAAATCAGAATTTTAGCATCAGACATTTAGGTTCTTCTAAACCTTGTAAGCACATACACAATATTACAAATTGAGAGAAGCCTCTCAACCCAACCCTAACCCAAATAAAATTATTTGATAATAAGTTTAATTTAATTTATTCATGATTCATCATCCAGGATAAATATGCAAAGATACACAAATAATGTTACTAGACTTATATGAGTTGATACATATAAAAGACTAAGAAGAGTACTTTGCACAAACTAAGAAATCAATAAATATTATAACATGACCTAAACTCAAAATGGGTTTTGCTTAATACAAGGAAGTCATGCAATAGTTGAAAACATCATTATTCCAAGCTAAGGTACATCTGGCTAAAAAGCTTGATGAAGAGGTAAATAAATAGGTCTCATTTATATTATGTAACAGATAAAATACTTTCTTCTATGCAGTTTTGCTTACGTACCCATTTCAAGCACTGGTACTTACCTTTTCCATCATGTTTTGGCCCCTGAATCTCAAGTGAAACTGCTGATTGGAGGAACTGCTGTCCCACAAAATTCTCCCTTAATGTATTAGAAGTTTTCTCTGTGTGTGTGTGTGTGTGTGTGTGTGTGTGTGTGTGTGTTTGCTTTATTAATAAGGGATTTATAAAGTCAGTAAAAAACTTCCTATTGTAGATTGAAATACAGAGTTCATTAAATAGGTTAATTTATGTCATAAATGCAAGTAGACAAAAAGCAACCAAGGAGCGTGGTCTGTGTTTTATTCTTTGTTCCACTGACTACATATTACAGCATCAAGAACAATGTAAGTTTTTTAACAGCTGTTTGATGAAGAGAAGAGTGAATGAACAGGTATCACTAGAGTAATAGAACTTCCCTTGCTATTGAGAAAATCTCCCTTTTATTTTATGGCTAAAGGAAATCACTTCCTTCTGTTTCTTCTGTGATCCCCCAGGATTCATGTAGTGCACTGATATTTCCTGTGTCCTCTGCCATCTCTCCCCAACAATGAGCCAGACCATTCAATTCAGACTGTGAACTCTCTCATAAGAAGACTTACAGGCTGATGTCCAAAAATGTTTCTGTGTCCAAACATGGCTCGTGTTAGGCAAAATTGATTATTTGCATATAGTTCTGGCTATGTCTTTCCCTACTTACTAATGCACATGTTTGTGCAAAGTTAGGTAGGTGGGATTCTTTTTGGGTTCTCTCTATAGAATGTTTTATCAAAAGACCTTCTTTTTGCATTATTTCAATTAGAATGGTTTTATAGATAATCTTGGTTTGAGGTATAAAGAGAATTCCTTTCAACCTAGTCATATCTGAAAGAATTTACCCAAATGACAAAAGTCACTTGCTTTCTGGTCACTTCGTTTTACCAGTCCTGTGAAATTCCACCTCCAGTGTCCTCTCCTGTTCTCCCTAGCCTTTCATACTGTGTGTGAAAACATACACAGTAGGGGCAGAGTTGGGAGATTACACTTTTCTGCTTAACAATTCTCTGAAATCTTGCTCTTTTACTAGATGTTTATATATAACCACATACAGTGGTTGGAATACAGAATATCTTTCTGTATTCCAAGGAAGAACATAATATAAAATAAAAGAAAAAGCGATAGAGGAAGAAATGAATTAATCTGTTCAGTCACTATAGCTTCTATTTCAGGAACAACTTTATAGAAGAGTTGCTTTAAGATAGAAGAGTATCTCATTAGTTTTAAGGAATGTAGAGAAATAGATTTACCTGCAAAATATTTTGAACAATTTAGTAAAGAATCACTGAAATAATACAATTTATTTAAGTAAGTCTTTATATGTAATTACCTTCTTATTAAAACGACATTGATGAAGAGAGTTATGGAGAACATACCACAGTTCATTCAGTCAGAACTCATGTACTTTGTCTTTCGTGTAAATAAGAGAGTAAATGGCAGAGATTGTGCACTCACACAAATAGCAAGTCCACCTCTGCCACTAACTAACTGTAGGACTAGACATAAGCCACATAATTCAATGAGACTTCATCTTCTGCCTAAGTCCAAAGAAGAAATTCAAATTCATAACTTTCAGAATTATTTTAACCTTTAAAATCCCTTGCTCAAGTCCTTTTCATAAACTTACTCAGACAGAGATAGTCACTGGGTCTGCCTGTGTGGGTTGTGTGTGTGTATGCATGTGCATGTCTGGAATCCCATTGTAGCATAACTCCACACTCTTACTCTACAAAGAAACTCTACAGAATATTTCATTGCCTAGGCACCTCATTGGAAAGCCACTGAACTGGTGGCCCTCTAAATTCCTTTCTAATTCTGTTATTCCCAACTGTATATGTGTCATGATTTGCCTGTACAGTTTTAAATGAGCTGTGAGATTATGTCTTACTGAGAAGGTGACATATAACTGGAAGAAAAGAAAATGAGGGAGTGAACAATGTAGATAACTAAAGGAGAAGTGGTTTAAGGCAGAGGGATTAGCCTGTGCAGACATCCTAAGCCAGGGCCATTTCTACTCATTCCACTGGCCAAAGAAAGACATTTGCTTATGCTCATAGTTAATGTGGCAGGGATGTATAGTCTGTTTACTTTTGTAAGAAATACTAGAAATTCACATTGCAAAAGCCATGAGTGCATAATTCTATACCATAGAGGGAATGATGAGTTGGGAAGAATCTAATCTGCCACACAGGCACTTTGCCACTGACTGACTGGAATGGGGAGCCCTTGTATGGCCTCAGGAGATAATCTGACTCCAATTTCAAACATGCAATCACCTCTGGCTTCTGTACTGAAAATATAATCTAGGGGAAAAGGATATGAGCAAGGAGACAAGGTAGAAATCCATTGTAATAATGCAGTGAGGGATCATGCTGGCTCAGACCAGGGTAGTTGCAGTAGAAATAGAAGTGGTCAGATTTGGAATGTTTTGAAGGTAGAGTCAATAGGATTCTTTGAGGCATTGGTTATGAGAGAGGAACAGAAAAAGAAGTCTTCATTCTGGGTCACTATATGCAAAGGAAAGTGGCCATCAACTGAGATAGGGAAGGCTGTGCATACAACACAAAGGCCTTAGTGGAAAATTGGAAGTTTAGTTTTCATTATTTTATGTTAGAATTGCCTATTTCTTACCTGAATGAGAAGTCAAGTATACAATTGTCAAGTCTGGAATTTAGGAGAGAGATGTGGGCTGAAGAATAAAACTGGGGAGCCGTAAGCATATGGGAGATATTTAAATCCATCTCCCATACTCTGTAAAGCCATGTAACTGGTCTATTAGGTTCTATTCTTTCCATATTACAATGCATTTCTATCCTGCCAAAATTTATGTTTTGAAAGCAAAACTCTAAGCTAAGCCATAGATTAAAACACAAAATACAATTTTAATATAGAGGTTCAAAATCTGGTCAAAATCTATTACCACTTTACCTAATAAAATCCTCTTTATCTTTATAGGCCAAATTCCAAAGTCAACTATTCTGTTCAATTTTCCTGATAGTCCAGAGAAAATTTAACTTTTCCTCACCTTTTCTCCCTCAGAACTTACCATACGCTGCTTACTATATTGTCCAATATGGTAGCTGCTAGCCAAATGGGGCTATTGTCCACTTAAAATATAACTAGTTCAGACTAACATGTGCTGCAGATGTAAAATCTGCATCTTAATCAAAGACTTACTACAAAAATATATGAAAATTTGACAAATACCTTTTTTTTCTTCTGAGGTGGAGTCTCCCTCTGTCTCCCAGGCTGGGGTGCAGTGGCACTATCTTGGCTCACTGCAGCCTCTGCCTCCTGAGTTCAAGCGATTCTCCTGCCTCAGCCTCTCTGAGCTGCTGGGACTACAGGCATGTGCCACCACTCCCGGCTAATTTTTGTATTTTTAGTAGAGACAGGGTGTTACCATGTTAGTCAGCCTGGTCTCAAACTCCTGGCCTCATTATCTGCCTACATCAGCCTCCCAAAGTCCGGAGCTTATAGGCATGAGCAGCTCAGCCCAGCCAAATACTTTTATATATTTGTGAAATGGTAATATTTTGGATGTATTGGGTTAAATAATATACATTATTAATTCTGCCTGTTTATTTTCTACTTTTTACATGTAGCATACTAGAAACTTTAAAATTATATATGTGATTTCTCATCTGTGGCTTGTAATTTATTTCTATTAAACAATTCTAGTTTAAAGCATACATCCCATTGTGTGATTACACAGTGTTACTCATATCATATCTGTTTTTCTGATAGATTCTGAATTTTTGAAAACAGAAATTATGTTTGATTTCTATTTCCAGGACCCAGCAGGACTTTTGGCTAGATGCCCAATAAAAGTTAATGGGAAGTTCTTGGATTTCTGATTGATGTCTCTCTTCAGGCACTGATATGTGAACAGATTGCCTGCAATGTAAATATAAATAGAATTTGAAAAAAATATATAGGAGGTCTGTAATATATATTTAAGAAACCTAAATACTAAGCCAAAGTCATCCAATTTTAGCTGACCACGTATAATTTTTGAACTAAAAATTATAGCTCTTGAAGGAATTCTAGGAACCTAGGAGCATTTCCAAGGGACAAACATAATGGTAAGAGTGTAAGTTTCTTCTTTTCACGTTTGTAATCCCTCCCTCCTCATTGCATCCAAATACAGTGATTTTGGAAATGAAATTTAAATTTAAAATATCCACTAAGCAATGAGATGAGAGCAGGATCCATCAAAATAATCAATCCAACACACTATAATCTAATGGCAAGACACTAACATGTTTCCTGAAGCTTTACGACTGCAAGAGAAAAGATTCTGATATGAGAGGAGTTGTGATGTAATTTCCTATAGGGAGCATGTGCAGAGAGAACCGCAGCTGTAGAAAAAGCAAAGTGAGAGGCTGCAAATTAGTACATATTGTCAGCTCTTTTTAGGGTGAAGTGCACTGATTCTAATGACCAGTCCTAGGTGTCTAGACAAGAATACCCCCGCAGGGAAGAAGAAAGCATCTCAAGATATGTAAATTTGATGTAAATCTCTTTTTGCCATGCTGAATTTCTCCTTTATAGTTCACTCCACAGGGTTTTGGTTTGTTGTTTGGTCTCTTGAGTGTTCTGACCTTCAGAAAATGGGTAGAGAGGTGCAATTTATTTCCCATGAAAAATTAATAGCTATCATCTGATCTACAAATTATTGTCTTATGAGCTTGGTCAGGCTAAGTACTTTTTCACTCTCATAATTGTAATAAAACTGATGCTTGAACCTGAAGGGAGTCCCTGCTAAAACTCATAAATATTTAGGAAACCCCACATAATCAAAATCTGTCAGTCTCTATGTCTTTCTACTTCATATCAGCTTAACTTACCAAATTTTAAATATTTTAAAGATATTATTAGTAGAAGCGATTGCATTTTTACTTCAAAATGCAAAATCTTCACCTGCATTTACAGCATGGTTTTGTTTCACTGAGAACGAGAGGTAGGACCAAGCGCTACTAGGCTGCTGAGCCCATTTGCGTGTTCAGCAACATTCTTCAGCACACTGACCAACTGACATAAACAGAAGAAGGCTGGTCTATTACCTTCACATGTAAATGTATCCTTGAAGACAGAGTGATTTGCTTTTTCCTCATAAAGTGTGTCTGGCCTCTGTGGGAGAGATAATGATGCTCAAAATTCAATTTAATCCTAAAAACCTGTCCTTTTCCCTAGTCATCTGAGCCAAAATAAGATGTACTTTCAGAATTCCCAGTGTTGCTAAATATCTTGCTCCACACTTAATAGTTTGAGGTTTAGGAGTTTTGTTTGGCATTAAACACTGGTGCCAGTGATTCAGGAATGATACATCCACATATAACCCATGGACAATTGAGCCAGATGCTCCCAGGACGGAAGATACTCTGAGAGCAATTTAGACAGTTTTGGAAGGACATTGACTCTTCTTGGACACATTTAATGACATTTCCATTAAGCATAGTAAATCATACCAGATAGTATGAATCTGTACTTTAAATCTGAGAGAAGACATTAACCAGAACTCATTTTGTGTTTGTGTGCGTGGTAACTTCATGTTCTCCAATACCAATGACCCAATCTCATTCTATCTTTTTAGTTAGGATGGTATACTAGTATACTTTTAAAAATCTTTTATTATGCCCATTACATTATCAAGTATATCATGGATGCTTGAGTCCTGAGAACAAGAATTTTAGATCCAAGAAAATATTAATCATGACTTAGCTCAATCTCCTAATATTAGCTAATTAAGTTTCTCAAAGATACCAATTAGTAACTGAAAGCCAGACCAGGACTGGAACCTGGAGCTTCTGAATTCCAGTCACAATCTACACTGCATAATTTTGTATTATAATTAACCAAAGAGATTCGCTAGAGAGGAAAAAATCTGTTGAGGTAGGTATTGTTCCTGAACTGTGGGGTGAGTAAGACATCTTTCCTGCCCTCAGAAAGCTTATGGCCGTAAAGGAAGATAGCTAACCACACAGATATTTTAAGTTCTCTGGATATTCTGATAGAGTACATAAAGTAGAAAAGGGAAATATGCACACAAACACAGTTATCAGTTACACTGGCAGGTAATTGGAACATGCTTAATGAAGAATGAATCTTGAGGATTTTTAAAGAAAGACTGGGCTAGCCATTCTACATTAGGGCAAGAATATTTAATTCTTGTCTCTGCTATTAGGAGACTGAGCAGGTGTTACCAAAAATATAAGTCCAGCTGAAGGGATGTTTCCTATTTGCTGTATGGTGAAAAAATATAGCACCTTCTTACAGGCAGATACTTAGTAGGCTGAGTTACTAAGACTTATGGAACACTAAGACCTAGGGACAGTTTTATCAATGCCTCTATACTATAAGATTTAGTTTGTATGTACATGTGTGTGTCTTTTCAAAGCAGTGATTGCCACTTTCAAAGCAGTAAACTAAAACTACTATATTTGGGGGATAGGGTAATTTAGGAAGGTAGAAAATAGGGAGTTAGGGTCATCCTGTGAGAAATACAAAGCTAACCCAATAGCTTTCATTGTCTTACAGAAGGTAACTTTTTAAGAAAAGAAACAACCCACACTCTTGGATAATATTTTAAGGGGCTTGGTTTGCTTATTCTTATACTTATTTCTTGAAAAATCTGTTATCTAGTAAGGAACTACATACACAAGGCAGATGTGGCATTTGTACAACCTTTAAAATAAAAATAGATTAAAATAGGAAGCTAAGTACAATTTGTAACTAGGTTAGATGGTAACATAAGAAAATTTGAGTACAACATGACCTACACTAGTTTGTGTTTATTGGTCTAAACTACTTTTTGCCAAAATGTATTATTTTCCTTTTTCATCTTCTCCCATGTACATTGCCAAAGATACTCAATAGAAGTATTTTGTGATATCATACTCCTGATCTCTTTATTAAGGAGGAATGTGTGTGAGCATATGTGAAACATGCAAATATTTAAATAAACTTTCAATTCTCCTTGACTTCCAGATAATAAATGATACCTGAATCTATAAGGTGATGGGACTTCCATTTTTATCTGCAAAGACCTAACACCTATTAGGATGAGAGCTAGACCAGGCCCTGAACCATGTATGATCTCATTTAGTCATTGCAAATAACTCTGAGATTATTATTCTCATTTCTAATTTTACATAGAAGAAAACTGAGGTTTAACGAGGTTGAATAAATTGTATAGGATTAAACATCCTTTTAGTGATGAAGCAGAGGTTCAACCTGTCTGACTCCTGAGCTGATGAGCTGATTTTCTTTCTGCTTTGCAATGTTGTTCCACATTAAAGAAAGTTCTAAGTGAAAAGGAACAAATTATGTGGAGAAAATCCAGTAGAGCAAGTTACTTAGTAAATTCAGAAGGAAGAATGACTAGGGTACAAGTGAACTCAGAAGAAACCTGGTAGCTTTCTTCAAATATTGGAAAGATTTCCAGGCCAAAGGAGCTATTATGATTGCTTTGCATGATCCCTAGGGGTAGAATAGAAACCAGTTTGTATGTTGAAGTTTTAGGAAAACATTATTACATGAGAGAACTTTCCAAGAAAGACGATTAAGGATAGAC
Source organism: Sapajus apella (assembly GCF_009761245.1). NCBI lineage: Eukaryota > Metazoa > Chordata > Mammalia > Primates > Cebidae > Sapajus > Sapajus apella. The sequence continues at coordinate 31,683,203 of NW_022436943.1, read as the reverse complement.
TGCACTTGCTTGGAAAGTAATCAATTTTCTGTCATTTGACTGACTTAATTATAGGCTGTATAATCATTTGAAAGACTATTACTAGACACAAAGGCAAAACTCATAACTTAATGAATTTGCTTGATTCTGGCTACTGTCAGTTGAATAAACTGTGCAGTTACAGTATCAAGGTAATGATTGAGTGATTTTCTAAATAAACAACTGAAAGCTGACAACCTAGATTATTGTCATGCTTGGTTTCTGCTAAATTTATTTATTTTCCTTTGGTATTTTCCAAGTATATAAAAGGTGATTTGGAAAGAGTATCTCTTTTCTCTAGTTTAGAGTGTCCACATTAGACATTTTAAATTAAGCATATAACATGGCTGGATCAACTTTAAAAAATAGAAATCTCATGTATCTTCAAATTGAAGTTTAGAAAATATTCCATATTATTACCTATTGGTTATTCTGACTTCTACTAAAGTGAGGAAATGTTTCTAAATGTGAATATGTTTAAACACCATCAGCCTGTTGTTTTTAAAAGGACATATTAATGCCTGTAGGAAGCATTTGGTTTTCCAATTATGGTATTATACATGGCTTTAAGTCAATCATTTAAACTGTGCACATTTTAATTTAGCACAAGCATGAATCTAAGTTATAGTCACAAAAAAGAATTGACAATTTGTAAATAGAAATGCATGCCAGTGTAGGACTTTGAATCATTCCACACCTGAACTCATGTATATCTGCATATTTGTATTTACTGAATGAATGAAAAACTGGAAATCTATTTGCTCAATAATCTTGACCATGTCGCTTCACCCTCTTGGGCTGCTACCTGTTATAAACTAAAGAAATTGGATCAGAATTTTCTCAAGTTTCTCCTAGGTCTAAATGAGTAAGTATGTAAAATTTGGTGGTATATTAACCCCCAGAGAGAATGCAGAAACTTTTTTAAAAAATGTAATTAAAATAGTGTATGTTTTTAATCATCTTCTGTGGTTTGTAAGCCACATTCTCTGAGCAAGTCAAGATGCTTGAGCCCTCAATTTTATTTACCACCCACCTCTATGCAGACAATTTCCAGAACTTCCTCTCCTGCCCTGACCTTTCATATTCTATCCAGTCACATATTTCTTTCTGTTTATGGAACATCTTTACTTAGATGTTCTGCCATCATCTAAATCTAAACATGGGGAAGGAAAGGGAATTATGATCTCTCCTTAGCCCATCTATTCTGCTTTCCCTGAACCATGGTTTCCTAGGCAGATACCCCGGGCATCCCCTCCCCATTCCAATCACCCACTATGTCCAGGCTAACACCAATTCTACTGATTGCTACGTAATGTTTTTTCTTCCTCTACTTCTGAATTTCGATAGTCTCAGTCTGATCCAAGCTAAGCACATGTATACTCTTTTAAGGGTCTCCTGTTGAGCCTACCTGCTTGTATTGTTTCCTTGTTTTCATGAACACTATGAAGAACCATAGAATACTTTTATTCAAATGCCTTTTGGGCAGCTACAAACTCCTTTCCTAAGTCTAATTTAGCAGCTGGTATGTGCCTTGAGGACAGTATTTACTTTTACATGCAAATTTCAAATATAAATATTTACTTATATAAGTTCTGTCTCTCAAATTAGAACAGGAGTTGGTTTAGCATTGGAAGCAGGTCTTTTTTTTTTTTTTTCTTTCTTTCTTATTTCCACAGATTTTTATTAAAAAGTTACTCATGTAAAACACTCTATGACAGCTATAAATATAGATCAAATATGGCTCTTGTCCCTGTGGAGAACATTCCTGCTTCCTGAAGTAAAGGAAAGTAAAATTTGTTGAGTACATTTAGGCACTGACATAAGGTCATGATGCTAATTTTCTCATTTTAGCTTTCTAGAAAACTTTGTAGAATACAGTTATTATCACCATTTTACAGATGGGGACAATAAGGTTAGAAGAAGTTAAGTAACTTACTCCTAAGGCTGACTCTGAAGCCCTGGTTCTTCGTTTGATGGGCCTGCACTGGAATCTGTATTTACTGGTTTCTAAATTAATGGCATTTCCAGATTAAGTCTGGTATTGTAACAACCTAGCAATTTGCTAAATGATTTCCTATATGTCTGAGTGACTAATATGTATCTAAACTTTCTTTTTTTCTCATAAGTAAGTGATGTTCACTGGCATAAAAACTGTACTAGATTATAAACACTATCATAAGCATCAGTCTATACTCCATAATAAACAGGAGACTGTATGTGAACATCAACAGCTTTATGTAACAATATGTTGTTTTTAGATCTCAAAAATTCATTCATTAAAAATATATATTTTTTGTTAATCAAATAACATATGATTATATGTAGCCTACATTCATTCTCTTATGTTAATTATTTTATTTATTAATCCTGTCCTCTCTAAACCTTGGTAGAAATATTTTTGGATACTCATTTTTGACTAAATAAGACAATTACTTCCTTCTAAGACCATACATTATTTAAAATGAATTTGTGTCTGGTGTGGTTTTGTCAGCAAACCACTGAGAAGAGAAGGGAGAAAAAGAGAGCTCAGATATTTTTTGTGATAACCATGGCCTAAAATCTCTTTCAGGTTGAGATTTATATAAATAGTAAAGATAAACATATGTTTTTTCCCCCTGCTGCCAATTTGCTGACTTTCAAGATTGCTTAGTAAATAATTATAGTGTATAACAAAAATTCTTAAGTTTCCTTGTTTAAAATGAAATTACCACCTTTCTGTTAGGAACGTGTTTTGTAAGAACTTGATATTTAAACAATTCAAAATAGATTCAAATTATTTTCAATAAGTACTTAGAATATATTAGTAATTGGATGAACAATCTTTATCAGGAAATGTCACTGTAATTATTTAAAATGGCGGTAAGACCCCTCCAAAGACTAATAAAGATGGAGATAACAAAGAAGAAGATGATGATATCAAAGAAGGAGAAGGAGGAAGAAGAGGTAGAAAAAGGAAAGAAGGAAAAGAAATAATCACATAATGCTAAAGGTAAACTGGGATTCCACATGGGCCATTATTAACAAATGATTCTGTAGTTTCTAATTTCCTTATCTCTGCATTGTGAAACGAATAAAAGAGCTTTCTTCCTTCCTAGTCTTGGGTAACATTGTGGAGGGGTAAGGTGTTTGGGACCTATCAGCTGCTTAGAATGACAAGGTTCAGCACGGACTTGGAGGCATGAGGTTTTCTCCCCACCAAAGTGTGCTAGTCACGCAGGTCCAGCAGGGTCACAGAGCACTGGAGGGCGGCACCCTCCAGAGTGCCCTACACGGGTTCTGCTGTTCAGGTAAATACAAGACTTCACTGCCCAATACAACCAGTCCTTGCATTTTAGAAACACTCAATTCCACTAAAGTTTTGTTTTGTTTTGCTTTTTTAGTCCAAGATAAAAGATACCTGACTGTCCTCTTCATGCCACTCTAGCTTATTTGCTATGATCTATGATTCCTGAAGAGTTATCACTTTTGTGGCTTGTCAATTAAAAGTGCTCACAAAGACAAAGTCTGCAATAATGTTTTTAGAATGTTTAATAGAGCCTGGTTAAGTAAACATCCTCAACAAAAGCAGCAGAAGAAAGTTTAAAATAAACAGAGCTACTGTGCCAAGTTCATAATGACTTACACATTTAGCACTCCGCCTATCTTCTAAGCCTCGCCATTAAAACCAGGTTTGTGTACTTAATATAATTGCCTTGAAGCCATAGCTGTTCAAATACTATAGGCCATTTACATACATGAGCTCTCTTTTTCTTTCTTCTCTTTTCTCTTCAAGCTTTATAAAACCTGGAAATTGTTTCACAAAACTTAATTTCAAGATAATCAGTGATACCTTTCTCTATAACAGGCTAGACCTATGAATTTTTGTCAGAAAATTACTGATTCTTGTAGAGTCAACATGGAGAAACACTTTTTCACATTCTTCAAATCAGGTACTCTTTTGGAGAGTATAAGTTTCATATCTCAAATTAGAAAAGTAGCACAGTTCGTTTCTTAACAGGCCAGTTAAAATGACAACCAAAATATATGTATTTTTTGAAGCAACATATAACATTAGAAAAATATATACACTTTGGAGGAAGTCCTGGAAATGTAATGTCATCTCACTGGCCCTCAGTTTCTGGCTTACCCAGCAGTTTCTGGTGTGAAATGTAACTACATTGGTAGATGATTTTAATAATTAGAGATACCAGTAATAAAATTAATTAACTGTTGTATTTATGTTCAATAAATGTTATCTCATTAGTTGTTTAAATATACTAGCATATAATTTTCCATTTTATATTTCCTGTCATTGTTCATAGTTATACAAATAAGTTGTTGATTTTCAAATACTTCTCCCATATGTATCCAGGAATTTATATTCTTGTGTAAACTTCAGTGCTTTGTTCTTGTCCCAGTACGAGCACTTTAAGCTAAGGCATTCCATTGAAGGAACAGATGATTGACATGAAATGAGCACAGAATCCGAGGGGCTGTCCTCATGGGTCAGCATTGGGTTCTATTTTGTTTAACAACATCATTAGTGAGCTGAAAAAAGGAAGTAAGTAGCATGAGAAGTACATCTGCAGATGATAAATGAAGATGAACTTCAAATTCCCAGGAGAGGAGAATATAAATAGATCCTCAGAAGGTTGCTGAAATTGGTAGCAAAGAGTAAGAAATGTAGATCTAAATTATAACGTTCCATATAAGCACAAGAGGGCTCGAGTAACGTGAGACCCAGAAAGAGGAAAGAACTAAGCTAACAAATAGACTGTACAGTTTGCCAAGGGCACCGAAGACCTAAAGAACATAGTATTCTGGATGATAAATGCAATGTAAATTTCTCATTTCTTCCTCTAGCAATGAAATTGAAGAGTGTATTGTCTAGCACAGTGTTGAGATGAAGTCTTAGGATTGAGGCCCAGTATGAATACTGTGTGGTCGTGAAGAACGTACTTAACTTTTCTGATTCTCATGTTCTGCTTCTAAAAAATAAAGTACTGACCAGGCATTGTGGCTCATGCCTCTAACCCCAGCATTTTGGGAAGCCCAGGCTGGAGGATTGCTAGTGCTCAAGAGTTGGAGACCAACCTGGGCAACATAGAGAGACCCTGTCTGTACAACAAAATTTTAAAAATTAGACAAGCATGGTAGGGAACTCCTGTGGTCCCAGCTACTTGGGAGGCTGAAGTTAGAGGACGGCTTGGACCCAGGAGGTTGAGACTGCAGTGAGCTGTGATTAGGCCACTATACTCCATCCAGCCTGGGTGGCACAATGGGACCCTGTCTCATCAATCAATCAATCAATCAGTAAAATTGTATTATATACCTCATAGGGTTGTTTTGAGGGTGCAATGGGTGTGGCACCAGATTGTAAATTCTGTAACACCAGAAATTATAGTTTGCTTACAATTGTATCTCCAGTGACTATCGTGATCCCTGACACATGGTAGGCAATGAATAAAAGGTTTTGAAAGAATGCTGAATCATAGGGCTGTTCTGAAGGCTGTGTGGTAAATATGAAGAACTATCTTGAGTTTTTATTTGTTTGCTTCCTTACTACCTGCCTCCCTTCCTAGCATATCAGCTCTGTAGGAGTAAGCAAATTACCTTCTTGTTCCCTTTCCATAATCCCTGTGTCTAGAACCTTGGCATTTAGATGTGGTTTCTCAGCAACACATGGCAATCCCTGGAAATTTGTTAAAATGGCAGAATTATGGGCCTAGCGCTAGACCTACTGAATCAGCATCTGCATTTATTATCCTCTGTTAATTCTTATACACATTAAATTTTGAGAAGCATTGCCCTGAACACACCTGTCACTAGTAACTTTTCTATAAGCTGTTGCTAGATAAATGACTGCAAGATTTGCCATCACATTTAGCAGATTTAAAGTCCTCCATGCATGCACACCAATAATGTTTTCTAACAGCTTTTGAGTGGTATGATTTACCTACCATAAAATTCACTCATTTTAAGTGTACAGTCCAATTACTTTTAGTAAATTTACAGTCAGTCTGCACCACAATCAAATTTCTGAACATTTCTATTACTCTAAAGGATCCCTGGTGCCCATTTACAGTTGTTTCCCCTTCCCAGCCCCAACTACTATGAAAATATTATTTTACTATCCACCCTGTTATGAGAGAAATGGTGGGGGTGTATCTTAAAATAATATTATTATAGTGATTACATGGAAAATCTAATTTAGTGATTAGATAGAGAATCACTAAAGGGCAAACAAATATTCCTCTTTCATTCACACTTCACTAAATAAAAGTGATTCTTAAATGAGTTTTGCTGTGGTTTAAATAGTCATCAACCATTTCTAAATGGATTTGCTTAACAGCTAAGAGTTTAAAGAGTTTAAACATGATTCAAGGGGGATATTTACTACTTTCAAAAAAATTAATTATTTCAAATAATTATTTTCTACGTGTATTGGGTACACATTTACAAGCAAACATTTTCAGTATATCAAAAATAGAAGCTGTGAGACATTAGTCTTTTCCTTTAACCTACTAATTACAAATCACTGCTGTCTAAACAGGGTTAGAGCTAGGCCAGGCTACATTCTTTAACTTAGTTAATTTGCTATTGAAGTTTAGTATTTTTTTTTAAGTTTGTCTTCGCTGAGACTGACTTTCTTAGGACAAAGTCTTTTTAATTGTTCATCTCCTCTACTGAATTCACGTCCTTAAGATTTTTCCCCTGGACTTTCTGAATAGAGCAGTAAATGATTTCATTGACCCCAATCACCCTGGCATTATCCCCATCAGTTCTACCTCACAACCCCAAGAGGAAGTATTTCAAATCCCCTGCTTAAAAACCTTCCATGATTTCAAATTGTCCACGTAATGATGTTCAAAATCCCTAGCATGCATTGAGTCCGGACTCCTTTTCCTGTTTCATTCCTGCCACTCCCACATTCCCGCCCGGCCTATTAGACATGCCACGCTTCCCACTGTTCTCAAGCTCTGCCACGCATATCACACATCTGTATCTTTACTAAAGCGTTCCCTTCCTGTGGGAATGATATTCCCTTTTCTCTCTACTTAGATATTAAAATTTTATTTGGACAACAGTTCAACGCTTCTATTGATAACAGCTCAAGTACTTTTCTAATAGTCAACCCTTTCCTCAGTCAGAATGGCCCCTTTTTCTATCAGTACTCACTTAGTATGATATTTTTAAACTCAAACTTAGTATAGGAAAGGAAAGATAAGGACGGTGATACAGTGAATTACATGTTCCTACCGCCTTTCACAGTATTTGGAATAGTAGGTGTTTGATAAAGAATATATAAATTTGTATGTGGGTGAGGAAATCTATGACATCCTGCCTTTGAAAATCGTTGAACTTGTAATGGCCCAAACATCTGGATCAGATGGATACTTCCAACTCTCCAGTTCACGCTCATCTACCCTCTCTTTGCATGTATATGTCTCTTTTTGTACAGATATCTACTGAAACTTAAAAATTTTCTGTTAGAGACAAGAAAAAGCATGAACAGAATGAAATGTTTGAAGAATTGGTCCTAGAAACCTGGCTTATGATAGATGCTAATATACTGTTTCATCCTTTTAAAATCATGGACCATAATAGCTGAAATAGAGTGAAAGATGATATTTCAATCCATAAATTTTCTAGATGAGGAAAATGCTGCCCAGTGTCTTTATTTGTATTATTTACTTGTGCATCTTTCATGTCAGGGATATTCTTTTTGCTTTTAATACTTCACTCAATGTGTCTTTATTAATAACAATTGAATAGTGTGCCTGGAAATAACCTTTCTCTGCACAGGATCTTGAAAGCCACAAAACTATTTCATAAGGCAACTGTGGTTTCCTGGGGGAAAAAGCTTACCTATTCAATCGCAATAGAATATTCCTTCCCTGATAGGTATCTGCTACTTGGTAGCAGTAATGAAAAAGAATCATCTGACACCAACTGAAAGGTCTGAAATTCACTTCTGGCTTACCCTCCCTTCCCCCAGGTGTCAATTCAATATTTTGGGAATCCTTAGCACAATATGAAAAAAAAAAAAAAAAACCCAACCACCCCAATTTCGCCTATACCCACACCAACTGGGCAATGATTTCAACTACTATTTAAGAAAGTTGAATGCTTAAAAATTATTTTACAAAAACAAGGGGAAAAAACAACCCAAATGCCCATCAATGATAGACTGGACAGGGAAAATGTGGTACATATACACCATGTAATATTAGGCAGCCATAAAAAACGATGAGTTCGTGTTCTTTGTAGGGACATGGATGAACCTGGAAACCATCATTCTCAGCAAACTGACCCAAGAATAGAAAATCAAACACCACATGTTCTCACTCATAGGCAGGTGTTGAACAATGAGAACACATGGACACAGGGAGGGGAGCATCACACACTGGGGTCTGTTGGGGGGAAATAGGGGAGGGACAGCAGGGTGTGGGGAGTTGGGGAGAGATAGCATGGGGAGAAATGCCAGATATAGATGATGGGGAATAAGGCAGCAAATCACACTGCCATGTGTGTACCTATGCAGCAATCTTGCATGTTCTTCACATGTACCCCAAACCCTAAAATGCAGTAAAAAATAAAATAAAAATTAAAAAAAGAAAATTATTTTACAGGAATGTGAAATATGAATGTTTATTAAATTGAGCTTTTTTTTTTAAGTCAAGACATTATTGCTTTTATAAAAACTCTATAAGAACACAAATTATAAATTGTAAACTGGAATAAATGCCTACAGAAATAAATGTCTAAATAAAAAGAACAATTAAACCAGAAGATTTTGTAAAGAACTCAGATAGTGAGACAGGACAATTCTCTGGCATTGTCAAGATGACCTTGAATATTTGTTCGAATGAACCAGAGTATAATATACATATCCTTTGAAATAAATCATTGTTGTTAATGGTGCTTATCAGATATCTAATACATTAAGCTTTTATTTGAAATCTTAAAAGTGAATTAAATACTTGTTCATTGAGGACTTAAAAGCAGATATCCTTTGATTTCCTTAGAAAGCTATATCTCAGAAAATTATCAGGAAAGTAAATCCTATTGTCATACCTGACTCTCATAGCATAATTATAGAATAGGCATAATCCCCAAATAATTTATTTGGGATAAGGGATATTTATGTTTCACTATATAATGTCTTTGGGGGAAAGTGAAGTTGATTTCTATTTTTAAAAGATTTTATGGTCAATTTTTTATAATTGCATGATCTTGTAAATTTTTTTAAATTCCTCAAATATCAATTCTTTTGTCACACAGTAAAAAAGTTGATTTTTATGCTGGTATTAATTGTGTTATTAGAGAGGTACCAAGAATTTTTTCTTATGCCAACATCTATGCTCAATTGATTTACCAGAGTTTGCTGAAATAAGTACTAAATACAAATATTCGAATGGATTAAAGTATTGAGGCTGAGAATATTTAAGATGTAAGTTTGTTACAAGGTATTTGTATATATTTCTGGAGGGATATATATGCTTAATGTAACTTCAACCACTGGGTCATCTGCAAAGACTTGGTTTATGAAATAATCTAGTCTGAGTTTCTTGAATTGTATCCTCAGTACCTCGCATGATACTTTGATGATAAAAAAGACAGAGCATTTTCCCTGAAGATCTGGTAGGGAGGCAGATGCAAGCATTAAGGGATTCTTATGACAGTATATTGGGAGAACTGGAGTTCAAAACTAGGAGCTTGAGAAGGCAGGGAAGACATCACAGAGATTGCAGATCTTGCTAAGGGAGAAAGAGGTTGATCGCAGTAGGATGGAGGAAGACGTTCCTGGCGGAGGACATGTGGCCTGTGCAAGGCTGAGGACCTGGCAGAACATGCTATGTGAAGAGAACTACGGGTACTCTAAGAGAGCCAGAGTAGAGCTGAAATCATTTTAGCCTAAGTTGTGGTGTGTTCTGGATTTGTCCTTAGTTACTAAACCTATTGGAAAAGTAAATACTTAGAAAATTCCTCCTCTGCTCTGTGACAACCTAGGTGGGTGTCATTTGTAATGGATAACAAGTGACTTCTAGCCAAAATATGGGTTTTTGCAAGGTGATTTAGTAGACACAATCAATTTTGTATACTTATATTTTCTAATTATAAACCAAAATCACTGCCCAATATACTATATACAATGTAATGTGCTAAACACGCACACACACACACACACACCCATACACACACACACACACACACACACACACACATTCATTCCTTCTCTACCTTATTTAATTATCAGAGGCATGATAGCCTGTTCTATAAGAACTATTGTTATCTCCATTTTACCAAGGGTAAAGTGAGGTTTTGAGAGGTTAAGTGACACCAAGGTCAGATAGCAATTAGCATAGAACTGAGCTTTGAATCCAGGAAGTTTAACTTAGAAACTCAAGAATTTTCACCTTTCACATAATTGCTGCCTTTTCTAAGAATGCGTGATACCAAGAAGTTCATCAGAGAACTAAATTATCTAGTCTGATAATCTTAGTGCACCAAATAATAACAGACTCTATTAGTTTCGTATTGCTGCTGTAACAAATTAACTCAAATTTGGTCAATCAAGGCATAGGCAAAGTTGGTTCCTTTTGGAGGCCCTAAAGGGAGAATCCATTTCTTTGCCTTTTTTAACATCTAGAGGTCACCTATAAACACTGACCCGCTGACCACTACTTCCCTCCATCAGTATGACCTCTTGCTTCCACCATCACATCTCTTACTAATGATTTTAATCCTCCTGTTTTTCTCTTTATAAAGGACTTTATGATTCCACTGGGCTTACCCGGACAATTCAACCTCATCTGCAAGTTCCTTTTACTCTGTAAGGTAACATTGTCACAAATTCCAAGCTTTAGAATGTGGAGATTTCTATGGAGACACTATTTAGCCTACCACACGGATGGATGCCATCTAGAAAATCTTTGTTTAAATTCTAGGTGAGGAAGAGTGAATGGGTCTGAACTCTTCACTCAAGGAGCTCAAATTATAGTTGGGAGTCAACCATGTGAACCAAAAATGTTAGTAAAATGTGACCAGGTACTCTAGCGTGCATCGTGAGTACTTACCTCAGCCTGAGGATGGTACAGAAAGAACCACACAAACATTCTCATGTATTTAAAATACCAGGATTCCAGTAAAGACTGTCTGTTTCAAACTAATTTTTCATTAATAGTAAACTCCATTTTCATTTATAATTATATTAATGATTTTTGTGAAATTCCAAAAACATTAACTGTTATCTTAGGAGTTAAAATGCTTTCCAGGATTTTTTTTCTGTATACTAATTTAAAATTCTAATTAAAAAAAAAAAAACACATACACTCAAAAAGCACAAATTCCTTCAGTACATTTCAGAAGTAAGATTCTAACCAAAAAGTTGATTCATATATATGTTACTACTTAACCTGCGACTTTAAATGAAAAATGACCCACATGACAAATGGATATTTTTCTCTCAGAAATGAAATGTAACCTATTTATTGACCCAGTTATGTGACTTTTTTTGTTACCTCTTTATTGCTTTTACCTTTACGTTAATCATAATAAACCACCATATTGTCAGAGTGTCCTAAAACAAAAGATTTGTGAAAGCCTGTATTTCAAAAATAATATTAGTCTATAGAAAACCCCTTGACTCTATTAAAAACAGTGAAGATCCTTTGACTACGCTCCAGGAATTTCTCTCTCACCAAGACAAAAGCAATCCAAAAACTAACTAGTTGCTGGGAACCCAGCAGAGTAGATTTTTTTTTTTCCCTTCCTGTAGCTCAGCAATAGGCTTTTATTCTTTCTTTGAGCTACTATTGGCTCTGGAGTAAAAAGGACAAATAATTAACCCTGAAATAAGAAGCATTTCACTGCAGACCATTCCTGCTGGGTTAACAAACATCTCTCAGAAAGAGAGCTCCTTGGGAGTGTCCCGTTCAGTGTCATTATTGATTAGTGACACCCATTCTTTTAGTAAAGCTTTGGAAACTTCAGCTTCAAGGGGGTTTGATCATTGGGAATGAAGTTTCCAGTTGCTTTTTGTCCAAATTTGTTAACTGAACTGTTAAGTGCTGAGATGGTGATTGGTGAGCCTCCCCAGGAAGTCCGGGTTTCACTCCGTGGCAGCAACCGGTCTCATCTTAGGTGTGCCTAACTCTGTTCCTTCATGCTTTAAATGACTCAACCCCTGTTTCTCTCAAGGCCCTGGAAGAGGCACAGATTCATCTCATAGCTTGACATTGTAACATATAAGCACCTATTAATTAGAGCTTTGTATCTAGTTGTCCTTAAATAACTTCGCTATCCATTCCCTTAAGCATCTTAAATGTAACTATTGGTTTTTTCTTGTTTGTTTTTGTTTTTAAATCACTCTCCCACCATGTAACATGGCCTTATGCATATAATTTAGAATACCATAACCCTCTTGTCCAAAAGAATTGTTCCTAGTAGATGTGGTAATGAATTCAAATTTTCAAAATGCATGAAAGGAATATTGAATGAATCACTTTTCTTTCGTTTTACCTGGGGGTTTAAGAGAAGACAATGATATGATGAATACTTTCTATAATACCTTTGGGTGGACTGGGAATTTTGCCAACTTGGTTAGAGAATGAGTCAAGAAGTCAAAACAAGTGGGATTCCCATAAAGGTGAATTAGCTACTGACGCTGTGGCTATCATTGATTGCTGTTAACTGTGTGCCCTTGTTTCAAAAAGCACTGGCAGGTATCTGTGATTGTTCTTGCTTAGTTTCAGCACTGGAAAAAAACACACACACACACAATGAAAAAACTACCAGCACCACTACAATAATAAGACCAAGAAACACCCAAATTAGAAAGCAAGAGATCCATTGAAAAAGAGCGTGTGGGATAACCAAATGAAGGAGCTGAAGACGGACCCATGGGAAAACCTGTATTTTCTCAGATACACTCGAAAATAGTATCATTCTCTTTGTTTCTGTTTGGATAGGTCTTCTAAGATAGGATACTACATTTTGCAAAGTCTGTTGTTGCATTAAAAAGTCTCATGGGGGTAAATCCTCTTTCCTATAGGGCAGACTCTGGACCTTCTAGATCTTTGGTAATCTCTGAAGTTGCCCAGCATAGGATAGACACATAGAAGACCACTATACACATGTGAACTGAATTCATCTATACTGAGATAATGGGTAATAGATGGAAACATAAAAGGTCAATGTTATCTGGGAAGGAAACCTATATTCCACGTCATTATTTGTAGCTTGCAAAGAAACATTCTTGCTCCTTAAGCATCAATTCCAGATGCTTCATGGTTGGTAATAAGTGGAGAAAGGTCACATGAAAGGCCACATGGAAATTACGGTGCTGCCTTGTTCCTGAAATTTCACCTGCTGGATAAGCTGGCTTTCAAACATGGCTTCTTCAGTGTGTAATGTAGGGATCCTTTTGCCTTGATCTACTCACGAGGTGGATGCCCTCAGGGAGGCTACCCTCCCCAAAGTCCTGTAATGCCTCGCTTAGTCTAAGAGCTACCTTCCCAATTTCAGCATTCTGTTTTGGGAGCTGTGTCTTCCCCAGAAATGACACTGGGAATAATAACTTCAATTTCTCCTTTTCCTCCTGTTGAGAGAAGATCAAATTTGAAGATCAATATGCATAGGCACTTAGTCTTACCCAAGCCTTACTTGGGGACTATACTGAGAGACAGTGTAAAATAAGCCACCATTCATACAGAGTTTCAAACCTAGAGGAGGGACAAAGAGATCTTCCCTTTGTGATTATAATTATTGCGTAAGATCTTACTTGGACAAAGGGAGAATCAAACAGAAATGTTATGGATGAGGGGATTAAGAAAAGTAAACAACACTGGACACTGACCTGAAAGACAAGCCCATGTGTGTCTCATTCTGTCCTGAGGAGACAAGAGCATCTTCAGGAGAGTGTCTTCAAGTACAGGAAGGAAGAGGGACCTCAACAGACAGCTGGTAAAGGTCAGGACCAATGAGGTTCATGAAACAGCATTTGCTTCACAAAACAGCCCTGAGCTGGCTCTGATGTGTGCCTTGAGTTGGCATCACAGCTTGACAGGGCGGGATGTCTGGTAGGGTAGTGACACGTAGCAATGAGATAGTGAAGGAACGTTGCAACAAAATTCAGCCCTGGCCCCTAGGCAGCCCCTAATCCCCATTCCTCCAGAACACACACAAATGTGTCTTTAGCTTTAACTGTATTATTAACCAATGAAAACTGGTTCTGACTACAGTTAACAGGACTTACCAAGCTCACCATAGTCCAAGCTGTTATGTTTTAAAATCTGAATCAGAAAAGGGAGTGTATGGGGAACAGAGTTTGGACCCATATTCTTTTTCTATGTTAGAATTCTTGTGTAAATTCTGTGAAAAGTTGATTTGCTTTGATGCTAATTTTTAAATATATACATATATGTTTTAATATACAGAGGGCATTTCCCTCTAGTTTAAAAAAAAATTCCTCTGGTTTTCCACACTACTCCATTCAGCATCACACTGGTGAACTTTTGGTGACATAGGTCTTCTATTGAAAAGGGTAGTGTTTGTTATTCCTGTTAAGCTTCTTGATGTCTTAAGGATCTTGGTGTAAAAGATCATTTGTTATTGTTGTGTTTCGTTATCCTTTTCCCTTTTTGAGTGCTATGTTTATTTTAAGGAAAAGGACAAAATATTGGGATTTGATGGAGTATCCTGAGAATAGAAAGCATATGCTCTACATAAAAATCCTGAAAGCAGGGCTTTGAAGTATCCTCCCTCCAATAGCTCAGAGCCCAGCAAAGTGAATACAGGAAGAAGAAGAGTAGAGAAGAGAAGGAAAAATACAAAATTTACAGGCATATTCTAGGATTATATGGAGTGGGGTTTTCAATTTGCCACTCAGAAATAATCTTTTTTTCTCATGTGTCTTCATGTTTAAACAAGATAAACTTCCTCAAATATGCGATTATTTCTTGACACTGTAACTTAGTGCAAAGAATTCACACAACCTTGGATCCTCTGCCCACTTTCTGTTTTAGAATGCTGATTAATCATCCAGAGAGTGCTCACCCCTCCAAGAAACCTTTCCAGGTACCGGGGTTGCCCTTTCTCTCTTTATTCTCCCACTGTACTTTAGATATCCGTGCTGTTGGAAGTAGATTTATCTGGCAGTGAGTGAAGTCTGAACTTCAGGATCCCTCACATGCACAGGACCCTTTGTGTCCAAGGAGTTGCTGGTTGTTGTAGAATTCTCTGTGGGAAGGAAAGCCAGTTTGCAACTAGGAAGCAACTCCGTGTAAGCAGGTCTGGTAAAGCACCAGAGACATGAGTCCCCAGAAGTCCAGTAATGTATTTTTCCTTTTCCTCTACAATAAATAAGTGCTTTTATACCTGGTGGTGCATTTATAATTTTGTTTTCCTTTTCTAAGAGGATTGCCAAATGGTATAAGCCAGGGGCCCCAGAAAACCTGGAGCTGCTCCTGGTGCTTGCTTTGGTGAGCACTTTCTGTTGCGAGCTGGAGAAACTCAACTCAAGCTTGTTCAAATGGATACCTAGATTGCTTCTGGGATCATGATAGAAACTAGCTCTTGGGGTTGGACAAGAACTTGGAAATTATTTCATATTTTTTTGCTTTGGGCTTTCTTATGCAAGTTGTGGGAAAGTAACTGACTTCTGCATCTGTTTCACATCTTTCTGGATCCAAAAGAGAAGAAACTTTGGTTGGGACAAAGTTTTCCAAAGTTCGGTGGGGACAAGGTGCACTTTGAGACTGATGTGTCCAGGGATTTGGTTTCTATGACTGGGAGCCAACAGAGTAATGTGGAAAGGATAATGGGGATAAAGGATGTAGAGGGACAGTGTGATGTTATGTAGAAAAGCAAGAAAAGCATGCTTGGAAGATATCCACTAAATTACCTCTATTTTGAATTGAATTTGTTTTAATGCATGTGAGTCTCTTCCACAAAGCTATGGGTTTTATTAAAGGAATAACCTTTCTAAGTTTTTCTCATTATCCTGGGTGTCTCCTCTGCTGTCTTGTCCAGAGTTGTCTGAATTAACTAATGTCAGCAAATGAATAGAAAAAACTAAGATCGCACCATTTTAAGAAGTGTATGGACACCATGTTACTAACTGAGCCTACATTCCATACTAGAAATCAGACACCAAACAATATTCCTTCAATGTGATTTTTCCAATGCATAGAAAGGAATGCTTTAAGAATAGTTTTTCTAATCTGTTTGAGATATTTTGTTTTAATATATAACCAATATGTGAATTATGATGGCTTAATTTTGTAAAATTCCTCATGGGGTGCTAAGAAATATTATGATTCCAAATAAAATAATTTATCCCTTAGTAGTCATCATGGCATTCATGCATAACCAAGAATGAACATAGAATATTATTTTACTGGATGGCTATGAATGGCTGCCCAATGGTTTTCAGTTGTGGTTTGCATCAAATCCTCTCAAGGGATGCATTATGCTTAGGTCCTTTGTGGTCCCAGGAGGGGAATAACATGGTGGTCACATTCAATTTGTTTTTTCTTTGAAATTGACCAAAGGAAGTTTATATCAGCTAATCTGATTACTAAAGAAACATGCTGTTAGTCACCCTTCTCAGAGCAGTGGTGTTATCGATTTTTCATTTGTGTTACACTTGAGGATCCCTGAGTACAGTGTCTTCTCAGTTCAAAATTAGATGGTTTAAAGATCACCAACCTAAATTTGATGAAATCCTGAAATTATTTTATTGTCTGAGTCAAGTTTAACCTTTTTTTTTTTTTTTTTTTCCTGATTCTTAAATGGATTTGAATTTGCAGTTGTCTGGCCTCCAAAACGACTTGATTCAGATTTAGCATTTTGAAGCCAACTAAGAGTATACACAGCCATTATTTTGTTGTGTTGTCCAATGCAGAATTTTTTTAAACTTAATAAAAGGAAAAGGGGTCAGGCATGGTGGCTTACCCCTATAATCCCAGCACTTTGGGAAGCTGAGATGGGTAGATTATATGAGGTCAGGAGTTCAAGACCAGGCTGGCCAACATGGTGAAATGCCGTCGCTACTAAAAATATAAAAGTTATACCAATATGGTGGCACACCTGTAGTCCCAGCTACTCAGGAGGCTAAGGCAGGAGAATTGCTTGAACCCAGGAGGTGAAGATTTCAGTGAGCCAAGATCGTGCCACTGCACTCCAGCCTGGGGGTCAGAGCAAGACTCTTGTCTCAAAAAGAAACCAATCAACCAACCAACCAAACAAACAAAAAACAAGGAAAAGTACCCAAAATCATTTCCTCTCTAACAACTAGATTAGGAACTAAGTAAGGTACAACGAAAGAATAATTACAAATATATTATTAACAACTCACATTTTTCGAGTACTATGTGCCACGTAATGTTATATGTATGTCTTAAGCCAAGTTCCCTGGGAAACAGACTCTGAGACACAGATTTGTACAGACAGTTTTAGCAGCTAGGGGTGGGTGTGGGTGTTTGTAGGGTATTCTCAGAGAGAGGAAAGCAGGACTAGGCAAAGGAAGATGTTAAACAATGATGCAGTTGCAACAGACCACTTGGCTAATCCCACAAGACGCTCCAAGCTGGAATGGGCTTTTGGAGGCCCAGGTCTTTGTATCTCCACATCTGTCCGGCTGTCTGATACGGAAGGGGCATAATCCTGAGCAAGAGCCCCTTAGCTGAGGGCAATCTGCGGAGAAGGCACAGCTATGAGCCCTCAGCGATCAGCACTCCCTGCACCTGGATCAACAAGGCAGGCATACTTTAATACTCATTATTGATGCCTTATCTCATTTAGTCAGTATTGTGCTGGTAAATGTTTAATAACTGGATCTAAATAGGGGAAAGGAGGAAGTAGGCTTGATCTGTAGTCTGTCAGTTTTCATGGTGTAAATAGCCCTACCATGGCCAATTTCACATTGTCAGCTTGATGTTAGTGAATGCAGAGTTGAGAAGAGACGTGCACTTACAGATTCCAGCAAATCAGCACCTTAATCATTAAGCCTTTGGCAAAAATAATATTAATTCCCATTGTGAAATGGGAGATAGTACAAGAAATACAGTGCTCAATTTTTCTTTACATACAACCTGAAATCACCAGGTAACTCATATTTATCTGCAAGAGTTTTTACTATAGATTTTTTATGAATCATTTAGACCTGCTTGCAGAAATTCCGTTTTCTTCCAGTATGTATATTTGAGTAAAATATTAATTTTTTTAAGGTAACATTTAAACACTGATTTGGGCAGTAAATGGACCAATTTCTCTGGGTAAAGTAAAAAGTTTAAATTAGACTGAATGCTAAGGAAACTCTAGATGTAAAATTAGTCCAGAACTTTTTGTGTTCTCAGTATGATAATCAGAGGTGTCTGAATGTTTGAGACTAAAAGCAAATTTACAAGTGTAGGCAATTATGTTAAAAACTGATGAGTTGCTACTAGAAGACACTCTGGAGCCGTGAACCAAGATTTCCAAGGCCTGACCAAGGACACAAGATTAGTATCAGTTGTGCTCTGAATTTAGCCATGATAAATTTCATGGGCGCCAGAAACATATTTATTCTTTTGTAAAAGGTTATTTTGTGAAAGTTAAAAGTTGATCTGTGAACTCTATGGGACAACTGTGGTATGGCAAGAAAGAACTTGAGTTTAATGGAAAGAGAGGTTCAGGTTGACATTATAACTGCCCTTCATTGGGCAGATGCTCAGAGTCTCCGATCCCCGTTTTCTTCATCAGAAAGTGATACCTCTTTTGCAGGTTGTTGACAAGTTTAAACGGGGCATCAGGCTGCTTGCCCTGTAAGTGCATAATACATTGTAGCAGTTCTGGTAATTAGTGTAGGAAGCTGAGAATTTGGAACTGAATATGGAGTTTTTAGTAGACCAAAGTAATGATTTTATGTTTCTTGAAATTACCCTTAAAATTGGAATAAGTTATTCTCATTTGTAGTAGATGATATTAGTAAACTTTAGAGGTATGGATGGTCTTTCTTACTTCATATAGAATGACTCTGAAAGAATGTGTTCGAATAGGTGTTTAACATGAAACTCATTAAAATTCTATAGCAGTGGTTCACAAATGGAACACAAACAATGAATGGAAGTCATTACAAATAAGAATGTCACAGAGAAAAATCAGATGGCTGCAACAAAATACGTGAATTGTCATGCTTATGGACAATGTTAGAAAACTCAGTTTTCAATGCAAAACTCAAATTATAATAAAATGACAAGCTTATCATTTCTCTCTTGCCTTACTGAAACTAACCTCCTTTCTATCTAAAATAATGCATATGAAGCATTGCATTCCTTGTGAAACTCCAAGCTGCAGATATGCTCCATTCACTAGAGATCTTATTAAGCAAACAATTCAAAGAGCGGCTTTGCTTTTGTACCAGGCCTGATATTGACAGATGCTAACCTTACCAGCAAGACTCCTCTTTTGTATACTTGTGATGGGGAAGGTTTTCTTTTCCTTTCCTGGCTCAGGAGAGGATTGACAGAGACACCGAAGTCGAATTTCTCTTATAAAACATAGCTTTAGGATACTTGTTAGTGGTATGGAAAAAGTGAGACTTTACTGTCTTTTTTCTTTCTTTCCTTGTTTTGGCTGGTATCTTGAGTCATACTTTATATCTTCACAAAAGGCCACTGGACATTTTTATTAGGCTTGAAGAGAAATGTTATTTGACTTTCTTTTACTGGCAGATTTCCATGCAAACTGTGACTAATACTGCTTCCATTGTAACTTGATGAGAAAAGACAAGACAATTTTTCACTCGCAATGAGAAATGCTCGCAGCTATTAGAAAAATGAAGGATATACATTTTACCTTTTGGTGAATTTCCAAAGTTTTTGATACAAAATAGAAAATGTCAGTAATATGTAAAATTGTTTTTACTCTACCAAAATAAAATAAAATATTGTCGTACATTTCTACAAGAGCTAATGAGAAAGAAATGCCAAAATTTCTGGATTTTTTTTCCCTTCCAAATAGAAGAATTATTCTGGTAGAATAAAGAATTAAATAGTGGAGAATCATTTATTGTGTAAATTCTAATTTATGAATTAATAAATATAAACCTTAGCAGGAGTATTAGTGAATAAATATAATTTTCATATGAGATTATTTCTTTTGATGATTAGCAATATAGGGACTTCATATGTATCTATATGTTTTTATATACAGAGGCATACTTTTAGAGATAAAAAAATTGGATGATACAAACTTTTATTTTTAATCTTATGAAGTGCTTGCGTGTTTTATGTAATTAGAGGACACTTCTAAACTCAGTATCTTGTGATTCATCCTCCATGGACCATATATGAATGTTGACCTAAATAAGAGATTGATAACAAAAGTTTTGGCCAATTCTCATTTTCTTCAGGGTTGACAAGGCGAGCATTATATATGTATGAGAGGATATGAGACCTGAGGCTGTTCTCCATCTTATTGGGAGTATGTACAACTTTAATGACATATTCTATCTAATTTAGGAAGGGAAAAGTAAAATAAATAGAGAAGACACAAATAACTAACAATTAACCTATCATGCTTTTGATACACCCAATCATTGTATTATATTCTACTGGTTTCTTTTAGGAATAAAGCAAACAGCAATTTTTTCATAGGAACTGATAGGGTTTGTCATGTATGGTACATGACTACTTTGGCAAAGGATTAAAAATACTTTTTATATTTGAACTGGGGGAGGAGTGAAACCCAGGTGTTTTTCTGTAGCTGCTCATCAGAGGCATTATTTCTAATGCTGGTAGTAACACTGGATGTCCTTCATTTTACACCTATAAATAATAATAGATACAAATAATTTTCAGATTGCAAGTCAGATGAAAATTAATTGCTTGTTAATTAAACTTCTAGGAGCCATAGGCAATTATCAGTGAATGAAATCAATTATAGAAATCATAAAAGCTTCTGTAAAAACTTCATGGAATCTGAGTCAAAGAATCCGAGGTTGAAATCCTGGCTTCTGCCCTAATCCTCTCTAAACCTAAGATTCCTTTTTATCTGTAAAATGGGCACATATTAACTCATGAGATGTTTGCAGAGATTAAATTACGTCATGAAGGTAAAGCACTTAGCATAGTGGTTGACATCAAATAGAAGTGCAATATATGATATATTTATAATAGCAACTTAAAAGCATTAAAACCCTATGAAATTAGTCAAACATGGATATCTGATCATTTTAACTCACAAGACAAGCTTTGAAATAACCCAGAGCTTTGGCTGGGTTGAAGTTTGTCCTGTTGGGTCAATTCGCATGTTATCTCCCTGTCTCTCATTGTCTTACTCTGTAGGGGAGGAAGGTTTTCCTCAACTTTCCTGGGGTCCCTGGTTGGGTCTGAAAATAAAACTGACAAAGACAGAGTAATGAAGAAAAGCATACAAATTTACTTAATAAACTTTATTTAATAAGTGACATGGGGGCCTTCAGAAATAAAGACCCCAAAAAACAGGTAAACATATTTTTATGCTTAGGTTGATGAAGAGTGGACAGTCATGGAAAATATTATTGGAAGAAAAAACAGTATGATCTAATGGTAACAAACTGCGGGGGACCAAGCAAAGCCTGTTTATTCAGATTCATCTTGGCATTAATGTCTTTGAGCATAAGGATGTTCCTTTCCTTCCCTCTGGGTATAGAATGGGCATCTCTAGAATGAAAGTTTTATGACCTACATCAGAGAAAGGTCAGAGAGAATTCTTTTAAAGCCTTCTTCAGGGGAGAAGGGCAAGAGAAGGTCAGAGAAACCTTCTTGCTTCTGCTGTGTCTTCAAATGCCTAGAAGCCATGTTTTGGACCCCATCAAAATATGAGTTCACTGAGTCCTGAACCCCATCATCTCCCTCTCTGTCTCTGAATCCTCCCTGCTCTCTTTCTCATATGTGTGCATGACAGGATGAAGGGGGAGCATGACTGATTAGACCTAGACAATATACTATTATCAGTTTGTTCTTGGCTTTATGATATTCCTTTAACTTTCTATATCAGAAGAGAAGTAAAAGATACGTATTTGCCTTTTGTACAAATAACTGAATGCATCAAATAATTCCAGAGGCGGGATTATTTTTCCTTGATTTTGAGAGAGTCCTTATCCTAGGCAGTTTTGAAACTTTGTTTCAATAGAAACAAATCTCTATTAATTCAGGGAAGTTGAAGGAAGAGCTGGAGCCATCCATGGCTGGCCTCAACTGGATTCCATTATATGAGAAAAATGCAAGCTTCTATATTGGATCCAAAGTTTTTATTTTTCATGAATCAGATTTTTGTCACCTTTATTCTCCTTTGTCATTTACAAATAAACCGCTACTTACATATATCTTCAAAAGTCATTATTCTTTTTAATTTCCTGATGTTTCTTACTGCATTTTCCAAGTAGTTTCAATGTATATCAGCAAATATTGTACTTCATCCTTACAATTTTCTACAAATATCTAGAGAAGCATGGAAATTACCATTCCCAATTAGCTGCATGTCTCATCATATCGGTTGTTTTATTCCCAGTGATACAAAATTTAGTTGAATGTCATGTAATACTACTAAGCAACTTGGTATCATCACAGATGAGAACACAGACACTTATGTGCCCATTTTTTTCGAAACTTCTTTCATTGGATTTTGTTGATGAAGTCTAAAGAAAGACGGCTGTAATGCTTTTGGCTTAAAAAGCTTATATTCAGCCAAATACGGTTGTTATAGAAAATGGTAAAATTTGTGACGGGGGTTTATCTGGAGAAGATAAAGTAAATCACTATTTTCCACCCAATTTAATGCAACAATCTTCACTGCATATGTTGTCTTATGTTCTCTGGTTTAAAAAAAGTCTGACCTCCTCTACATTAGAAACTAATATCTGGTACATATATATCTCATGTAAAAAGGAAAAAGTGTATCATGGTACTTTAATATCTTGAAGAAGCTATGAAATTTTAATTTCTAGTGCATGATCTGAGGTCACAACATGTTATCAGAAGATAAACATCTGAATGCCAATTTGAAGAGATAGAACAATTCTATTTGCCTCAAGAGATGTATTTGTCATTTTTACAAGACTATTAGGGAAACTCTTTCCCCCAAGGCCCTCATTCCACACTGTAGACTTACATGATTTTAAAATGCCAGTGTCGTTCAATGTTGCATATGCCTTATGTTTAAGTAGCTCAGAATTGAAACTAACTGACCAAATTCACAGCCACAGAACATTTCTGTCCCATCTCCTAACTTCTTCCTTTTTGTTGAAGAGAAAGTAATTTGCCTTTCAGCTATTTCCTGGCCAGAATTCATTCCCACAGATGAATTTGTAACTCGTGGCAATGAGATAAGAAACTCCATCTAACTGGTCCTAGGATATTCACAGTCTATCTGGGGGACAGGTAACATTTAAATGCAGACATATGCCAAATTCTTCCCAGGAATGAAAATGACAGGATGAAAAAGGCAGCTTTGGAGGTTTTTGATTGAAGACTTGAGTTATAATTACAAAGTTTGGAAGTCATCCTTTCAAAGAGAAAGGATTTGGCAAATGTGAATGTTTCCCTTTTCTCACTGGTTTCACAGTTCTGCGTAACAGCTAGGATGTTCCTGGAGCTGTAGCATGTGATAACAATGGCAACAGCCCCTAACTGGCCTTCCCATCCAATCCACCTGCCATCCTGATATCAGATCATTCTCTCAAGTTTACAGTGATTCCCTCTTAGCAAGAATCTATCATGGCTACCTATGATATTATGATATATATTAATATATATATTTCATATGTACTATTCATAGATAGATAGAGATTGGATTTTGTCCACGGTTTCTGGCTTATAACTCCAATGTCCCTTTTTATTTCTCCTGAAGGCCAAAAAAACTAAAAATATACTCTCATCTTCCCTTGTCTTTCTGTCTTGAAGCTGGCCATTAAGAAATTCTCTGACTTACCTTGTCTGTATGTCATAAGACCCCCATTTCAGAAGGGCTTCTGCCCCATGCCTTGGAGGAAGGAATGCTGCACAGAGGTCAAGAAGAGTTTCAACAGATAGGCCTTGCTGGGTTCCCCTCTCAGTCTGTTAGTATTAGATTATACCCCTTTTGTTTAATGACAATTCCACATGGTTGTCCATGCTTCAATCCTGCCTAGCCAATGAAGTTTCCATAAAAGGCCCACGAGGACAGGGCTCAGAGAGCTTCTGGACAGCTGAGCTCATGGAGATTTGCAGGACGGACAACAAGAACTTATCTATTGCCTGGACAGTGGGGCAACTCCACAAAAGGAAAAGCTCCTGAACTTGGGACTTTCCAGACCTCACTCTATGTATTGCTTCATCTGGCTGTTTATATGTGTTCTTTAAAATATCCTTTATGATAAACCAACAAACATAAGTAGACGTTTCCCTGAGTTTTTTGAGCTGCTCTAGCAAATTAACTGAACCTACAGAGGGAGTCATGGAAACCCCAACTTGAAGCCAGTTGGTGAGTCATTGCAGAGGCCCCAGTTTGTGATTGGGTGATTGGTGAAGTCAGTGGGGTAGGGAGGCAGTTTTATGGTTATGAACACTTGATGCTACCTCCAGGTGGACAGTGTCAGGATTGAATTGAAAGACACTCAGCTGATTTCTCTGCAGAACTGATTGCTTGCATGGTATTTGGGGAACATGTTTTCTATGTTGATTGCTGTGGTTTGACAGCAGAGAAAAGAGGGTTTGTGGGATTTTTTTTCCCTTCAGATTACCCCATGATTATGAATTAAGTTCTCCACTCCCCTGTAACAGGCAATATGACAACCACCCATCTGTCTACCCTTACTTTATGTGCCGACCACATTGACTACTTAACTGCATTTTTTTTTTTTTTTTTGAGATGCAGTCTCACTCTGTTGCCTACTGCAACTTTCGCCTCCTTGGTTCAAGTGATTCTTTAGCCTCAGCATCCAGAGTAGCTGGGACTGCAGGTGCACACCACCATGCCTGACTTTTTTTTTTTTTAACTTTTGTTTTTTATTTTTATTAGAGACAGGGTTTCACCATATTGGCCAGGCTGATCTCCCCTCCTGGTGATCTGACCTCGTGATCCACCCACCTTGGCTTCCCAAAGTGCTGGGATTACAGGTGTGAACCACCGCACCCAGCCTACTTACTGCATCTTAAACATAACCCTCATTTCCCCATCTTACAGCGCTTCTCCAAACCCTCTAAAGATTTTTTTATTCCTCCAGATCAATATAATCTTTCCTTCATTTAGCTCTGAATTTGACTTGTGACATTGGTCACAGGGATCTTGAGTCAGAATTCTTATATTTGCTAATAATATTTCTTCTCCTTTTAAAGTATTAACTCTTTAAAAATAGGGATTATATCTGATGCATTTATTTGTCTCCCTCAGTGGCTAATACATAGTTGCAAATAATTGTTCAATAACTCTGTTACAATTGCAGGACTACCTCCATGACTACCTACTATATACTGGGTATAGGGAAGGGTTGGCTTCAAAGCATAGAAGGGATTTGATGTGCTAAAGTAGGCTGGATTATTGATGCCACATAACATGGGAGCAGACAAGTTTCTTTTCATTGTTTGTTCAGAAAGGGCTAAGTTGTGACCTTTTACTGGATCACCTTTACCTTATCAGTGATATACTCTATTGCTTCCATTGAGAAAGATTGTAACTTTTTGGTTAAAGCAAACCATGGGTATTTTCAGACTTAAATTACATCATGTAACAGGACACAAGAGATACTTGATATCTATTTGAGTGAGGTTTTAATGGGTAAAGTAAACCTTTTCTGGTAATGGGGAATACCTTAATAAACTCACATACTCAGTCTGACACACAGAGTTCTATGATGGGAAACTTGAGTATGGTCTTTGAAAGGCTTCAGGTTTATTTTATCAAGTTATCGATGGTTTCCACTTAGGGTAGAATGTCACTAAAAGAATCTTAGTTGACTCTAAATATAAGCCTAGATAATGGTCAAATTTATTGAGTATTCAAAATCAAGTCTTGCTCAAAAGTTTTGCTCTATGAGAAAATTCTTCCGCTTGGACATACCCCCTTCTGTATGCCATGTTCACAAATACTTTACCATATAATCATGGTGACCAGAATCACTGACAAGCAACTAATTTTAGCACTACTCCCTTTGTACAAGATATCTTTAAATCATGTTGGTTTTGAATGATGCAACCCGCATTCCTTGATTAGGGCAGAGTAAACTACATTTGAAACCACCTACCTAGTTCAGCAACCACTCAGAATTAAAGTTCCAGCAAGAAGTATATTTTAGGCCTGCATTCTGTAATTATCTGTTTTGTGTGTTCAATGCCATTTTTAACACTAATATTGTAACCAGTTGACAAAATTCAAAGAATGGCAGCTCTGCGGAAGGTGACATGTTACTCTTCCCTTTCTTCAAACCTCTTCTTACAACCAGGGGCTATTCATAGATTTCTCTCTCTTTAGCAGGGAAATGAGATGTCTAAATAATTTGAAGATTTACATTCATTTTGTAGAGGTATTATGCTCCATTAGAAGCACTCAGATGGGCACTTGGGGGTCAGAAGTGCTGTACTAGGTCCCAGATGTTGATGATAGTTCAGATGATCTTAAGAAGTTGCCTGGTTTCAATGAGGCTGCTGGTTTTATATCCGCATACTTACTTTCTCTGAATTACAACCCTCATTTTTTGCTTTTCTGGGCTGATGGCTGCCTTATAAGAAGAAAACATAACACAACAAAAAATTACATTTTCGAATCCATTTTACAGACAGGTAAGGTAATGTCGCTCAATTCTTTTAAACTGAAAAATAATAATCGTATATATTTATAGGTTATAAATGTGATGTTTCTGTACATGTGTACATCATGAAATGACCAAACCAGATGAATTAACATAGGCATCACTTCAAATAAGGATTATTTCTTTGTATCGAGAGCATTTAAAATCCTGTTTTGGCTATTTTGAAATATACAATACATAATAATGCATTGTAGCTAGCCTCTTATTTAATCGCTGGATCAATGTGGACTCCCATAAGCTGTGCGCTTGGATTCCTTTGTTTGGGGGCCCGCTTACTCCTTCCCATCCAGATTCCAAAAAACTGTGATCTTTGAGCATT
This sequence comes from Sapajus apella, assembly GCF_009761245.1. Taxonomy (NCBI): domain Eukaryota; kingdom Metazoa; phylum Chordata; class Mammalia; order Primates; family Cebidae; genus Sapajus; species Sapajus apella. Next base: position 31,656,075 of record NW_022436943.1, on the reverse strand, counting down.
CTCCCTTCAGTGTATGTTGAGGGCTCTGGACAGAGCAATGAATGCTTGTCCAGGTATCATCATAAACCCTATACCCATGGGTCAAGGGCCCTTTCCACATTGTGATCAGATGAAGATTTTCAGGTACTGCAATCTCAAGCTGACCTTCATTTTTCCTGAATTTACTTTCACTACCACCAAACCTGCTCATCTTCCTAGATTTCCTTTCCCAATAATTGGTGAGCATTCATCACATCTAACCAACCACTCATTTTTACCATCTTACCTACAAAATATGTCTAAACTCCATCAACCTTCTGCAAGACTAACCGCCCTGCCATTATATTACCAATCATTTTCCTTCCTACTCTAATGTGGCTCACTAAGTCACGGTCACTGATCCTATCTTTATTTAAAATTTTGATATTTTTTTCATCATGAATTAAAAAAAAATTTTGTTTTAGCAATATTTCATTAAAATATTAGCATTAATATTTCCATATAAATTTTATAGTATAAATATTTTAACATTAAATATTTTAATAAACAGTTATTAAATATTAATTCATTAAAGTAATACATGTTAATTTCAATAACACCAAATATTTTAATATTTAATATTTTAATTTAATGTAATAGTTAATATTTAATATTTCACAAAATCTTTTTTTAAATTTTATTACATTTTAGGTTTTGGGGTACATGTGAGGAACATGCAAGATTGTTGCATAGGCACACACATGGCAGTGTGATCTGCTGCCTTCCTTCCCATCACCCACATCTAGCACTTCTCCCCATGCTATCTCTCCCCAACTCCCCTCCCCCCGCTGTCCCTCCCCTATTTCCCCCCAACAGACCCCAGTGTGTAGTGCTCCCCTCCCTGTGTCCATGTGTTCTCATTGTTCAACACCCGCCTATGAGTGAGAACATGTGGTGTTTGATTTTCTGCTCTTGTGTCTGTTTGCAAGAATGATGGTTTCCAGGTTCATCCATGTCCCTACAAAGGACAGGAGCTCATCATGTTTTATGGCTGCATAATATTCCATGGTGTATATGTGCCACATTTTCCCTGTCCAGTTTATCTTCGATGGGCATTTGGGTTGTTTCCAGGTCTTTGCTATTGTAAACAGTGCTGCAATGAACATTCGTGTGCATGTGCCCTTATAGTAGAACGATTTATAATCCTTTGGATATATACCCAGTAATGGGGTTGCTGGGTCAAATGGAATTTCTATTTCTAGGTTCTTGAGGAATCACCACACTGTCTTCCACAATGGTTGAACTAATTTACACTCCCACCAACAGTGTAAAATTGTTCCTATTTCTCCACATCCTCTCCAGCATCTGTTGTCTCCAGATTTTTTAATGATCGCCATTCTAACTGGTATGAAATGGTATCTCAATGTAGTTTTGATTTGCATTTCTCTGATGACCAGTGATGATGAGCATTTTTTCATATGCTTGTTGGTCTCATGTATGTCTTCTTTTGTAAAGTATCTGTTCATATCCTTTGCCCACCTTTGAATGGGCTTGTTAGTTTTTTTCTTGTAAATCTGTTTTACTTCTTTGTAAATTCTGGATATCAGCCCTTTGTCAGATGGGTAAACTGCAAAAATTTTTTCCCATTCTGTTGGTGGCTGATTCACTCTAATGATTGTTTCTTTTGCTGTGCAGAAGCTGTGGAGTTTGTTTAGGTCCCATTTGCCTATTTTGGCTTTTGCTGCCAATGCTTTTGGTGTTTTGGTTATGAAGTCCTTGCCTACGCCTATGTCCTGAATGGTTTTGCCTAGATTTTCTTCTAGAGTTTTTATGGTGTTAGGTCTTATGTTTAAGTCTTTAATCCATCTGGAGTTAATTTTAGTGTAAGTTGTCAGGAAGGTGTCCAGTTTCAGCTTTCTGCACATGGCTAACCTGTTTTCCTAACACCATTTATTAAACAGGGAATCCTTTCCCCATTGCTTGTTTTTGTCAGGTTTGTCAAAGATCAGATGGTTATAGATATGTTGTGTTGCCTCTGAGACCTCTGTTCTGTTCCATTGCTCTATATCTCTGTTTTGGTACCAGTACCATGCTGTTTTGATTACTGTAGCCTTGTAGTATAGTTTGAAGTCTGGTAGTGTGATGCCTCCCGCTTTGTTCTTTTTGTTTAGAATTGACTTGGCTATGTGGGCTCTCTTTTGGTTCCATATGAAGTTTAAGGTGTTTTTTTTCCAGTTCTGTGAAGAAGGTCATTGGTAGCTTGATGGGGTTAGCGTTGAATCTGTAAATTACTTTGGGCAGTATGGCCATTTTCATGATATTGATTCTTCCTAACCAGGAACATGGAATGTTTTTCCATCTGTTTGTGTCCTCTCTTATTTCGTTGAGCAGCATCTTGTAGTTCTCCTGGAAGAGGTCCTTTACATTCCTTGTTAGTTGTATTCCTAGGTATTTTATTCTCTTTGTGACAATTGTGAATGGCAGTTCGTTCTTGATATGGCTCTCTTTAAGTCTGTTATTGGTGTATAGGAATGCTTGTGATTTTTGCACATTGATTTTGTATCCTGAGACTTTGCTGAAGTTGCTTATCAGTTTCAGGAGATTTTGGGCTGAGACAATGGGGTCTTCTAGATATACAATCTATTTGTCTTGGTTACTGCAGGTATTTGGTTAAATTTTGGACCTGAGGCAATTACCTCACTCACTTCTCTACAGTCCCAAAAGTATTCCCTCATACCTCTATTTCTTGGCTTTGTTTTCCATTTTACCTGAGTCAGAAGCAAAATAGCTATAGAAGATTCGAGGCAGGGAGGCTGGGGAGCAGGGGGAGCAGGTCGTGGCCTTGGAGACCAGGAAGAAGAATTAACATGAAGTCAAATTTAATGTTTAATAATTACCCAGGCCTGGTCACTCAATTTTTTGATTGAGAATATATTTGCAACTTAAAGTGATCTTAGGCTGAATTACCTAAGAGTAAATTGAATAGTCATATTCCTTCTACTGTTTCACACTGGGTTGAGTAAACTTATCTCCTTCGACAAAATTTAAATGACAGAAAAATACTTATGTTTTTAGTTACATCATAAGCCAGACTTGTTTTATAATATATTTTGGCCACATCTGTTTGGTTGATTATTACCTGTCTTTTCCTACCCGTTTGTTCACTGCTTTCTCTTTAACATGAACCAGTCCCTGGCACATAGTAGGAATTTAATATTTTAGTATTCATTTGTTTATTCATTCAAAAAATATTTATGGGAACCTACTATGAGCTATCCACATTTCCATCTGCTAGAAAGAGAGAATGAACCAGGCAGGCAAATACCAAAGACGTCTTCCTTGATTCTTAGGCAAAGTGAGGTAATAATTTCATGGCACCCAGCAACACAACACTCACCATATTTTTTGTAATGATCTCTTTCAAGTTTGTCTTTCATTGGTTCCAATGAAAGTAGAAGATGTATTCATCTTGCTCATCACCATGACTCTTGCACCTAGTGGCCTGGCAGATGGGATATACTCAATGCAGATTTAAATGAATGACTTAACCACATTTCTCAGTATTTCCTCTATGAAGACTTAACAATTTCTTTTGAATATGTACATATATACCTATGTTCAATATATACATATGTGTGTACATATAATATCAGAATCAGTCTCTTTTTTTTTTTTTCTCCTGAGGAATTGTCTTGTGAGCGCTGTTGATTGCCTACCCTGAATCCATTATCCCTTTATTTCTTTCCAATGGAGTCCTGGTTTTGTTCAGGAATTCACTCTTCCCTATGAAGCACGTGATTCGAGAGAAACTGACTCTTTCTCTATTGCCAGGGACTTGATTGGTTCAATTAGTCCGAATGAAAGTGTTTCTAATCTTGTTAGCAATGACTGGTTTCAGTATGGCCATGCAACTTAGGTCAGTTTCAACTGAGATATTTTCCAGGGGCTTCTGGGAAAATCTTCCCTTATTTGCCTAGAGAGCCTTTATCCTACAGTAGCAGTTCTCAAGCTTGGGCTATTTTGCTTCTCAAGGGAAATTTGGTGATATCTGGAGACATCTGTGATTGTCACACTTGGGAGATGCTACTGACATCTAGTAAATCAAGACCAAGATGATGCAGCTAAAATCCTACAATGCTAAATATAGCATTCAAACAAAAACTAATTATTCAGTCCAAATAAGAATCAAGAATGTATAAGTTGAGAAACCCTGATCTAACATAAAGGAGAAAGCATGTACCTCTCTCTGATGGCTCCTTCCACCATACAACCACAGAAAAACTAGCTAATTTAGGATAAAGCTGAACACCGTAGATTATAGAAAACAAAGAGAAAGACTGTAGATTCCTGATAACATCTCCAAATGTATAGTTGGATCAAATAATTTTGAAGCTGACTTTAGCTGTGGATTTTCAGTTATCTGAGCTGATATGTTTCCTAATTGCTGTGTCAGTTCTAGCTAGATTATTTTTAAGTAGCCATTAAACACACACTATATAAACTGGTATATATTTCTTTATCAAATATCAGGAATCCAGTTGCTGATTTCATTTTACTTTAGTTTCAACAAGTTAAAAGCTAATTTCTGACCCCATCTTAATAACTATAACAATTTTTTTCCACCTGTATATATACATTCAATTTTTTTTACATATTCTTTTATCTTAGCTCTATTTATGTGTATTTTTGCCCTGAATTTGTTTAGTACATATACTTGTAAGTCTTTTTATTAATTTTATTGAATGATATATGTGAGATAAAGTACCTTATATCTCACAGGAAACTAAAGATATGTTTGTGGAATTAAGAATAAAGGTGTACCAAACAAACAATGTGTATTTAAATGTTAATTAACTTATATTTAGCTGGTCTTTGAAAATTGTACAATACCACCTGAAATAACTTGAAGTCCACATGGTAACAAAATACCATTTGTAAGCTATTGTTTTCAGAGACTGAAATCTCTAAACTTGGTGCTCTTTCTCTTTCATCTCTTGCACATCTGGCCACTCTCTCCTTGGACAAAAACAAAAATAGTAGAATTATTTGAATTTTTTATACATTTTATAAAACAGATCTCTAAATATTTGTTAAAAAGGTTAACCCAAGCCTCAGGAGGCATTTTTTAACCCTTATTTGCCAATGTTATCTTCTATGATTTTGTTCAAATCCACATAAACAGTTTTCCTTATCTCATATCTTTAAAATAAGAATGGCTGTAGAGACCTACAAAAAATTAAAATGAGAATTGCTTGGCATAGTTACATAAAATTTTATGAAGCTGAAGTGTTTAATAATACCATGTAAGAGACAAATGATAACTGGGCAAAGTGTTTAAGAAACATAACCACAAATTACTAAAGTCTCATTTAAAAAAAATAAAACTTCACTTTGTTAATATGTAATAGTTAAATATTTTATGCTGACCATGTATTTGTGCTAGCAGGAGAAATTACCACATTTTCTATTTGTTCCTTGTTAATTCACACATTCTAGTATTTTAGGTATTATCTGAAAGCTACTTTTGTATATAATTAATGCAATATGAAAGAGTTTGAGTTGATTTAATCTAATTTTTCAGTCTCCCTTTCCTAGTAATTTCAGAGGTCAGAAAGCACCTACATTTTCAGACAAGACAGTTTCTCCTATTAAAACAATTAGGGTCCAGCCGCAAAATGAAGCAAAGAGAGGTTTAGAAAACACAAGTTGTTGATGCTCATAGGTCACCTGCAGATTGTAGGGGTAAAAGCAGCACTTGGGAGGAAGGGCATTCTGGAGTCCTAGGACCTGACCTAGGGACTTTCTATTTCTTAGAAGAGCAGTCCTAAAATATGCCAATTGCAGTGGGACACTAGTGGGGGAGGAAACTATGGGGTTAGAGTGTTAAAAGTTTTCCTGGCCTGGTGAGTATTAGAGCCTTGAAGTTGAAGGTAACAGTTTCAAATGCTTTCAAACTTGTTGTAAGTGTCAGGAGCCCCTGATTTGTGAGGTTTGTCCTTGCTTGTGCTTGATCCCTCTGACCTTTGTCCAGGATTGCCTACATAAGTGTGTAAGCAGCTGCCAGTGGACTGTGGTTTGAAGGGCATCGAGAGGCCCACTGGCCCTGATTATTTTCCCCTGGGTCTGGCATAACCTTTCTATTACTTAGCATAGCATCTGGCTCAGTAAATCTATTGGATGGATGAATGGATGGATAAATGGATGGATGGATAAATGGATGGATGGATGGATAGATGGATTCAGCATGTATATCTATAGGACTTATTATATCCAGGTATTATGCAAAATGCATGTGGCCCACACATAAACACAATTATTATGTTCCTACTTTTCATGAAGCCCATTGTCTAGTTAGACAGAAAAGAAGGTAAAGTAAATACAGAATTCTAAGTGAGGGTTCTGAAAGTTTAGAATGAAATAGAGTGCTAAAGATAATGAACTTCAGAAAAGTCTTCCAAAAAGGACATTTTTGATACGAAAATGACCATAGTTGAAATGCAAAGATATGTTCAGGAAGAAATATTATAATCTCACTGACCCTGGGTAGGTGTTTAGAGAGTCTGTCTATGAAGTAGAGCAGTAAGAAAATTAGGTACTTTTGATGGGGAGAAAACATCTCAAGGAAGGGATAACTGTGTCCAGACTGCTGTCCAAGCAGAACTGATTTGAGCAGAGATAAACAGAGCCACCGAGTCCAGGTGGGATCTGGAGTGGGGCTGTCCAGAACCAACTGGCCTGAGTCTCATTGGTGAACCTGACAGAATGTAGCATTCTAGGAATCCAAGCTCAATAGACAAGCTGCAGTAACAAAGTCTGATTGTGAAAAATGCTAAGAATTTTGTGTAAGAGCGCTATTTTCTTGATGGAAAGGTGATATTATATTAATCAGATGACAGAACTGACTTTGGAGCCATTGGTTTAGTAACAGTTAAAAGGAAAGCCTGGAGCTATTTTAAAGAAAGAATTCCTTTGCTTCACATTAGAATATTTCTTGCCACATCTGAAGCCATTTGATTTTTCATTTATTAGCTGTCTTTGGATTAATCAGAGAGGAGCTGCATACATAATAATAGAAATGAACTTTGTCTATGATCATATTTATTTTTGCTTTCTGAATTTGAGGGGCAGCTACTGATCTTAGAATACTCGCTGAATGAATAAATAAACAAATGAAGTCATGAATGTTGGAGTATAATTTATTATTTTGCTGCCTGTAATACTTTTTATATGATATTCTCTTATCTCCTTATTCACCTGACACTGTTCTTGTGGGAAAACAGAAAATAATCTTACCTTGAATAACTAGTTTTTATATAAAGTGCTATAGTTTTATTTTCATATGTGATTAGCCAAGCCTCTAAAACCCCATTGTGTGTGTTCTTGAAGCACATAAGCAGAGACTGACCTATAAAAGATGAAAGTTCAGTTTTGGGGGTAAGCCTTAAACTAAATCTGCGCTGCTTCCTTGCGTCTACGTCAAAATTCCAAAGATAAGACTTCCTTTATTTGCCATCCATTATCACTATTTAAACATCTTTCATTGCTGAAGTTGCACTTTCCAAGGAGTTGGATGGGTTGTCTTTGAACAGTAGCAGTTCATAAAGACAGCAGACTCTCACCTCCCAACCCATCTCTTACTTTGTTTTTCTACTTTCAGCATGAAGACTCTTTTAGTAACAGATGGAAGAACACATTTTTCTCTCTAAAATACATCAAGGGAAATGAAGGGAAGCAAAACCTCAAAAGCAATCTTTTAAACTTATAAAAATTTCCCTCTACAAATCATGATTTCTGCTTTCTAACAATAACCAAAGAAGCTTCTTGAACATCAAATAGCTCTTACAAAATGACATTTAAAAAAACATCATTCTCAGCAAACTGACACAAGAACAGAAAACTAAACACTGCATGTTCTCAATCATAGGCGAATGTTGAACAAAGAGAACACGTGGACTCAGGGAGAGAAGCATCACGCACTGAGGGCAGTTGGGGGGCGGCTAGGGGAGGGACAGCAGGGGGTGGGGAGGGATAACATGGGGAGAAATGCCAAATACAGTCAAAGGGAGAATAAAGGCAGCAAACCACCTGGTTATGTATGCACCTATGCAACAACCCTGCATGACTGAACATGTACCCCAGAACCTAAAGTAAAATAAAAAAAAAATAAGATAAGACACACACACACACACACACACACACACACACACACACACAATATCTCATGTACACAAACTAGAAACATATGGATAAAATAGCAAGCATTTAATAGCAAGAAGTTAGTGAATTAAATGGAAAAACACCTCCAAAACACAATGTTACTAATGCTGGATAAACTGAGAACAGCTGGATTTTTATTATCTCTAATTGCACTTGATCCAAATCACTTCTATTTTTTTGTTAGAACATAGCATTTCTGTACATTACTCTTACTTTCAGTGCTGAGTTCTGGACTATATGCCAGTGCTTACTGAATTCACTTTCTCCATGTGTGTGAATAAATAAAAGTGAGCCTGCAGCCCACTGCTGAGTTTTCATAATAATGGAGAAACAATGGTCTTTGAAAGTTACAGATAATCTCCAGTCCTCATTGTGGTCATCTGTTTCAGTCCAATCTTTCTCTGGAACAACTAACAAGATGCAAAATTGACTGATGATCTTCTCCCTTCCCCTGCTTGACCCTACATACACACCGCCTCTCATAGAGGTGCCAAGGAGCAGTGAAGTGACCAAAAGGCAGAGAGTAGGAGGGAGAGAAAAGAAAAACAAACCAAGTGATCAACCTCAAATGACTGAGTGTTGGCTGTTTTCTATTATTTACTTCTTTGAGCTTTCTCAGATGTGTTTTTTTTTGAGAAGACTTTCATGTTGTCTTTTCTTTCCCCTCTGATAGTTAACCACCATTTTCCCTGCAAGGGGCTAAGGGTGCAGAGCTCTTGAATGAAGTCCAGGTAGGCTGCCAGATTCTCAAGACACTAAAGCACAATATTTCCATCCTCATTCTTTTGAAAACAGGCTTTTAAATGGCGCATGAAGCCATGTCAATGATGAACAAAAATGAAAGTCACAAAGTAGAGTGAAAATTCAAAAGTAGTTCATCCATCATTGCTATTTACATACAGCTTTAAATAGGTAAATTTTTTTTGAATTATGCATTTTGGTATTTGGTCTATCATTTTATAAAGGGCAGCCTGCAGTTTACAAAAACATGGTCTACATTGAGTTCTGTTTTGATCGACTGTCTCCATCAAAGTGTTTTTCAGTGCTTGTATACTGAATTAAACATAGAACAATCTCATTCATTTAAATAAAATCCGCCTACTGAGGGCCATATGCATGGCTTGGGTCAAATCTGTAGAAGCGTCATTGTGGAGAAGAATGCCCTCTGGCCATGTCTTTTCTGTTTCAATTGTCCAAGGTCTAAGAATGAACACCAAAGGGGAAGGAACACATCAATCTGAGTCAGCAACACTTCAAAGATGGTCTTTCTCAAAAGACCAATACACTGCAGGCTTTCATCATACATAAACTGACTTAAGGAATTTCCTAAAGGAGGTAGACTTTATGTAGAATTGCTTTTGTTTCTTTAGGATTTAATGGTAGAAGGACTTCCTTGTAAATATGAAAATAATTCTTAAACAGTCATTATGATGACTTATGAAGTAACAATTTTATTCCAATTATGATTCTAAGTGTTTTACATAAATTACATGATTTAACTTTTAAAAACCATATAAGATAGCTATTATCATTATTCTTCATATGTATTTTTATAAATGACAAAAAGAGAGCACAGAAAAGTATTTTCTGAAGCTCACAACACAGCAGGATTTGAATTTCCTTATCTTACTCCACAACATAATATTAGACTTGAAAGACTACATACTGTATATTTTATTCAGTTACTTAAAACTTTCTCTAAGATCCTACTAATTGATGTATTTCAATTCTGGGATATTCAAAAGGGAATTTTATATAATTTTAGCTATTGATGGTCACTTCTAATACTTGAAAATATCACTCTGGAGTATATATTACCCATGTATATTATAAGATCTCTGAATCTAGGCCAATTATTTTTTAAAAATTTATTTTCAATTCATATTGTCATGCATTTTTGCTTGTTAAATCTGTATCTTGTGTGTATGTAAGATTTATTGAAGAGATAAATGTTAAATAATAAAGAAACCAAAGATAGATGTTAACATCTTTACTATGTAAAGAGCTTTTATAAATCAATATGAACTTGTAGAGCAACTGAATATAAAAAAAGACAAAGAACTTGATGAAGAAATTTAATGGAGGATAAATGCAAATGGTTAGACTTGAACACATTTGATAAAATCTTTAATATCAATTGTAACTATAAGAATGCCAATAAAATATTATATTTTAATTATTAATGAAGAAGACACAAGAACAGAAAACCAAACAGCACATGTTCTCACTCATAAATGGGTGTTGAACAAGGAGAACACATGGACACAAGGAGGGGTACATTACACACTGGGGCCTGTTAGGGGTGCATACTAGTGGAGGGATAGCAGGAGGTGGGGAAATGGGGAGGGATAGCATTAGGAGAAATACCTAATGTAGATGAGGGGTGATGGATGCAGCAAGTCACCATGGCACGTGTATACCTATGTAACAAACCTGCATGCTCTGCACATGTACACCAGAATTTAAAGCATAATTTAAAAAAAAATTTAAAAAAACCTTAAAAAATTATACAACTAAACCCTTAAAAAAAGATTAAAAACTATTTGCATTCCCATTATTTCAGGGACATAGAAATATGGACACTCTCAAACATCACTGGTGGAGTAGAAATTATTTAAACATAAACATGCAAACACACAGTTTAAAGTATAAATTGAAGACCCAAGACTTAAAATGTTTATACTCTTTGAGGCAATAGTTTAATTTATAATAGATGAAGAAAATGGAGAAGAATATCAAACTTTACTTACAAATATATTCATTATAGTTTTATTTTAAATTAAAAAATTAAATAATTTATAGGTTCAACACAGAATAAAGACCTAGCTAACACATTTATTATAAAGTCATATGATAGCAATAGTGTGAAGACTAATTACAAGTTGAATATCTCTTATCCAAAATACTTGGGACCGGAAGTGGTTTGAAATTTCAGATTTTTTCTGATTTTGGAATATTTGCATATATATAATCATACATCTTGGGAATGGGACCCAAATCTAACACAAAATTTATTTATGTTTCATATGCACCTTATAAACAGAGCCTGAAGGGTAATTTTATAAAACATTTTAAATAATTTTGTTCCTTAAACAATATTTTGGTCACGTTTTGTCTGTGACCTGTCACATGAGGTCAGATGTGGAATTTTTCATTTGCGGCATCACATCAGCTCTCAAAAAGTTTGAGATTTTGAAGCATTTCGGATTTTGTATTTTTAGATTACAGATGTTGAACTTGTAATACAAAAAACATAATACAGTACATTTATTTGCAATATGCCCTTGAAGAGAAAAAGAATATTAAAAAATAGAGTACGATCTCAATTTTAAAAACAGATATCTGCTTTATAGCTCTCTATATAGCTACATCACATACTACAAATCCACATTATATGCATACATATATAATTGCATATAATAGAATGAGAAAAACTAATATCAATTATTTAAAGATGGTATAATTGTAGGTAATTTTTTCTTTATTCTTTTTATCAGCATTTGAAATTTACTACAATTAATATATAATATATATTTTTATAGATGAATATGGCTGATATGTAATCATCAACCCATGGTGTTCTCAAGAAATAAAAGTTCAGTATAAATCCAAGGTACTGCTATTAGTATAAGTGTTTACTTGAGTAAATTTATGAAAGAAGTTCAGTCTCACTACTATTCACAGAAATATGAATTAAAACAAGCAGTGATTTTCCTCCATGTTTGCTGAAGTCAGTGCTCCTGAAGATGGAAAGGACAGTCCTCTTTAAATACTGCTGCCTGGAGTGTGTCATTGGTACAGTCTATTTGGAGGGCAGAGTATCATTAACTACCAAAATTTTAAATGAAAACACCTTTAAAATTAGCACTTTCACAGCTAGGACAGATTCTACAAACACATTGACCCAAGTGAATAAAATTGTATGTACAAAATATTCATTGTAGCATTTTTTATAACAGCCAAGTACTGGGGACAATCTAAATGTCTATCCAAAGAAGAATGTTTGAACAGATTTAGCAGCTGCTAAGAAGTAATTGAGAGAGATCTACATGTAATGGCCTAAAGAGGTGTCCAAGATATATGATCTTTAAAAAAGCACATGGCACAACCATATGTGTAGTATGATTCAATGAAGTTTTAAAAAAAATCTGAATATATAGAAAATATCTGAAGAAATAAGTCTTAAATTTAACTATGGTCATCTCTTTGGAAGGACATGAACCAAGAATCCTTGGAGGCAATGAAATGGGGATTTTGTGTTGAACTTTTATTCTTCAATGGTGTTTGAAGTTTTTACAGTAAGAATTATTTATGTACAAGGTAGAATTAGAATGATTTAAAATGATCATCAACTCAAGAAAAGTGTTAGCCATTTGTCTTAACCAAACACTAAAAAATTGGCTGATATCATCAGGCAAGTTAATATTGTGAATTACTCTCTACAAAATAAGAGTATTTTCCTTCTTTTTAAAAATATTTTAATTTTTGTGGCCAGCATGAAGCTGATCTTGGCAAGAGTGAAAGGCATTCTCACAGGAGGAGAAATCCATAGAGCAATACATCCATTATATTAAGTTGCAACAGTTCTTTATTTAAGGCATTGGGTTGTATCATTATCTCTTAACAAAATATTTTTATTTTTCCAATTTTAAAATCCTCCAGTGACCGTTTTGCTTGATTTCTTTTTTGTCTTTCATTTCTTTATGACAGTAATGCAAAATAAATTTTGATAAAAATATCTTGTTCATTTTTTCACTGTTCAACTCTCTGCTTCCAAGCAGAGCCAAGGAACATTGATATCTTGATAAAAAATAATTTTTCCCTTTGAGTTAGGTTGTTTTTAAAAATGGAAAATAGCCCTATTTTTAAAATAGTACTTTATGCTAATTAAAAATAAAAGATAGTATATAACAATGCAAAGAACGTAAAAGATCCCTCTAATCCTATCACAAAGAGATAGGTGTTAGCATTTTGGTTATATATTTTGTGTGTACCAAGTTTCCTGTAACTTGATTTTTTTTTTCATGTGATATTCACTTTACCCTTATCATCATTTATGATAGCTGCATAAGATTCTACCATATGGCTATTTCATTTTTAGACATTAAAATTTCTGGCAGGCCCAACTGATTGCAAATGTAATTAGCCTCTCCCTCTTCCTTCTTGGCAAATCTTGCCTCCCATAATAGAGGCTGAATAACAGTTATTCACTTTCTCCGTTTTCTTTGCAACTGAGATGTAGGTATGAGGCCCAGAACTAGCTAATAGTAGCAAATAACAAAGTTCCAACAATAGGCTTTCCTCCATGATAGAAAATAGACATGCTTGGAGAAACTGCCCTTCTTCTTGTCTTTGTGTAAGGTGTGATGCTTGGAGCTACAGGAGCTTTCTTGTGACCGCGAGGAATGAAACCTAAGAAAAAAGCTATGTCAATCATAATAGAGTTTCAACAATAATATATTCTGAATCTTTAAAGACATTTCTGAACTACAGAACCCACTCTAGAAGCTCCTTTTCAGAAATTCCTGTGGGCTAAAAATCAACTATTGTTTGATCCACTTTAACCAAGTTATTCTTACCTGTATCCAAAAGCAATTCAATTGATATACAGTTATTTAATTTTCATCCTTTCAAATAAAACTGAAATGTTCATGCCTAAATGTACTAAATGCATGATGTTATTAATTTCTCCAAATGTTCTCCTGAAATAAATTCTTAGTAGTGTAATTCCTGGCTCAAAGTTTGGAATAACTTTAAATATAAATTTTGAATTATTTTAAGAGCATCGTAACTGGAATTTATGATTCTATTTTTTATTCTTATACTTCTTTACTGTGGCAGTGGTTTAGAGATTAAGATCATGGAATAAAGAGGTACATGCCACCCAACAATTGGGTTTATGCCCACTCTGTTACGATTTGGTTAACTTTAGGCAGTGACTTAACTTGTTGCTGCTTTAGTTGGCTCATCTGTAAAATGGGTATAAAAAGATCTACTTCATTGTGTTTCTGTGAGGTTTCAACAAGTGAACAGCTATAAACTTATTAGAACTCTCTAGTGGTAGCACGGGAACAGGTGCTTTTTCTTCGTCTGTGTACCCTCACGTGCCATCTTAGTAATCGATGTGGATTAGTTGCTCAATACACATTTATCCAATAAGTGAAGAAATGAATAGTAATTCTGAGATTTTTATCTGGATTAATATTTTTGCCATATTTAAGTGCCTCTAGAATCCACTCAGTTTGCTTTTGCCTCTGTTATTTATCTTTTTGCTGCGACCACAAATTGGGCTGGAATATAATATTACATTTATGAGTCACTGTGGGTTTTTAACATAGAAGATCTCAATTTGAAACATCCTTAGGATTGGCACAGAGCATTAAAAAAATGAGTTTGTTCCACTCAAACACCGACTTGTTCTTTGAAATTCAACATAGCATGCAAGCATTGGATCTTCAGAAGTGATGAGTTTTTACAGTTTTTGTAGTCCCATTCTTCAGCTAATGAAGCAATTTGCTCTTTATCACCCCCGACATTAATCACCCAATGTGCCGATTGAATTTTTTCATCATTATTTTTAAATCCTGGAGGTGGGGAGGATGGAGGAGAAGCAAAATTAGAGACCCATTATCTGACTATTATTTTATTCAACACAAGCATTAAGGCAAAAAAAGGACACCACATTTCCAAGACATTGTAGTTTTGAGCATTGGTTGTAAATTCCTTTTTAAACTTTTTAGATCTTTACATGTAGATTTTTTTAAAGAGTGATAGAAGCCATAAAATGAGCAATGAGAGACATCCAAAAACATCAAACATTATATACATATAAACATATATGTTTGTTACAGTATTATGTGTACATTCAAATCTGAAATTTCATCACAATGTTAAGAGCAAATAAAATAATCCTGCAACAAGGGACAGTTGAACTTAATGGAAGATTTATGTGAAGTTCAACTATCTTACCCTTTGCTTAAGCCTATCTATCAACCCACTCCTTGCCCTCAGTTATGTATTATCCTTTTGAGAATTTAAAAGCAGGTCACTTCAGATCTTTAGTGTATTATCTCATCTCTCTAATCTACTCAACAGCATAAAGGCCACCAAAATGAAATGACTGTTTCAACCTGTAGAATCAGCTAAGATTGTTACAGTGGTTCTTTGATTAACTTACATTTTAGTGGTCCAGAGAGTATCTTATTTGGAGGAAAAAGAAGAAAAGGTATCTGAACGTTACACTTTTAAAAATACAATTAATGACAAGAAACAGAAATGAAATAGATAATCCACAGGTTTTTTTTTTCTTTTATAGTGACAGATGATCACTTGCTATAAATGGATTACCCAGAATGAAGTGCTGAACAGTAGAAAAAAATGTGTATGAACAATAAGTACTTAAAGAGTGTTTTGGATATTTTATGTGGGTGTTGGTTGCCAAAAAGAAAAGTCTATGGACTCAAAAGT
This sequence comes from Sapajus apella, assembly GCF_009761245.1. Classification (NCBI taxonomy): domain Eukaryota; kingdom Metazoa; phylum Chordata; class Mammalia; order Primates; family Cebidae; genus Sapajus; species Sapajus apella. The sequence goes on along the minus strand of NW_022436943.1, from coordinate 31,640,433 downwards.
CTGGGCCAGACAGCAAGCTAGAAAACAGATTGCAGGAGCACCAGGAATGCATTTCCAAAAGTAATGTTTTTACAGTAGGATTATAGGTTAGAAAGTGGCATTTTACGTCAAAATCAATTATTTGTGTGGTATGTAAGAGATGGTGTGTTGCATTCATGTGTTTTTGAAGAAATAAGCCATTTCCTAGCATGACCTAGTGTAAATCTGTACACTTTCAAGTTGCTTTAAAAAGAAATGTGGGCCGGGTGCAGTGAGTGGCTCATACCTGTAATCCCAGCACTTTGGGAGGCAAAGGCAGGTGGATCAACTGAGGTCAGGAGTTCAACACCAGCCTGACTAATATGGTGAAACCCCATCTCTACTAAAAATGCAAAAATTAGCTGGGTGTCGTTGCTGGTACCTGGAGTCCCAGCTATTTGGGAGGCTGAGAAAGGAGAATGCTTGAACCTAGGAGGTGGACATTGCAGTGAGCAGAGATCGTGCCATTGCACTACAGCCTGGGTGACAGAAAAAAAAAAAAAAAAGTCAAGTGCAGAGTGTTTTAACACTGCTCCTGGCTGAGGAAACGCTGATCAGACCTTGCCTCCTCCTGTAGTTGACAAATACTGTTTTCCAATGGACAGTGATGCTTGATGCCTACTGCTGTGAAAAATCTTTCGTTTATGTATCAATCAACTGTTTATAGAGGACCTACTATGTGCAAGGCATTGTTGTAGGCATTCAGACTATAGCAGGGGAGAAACTGAACCAAACATCTTGTTGTCATGGAATGTTATCCAAAAAAAAAGTATTATTGAATTCATCTACTTGAGTGGGAGATCAAGATGTGTTCATTTTACTCATGCTTTTGGAGATAGAGACTTAACTTACCGAATGTACTTTGAAATGTATTTGTGTAAACAATTTGAGAGGAGCTGAGTCTCCTCTTCCCCGACATGACTTCCCACAATGGGGGCTAGAAGATAAATGTCCTACCTCATTAAAGGGTTTGGAACAGAATTGGTTTGTATTTAATAAATATCTACATGTTTAGAAAAAGTCCCACTCTCATTTTGATGGTGTACATGTGGCTCTATAGTGTTTCTAGCTAAGATAGGGTCTAGAGGGAGAGAAACCTAGCACTCTAATTCATACTTTCATGCGAGACTCTCCTCTAATGCAGGCCAGTTGTGTGGGAACATCTCATCTACCCTGATGTTTTCTAAGGCCTTTTTACCTGACAAGTGTGGCACCTGGCTCCTTCAGTTATCAGTGAGATTGGCATCTCAAGGCAACAGTGGTGTTTGCGGGTGTGACTGACCACTGTGTTGACTCTTTCAAGTCATGTGCCACATGGGTTATGAGGATTCATGTTCTTATAATGGAGTGGAAAGGGCTTGAGTCTGAAACCCTGGGGCATTCCCAGGAGAGGGTGGGAATTGGAAGCCTCGCTCAGCCACTATCCTGTGACAGGCTGTTGGTCAGCCATACCCTCCCTTTGTGCAAAGGATCTTGAAAGGCTTTTATTGTTTCTTCTCTGTGAGACCATGAATCACCTACATTTTAAATGATGCATTTTTAATGGGTCAAAATTAAGCGCCTGACACAAACGATTTTGGGAGAGAAGTGTGTATCTCTTCGTGCTAATTAATGTCCAGAGCAGAAAATAGCTTTGGTAGTACAATGAAAACGATTAGCCTTTATTTTGATAACTTTTTTACTTAACAGGTTATAACATCCTTGGAACTAAGTCCTGTTTTCAGGGAAAGATTCTTTTTTTTAAAATTTTTTTATTTTTTATTGCATTTTAGGTTTTGGGGTACATGTGAAGAACATGCAAGATTGTTGCATAGGTACACATGTGGCAGTGTGATTTGCTGCCTTCCTCCCCTTCACCTATATCTGGCATTTCTCCCCATGCTATCTCTCCCCAACTCCCCAGCCCCTGCTGTCCCTCCCTTATTTCCCTCCAACAGACCCCAGTGTGTAGACCCCTCCCTGTGTCCATGTGTTCTCATTGTTCAACACCCACCTATGAGTGAGAACATGTGGTGTTTGAATTTCTGTTCTTGTGTCAGTTTGCTGAGAATGATGGTTTCCAGGTTCATCCATGTCCCTACAAAGGACACGAACTCATCGTTTTTGATGGCTGCATAATATTCCATGGTGTATATGTGCCACATTTTCCCTGTCCAGTCTATCATCGATGGGCATTTGGGTTGTTTCCAGGTCTTTGCTATTGTAAACAGTGCAGTAATGAACATTCATGTGCATGTGTCCTTATAGTAGAACGATTTATAATCCTTTGGATGTATACCCAGTAATGGGATTGCTGGGTTGAATGGAATTTCTGTTTCTAGGGCTTTGAGGAATTGCAACACTGTCTTCCACAATGGAAGCCAAAATAGACAAATGGGACCTAATCAAACTCCACAGCTTCTGCACGGCAAAAGAAACAGTCATTAGAGTGAATCGGCAACCAACAGAATGGGAAAAAAATTTTGCAGTTTACCCATCTGACAAAGGAAAAGTTCTTTAAAATGTCAACTGTCTCCAAGCCTATCACAGTCCTTTACTTACACTCATTGACTTTGAAAAAGACTGTTGTTGGTGATGGAGAAGGTATAGGTCAGAAAGAAGGTCAGAAAACATGAAGAGAAGCTTCTGGAATAGGAGATAAAGTAAGGACTTCAGGCCTGAAGTTGCCCCTCTCTTCTCCTGTGCAAATACTGACCTCTAGTAATACCCACCGAATGTGACACTCTTACCAGTAGAAGTAATATTAGAATACCAGTGAAAGTTCAATATTCTGGAATACCAGTGGAGGCTCTGAAAGGTGTGGGTTTTAAAATTTGTTTGCTTGGTTTAAAAATATCTTCTAATTTCTTTTATATTTTACCTGAACTTCTTACTTCCTAATTTAGCTAAGTACTACAGCCACTGAAATAGCTCCAAAAGAATCTTTCTCCTGATTTTCCCAGAACATCTAGAGCTACGGAATACTGAAAATGTCTCAGTGTCTTCTGAGGCCCCCCCTTTCCTAGAGGAATAGGGATTACCTTTCTCTGAAAGGTATTCTCTCCTCTACTTGTTTTCCTATTCTACCCTGTAAAACCAGACTTGAAAAACAGCATAAGAAACATCGGTTTTTATAATAGCACATGAATGTACACTTAGTTTTCTCTGGAGGTTAAAAGGAAGCTTTAAGAAGTGAGGTACCACTTTGTCCAGAGCAGTTTTGAGTTTGCTTTAAGGCCAGAGGAAGGATTATATGACCCATCAGCAGACCTTTCATGCTTATGAATACTGCAAAAAGTACAAAATATTTGATTCACAGGGCATTTTCACACTTAGCAAAAAAAAAAGTTTAAAATTTATATTTAAAATTTAAAAGAATTTTAAAGCTTATAAATGATTTGCCTTTACAGCCAAGCAAATCTTTGAGTAAAGTCCTCATATTTTTTTGAAATAATAGAGCTTAAATACAGTTTTTAAACATTTAAATTTAAATTGCATTTTTCAAATTGACTTGCCAGAAATTTTCAAACACACACAAAAGCAGAACAAAACCAAAATGTACCTATCACCCACTATCAAAAACTATTCTAAAATTTACAACTTTCAATGCAATTAAAATCCTGACATAAAATAAGAACTAAATTTGTGAAAGCTATTTCTACTCTTTAGAGCATATTGACTATGGTTAATCAGGTAGCTGCATGATTAAAATACATACAAATCCTCCAGAGATACTTAACGTGTCTGTCCCTCCCATAACACCCTCAGAGCTATTGCAAGCCAGTTCAGGAGAATCTGTGCATCACGACAAAGGGCAAAGATTCAGCCAAACCCTGATAATCTGGTAATAATTCAATTTACTTTTGCTTCAACTTTGGTATTTGAAACATAGGAAACCAAAGTCCTTCTGTGTATAAACAAGTAGGTCTTTTAGGGCATTTGATGAAGTTTTGCTCAGAAGGAAATGTTTTAAGTGAAAATATGGGACTCTGCTAGTTGGATTTCCTTGTGGCCATCAACAGCTAATAATATGACTTCCACAGACTGCAATGCAAGATTATAGAACTGAAATGGGTTAAGAAAAATGGAAGCAAGTGGGAAAATGTTTTCAGTGTGAATAGTTGACTTGCTGGTTCTGAGACCCAACTGGTTCTTTTGACCAACTTCCCCAGTCTCTCCAGACCCGATTTATGGTTGGAAGAAAGCAAAGCTGCCGACTTGGATATAGGCTTCCATGATTTGGAAGCTAGAAAAGAAGTGATCCTGGAAAACCATTTTAACAACAAGGTTCTGTTCATGAAACACCTGGTATTTTTGTGAGTTATCACAGACTTGTGACTTATATAAGGATGAAAATTAAAAAAAAAACACACATACAAAACTTTTTTTGAGGGGGAAAAATCCCCTCATGTTACCCTAGGAAAAGGGAAACATTTTCATGGGTCGAAAGCATCTGGCTTTGTTTTATTTGAGCCTAATGTTTTCCAGTTCTTATCATTTTCATATTGCTCACCCTAGGCCTTTCAGGTGTCCCTGGCACGCTGGCCTTGGGGGCATTTTCAGAAGGAGAAAGACGTGAGAAACAAATAAATACATATGCATTTCCTCTAGGAAAGATGGTTTTGTAGTAGTCTTGTACTAACTTAAAAGACAAAGTAATCACCTGTTCCTTCTACGGGTAACTCATGTCATTACTGAAGAAATGGAAAGCAAGTGACAAAAATTACCAACTGAGTCATTAAATAGCCGTGTAAGGGTACAGCAGCTCTATAGTTACCAAGGTTAGGTCTATAGTTCCCTGCCCAGCATCATTTTCTTCTTTCTGCTCTCAGCGTTTGTTCACATTCCTTACTGAACATCCTCACCACGGAGCAGAAAGGAGACTTGCTGAAGTGCCAATCAACGGCTTCTACCTACTTTTACTCAATCTCACAAAACAGTAGGAAATAAAACTGTAAATACTCGCTGTTTTTAGTTAATGTTTTAAAAAAAACGGCTGGGTATGGTGGCTCACACCTATAATCCTAGCACTTTGAGAGGACATGGTGGGAGGATCCTTTGAGTTCAGGAGTTGAAGACAGCCTGGGCTACATAGTGAGACCCTGTCTCTACAAAAAGTACAGAAAAATTAGCCAGGCATGGTGGCGCTGGCCTGTAGACCCAGCTACTTGGGAGGCTGAAGCATGAAGATCCTTTAAGCCCAAGATTTGAGGCTGCAGCGAGTTATGATCACAGTACTGCACTCCAGTACTGAGTGAGACCCTGTCTCGAAACAAAATAAAACAAAACAAGAGGCAGGTTTTAGTTATGTTTGAATTTAATGTCCTTACCTCTCTCTATTATTTTCCATTTCTAATGATAATTATGGTTTACCTATTATTCTAATTTAATTATTATTATGGGTTTGAGAATCTGGACTTAAATGCTTATTGATATTTAAATCAATACCTACAAGAGCCAAAATGCACATAGATGAAACGTAACTTGGCTAATTGGATAGGATAAATAGCCGTACTGAAGATAGACAAATGCCTGCCTTGAATTTTCCAGCATGACATTTAGTCAATCTCTAATCTTCTTGTCATATTACCAAAGTAGACAAGAGCCTTAGCTACTAGTTGATATCATCATCGAGTTATCATTATATATTGGCTCTATCACTATCTCAGGCATAAACAGATCATGGTCTCTCCATCAAATAGCAGTTATTGAGATAAGCTTTTCTCTGTACCATTCAGGTTCTGAAGTGCTTTGTATCCTAGTAATCCCTTTTCCTAACATCATAACAGGATGTAAGTGTCTTTTCTAATGTTGGAAAATGAGAGTACTCATTAAAAAAATGAGAAAAAAATTCCTTTGATAATCTCCTTGAGACAACTTCTTTTATTCCCAGTGTCTAGCTCTGGGTATTCAATGATGAAGAAGTACATGCTATCTTTCTCTTGGAAATTCTGTTTTCCTGCTCCTGAGAACTAATGATTTTATGTCTTTGAATGGTATACACTGACAAAGTTAAAGTTAAATCTGTATTTTATGTTTCAAAGAAATACATACATAAATAATTATCCATATTTTAAACTTATTTTCTAACATATAGAAGTGACAACTTAGTTGTAGATATTACAAAATATCCTTATTTACAACTCAGGTCAAAGTGAAATATTACAGAGAGGTATTTATATTTGCTACTTTCATTAGGCTTCCATAAATCAATGCAAACTCATAAAGATGTCTACTATCATCTGTAATTGGCAAAGATACAGTGAGAAATCCTTTAGCAGTAGAATATGAAATTATGAAACTTGTGGATTATGTATGACCTAGTGTAACCCACTGAAAATTCTTAATAAAAATACGAAAACATGGAATTAAATGCATATAAATGTTACCAACACATAGAAATAATACTCAAGGTAATATAATTACCTCATCTTGACCGTACGTAGTCTATACTCACGTGTAGCACATGAAAATGTAAAATATATGTTTTAAAAGCCATAGAAATGGAAGAAATCATAAAGGTCATGGAGTCCAGTCCTAATTCCCCCAGCATGAAATCTGTTAAGTTTGTAAGTACTCAATGAAGACATGGTGAATAAATTAAAAACAGAGAAAAGCCTTTAGATTCACCTTGGACATTTCTAGGAATTCTCTTCAGAAGGCAGCTCACTCTATTTTGAACAGTTCCAATATGTAGAATGCTCTTTTCTCTATTGTCTGATGGCATTTATCACTTCAGCATTTATTATTGTTATCAATATCATCTAGATATTCTCCAAACTACAGAAAGGGAGTTCATGCTTAAAAAAAAAAAAATAGATGGACCACTGTGTCAAAATTCATTATCCTTAGGGTTTTTAAGAAGAAAAAATTCCATAAGTAAGCTCTAGAAAGAGCTACATTTTTTTCATGAGTTATTAATGCTCCACATTGCCTTAATATGCTGTTATGCAGTCAAAATAATGAGTACAAAAATTATTATTATCTAATATAAATATAAATACAGAAGGGAAATCCTAGCAGAATCATCCTGAAGACTAGAATGGTTTGGGGAATAAAAATTACATAGATTTATTCTGCACTTCAGGATCTGTGGATAAATAGCATCAGTGATAATCTGCTAATCTGAGATGGCTCCTATCATGTTACCTTGTTAGCCTACATTTTCACATGTGAGAAAAAGCAGGCACTTTGTAAGGATATCTCTTAACCTTAGCCTCCTTCCCTCCCCGCGCTCCTGATTCTGACTCTGAAAACTGACTCCTCTAGGATAAACGCTGATAACATTAAATCTGTAGGTACCATCAAGACTATCTCAATAGATCACTGGGCAGAACTTCCCGGCCGTCTGTCTGGAACCAAGACTTGGGCTGGCTTTCTGCAAAATGCTCATTAATCTTTTCTTCCCTCTTGCCTCTGGCCTTTGGTCTCTGAGAGTCAGCCTAGTTTCTTGTTTGTATATTCCAGTAAGAGTCAACTAAGAGAAGAGTTTTCCCTAAAATGCATTGATCAAAACTAGAGAAAGTGGGAATGACAACACTGTAGCTCCGTGGCTCTGCCAACAATAACTAAAAAATCTCAGTTTCTTCAAGTGGAAAATCACTTCTTAGATTCTCCTGAGGATCAGCTCTCCAGCTCTAACCCCTAGATTTATAGGAAAATACCAGTATCTTTCACAATTTTAAGACTGCTTGTGGGCACTGTAATAAAATCTATAAGCCTGTATCATTTTCTCAGGATGAATGGGCTCTAAAAATCCTTGCAGAGGTAAAACAGGTCAAATGTAGATAACTTCCAAAGACTGAAAGTCAACATGCATTAGTGACAGGAGTCCCTACATATTTTCACTTACTATTCTGCTTTTGTTTTATTTCAGCAGATGAAAGCCAAGTTGAGAGATACTGTTGCTCTGTCTATTGCAGAAAGTAGGTCAGTTTCATCCCCTCAATTTTTTTTTTTTTTTTTTTTTGAGATGGAGTCTTGCTTAGCCACCCAGGCTCGAGTGCAGTAGTGTGATCTCAGCTCACTATAACCACTGTCTCCTGGATTCAAGCGATTCTCCTGTCTCAGTCTCCCAAGTAGCTGGGATTACAGGTACCTACCACCATGCCCGGTTAATTTTTGTATTTTAGTAGAGTTGGGGTTTCACCATGTGGGCCAAGCTGGTCTTAAACTCATGACCTCAGGTGATCCACCCACCTCGGCTTCCCAAAGTGCTAGGATTACAGGCGTGAGCCACTGTACCCAGCCTACTCTCCCAATTTTTTTTTTTAAGACTATATTTCACATCCACTTTAAAATTTTTTTAAATTTGAATATATTGAGATATAATTAGCATATAATATAACTCACATTTGTTAGCAGACTGTTTGATGAGCTCTAACAAATGTCACCAGTCATGTAACTACTACCAAAATTAAGATATAGACATTTCCATCATCCAAAAAGTACTCTCCATATCTTTTGCTGTCAATCTTTTCTCCCCATCTTAAGCCAAGGGAAACCACTGATCTATATTTGGTCCCTAAAGTTTTGCCTTTTACAGAATGTTCACACTCAAATTAAAATTAAAAAAAAAATGCTTATAATACTTATAGGTTAAAAGTTAAAAGATTAGCATGCATTGATGGGAAAAATGAAAAAGTATGATTCATGTGAAAATTGTATAGTTTCTGAGTTGAACACTAACTTTTTTTTACTCTACAGTATGCATAACTTATTCAAATATTCACTATTATCCATTGTTAAACCCTAGTCAATTAACAATAAGATGGAATCTGCTGCCATAATCAAAACAATATAGTTTGGCTTCAGAATAGACAAAAGAGATCCATGGAATGAAACAGAGAGCCCAGAAATAGATCCACACATATATAAGAACTTCATATATGGCAAAGGTGGCGTTTCAATTCAATAATAAAAAGATTATTTACTAAGTAGACAGTTTGGCAAAAACAGCTCTTCTTCTGGAGTGAATAAAATTATGTTATACCACATATGAAACTAATTCCATGTAGATTGAAGTTTTGAATATAAAAAATTCCATTAAAATATTTGAAAATAATTTGTGAGAAGAACAGTAGTTAATATTCCTAACGAGAGTGGGAGACTCAGAAGCCACACATATCTAATATAGATATATTTGCTTGGCAAAAAAGACATAAAGCAAAAAATAAAGAAAGATTTGTGGTGAAGGCTTAATATTTTTCATATACAAAAATTGCCTGCAAACTGATGAGAAAAATTAATCAAATGGCAAGATCATCATGATCTCAGTAAATTTGTAACCCCAATGGATGGTAATAAACAGGAGCTCATCCTTATTATTAGTTAAAATAGAAATTAAAATGACAATAAAATATAATTTTTTTTCTTCTACTGGAATGACAAACTTTCAGATGAGTAACAGTAGTGCTTTTGAGGATATGGGAAAAGACATATTCTAATACACTGGAATGGGTGCAAATTCATTTCATCATTATGAAAAGAAATTTGTCAGGATTGAAATATGATACACCACTTTGGGAATCTATCCTACCAGAATAAAAGTGCCAGTATTCATACAATTATATGCAAGGCTATCTTCAAGGATATTAAAAAATAATAATACACAAATATTTATATGTATAAACATAAAGTTATGGAATTTTGCATACCAGGATGTCAGGCTCTTAACTCAAAGGTGTCAGAATGGAGGAGATTATTTTTAAAAAATAAAACTGAATTATTATAGCTATTACAGTTATGTACCACATAACAACATTTCCATCAATGAGGAACCATGTATACCATAGTGCTCACGTAACATAATGGAGGTGAAAAACTATTGCCTAGAGATACTGTAGCTGTGGTAATGTCATAGTGCAATGCATTATATTTTCTATGTTTAGATACGCAAATACACACCACTGTATTACAATTGCATTATATTCAGTATACTAACATGTCGTACAGGTTACTGAACAAGTGTGTAGCCTAGATGCAATTGGCTATACCATACAGTCTAGGTGTATATTAGGCTATACAATCTATCATTCTGTAAGTATACTCTATGATGTTTATAGGTTTCTTTGCTTGTTTTGAGACAAAGTCTCACTGTGTCGCCCAGGCTGGTGTGCAATGGCATGATCTCAGCTCATTGCAACCTCAGCCTCCCGGATTCAAGTGATTCTCCTGCCTCAGCCTCTCAAGCGGCTTAGATTAAAGGCATCTTCCACCATGCCTGGCTAATTTTTTGTATTTTCAGTATAGACAAGGTTTCACCATGGTGGCCAGGCTGGTCTTGAATTCCTGATCTCAGGTCAGCTGCCTGCCTCAGCCTCCCAAAGTGCTGGGATTACAGGTATGAAGAACTGCTCCCGGCCCAACACATGAATATATAATAAACACATATACATTTTGAAATTAACAAAATATAAATGGGAAAATAAAAAGACTAACTCAGGTTTCTAGGTGGCCTGGGGCCAGAGACAAAAAAATGACTGTCCCATTTACGAAGAAACTTGCTCTCCCATACCCAGAAGATTCAGGCCCGTATTATGATGGGAACCAGAGGTATGAAAATATACAACATCATGATCAGGGGGCCACAGATTTCTTCTGGGTTTGGCAATCTACATTTGTGAGTTAAAGTAAGTCTTTATTAGTAATTTGTGTGTGTGTGTGTATATATATATATATATATATATATATATATATATATTTTTTTTTTTTTTTTTAATTGCACTTTAGGTTCTGGGGTACAAAGTGGAATTTCTATTTCTAGGTCCTTGAGGAATTGACACACTGTCTTCCACAATGGTTGAACTAATTTATACTCCCACCAGTGTAAAAGTGTTCCTATTTCTCCACATTCTCTCCAACATCTGTTGTCTCCAGATTTTTTTAAATGATCACCATTCTAGCTGGCATGAGATGGTATCTCAATGTAGTTTTGATTTGCGTTTCTCGAATGACCAGTGATGATGAGCATTTTTTCATATGTTTCTTGGCCTCATATATGTCTTTTGAAAAGTGTCTGTTCACATCCGTCATCCACTTTTGAATGGGTTTGTATTTTTTTCTTGTAAATCTGTTTTGGTTATTTGTAGATTCTGGATATTAGCCCTTTGTCAGAGGGATAGATTGCAAAAATTTTTTCCCATTCTGTTGGTTGCTGATTCACTCTAATGACTGTTTCTTTTGTTGTACAGAAGCTGTGGAGTTTGATTAGGTCCCATTTGTCTATTTTGGCTTCTGTTTAATGGCTTTTATTTCATTGCTTTTGGTGCTTTAGTCATGAAGTCCTTGCCTATGCCTATGTCCTGAATGATTTTGCCTAGATTTTTTTCTAGGATTTTTATGGTGCTAGGCCTTATGTTTAAATCTTTAATCCATTTGGAGTTAATTTTAGTGTAAGGTGTAAGGAAGGGGTCCAGTTTCAGCTTTCTGCACATGGCTAGCCAGTTTTCCCAACACCATTTATTAAACAGGGAATCCTTTCCCCATTGCTTGTTTTTGTCAGGTTTGTCAAAGATCAGATGGTTGTAGATGTGTGGCATTGTTTCTGAGGTCCCTGTTCTGTTCCATTGGTCTATATCTCTGTTTTGGTACCAGTACCATGCTGTTTTGATTTCTGTAGCCTTGTAGTATAGTTTGAAGTCAGGTAGTGTGATGCCTCCAGCTTGGTTCTTTTGGCTTAGGATTGTCTTGATTATGCAGGCTCTCTTTTGGTTCCATATGAAGTTTAAGGTTTTTTTTTCCAGTTCTGTGAAGAGGGTCATAGATAGCTTGATGGGGATAGCACTGAATCTATAAATTAATTTGGGCAGTATGGTCATTTCACAATATTGATTTCCCTGACCATAAGCATGGAATGTTTTTCCATCTGTTTGTGTCCTGTCTTATTTCCTTGAGGAGTGGTTTGTAGTTCTCCTTGAAGAGGTCCTTTACATCCTTTGTTAGTTGTATTCATAGTTATTTTATTCTCTTTGTAGCCATTGTGAATGTGAGTTTGCTCTTGATTTGGCTCTCTGTTAGTCTGTTATTGGTGTATATGAATGCTTGTGACTTCTACGTATTGATTTTTTATTCTGAGACTTTGCTAAAGTTGCCTATCAGTTTCAGGAGATTTTTGGCTGAGATGATGGGGTCTTCTAAATATATAATCATATCATCTGCAGATAGAGACAATTTGACTTCCTCCTTTCTTAATTGATTTTTAAATTAAAACTTTATTCATTGCAACAGTACCTGGTAACTGATATGCCAATTTAAATATACAACCTTTAAAAATGTTTAATGATAGCAAATATTACACATTGGGACTCTGAGTCATAAGTAGCAAAGGCAGCAGAACATGGATTCTGAAGGCAGACTTCCTAGATTCAGAACCTAGCCTGGCCTCTTACTAGATCTGTGATCTTGAACAAGTTACTGAATCTCTCTGTGACTCAGTTCCTCTATCTGCAAAATGGGTATAATGGTAGTACTTACCTCAAAGAGTTGTTCTAAGAATTACAGGAGTTATTATTTGTAAAACATTTTAAATAATGTCAGGTAAACAGAAATTGCCTTTTTATGTTTTTATTAAATACATGAAAACTAAAACCTTACTTCTGTTTTCTGATCATTCTGTACCATGTTCTGTACAATTCTTTGAGGATTCATTCTGGATCCTCTTGAAACTACAGGTTGTCTAATGATTTAATCCCATATATGATTTTGGTTACCACCTATGGACAATAACAATATCAACTATTTCATTAGCTTCAGAACAGCACTTTGTATCACTCCTCTCAGTATCTGTACTCAGCACAAGACAAGCTTTGGAGTATTCAGCCCAATACTTTAAACCAGACTGCACTGAATGGTCAGACTGTCATAGTCACAGTGAATTATGTCCTGCTTTCCAGTCACAAACAAGCGCATATTTTGTTTATTACAAGGCCAGTGTTAGGTTCCAATATGCTTAGTTTCATAAACCTCAAGCCTATACTTGCAGGCATCTTTCTAATAGTCACATACATATTAGAAATGCGGACTGATATTGGAAATAAGTTTTATGAGTATTAGATTAAAAATAAGGAACTTGGAATTATTGGAGAATAAATGATGTGTTAAAAATTATTATGGGTAATTCACCTTATGTTGTATTTGGCTGGTTAACCTTAAAGGGAATGCAGTTATTGAGTTTAGATTTAAAGGCTTTGAAATTTGTAATTTACCAGACATTTTGGAAAGGAAGTAGGAACAATAAGATGCCAATTTTGTGATCTCAAAGAGCTTGCTGCAGCATGACTTTTTTTTTTAGGGGGTGGGGAAACCTTATGGTTCAATATTTTTGGCATATAAGAATGTGCAGAGGAATGGTACAGCATCCTTGCCACATTGCCTGGTCAAAATTATTTTTAGATGGAAGGATCAGCCACAACCATTATCTACAATTCTGTTGTTTGAATTTACTCTGTTTCTCTCTCTCTCTCCTGTGTGTGTGTGTGTATATATATACACACATAATTATATTTTAAATGTTTCTAAAGAGCTACAAACACACTCTTTTGCACAGAGGTTTACTTTGGCAGTATGTAATTGTTTTTATTATATGTTATCCTCTGTTTGGCCTTACTGTAAGCTGAAACAGACAAAAGATGTTCAGGAAAATCAAGCCAATTCTCAAATCTGGAGATGTGAAGAGCCCCCAGTGGAACATTTGCAATGGAACCAACAGAGACTAAGAATCTTCTTTAATTTGCTATTCCTGTCAAGGTCCTGCCACATTCATTATTATGAAGTGGAATTGCCTTACGTATCAAATTTACTCCTCCCGTCTCCCCACAGAATTATCCTTCTCTTCATTTCCCAGGCTAACCTAACTTTGGATAACTGATCTCTCATATGTTATGCATGGCAGACCTAGATCTAACTCAAAGAAAACCAAGGACTATTGCTGGGCCGTCAAACATAGCATATAGTCCTTGCCGTCATCAGAACAAACCCACGAGATAGGGGGAAACATGTTTTCCTCATTTTATACAGAAATAGAGCCTCCAATTCACAGTGCTAGTCAGTAGCAAAGTTGTAATTAGACCCCAGCTTTCCAGGCTGGGTATTATTTTCATATCACTACATTATTTTCATATCACTACATTTGTGCTTTAGAAAGTCATATTAGTATTGGGTCATCATGGCTATAAAGGCTGTAGAATTGAAATATTGGGTCCATTTAGTCCATCTGAATCCTCAGAGACTATCTTAATTGTGTGAATAAATGTATTCTCACTATGTATGCAGCCATTTAGCCATAGGTCTTGCAATATGGCAGCCTCCTTCGAACAAATGTGCACAATATTGATTTTTGAAACTGTCCTTCTGGTAACACATTACTATTTTATATCAAAGAAATTAAAGGAGTAACTTTTAGTGTTCGTTTGATTGATACAAATGCAGAAAGAGTTTTTAGCATCAGGAAAATAACATCAGGAAGTGCTCCATGCTCTTCAGCCAATCAGTTCAGGTGTACTACTAATCTCTGCCAGAATATAGAATGTTACCACCTCCATCTCTTTACAGATTCACAGGTGTGTGTTGAAAATTCTGCAATAAAGCAGACCCATTCTAGAGACTATGCTACTTAAAGTCCATGAGAGCGATGTACAGGAATGGTATAATCAGGCAGTTTTGGTTATTTTTCAAATGACAATGAGCTAAGATGTTTTGGGAAGATGGCTCAGAATAAGCTTTTCTTTACAAAATGGAACATGACTCTTTCAGGTATATTGATCATTGAGTAAGATTACTTTGTTTTATTTATTTATTTTTATTTGAAAACAGGGGCTCTCTCTGTCACCTAAACTGGAGTGCAGTGGTGCAATCATAGTTCACTGTGACCTCAAATTCTTGGGCTTAAGTGATCCTCCCACTTCAGCCTCTGAAGTAGCTAGGACCATAGGTGCATGCCATCATGCCCAGATAATTTTTTTAGTTTTCATAGAGGTAGAGTCTTGCTACATTGCCCAGTCTGATATACTGTATAATATTTTCTTTCAGGAACTTTTTCCAAAGTTGTAGAGATCACCATTGTTACTCATAATTGTAATTTATATGCAATTGATGTTACTAAAAACTAAGTTGTGAAAATTTATTATCTTCATAAAAAATTTCATCTCATTACAAATTGAGCAAACTTCTTAAGAAACTATTAATATAGATTACTAGCAATTATTGTTTAAGTTATTCATACTATTATATAGGTCAACCAAAACCAAGAAATATATAACAGATTCCTCAAATATTCTTTAAGACACTGAACATTTAGAAAGAAATTTGGATTAAGACATTTTACCTATTTACTTCAAAGCAATTTATTTTTAAAGTTGTGGGGAAAAGTAAAGAACAGCATCAAGAGTTTCTCCTATAGTACAAAACTTAATCTTAAAAAATAACCTAGGCAGAGATTATGGTATTGCTTGGAATGAAGTCTTTAAATAGCACCCACAGCCAGAATCTGAAATCTTTCAATGTTTCCTACCATTTTTTCTCTATCAAAGCTTTTTTGGATTTACCCTTGATCAAAATTGTGAATAATCAACAATAGTGTCAATTATTCACAACCTTGAGCAAAAAGAAATAGTACGATAGCAGGAATCGTACTATTATAACTATAGTACAATTCCTACTATCATACTATTAATATTACTGATTACAATATTAATATTGCCGATTACAATGTTAGTATTGTACTATCGGTATATTACAGTTCTCCCAAGTGATCATCAAGTATACTTTGTCATTTCAGTTTAGGAATTATTTGCTTGAAATTTTTGCTGACCCTGGGATTTTGCAGTGCACACAGAAAGGTGCTTGCTAGCATTTTGGCATTTTATGTCAATAATGCTCTAACAATCAGCACAACAGAGGAAGAATTCATGTTAAGAAGTTAGCAACTCCTATGTTGCTTCAACACAGCAGGGATCTAAACTCAAACAAAGGAATCAGAACTTGGAGAGTATCTTCAGGTCATTTCATTAACGTTGCTCATACTTTGCACTTTGATCCATAGTATCTTCCTTTCTCCTTCTTCTACCACCTTGTTCAAAGTTTGCTTTAAAAATTATCCCTTCTGTGGAGCCTTTCCCAACTCTTTGGTGTGTCTTACTTTTGTTTTTGTAGTACTGTGTACACATTTCAGTTATGAATTTTTATAGTATACCTGACTAGCCCACTAAACTATAAATTTTTAAAGGAATATCATTTATTTTTGTGACCTAGTATTAGCACAGTAGCTGGCACATAGCTTGTGTCTAATAACTTGTTTTTAAATCAATTAATAAATTCTTAAAAATAATACAATAATATCATATTACCTTAGATTACTCAGTTTCTACTGCATATTAATTCCAAAAGAGATACTCTGTAGTCTGTCAGAGAAAGGCACTCTGCAAATATGTATTAACAAGTTACTGGCTTTGAGACTCTGTTAGTATATAATAATAGGTAAACTTTGCTGAGGCTTTTATATGCTAGGCACTATAATGAATGCTTTACATGTATTGATCCTCCTCCCAATTCTTAGATATAATTATCATTCATAAAGTTAATACCACACTTATAGTTAAGTGAGTGAGATTCAACTCCAGGCAGCTGATTCCAGAGTCAATGTTGTTAATCGTTAAGGTTGCCTTATTTCTAACCTTAATGATTTAAGGTTGGCTGATTTCTAACAAATATGCTATTAAAACACCACCTATTGGATGCTCCATTCATGAGCTACCAGCAACTTGTGAATTACTTTATATTACAAGGCAGCCTCTCTTCTTTTTTTTTTTTCTTGCTATATGCTTGTAAACAGCTGTATATTTTTCTTTGCAATTTTATTTTAGGGTCAAGGTGTACAATGTGCTGGTTTGTTACATGGGTAAATTGCATATTGCAAAGGTTTGGTGTGCAAATAATTTTGTCATCCAGGTAATCAGCATAATACCTGAGAGCTAGTTTTTCAAACCTCAATCCTCTTACCCTCCATCCTCAAATAGGCCCTCTCGTCTATTGTTCCCTTCTTTTTCTCTACGTGTATTCAATATTTAGCTCCCACTTACAAATAAGAACATGTAGTGTTTGGTTTTCTGTTCCTTCATCAACTAACCTAGGATAATGGCTTTCAGCGCCATCTATATTGTTGCAGAGGTCAGGATCTGATTTTTCTTTTTTATAGCTGCGTAGTGTTCTGTGGTATATATGTACCACATTTTCTTTATTCAGTCCACCATTAAAGCTAATTCACCTGATGAAGTAGGCTTTATTCCTGGGACATTAGGTTGGCTTAACATATGCAAATCAATAATTGTAATTCAGCACAGCAACAGAACCGAAAACAAAAAACACATGATCATTTCAGTAGATACAGAAAAGGCTTTGAATACAATACAACATAGCTTCATGTTAAAAACCATAAAAAACTTGGCATCAAAGGTACATACCTTAAAATATTAAAAGCCATCTATGAGAAACTCACAGCAACATCATACTGAACAGCAAAAGCTGGAAGCATTTGTCTTGAGAACCGAAATGAGACAAGGATGTTCACCTTCACCATCGCTATTCAACGTAGTACTAGAAATCCTAGCCAGAACAATTAGGCAAGAAAAAAATAAATAAAAGGCATGCTAATAGGAAGAGAGGAAGTTGAACTATCTTTCTTTGCAGATGATATGATACTATACCTAGAAAACTCTATAATCTCTGCCCAAAGGCTACTAGATCTGAGAAACAATTTCAGCAAAGTTTTGGAAACAAAATCAATGTACAAAAATCAATAGCATTTCTGTATACCAATGACACCCAAGCTGAGAGCCAAATCAAGAATGCAATCCTATTCACAGTAGCCACAAAATTAATTAAATATGTGGAATACAGCTAACTAGGGAGGTGAAAGATCTCTACAACAAGAATTACAAAACACTGCTGAAATAAATCAGAGATGATACAGACAAGTAGAAAACCTTTCCATGCTCATGTATAAGACAAATCAATACTGTCAGAATGGTCATACTACACAAAGCAATTTATAGACACAATACTATTCCTATCAAACTACCAATGACATTTTTCGTGGAATTGGAAAAAAAAAATTCTAAAACTCATTTGGAACCAAGAAAGTGCCTGAATAGCCAAAGCTATCCTAAGCAAAAGAACAAAGCTGGAGGCATCACACTACTGGACTTCAAACTATACTGCAAGGCTACAGTAACTAAAATAGTATGGTACTGGTACAAAAACAAACAGACCAAGAAAACAGGTTAGATAACATAGAAATAAGCCACACACTTACAACCATCTGATCTTTAACAAAACCAACACAAACAAGCAAGCAAGGGGAAAAGGACCCCCTATTCAATAAATGATGCTGAGATAACTGGCTTGCCATATGTAGAAGATTCAAACCAGACCCCCACCTTTCACCATATACAAAAATCAACTCAAGATGACTTAAGGACTTAACTGTAAAACCTAAAACTATAAAACCCTAGAAGAAAACCTAAGAAATACCATTCTGGACATTGGTTTGGGCAAAGACTTCATGAGGAAGACTCCAAAGCATTATTGTGTTTTGTTACCCCTTTTCCTATTATAAATCCTCAATAAAATATTACAAAACATTGAAACTTATCTCTACTAAAGAAAAAGTGCTTGTCACTACCAAAGGAGGGAAAAAGTTATCTATAGAACAGTACCGTGCACTTACTGATCAAGAAATATCACTGTTATAAGTAAAATCATATAATTTCTTATATAGTAAAGTCTATATTTTGTAATTAACACAGATAACAAATATATATGTAATATCTTTACTGATTATGAAGAACTTTTATATGCAATGTCTGTGTAGATTCCTGAAAGTTAGATGTTATTTTTCCTTTTTAAAATAGAAGAGTGTTGAGAATCAGAAAAGTGACTTAGAGGTTCTTAATTCTGTAGGTATATTTAGAGTCACCTGAGAATCTTAACAAACCAATAAAACCATGCCAACCTTGGCATTTTGTAAGCAATCCCTAGGCAATTCTAATGAGAGGTAATTTGAGAACTACTGAGTTAAGCGAATCATTCAAGACTTAGAAGCTGAACCTTAAATCCTGGACCTCAGAATCCACAGGTGATGGATGACCATGTCCATCTGCTCAAATATACACCCTTTTGGGTGCCTTTTAAAGGGATTATTGACACCTTTAATTATGTTACTATAAGTGCAGCCGAAATTTCTTTTTAAGAATAGTTTAGATGAATAATATTAGCTACAGATGCCTAACCTGTCTTCCGAAAATTTCATTTAGATTACAGAAAGATGAGATACTATAGGAAGGTCTGTGGGAAATACAACATACACACTCCAGAATTTCTATCAGCTCCTGCAAAGCTTCCCAACTATACAGTAGAACAGTATGCTTGCAGGGCTAATAACCCTAGAGGAGAATTGTAGCCCTCCTTTCTTAAAGTCTGTGATCTTCTAACCTTTCATATGTAAAATCTGGAGTTTCCCCTGAAAGTATAACACTTTCTCTCAAAGTTTTGATGTTGGAATGTCTCTTCTAGATACCTCTTCAGGCTGAAAAGTTTTTAAGATATCTATGCGTTTTCAAAAAGGTGTTGTGAGTTGATACGTTCCTGCCTCTGAAGTAATTCAGATCCAGACAGGCAGTATAGTAACACCTTCACACTCAACAACCACCAGGGCTTGAAGTATGACTTGCTGCCACTGCCACAGGTTACTGCTATGATAAACCTGGTACTGGGTGCAAGAAGAACAAGTTCTGCTGTGAATAAGCTCAGTTACATTTGTTCTCTGACACAACTGTGTTTGCTCAGTTTGTAAGACTGGACTTTTGCTTTGGCTGTGGCTTTGGCATTGAGGTACTTCCCAGCGATTTCCATCTCAAGTGTACATCAAGCTCTTTCTTGGAGCTCTGCTTTGAATCACTCTGTTTTTGGCTGAGACTCAGACAACCATTGATTGAGATGAAGTCCAAAGGAGCCATATCTCTGTGGTCACTAAAAATACAAGCTGCCCCATACTAATCCAAAGGAAGCCACATCAAAAATTCTTGGTGGTGCAATGTGGTTAGATAGAAAGGAATCTGGAGCTCAGTTCTGCTGGGCTTTAATTGGTTTCTGTATGGTGTAGACTTGAACCTGTAAGTGTCCAGATGACATGAACAGATGTAAGGAGATAAATACAATAAAGAGAAATAAAGACAGCATTTCAGCAAATACCAGTGCCTGCTTCAATGTATTAGCATCTGTTGCATTATTTTTAAAATATAACCAACCACTCATTGTCTGTTTTTCATTTACCATTGTTCAGATTGAAATATATGGATGGACAGGCATATTAATAAGTTGTATTTTAGTGTAGAAGAAAGGAGCTTGAACTAAGAATAATGCATCTGTTCCCAACTTGGCCATTCCTGCTTGGCTTTCGCAAGTCATTTCACCTCATTTGCTTCTTCAGAACTTTCGGGGTTTGGGTAGAGAATTTCTAAGTTGTCTCCTAGTTCCAAGAATACTGATGGCTCACTGGCACAGGCTTACAAGAGCCAATTATGCGCATTTTTCTTTCAGCTCTGTGTTTAGTGACATCAGTTGGTAGCTTGAAGTCTACTATGTTGGAAGTGTTTATTCCACAGAAAATGGGAAATGCTATAAATAGGGACTCTTTTTTCCCCTAAAGAGACAATTTATCAGCACAGCACTGTCAGTATCTGCAATACCCTGGTGCTATGGAACACATACATAATAATTGGGAATTTACTGTAGTGCCCGACTTGTAGAAAATCAGAGCAGATCTGTCTGTGACAGGCATGGGATTTACACCCACTGCAGCTTGACTTGGATACTCCATT
Source organism: Sapajus apella (assembly GCF_009761245.1). NCBI lineage: Eukaryota > Metazoa > Chordata > Mammalia > Primates > Cebidae > Sapajus > Sapajus apella. The sequence goes on along the minus strand of NW_022436943.1, from coordinate 31,619,563 downwards.
GTTGTATGTGATTTTTCTAAACTGTTCTGTTTTTGTAATCTACTTTGTTGAAAGAAAGGAATAAAAATGTAATAGGGAAGTGGAAGTTTTATAAATGCTGTGTCAAAATTTCTTTTTAATTTTTCTGATTTTCTCTAGATTTATGACCTATTAACATATTTCTTCCATGTAATACTCTTTAAAAATTAAGTTCTCTTGTTCTGTATGAAATATTAGGTTGGTGCAAAAGTAATTGTGGGTTTTGCCATTGGGCTAATTCAGAATATAGAGGCAGGAATAAATAATGCAGTCACTAATTTAAAGTAATAATTCCTGACATAAATCAAGCCCATCCATCTTACCAAGACTCCTGCATGCTTATTCTCTATGTCTAAAAAAATGTTCTTGATGCTCAAATATAGAGAAAGAATAGGAAAAGAGCAGGAGAAAGCTATGGACCAGGCAAAGAAGCAGCATTTATTCTGATCAGCCAACAAACCTTAGCTAAGTTGAAAAATTAATACCCTGTAAGGCTTGTTTTGTTAATGGAAAAATCTGTTTCCATCTCCAATTCCTGTCATGCCCACTGTCCCAGTGCCCAGTTGTCATAACGCTCCAGTCTGATGTGGAAAAGTGTTCCAGTTTGCTTTTGGAAATGTGATTCAATCTTGTTAACAGGGATTCCCTTGAAAGATCCTTGACCCATTCTCAGGATGCTCTCAGTTTGCCAGAAGTAAGCAACAGAGTGAATGGAGTTTCACAAAGAGAGAATTCAGTAGTATTCAGGAGTATAATTCCTTTTCAAGGCTGCCCTCACACTTCTGCCAAGACCCAGCATGGTGCCTCCACGAGGGCACCTACTCTTCTCTTTCAAAGATATCCAATTACTCAGGATCCAAGCTATGAAGCAGGGGTTTAGTAAGCATGAAGCAGTTCTTGGGACCCTCTGGAGAAGCAAACATTGACAGGCAATGTCATAGCTGCCTGTCACTAACCAACAGGGTCAATCTCTGGGCAAGTTCCCGGCACACATAGTGTTGCTGTTAAGTCCTGCTGATTTGGATTCAAGTTTTTCCCCTTTTAGCATTTTGCCTGAAATTTCTGTTTGACTTGGAACTCTCCAACTACCAAATTAAGTGAAATGAACATGATAAAAAAAGTTCATTGAAATTTACCACAGCCATTTGAAGAAACTTCCAATAAAACCAGAAAGAGAGCCAATGGCCATCTGCCCAGTGACATAAAACAAAGAGCTGCCCACTAGGAGATGCAATTAAAACGCTAAAGAAATCAGGAACAGAAAGAATCTAACTTTTCTGCAGTCTCCACTTAATCTCAACCTTGGACCTTCCCAAGAATTAGCAAAATCTATCTGGAGTACTCAATAAGCTTCTCAACTTGTTTTTATTTTGTAAATGTAAAGCATTAAGCAAGCACACACATGCAAACAAAAGCCCTATAAACAAACACAGATCAGAGAGTGATGGGATCATTTAAGGTTCCTACACAGTGGTCACTAAGGTAAAATGTTGTCTTTTGTTCTCTGTGGCTCTGCCTCACTTTAGTAGAAAAGATACATAGATAAGTGGGTATGATGTGGAGTAGAAAAGATTTTCCCCTCAGAAAGCAATATGTCCAGTTTTGGAGACACATCTCCAATCTGATAAAATGAGAAAGCATTGGCATGCTATTAGTTAAAACAATCATATTCTTAATTTTAAAAAGCTACAGTTTATAGATGGTGAACTCACACTGACTGTATCACCTATAAAAACCAACCAATTGCCTTAAGAAATAAAATTTTAAAAAATGTAATGTTGGGGAAAAAATAATCCAAACAGTTAAAATGGTATCTAGCTTCTAATGTGTATGCATATTGATGTATATTGTCACTATATATGTCTGTGTGTGTATGTGTGTGTGTGTGTGTGTGTGTGTGTGTGTATACACATACACACACACACACACACACACACATATATATATAGTGTTCCCAACTTGGCCATTCCTGCTTGGCTTTTGCAAGTCATTTCACCTCATTTACTTCTTCAGAACTTTCGGGGTTTGGGTAGAGAATTTCTAAGTTGTCTCCTATCCAGGAATACTGATGGCTGACTGGCACAGGCTTACAAGAGCCAATTATGCACATTTTCCCCTCAGCTCTGTGTTTAGTGACATCAGTTGGTACCTTGAAGTCTACTATGTTGGAAGTGTTATACACACACACACACACACACACCCTGCACGTAATAAACAATAAACATTTGATGACAAATAACTAGTTGATGATCATATCATGTAGCCTTTAACTGTTGCCTTGTGAATAGAATCAAAGACTGAACAGTTCATTACAACACAGGTAATGGCACATGTGTGTAATAGACTTTAGATATTGGCATTCCTTCTGCATTCTACTTAATTTATTGTGTTAACATTTTCCTAGTAATTTTTCCCAGCTATTTGTATTTTTATTCTTCCTTAAACCACATTTCCAGATTAGGCTATCCCAATGCTTTAGCATCTGATGATAAAGCACATTTGTTAAATTTTTGCAAACAGTATTCATAGTTATAACATGTGTGCACACTTTCTTAGATTTTTGTGTGGAAGTTCTTTCATCATTTTTTACCAGCATCCCTTTGGGATATCTCAAGTCCCCAACATCTGGTTAGTGGTTTCTTGGAAAGGCATACTTTTTCAATACCTAAAGTTCTTTTTCTTAAAATAACAATAACAATCTAATTTGCATGCTTTTAGTAGCTTAAAAAGTTGGATAAATTCACTTTTTCTTAATAACTGTCCTTTTCCCTCTTATCATACTTTAGTACACCTGCTCTAAATAACATAAAACTATAGGTTAAAAATATGTACACAACTAATTTGGAAAGTAAATATGCAAAATAAGGAAATAAATGGATAACACAGTAAAAGGTAGAGCCATGATCCAGGGCTTTTTGTGTTTGTGTGGGAGAGGTAGAATAGGCACAGGTTTGGTGTTAATAGTCTTTAGTTTAAACTCCAGTCACTTTTCATTTGATGAATTTTTTTTAACCTCCTCTGAGACACAGTTTCTTCATCTGTAAAACTGGCAGACTCCTGCCTCAGGCTGTTCATAAATATTATTTATTTACTTAAACAGCACTATTATGCTTACCCTATCCCAGGCACTGTTCTAATCACTTTCAAAATTGTAATTTATTTAATTGTCAAGGCAGCCTTATGGAGTAAGTACTTCCAGTTCCACTAAGGAAACAAGATATTTAAACATGATGACTTTCTCCTAGAAGGCCTTCAGCCAATGGCCTAGTAAGGGAGGGAGCAATTGAAGTGGTCTACTGCAGGTGCAGGTGATGAATGTCTGCCTTTTAAGTAGATAATTTAAAAATAGTAACAAAACCACCTAATAGTTGGTCTGCATTTATTATCAGGCACTGATAATTCTAAGCAGTTTTCATAATAAAATGTATCTCCCCTCAGGGTGGATGATTCTCATCCCTCATCCTTAAATATCCATTGCCCTGGATTTTTTTAACATTGTTTATATATAAAATAAGAAAAAAGAGTTTGTAAAAGTTTTGAAAATTTAACAAAAATATAAATAGACTGTAGGAATAAAAATAGTCCTGAAGGAATTATATATAATAGAGTATATATATATATATATATATATATTTGTTCATTTTCACAGTGTTATAAAGATACTATCTCTGAACTGAGTAATTTATAAACAAAGGAGGTGTAATTGACTCACATTTCCTCATGTCTGGGGAGGCCTCAGAAAATTTAACAGTCATGGTGGAAGGTGAAGGGGAAGCAATGCACCTTCTTCACAAGGCCACAGTAAGAAGAAATGCCAAAGGAAGGAGGAAGAGCCCCTTATAATGCCATCAGATCTTGTGACAACTCACTATCATGAGAACAGCATGGAAGAAACCACCCGATGATCAAATTACCTCCCACCAGGTCTCTCCCTGCAAACATGGGGATTACAGTTCAGATTACAATTTGAGATGAGATTTGGGTGAGGACACAGAGCCAAGCCATAACAGTATACATACAGCATAGTTAGGTATATATGGTATGTATATAAACATAAAGATATACACACATTATACATATATGCATCTGTATTTAGGTACATATATATCTTCTTTCTCTTAGGAAAATTAACATATCAGTGGCATCTGCATTTTGCCTTTATACTATAACCAAGATGCTCACCAGAGATTTGAGAGTTTGGTAATGTTTTTAAATGCACTTTTCTCACTGCTTGCCTCCTTTTTGAACAATTTGAATAGACATTTTCAGAGGCAGTTGCAGATTAAAATATATGGTTCCAATAATCATAATGATAACAACAACAAAGAATAAAAGAACACTTCCTTCATCATTTTTTAAACCAAAAAATTCAAGTGTGTGTAAACGCTATGAAGGCTGATTTAACTAAATGGTGAACCTATGACAATTCAGCTTCAAATGCCATGGAAAAGTCATATTTTACAGTGCATATTATAGAGATTGACTATTTCAATTAGAATTCTAGTGGCTAATTTTTCAACTATCCACGTGGCTATGCTGCTTGGTCACTTGGATATCTTAAGCTGCAGTAGATACCAGTGTAATGGAGTCAATTTTGACAACTGATATAATTTTTTAAAAATGACAGTATTGCAGTTTATTTTTGGTGGTAAATTTAAACAAGATATGAGAGGAGGTTTACAAATATCCATCTTTGGGCCATCTTTTCTTCTACTCAGTGCACTCATCTGCTTTTATGTTCTTGAAGAGGTTGTGTAATTGAAAGCTTTGGACTTTGAGCCAGGGATTTTCAGGTTCAAATTTCATCTATACCACTAACTTGTGATATAACATTGGCTTTAGTCTCCTTTTCTGGAAATAGGTGAGAAAACACTTACATCACAAGGTAGGCTCTGAAGATTAAATGGATTAAATCTACATCAAGTCTAGTTTCTTCCCTCATATCTTCCTTTCTTCTTCCACTGCTCCAAACATAAAAATAATTTAAAATAGTCCCAAAGAGTAGCAATCTGTAAATTTCTCTTTCAATGAGTTACTATCTTTAGAAAATCCCTAGGTAAGGTTGGGAGATAGATTAAATGTCGGTATGAACAGGTGAATGAGGTCTGGCTTGGCTAACACACATAGCAGATTTATCCAGACAGGATTATGACTCAGTGCGTACGTTTCCTGCTATGCATATGCCAATGTCATGAGGCATCTGGGGAGGAAATTCAGCCTGCTCATTTTTGAACAAAGCACCAAAAAATGCCCAGTATGTTTATTATATAGTTATTTTAGAATAAAGGAAAAACAAAAGCTATATTTCAACATTAAAAAATGTTGATGTATACTTAGAATTTTTTGTGTGTGCCAAAAGAAATAGAATGTTCCCTTGCAAAAGTGTGTATTGAAGTGAAATGAAACAAATGGCCCTTTATTTATTTATGTAAGGCTAGACATTGGGTATATTGCACCATTTAAGCTTCATCCTTACACTTCATTACCTACTAAAAATGGGCCCTGCTTATAAGTATTTGTATAATCAGTGATGAGCTGTGCTTTGAGATGGACTGGTACGGACCAAGCATTAGAGGGAAAAAAATGTACTTGATCTTTTGGGACACTAAGAGAATATTTGCTTCAAAATTGGAAATTTCCTAAACTCCAAGTTCAAAAATCATAGAAATACTCTGTTTCCCAGACACAGTGAACCACAAATTACATGTTGATGGCTTAGAAATAATGTTTCTAGTAGTAATAACAGATATGAAAAAATTCTGGAATTTAGTGAGATCCTAAAGTCAGATTTGAAGGCTTATGTCCTTGGATTTTTCTCATTTTTCAATGGGATAGTATTCAAATTGCCTTTAGCCAACATTAAATACCTGCCACGGTTTGGCTGGGCCCTATCATATTTCTCACCACTTTCTAAAGGCTCTGCTATGGTTAGAGTAGATTATGCACTGCTCCCTCCTCCTGAACTGAAAAAAAAAAAAAAAAACACAAAACAAACAAACAAACAAGTGTGCATTTTCTGTCTTCTGTCCCTTTGTAAGATCTGTTCTTTCTAATAGCAGTTCCCTTCTTCCTCCTCCCAGAACATTAATCAGGTTTGAGTTTAACTTTTATGTTTACCATAAATAGTTTCCCCTATCCTCTAAATTGCAGCAATCTCTCCTGAAAAAGAACTCAGGATCCCCCTACTTCCACATTGAAATTATTTCTTAAAATTTTGCTGAACATTACTGCATACATGGGTCCTGTCATTTCAACAACATGCTGAGAAACTTGTGGCAAGAATTATGAATTTAAATGTTTGCCGTGTTCTCTGCTTGATTATACGTAGCAACACGGGCACAGAATGTTAGGCATGGAAGGAGGGGGATATTATAATGCTGTGCTCTACTTCTTAAGGTTAAATGATGACATGGTAGTTTACGGAAGTTACATACTCATGAAGTACTTGCTGAAGAAGGAAAATATTTGGAAAAATGGGAGAGGGATAAAAATCTATAAGAACAGAAATAGGACTTGAATAAAGAAAGTAAGAGTTCTCTTCCCATAAGCCCTTTCCTGGCTCAATCTCAAAAATAGTAGGATACACTAATCCTATTGGGTCATAGTCAAGAACAATGATACGCCATATATCCTATGGCTCTTTCTCTGGGCCTCCCCTGTGCTCTTGTCAGGGCAGCTTCTCACTGTTTCTTATGCTTCCTATTTCCATGTGACCTGAGCAGTGAGGTCTAAGTCCTGTTGCTGGTACTTTCCTCTCTGCTTCCTTTTATTCTTTCCTTTATACATCTGAGGCACCGAGGCACCCAATCCCACCCTTACCCTTGGTGGTAGTCCTAAACCAATATGGAGCCTGGCCAAAGTCCCTTGTCCATTCTTCTTGCCCCCACTCATGTGTGCTCAATACACATATCAGTTCTGTCTCCTGTGGTTGGCAGGAGGATGGTAAAATATTAATATCTGAATGTTAGTTTCAGTGGAGGATCAGCTGGCCTTCTTAGAGTTCAGCACTAGGCTTTGTACTTCAGCAAAGTTAGAGAGCTCTGTATTGAAATTTGGTATAAAAACCCAATTAATAATAATGTAGAATTTAGCTTTCTTTTTACCATTGTCCCCTGGCTTAATAATTCCACAGGGTACCTCAAGGGAACAAGGCTATTGCTGAACAAAAGAAGGATTTAAACTTTCCTTTTTTTTTGAGATGGAGTGTTGTTGCCCAGGCTGGAGTGCAGTGGCGTGATACCAGCTCACTGTAACCCCCGCCTCCCAGGTTCAAGCGATTCTCCTACCTCAGCCTCCTGAGTAACTGGGACTGCAAGTGCGTGCCACCATGCCCAGCTAAGTTTTATCTTTTCAACGGGGTTTTACCATGTTGACCAGGATGGTCATGGTATGACATGATCCACCCGCCTGGGCCCCCCAAAGTGCTGGGATTATAGGCGTGAGCCACTGTGCTCGGTTGACTTTATGCATTTCTTATTTCCCTAGCTAAATACCATCTGATACCATCTCGATTTCCACCAGAATTTTTAACAGTGAAGAATTGGTTTCTCATTCCTTTCAGGAGATTGAGGGTAAGATCAGGCCAGTCTGGGAAATGCAAGTCAATTCTTTGGTCAATAGCCCTGTGCTCCCCTTTTGTCTTATAGATTGTTCTTAAGAGAGACAGACTGCTTTCAGACCATTAGACAGAAGGCAATTTGAGACCAGACAGAAATAGTCCAGAAATACCCACCAGTAGTCTGTATAATGCTCTTGAGAGATTAGAAAACTGCCCAGTCCTGCAATAGGCATTGGAGTTTAGTGAGCTCAAAGTGAATTGGATTTCTTCCCCACTCACACCCTTGGCTGGGTAGCCTTGGGCAGGACAGAATCTGCAAGACTCTGTGATGACCTCCTGCCAGAATATACAGTGCATGTAAGCATGTTAGTTTAATTTGTTTATCTTCTTTTAAGGTATATTTCCTCATGAGAACTACCATTATGTAAAATACAATTAAATGTAAATATTATATTTTCTAATATAATAATTTCCTAATAGCTATATCCAATCAACTAGTCTATAGCATGATATTACAGTCTGTTGCAGCTGGCTCTTCTGATCTGTTTTCTGACCACAGCTATATTTGATCACACTTTTAGGATGGAAATAACCTGGTCTTAATCCATTCAATAAAAAAAGGTTGGCAAGCTCTTTTTATGAGTAAATGGAAAAGGTTTTGCAAGGCAGCATATATAAAAAAGAAACATTAATCCTAACCCTTCACTCTCTTAAATGGGACTTAAGGTCAACATTCTTAGAACAGCCAACTGAAGTGGTGCTAAGTTCAGAAGTTCTTTGGAAAGAGAACCAAACAACTGACTTTCACTGGAGAAGCAGCATTTCAAGAGTTGGGTGCTAGTATAGCCAATGTCTTTCCAAGGCTCTTCTTAACTAGGTCATTTCTTCTAAGAGAATAATGAGAGGTCATTTAAAAAGATCATGATGTTCATCTATTTAATTCTTTGTTTTTAATGAAGTCTTTCTACTTCATTATAAGACACAATAGGTCAGATTTTTTCTGAAAGCCCTAGGTTGTACCCTAAGGGAAAGTGAGGCACTTAGAAAAATATGGTACATCTTTCAGTTCATCAGACTTATTAATTTATTAAAGAATATATTCAAGAGAGCCTCTAGAAAGAAAAACTTCTATCAGAGTAGAACGTATCTAACTTCTTTCTTCAGGCTCAAGTGGTAAAGAGTATCTTTCTGGAGAGGAAATGCCTCTGTGAATGATCCGACCACATCATTTCACTCCTTCAATCTACCTCTCATTCCTTCTTCCAGCATGACAGATACACTCAAACACAACAACACCACTTTTGCTATCCAGTTTCCAGAGTGGTCAATTGTATCATTTTCATGTTTTGGCATATTTTAAAATTCAACCTCTGAATCTTAAATAAGATGTTGTGACTTACAAACACATTGGTAAAAAAAGACAGTGTTCCTTCAAAATTTGTATGTTTTCTTCAGCTATCCTCCAAATACATTCTCCACTTCATAAACATAAATCTATTTTGTACTTGACTAAAAATAGCTTTCATGTTAATTCCTACTTAAGAGAGTAGATAATTGAGATACTGAAAAGTTAGGAAATGGAGAAGGATTTACACTTTGTCAAAGAGGTCATTTTTAGCACCTTATCACAGCAGCAGCATAAACTCTTTGTAAATTTAGTTTTGACAGCATTGGGATTATCACTTTTCTATCTGAGATAAACTTGCCTGTATTCACCATTTGTATGAATGTCTCAAATGTTTTAACATGTCAATAAGGTAAATCACACTTTAATTGCAGGTGATAGTTTATAAAGTACTTCATAATAATTTGGTGTTGTTATGCTCATGTTAAAGAGGAGAAGACTGAGGCAGAGAAATTGAGCCTTACCTTTAGGTCACGTGAATACCTGGCATAGACTCTAGTCACGCTCATGTCTTCTGGTTGGTGGCCTTATAAAACGTAGATAACAGAGAAATTCAGAGGAAAATGTAATGCCAGTGAGCTACTAACCAAGAGGAAAGTATCTTTTATTGCTCCTCCTCAAATGGGGAACAAATGAAGGCATAGACCTGCATTCTAGTCCATACTGTGTCACTGCATTTCTGTGAGACTTTCTTTCTCTGGGCCATGGTCTTTAAGAAAAGGACATTTCGAGAAATAGCAGTCATGATCATTTCAGCCCTAGTATTGTGTTTCTGTTTTGAAAATATGGCCAAATCTGAATTATCTGATAAGTTAAATAATAGAATTAAAAATGAAACTAATAATTTCAATCTCTGCCTTCTTTAAGAATACAGGATAAGAATTAGACAAATGCTTTTGGTTTTATTACATGGATTGTAATTTTAGGGACACCAGGAGAATAGTCATCTCCTAAATAACCCCACATTTCCTGAAATTTTTTCCTTATATCCTATTATTAAATACATACACATACCTGTTCAAAATGGTAGCAATTGTTTATATCAGTGGTTCTCAGCTTGGCATGATCTTGCCCCCGATGGACATTTGATAATATTTAAAGACATTTTTGGTTGTTTCAGCTGGGAGGCTTTATTGGTATCTAGTAGATTGAGGCTCTGCTATACATCCTGGAATACACGCATGTCCCCATGCAAACATGCACACACAATGAAACATCATCTTGTCCTAAGTGTCAATAGTTTTGAAGTTGAAAATTTCTGTTTAAATCTGTAAATAAGTGAACAGCAATCCTACCACACAACACATTTTTTTTCCCAGTAATTTCATTTTGGTCCATATGACATAGTTAAGATACATATCTTTTCTTTCTTTTTTTTTTCCATTTCTAAAATTAGTTGTTTATTTTTTTGTAATTTTTATTTTTTTTATTTTTCCAAGATACATATATTTTCAATGATAAAATCTTTACCTCAGCTTATTAGGCTCCCTGGCATCCAAAAGCTGAACATTTAATTGAGCAAACAGCATCTTCTAAAAAATTACAACAGTCAGAAGAGCAGTAACTTGGAAACCATTCATTCACGCCTCTGTGTGAATTAAGGTAATGAGAAGTTATTGTGGGGAAAGGCAGCCCTGGGTAAATGCCATAGAAGAGGGGTTTCGGCAGCTGGAAGACAGCGTAAGAGTGCCCGGCACCACGGGTGTGCTGATGGGCGCTTGTAAACCCAGCTACTCAGGAGGCTGAGGTGGGAGAATCACTTGAACATGGAAGGTGGAAATTGCAGTGAGCTGAGATCGCGCCATTGTACTAGCCTGGGCAACAGAACTGAACTCTATCTCAAAACAACAACAACAACAACAAAAAACAAACAAACAAACAAAAAAAAACCAGCACCAGGAGAGAGGGGATTCAAGAAGGATTATAGTGCCCAATTTTGCCGACTTTCCAATTTTGTCTAATTATCCACCATAATCCACAAAGAGTTGCTGAATATACATGTGAGCTTCAGTGCTCTTCTTTTTTCAGGTTCAACTTCAAGTGAGATGTGATTTTTAAAATAGCTGAAGACTGGGAAAAACAAGAGTGAAAAGGGATGCTGACAAATTCATAGAACAGCTGACAAATTATTTTATTGGCTTTTTGGTATTAGTAGTCTCAACGATTTGTAAATTGCATCACTAGACTCTAGTCCACACTGTGTGGTTTGATTTGAAAGCCTAAGAATAAACACTTTGATCCTATATCACTGATTATTTAGTTTACTTCTCTTTTCCCTTTTATTTTTCTACCCTTAAAGGCACCATGTAATGCATTCAGACAAAAACCCAATTGAGATGGCATCCTGCCAGGTTCAAGCTGGAACTGTTTGCATTGATTATCTATTGGTTGCCTAACAAATTATACCAAAATTTAGTACAGGCCTACCTTGTTTTATTTCACTTCACTTTATAGCATTTATAGATACTTTTTTTTTAAAAACAAATGAAAGGTTTGTGGCAACCCTGTGTTAAGCAAATCTTTGACACCACTTTTTCAACACCATATGATCACTTTGTGTCTCTGTGTCACATTTTGGTAATTCTCTTTATATTGAAAACTTTTCCATTATTTTATATGTTGTGGTGATTTGTGATTAGTGATTATTTTCCCTTTTTCTTTTCCTTTCTTACTTTTCTTCCTTCTCTCCCTTCCTCCCTCCCTCCCTCCCTCCCTTCCTTCCTTCCTTCCTTCCTTCCTTCCTTCCTTCCTTCCTCCCTTCCTTCCTTGGTCTTGCTTTGTTGCCCAGGCTGGAGTGCAGTGGTGCAATCTCGGCTCACTGCAACCTCTGCCTCCTGGGTTCAAGAAATTCTCCTGCCTCAGCCTCCTGAGTAGCTAGGATTACAGGCGTCGGCCACCATGCCTGGCTACTTTTTGTATTTTTAGTAGAGATGGAGTTTCACCATGTTGATCAGGCTGGTCTTGAAATCCTGACTTCATCATTCACCCACCTAGGCCTCCCAAAGTCCTGGGATTGCAAGCATTTGAGCAACCATGCCTCCCTCCCTCCCTCCCTCCCTCTCTGTCTCTCTTTTTGACAGGGTCTTGCTTATTGCCCAGGCTGGAACACAACAGCATGATCATGGCTCACTGCAGCCTCGAGTTTCCCATGGGTTAAGGAATCTTCCCACCTCAGCCTCCTGAGTGTCTGGGGCTCAGGTGCACACCACCACACCCAGCAAATTTTATGTTTTTATAGAGACAGTGTCTCCCTATGTTGCCCAGACTAATCTCAAACTCCTGGGCTCAAGCAAATCTCCCACCTTGGCCTCCCAAGTAGCTGAGACTATAGGTCTGAACCACCACACTGGGCCATCAGTGATCTTTGAGATCTTTGAGATTACTATTGTAATTGTTTTGGAGCGCAATGAACCACATCCAAATGAGTAGGTGAACTTCATCGCTAAGTGGTGTGTGTGTTTTGACTTCTCCACTGATGGGCCATTTCCTCATCTCTCTCCCTCTCCATGTGCCTCCCTATTCTCAAAGACCCAAAAATATTGAAATTAGGTCAATGAATAACCCTACAATGTCCTCTGAGTGTTCAAGTGAAAGGAAGAATTGTACATCTCTAACATTAAAGCAACATCTAGAAAAAAATAAGCATAGTGAAGAAGGCACGTCAGAAGCTAAGATAGGTGAGAGTTTGGTTTCTTGCAACAAGCAGTTAGCCAAGTTGTGAATGTAAAGAAAAAGTTCTAGAAGGAGATTAAAAGTACTACTCTAGTGAACACACAAATGTTAACAAAGCAAAATAGCCTTATTACTGACATGGAGAAAGTTTCAGTAGTTTAGATAGGCTATCAAACCAGCCACAACATTCCCTTAAGCCAAAACCTAGTCCAGAGCAAGGCCTAACCATCTTCAATTCTACAAAGGTTGAGAGAGATGAGAGAGCTACAGAAGAAAAGTTTGCATCTAGCAGAGGTTGTGGCTCATGAGGTGTAAGGAAAGAAGCCATTTCATGACATAAAAGGGAAAGGTGAGGCATCACATGCTGATGTAGAAACTGTATCAAGTTATTCAAAAGATCTAAATAAGATCACTGATGATAGTGACTATATTAAACACTAGATTTTTAATGTAGGTAAAACAACTTCATATTGAGGAAGAGACTTTCTAGGACTTGCATAGCTAGACAGGAAAAGTCAATGCCTGGCTTCAAATCTCCAAAAGACAGATTGACTGTCTTGTAAGGGGAATAATGCAGCTGGTAACTTGAAGTTGAAGACCATACTCATTTACTAACTCAAAAATCCTAGGGTCCTTAAGAGTTATTCTAAATCTACTCTGCCTATTCTCTAGAAATGGAAACAAACAGCTTGAATGACAGCACATCTGTTTATAGCATGGCTTGCTGAATATTTAAGCCCACTGTTGAGACCTGCTGCTCAAACAAAAAGATTATTTTAAAAATATTACTGCTCATTGACAATGTACCTGGTGACCTAGGAGCTCTGATGGAGATGTACAAGAATATGAATATTGTTTTTATACCTGCTAACACAATATCCATCCTGTAGCCCATGGGTGAAGGAGTAATTTTGACTTACAAGTCCTATTAAAAAAATACATTTTAGAAGGCTAAAGCTGCCTTAGACAATGATTCCTCAGATGGATCTGGCCAAAGTAAATTGAAAACCTTCTGGAAAGGATTCACTATTCTAGAAGCCACTAAGAACATTAATGATTCATGGGAGAAGGTAAAAATATCCACATTAACACAAGTTTGGAAGAAGTTGATGCCAACTCTCCTGGATGATTTTGAGGGGTTAAAGAATTCAGCAGAGGAAGTAACTGCAGATGTGGTGGAAATAACAAGAGACTTAGAAGTGGAGCCTGAAGATGTGACTGAACTGCTACAATCTTGTGATAAATCTTAAACAGATGAGGAGTTCCTTCTTATGGAAAGTGGTTTCTTGAGATGGGATCTACTCTTGGTCAACATGCTATGAACATTGTTGCAATGACAACAAAGGATTTAGAATATTACATAAATCTCTTTAATAAAGAATTGACAGGGTTTGAGAGGATTGACTCCTATTTTGAAAAAGTTCTACTGTGGTTATAATACTACCAAACAGTATAACTTTCCCAGAGTGAGTGATCAAACAAAAACAGAGAGAGTCAGAAAGTGTGCTTTATAGAAACCTTTGGTTAAAGGAAGAGTCAATTGATGTGGGTAACTGCATTGTTTTATTTTAAGAAACTGCCACAGCCACTCCAACCTTTAGCAATCATCACCCACCCTGATCAGTCGGCAGCCGTCAACATCAAGACAAAACCTCCCACCAGCAAAAAGATTATGATTCACTGAAGGCTCAGTTGATCTCTAGCATTTTTTAACCATAAGGTATTTTTAAATTAAAGTATGTACATTGTTTTTTAGGCATAATGCTATTGCACACTTAATAGATGACAGTATAATGTAAACCTAACTTTTATATGCACTGAGAAACCAAAAAAATTGCGTGACCTGCTTTATTGCAATATTTGCTTTATTGTGGTGGTCTGGAACCAAACCCACAGTGTCTCCAAGGTATTCATGTAGCTTAAAATAGCGAATATTTATCGTCTAGTATAGTATGTGAGATTTCAGGATCTGGAGATAGCTTAGCCTGGGTGATTCTGGTTCAGGGACTACAGTCTCTGAAGACCTCACTGGGGCTGGAAGTTCTATTTCCCCACTGTTGTTGTAAGGTCTCATTTTCTTACCGTGTGGGTCTCTCCACCATAAGGTTTCTTACAGTATGACTTTCCCAAGAATGAGTGATCAGAGAGACAGAGTCAGAGAGAACGAATGCAAAATAGAACCTGTAATGCCATTTCCAGTGCAATATCTGAAGTGACATGGCATCTGTTCTGCCATATTTTATTGATCACACAGATCAACTCTGATAGAATGCAGGAGGGGACTATACCAGGATATGACTACCATGAGGCAGGGATCCTTGGATCATCTTAGAAGCTGTTCGCCATACTAATGTTGTCTTTAGATTCAATAATCAGCTTGAGTTCATACAAATGAAGTGTTTATTACTAATAATACACAGTTAAGCTCTGCCACTATTAACTTAAAAATAACGAACAAGCTTTCTGGATAAAAAAACTGAGCCCCTGTTCTAAGGGGAACTCTGTTGAGTTTATTGTACATCTATACAACGATTTAAAAAAAACACAGCAAACATATTTCAGGTTCTGCTAGTTATTATTATTTTTTATTATACAGATATCCTTTTGTGCTAATTTAGCCAGGATTCTGTTTAGTCTGCCCTGAAGTAGCAACTTTTGGCTTTTGGATGTGTAATATAAGCAAGAATGAGACAGTATTTGAATGAGTAAGAATTAGAAAAGACTGACTTCTAGTCCTTGCTCTTCCATTTCCTGTCTGTGCAAGCAGAGCTAAATTCTAACCTCAGATGCCTTGTCCATGAAGTAGATTTAATCAAATTCATCTCTAATGGTTGGTTTGAGGACTAAATGCTTTGCTATGTGAGCAAACTATTTAGCACATTACTGGGCATATAGTGATAACATAATAAACAGTATTTTGAACATCAATTTCCAATTCAGTGTTTTGAAACTGAACATTGTGACCATCATCAGTAAGTTGAGAAAATTAAAAATGGGTTGAGTAAAGTCTTTTTGTAAAAATGAAATAAAATCGAACATTGTAAAAATATCAAGAGTGTCAGAGACCTGGGTTCCAGGGTTTACTCTGTCATTGTAGTTAATATTGTTTCATGAAACTTTTATTTCTATTTGCGTGCACAGGCAAAATCATGTTTATGTGTGTGTTGTATTTGTTTCTTGTCCCAATTAAAAGCGCACCTCTTATTGTGGGTCACAATCAAGAAAATGAGAAAGCCACTACTTTAACCTTACTTATATTTATGTTTTTTTTTTTTTTTCCTGAGAAGAACCAACCTTACTCTTTTCTAGTGATTGCATCTATGTGAATATTTTAGAAGTCAGAAAATTTTAATATATCTTTGTTGGAGAGCCTCTTCCTGTTTAGAATCCCATTAAAGATGAAATCCCAAAGCTCATAGAGTCATGACCTTTCCGTGTTAGACCATTAGACGTGTCCCAGGCAAGGATATGGCTTATTGCTTCATGCCCAGTAGCATGGTGGTTGCAGATGCATTAATGATAGAGTCATAGGAAACTCAAAATCTCAGAGGACTTACTCATTGGGAAATTTTATATAGCAAGCAAGCATCCACAAGGACTTTTTTAGTTATATGATTAAATAAAGAAGTGCTAAGCCCCTGAGGTTTATGAAATTCTAAATATCAATCTGCCTTAATGGGAAACTACTTCTCATGGGGGAGAGAGAGCACCATTTGAGGTGGCTCATGGTCAAGTTTGCTGAGTTTCTGGTAGTGAGCTATATGAACAAATGTGCTTTTTATTTATTCTAATGTCATAGTTACCTTGTCTTACCCTTGTGTTGATAGTATCAGTAACTTAAAATGCTTCAGCTTCAGTTTATCAGTCTATTTGTCAATTTATCAGCAAGTTTTAATAAAACCTTAAATACTTGCAGTATTGTTACTTTTGGGACCCTTGTATACTACATAAGTTGATGAATATTTTTATAATATAAATAATTTTATACTTCATTCTTTGAAGTCAGATGTTCAGGTGGTTATGTTAACTATAATGTTTAAAATGTCTTGTCTTTTCCATTTCTGCAATCTTCCTCCAATCCTTGCTCCCCACACCCCATACCTGCACAGTATTTTTCTGAAAGACATCTAGGAACTTCATTCACTGCTTTCTCTCACTTTATTCATTGCTGGCCTATCACTTTATGGCCTAATCATTACCAAAATTATAATTACAGGTATTTTTGGGTTAAAACTGCTCAAGGAAAATGTTCCCTTTGAATGTCTGAAAGAGCACGTGTTATACAAGAAGTTTCTTTATGTACAAATATCAGATACTTATACTTTGGTATGGTTGGATTGGGAGAAGCAGTTTGAAAATCCATTAGAAGTGTGAATTCTCTGGTGTAAGTGCATACACAGTTACCAATCAGAAAACAATGAACAGCTAATATTAACCATTGGGCTGGGCACAGTGGCTCATACCTGTAATCCCAGCAGTTTGGGAGGCTGAGGCAGGTGGATGGCTTGAGGTCAGGAGTTTGCGACCAGCCTGGCCAACATGGTGAAACACTGTCTCTACTGAAAATATAAAAATTATTTGGACATTGTGGTGCACACTTGTAATTCCAGCTACTCAGGGCTGAGGCAGGAGAATTGCTTGCACTCGGGAGGTGGAAGTTGCAGTGAGCCAAGATTGCTCCATTGCACTTCAGCCTGGGTGACAGAGTGAGACTCTGTCTAAGAAAAAAAAAATAATAATAATATTAACCATTGTATTATTTCATAAACCTCTGGGGCTTAGCACTTCTTTATTTAATTATGTAACTAAAAACATCCTTGTGAATGTTTGCTTTCTATGTAAAAAATTCCAAAAGAGTAAGTCTACGGGTGGCCTTAAGGCTGGAAAAATTAGCAAATAGATATGGTAAATGGCTTTCTGACATTACATTAAAATGCAATAGTATATTATTACCTGTAGACGTTATAGCCATCCTGTAGTACATAGATGTCCTGAAATCGGTTGAAAAAGAAAGATACTTAGACTTGCATAACTCTTTAGCATTAGGCATGCAATTAGTATCAGTCAGGATTCTATATTTATATAGTTTCATTCTAACTCGACAAAACTGGTTTGATGTAGATATTATTACATTTACTTTAGAGATGAGGCAGCTGAGGCTTAGAATAGTTAAATGACTTGTTCGTGGTCACAATGTTAGTAAGTATTAGGAAGCTAGGCCTATATAACCAATTCCTATTAATTTTTTTTACTGTCAAATGCCATCTCTCATATCCATGCCCACTGAGGAAGTTTAAACCCATTCTTTCCATTTAAAGCTTGTTATTTTATTTTTCAGTTTAGGTATATTTGTGATTTTTCTTGTTTAATCCTCAAAGAATACTATGATACAGGTGCATTATTCTTCGCTTTTTCTATTTGCAGAAGCTAAAGCACAGAGAGGGAAATCAACTTGCTCAAAGTCACACAGCTAACTAGTTGCCAGCTTAGAGCTGCCGGAGTCCAAAACTTATTATTCTTTCTCAAACACTGCTTCTCATGTGCTGCTTCTCGTATAAGTATAAACTGGAATCTGGAAAAGGCAATAATATAATCACTAATATTAGCTGTTCCTTGTCTTCTTATTATAACTGTATATGCAGTTGTAGCAGAGAATTCACACTTCTAATAGCTTCTCAAACTGCTTTTCCAAACCTACCCACATCAAAGTGTAAGTATCTGACATTTACATAGCATCTTACAAGTGACCAAACATTTTGTCATGTATTTTTTCATTTGATCATTTCAAGAAATTTTTGAGATGTTTAGAACAGGTACAATTAGCATGATGCCTTGACTGATGAGAAATATTTATCTCACAGAAGTAAAAGACCTTAAAGTTCATATGGGTGATAAGTGGGGGGAGGAGGGGGAAGCACTCAGGTCCCTTGCTGACACATTCTGGGAGCTCTCCACAGCACCATGCTAAAGATAGCTCTTCAAGCAGCAAGATTCTACCTACCTGTGAGAATTCACCAAGACCTTTCCCCCACTTTGGAAGAAGTCAGGTAGATTGCAAAGATTCTCTACTTTTGACAAGAGATGTAAGATAGGCATGGTGTGGATTAGCCCAATCCTAGACAAACTGGGTAAGCCTCATGTAACTGTGTCTTTTGGGAAATTATTTGTATTCTCTGAGTCTTCATTTTTTACAGGTAAAAAAATTACGATAATTATGAAAAAACAAATGTGTAATTTCTTTCTATAATGGTAGTTTTCCAGCAGACTCATGAGACTTTTAAATATAACACATCTCATATTAAACGCATCTCTGTGACATGAGAACCCTTGGTTTTAAGAAGTCAAGAATGCAAAAGGCCTCAATGAGATCCTAGAATCTATCATGTTTGGGCTTCATGGTTTCTTGGAGATAATGATGATGATATAATTTTAATATTAAAGCTGTGAATTCTGAGAACAGCCAGCCCTGGGTGGGAATATATATCAGGACAGAAAAAGAAGGCTGAGGAAGTATGTGTTTCTCCAAGGCATGTTTGTACTAAGTCATTCTGAATTTACTGAGAAGACCTTGAAACTCTGTTTCTTCTCTGTGAGTATAAGGAATAAAAGTGTCATGCATTTTATAAATTTGGGGTACATTTTTTACAATCTTGTAGAGGATATTTCTAGTTTTACAGCTACTAATTATAATAATGTCTGTTTACATATTTGTTTTTCTCGCTTGCCAGGGATTAAGCAAGAATTGCATCTTTTTCATATTTATGTATTCATGGCACATGGCCTGTTAACATATAAAACTTACTGAGTTCATTGAAATGTGTTTATATAAGAGAGTGTGTGAAAATGTATAATACATATATACATCTACATATGTGTATGTATCTGTGTGTCTTTGCTGTTATTTATTTATTTAAAGACAGAATCTCACTCTTTTTGTCCAGGCCAGAGTGCAGTGGTGCGATCTTGGCTCACTGCAACGTCCCACTCTGGAGTTCAAGTGATTCTCCTGCCTCAGCCTCCCAAGTAGCTGGGATTACAGGTGCCCACCACCATACCTGGCTAAATTTTTGTATTTTTAGTAGAAACAAGATTTTATCATGTTGGCCAGGCTGGTTTTGAACTCCTGACCTCACATGATCTGCCCATCTTGGCCTCCCAATGTGTTTGGATTACATGTATGAGCCACCACGGCTGGCCTGTCTTTGCTGATCTTTAAACTACCATTCTGTGTTTCTATACCTACTTGATAAGATATGGCATTTTCAAGGGGAAATAATAACTATTACTCCATCATATGTATGTGTGTATGTGTATATATATATATATATATATATATTCTCTATTGATACATTATATATATATATATATATTCTATAGGTATAGATATAAATATACAGATAAATATGTATATATATATTCTATGGTTATACATCTTATATATTCTATATATATTTCAGTTCCAGATTCTATACAAATATATATATTTGCTAATTTTCTTTAAGCATAACTTTGCTTTTAACAACTAAAACATTTTTGAGAAAAAATTATTTCAGCTCAGCATGTTCAATTTATAGTTCAACATGTTTTAATTTAGTAAACAAGAAAACACTGTTTCCAAAAGAAAAATGGCATGTTTGAATATTGATTGGATTATATTGGTAAACTTTGAAAAATATCACAATATTACAGCTCATTCTATGAGAATATGTTTTCAATGTGCATATAACAATGTTAGAATCCATATTTACTTGATATTTGTGTTTATTTGAAAGAATGGTGTAATGAACAGAAGAACAAACATGATACTAATCCATGTGACATGTAAGATGAGACCTCTGTTTTGGTTGAGTAAATGAAAAAAAATGCTAATGCTTTTCAGCAAGGATAATTAATGTGGCTATAAATAGCATGTCACTGTGGAGCTGAGGAAAGAATAAGTCAACTTGTCATATAAAATAATTATGTCACATATTTATGCTGCGCTTACAAAGCCCTCAAATGTCCTACCACATATTGACTCAATCATTCTTTCAGTATTTCTAAGCGTGAGAGTGGTGAGGGAGACTTTTCATTGTATTTTTAAAAGGACCACAAGTATATGAAGACTTTTTTACTACTTGATGGTGATCATCAAATGTTAGGTTCCTTCATTTCTCCCTTACTGATGGCAACTCAAATGCCATTAGGATCTGGGCAACTGATTTTAATTAGCTAAAAGGGCCAGAAGTTTTATATCCAAGAGAGGTATGGGCTGTGGATAACTAGAGATTACATGCTCTTGTTAAAGACTTGAAATCATATTTTTTAAATAATGTGCTAGTCAAACCAAACACTTTAGCTGGATGAATTTGGGTAGCAAAATTCCTGTTTGTAATTCTTGCCCTAACCAAGGATATGGGACTGATTAAAGTGGAAAGAGAGTGACCTGGGCATCAAAGAGATGTGAGTCTGAATATCGACTCCAACATTTGGTCTCTGTAGTCCTAATCATGTTACTGAACTTCTCATAACTTCTGCCACCTCATTGGTTTGAGATGGTAACCATACCTATTTCAAAGGGCTGCTGTGAGAAATAATTGAAGGAAGTACCTCAAGGCCTTACCTCATTGACTGATCCACAAGAAGTACTCAAGAAACAATGGCTACTGTTACAGGATTTGCATACAGTCCTTTCCCCTTGGTAAAGACCTACTCACAGCTGTTTTGGCTCTTTTGTTTCTTTGTTATTTGTTTGTTTTCTTGACGTCTTGAGGGGTGGCAGGTAGGGGAGCAAGAGTAGAGGAGGGAAACCGGCTGAGCCAGTGGGGAATGTCTAGGGAGGGCAGCAGAGTTTTCCAGAATTGCTCCAACCAGGCCACCACTAAACTCTGCCAGATGTTTGTAAGTTTCCTACTAAGAATGAATGCATTCCAAGCACATTTCTTTCTTTCTCTAGTTCTTTATTTTATTTCTGGATATAAAATTAAATTATCATTTTCTGAAGAAAGGAGAAAACCAACAAAATCATTTCAAGAAGAAAATAAAATTCACCTGTATTCCCATCAGCCAGAGATAAGCACTGTTAACAATTCAGTGTTTCTTTTCTTTTTCAAATACATACAATTGTGTGTCTGAATATACTTACCATAATTGAGAACATGCTAAATATATCATTTTGTGTACTGTATAATATGCTGAACAGAAAGGGGTTTTTGTTTGTTTGTTTGTCTTTTGTTTGTAAGTCATGGAAAGCTGGTATGTTTAAGACACTTTGTACGTTAAAATCTAGACTATCTAGTCTATTCAATGGAATGCTGCCTAGGAAGTTGGGAGGGCTGTCTTTATAATTGAGGTCATGGTTATTTTAAACTCTTAATGTAGTAATTTATGTTTGAGAAAAACTATAGAATCAATTTTTAGTTCTGGTAACATGTTTCCTTTCTTTCTCAACCCCCTAATTGCTCTCTCTGGGAAATAACTATTTGCCAAAGATAAAAATTATTCATTAGGATTCTTGAGATATAGTATTTAAATAGGGGAAGATTCATTACACAGCTTTCCTTTAGCTCCTTAGAGAGGAGGCCCTGGGGGCTTTGTGAGAGTCTGAGAAACGGTTTGTTCCTTCTTGTGTCTGTGCTAGAACTCAGGGTAACAGGAATCTGAAAGACAGTGTACTCCTCTCTTCAGAGTAAGTCGGGACTTGGAATATGGGAATGTTTTATTAGCAGTTAGAATTACTAAACCTAACTCAGTTCTGTAATTCATAGTAAAATAATACTGTTAATATATCTAAGTCTCAAAGACATAATACTGATTTAAAAATTAAAAAAATGAAATCATGCAATAAGGTAACAATTTTGTACACCTTGAAAATGCACTACACAGTATGTTATTTTGAATATATACCTACAAAGTAAAAGGCCAAATCAACTTGAGAATAAAGGTTAATTCTGATTATGGGACAGGAGGCACCTTGATTTTTTATGTAGTAATTTATTTCTTATTAAAAATGAAAACTTCCAAAACAAATATGTCAAAGTGTGATGTCTGTTAAGTAGGAAGCTTTCTGGTTTCTATTATCCACGTTTGATGATCATAAACACTCAAGATTTAGACCTTTCAATGAATTAGTTCAGGCTTCTTTCAGCTAACGAATATATAAAGTATACAGTGCTCCCAGCTTGTTGGGGATGGGGACTAAATCATGAGGAACACTGGGAAGTGATCTACAGCTGCCAAAACTAGATTAATGAGTCTTTAAAACTGACTTTCACAAAATTCCTCTGGCAATACGTGTAGTAATGAGAGCAGGTATTTTCACAGTTACTCATGCTTCATTTCCTTCTCTTGTGGTGTATGGTTAATTCTCAGAGAAGCCAGTTCATTGTAATGCTAATTTGGGCTCTCATCCAATAGCACTTGGGATGTAACAAACATCACCAGGGCACCAAAATGGTCTTTGTGAAAGAAGAAACAATGCCCACTGTCTGTAGTCCTTTGATCAAAGTGAGAAAAAAATAGGGATTGTATTTCATTTATAAGATGTCAGCAATCATTATCCCTTTCTTATGCTTTGAATGACTATTTCTATCCTAATAATTCTTCCAGTACTTGGACCAAGGGTAATTTAAATAAGAACTGCTCAGCAAGTATTATTCAGAAAAAATTAGTTGGACCTCACACATAATGCTTTGGAATGTTTATTATACAATGACATTGACAGTTTTATGCCTGTACAAATTATTATATGTTCCATTGAGTAATCTCATATTGTGGGAGAAAACATACACATACACACATACACACACACACTTTTGTCATTTATTTGCTTTGTTTAAGCAGATGAAAGAAAATTAGTTTTAGAAAACCACAAACAATATATTTCAGAAGAGAAAGATGACAAACAAAGCAGCTTTATTGCAAGCAAGAAAGGATGTAGCATAAATAAAAGGGTAATAAGAGCCTAAAAAGTCAGAGTGTTGAATAGTGAAGATGTTTTATTGAATGGGATTTGATTTTAAGTGTTAATACCTTGCAATTTCATACAAAATACCAGAGTACAATAAAGGCAATTTTCTACCTAGTCATGGTATTCCTGAAAAATCTACAAATCCTATGATTAAGGCTTTCAAACTTCTGTTCCTGAGTGTATCATCTGCTGAGTATTTAAATTTCATGATCTGACCTGTAATGTTTCATTTAATGCAGAAGGGTTTCCTTTAAAAGATCATCATTATAAGCTATGTGTTTGCATCACTGTCATTTGTCAAAGGGGAAACAAATGTGGTTTGCAGAAGATGTTTCTTAGAAGGATTATCCGGTGGAGAGCCTTTTACCCCATCAATCCCTGACAACCCATTGGCTGCTGGGGTGGTCTGTAGTTCAAATGTCAAAGCTTTCTCTTTTTAAGCGAACCTGAATGTATTTTGTGTAGCATGCAGGGGGTTAAATTGCATTTCAGATAAGCAAGAAACTAAAAAACATTACAGTAAAGGCAGACATATTTGCCATTTTGTTTGAAACACTATCTTGTTTAGTTAAAAAATGATCCCTCTTATTGTTATAAAAACAATGCATACCAAGTTGCTTTGTAATTCTTCCATTCTTCTGTAATCTAAGGATAAATTTAGAATTTGGGAAAAGGATTTCTGGGTTGTTAGGCAGAATACTGGAGCTGTCCATGACAGATTAATGGGCATTATCTAAAGTGATTGAAGTTTACATCAAATACACTTCATTCAAAGATGAGTGATGCATTGGTTATTTTAAATGGATCTTTAACAAAATAATTAAATGAACATAACTACAAAGTATGAATGTAGAACTGAACACATGTAGGTTGGGAATATGGAAAATACGTGTGTACAAGAGCATAATTGTGCAAATTTATTTGTGTGTGTATATATATATATATATGTACATACAACATGTGTTCTTATGTATGTTATTAAATGGATAAACTTTATGCTTTCTGTGTCTGAAACTGTAAAGTGCACAGAAATTATCTGTCTGTGCTGTCTCCATGAATCTCATATTAAAAGTCTGATGCCCTTGTCCTATGGATATGGTATGGCATCAATGGCATGCTCTTGTTTCTGACTGATTTATCTCTTGATTTCCCAAGAAACACATTTCAGGAGATAGGCAGGAGAGTCATCTTGCCTAAGCAAGCACAGCTCCTTGTATGCTGTCAAAGTCTTCCCAGAGTCCTTTCTTATCCCCAGGTCCTCAATTTTTCCAGGCTATGTTTTTTTCAGATGTAAGTTCTTACTCTGTTGCCTAATCTGGAATGCAGTGTCATGGTCATAAAGCCATTTGTTTTTTTTTTTAATCTTAAGGGAGATAGAAGAAATGTATGCCCTATCTTCTGTATTGATTTGGGACTGCCTCTGGAAAGACATATTTGATTCCCTCATTGAGAGGATTTGTTCCTTTCTTTATTCTAACCATCAGGCAGGCAGAAAGGCAGGCAGGACATTGGTACCTTCAGTCCAGCGTTTGTAGCATGCTTGTGTTATAAGCAGTCTCAGTGAACAGGATTCAGTTTTACTTCTTTTGCTTTTTTGTATGGAACAATTATTAAGACATGGTTACTTTTTAATGTGTTTCATTGATTTTACTTGATTTAAACAATGACTCATAGTAGAGATGCCTGGGAGCAGCAAAGTAGAAAGACACAGTAAAACAAGATGGGGTTTTATGGTCCATGAAGTGAGGATATTTGTCTTCAGATCTATGTACTTTTACATCATTTGTGCTGGTTCCTTTGCCATTCAAAAGGGGATCATTGATAATTGCTAATATGATATTTCTTACTTAGAAAAACAAGTGTAACTAGGATAAGCTCACAATGGGAGACACCGTATTTTCATATACAAATTCATTTATGCATTAACTTACTTATCTAAATCGTATTGAGACTGAGTTTTGAAAAATAGGACCTAGCACAAGAAACGAGAGAATGCGTGGGGAAAGAAGTATGCCAGTTGGAGCAAAGTCATATGGAAAGACATGAGGCAAAAAGAGTATGTGCTTAATGAAATGAAAATACTGTGGTCATTTGGTGTGTTTGAAGCATAAAGTACATGCAGGGTGGGAGAGGTAGGGTCCAGATTGTCAAGAATCATCTATGCTGTTTACAGTACTGTGACATTATCTGCAGGTAGTAGAAGCTACTTAAGGAGTTTGAACAGTGACATAACAAAGCCAAATTCGTGCTTTAGATTGATCCTGCTGGCTATGCCATGGATGATGGATTGGAGGAAGCAAGTCTGGAGTCAGGAGACCAGTTATGGGGCCATTAACAAATCCAGAAGAAAAATGATGAGAGTCTGACCTTTGTCAGCGACTGTGATATTAGTAGGGAGAGAGGGTAGTGGGAGAGGGGTGAACCTAGGCAGCCTTCAAGAGACAGCAGCGGGCCAAGTGTGGTGGCTTACGCGTGAAATCCCAGCACTTTGGGAGGCTGAGGCGGGTGGATCACCTGAGGTCAGGAGTTGGAGACCAGCCTGGCCAACATGGCAAAACCATTTCTCTACTAAAAATACAAAAATTAGCTGGGCATGGTGGCATATACCTGTAATCCCAGCTACTCGGGAGGCCAAGGCAGGAAATCGCTTGAACCTGAGTGGTAGAGGTTGCAGCGAAAAGAAATCACCCCACTGCACTCCAGCCTGGGTGACAAAATGAGACTCTGTCTCACAAAAGAGAGAGAGAGAGAGAGAGAGAGAGAGAGAGAGAGAGAGAAGAGAGACAAAGTACCAACAACAAAATCTGGTGCGGATTTAATGTAGAAAAGGATGGAAAAGAATAATCAAGGTGATTCCCTGTGACTTGGAAGAACCAGATAGGTGATAATGGTGTCATTCATTGAGATAAAAATCACAGGCAGAAAGCCAAGTGTGTTGGAGAAAGACAAGGAATATATTTGGGACAGAATAGTACCTGGGGCTTAAGTGATACAGAGACTCTAGCTCTTTATCTTAAAGCAGATACACCTGCTCTAGAAACATGATCCAGTCCAGAGCTTTGCTATTGTTTCTAATATCATTGTTTCTTTACTGCCATTAAGGGTATGTATGCTGTATTTTATAGATATATACATTCATATTTCAATTTTCTATAATAAATTAAAATTCAAACCTTATATATTCCAGTACTTTATAAAGGAAGTTTTAAATCAAGAAGTTTGAGAGTTATGTGAGTCGTTAGAAATGATCGAATCCAGCCCTTTATAGATGGAGAACTTAAACCCAAGTTGCTTAAGTAATTTCCCCAAATTCGTGGAGTAAATCAATGATAGTACTTGGATTAAAATCCAGATGTCCTGATTCCTGGATGAATGTGATTTTTATATGCCATGTGACTTTTTAAAAAAGGTAAAGGGAAAAATGAAGCAGGCATATAAATATGCTTGAGATTTCATGACTGTGACATTTTACTAGTGTGGGAAGGTAGGTGTAGAAGAGAGGTGCCAGGTTAGTAAAATGTGTTTTGGCCCAGGAGACATTTGCTTATACAAAGAGAGAATGACTTCCCTGGGTTCTGGCCCAACTCTGGGGGCAATGTAAATGACTTTGGCAATTTTCAGCAGCCACAAAAATGTGGTCCCACAAGAGTCATTACCAAAAAAAAGCAATTGCAGGAGAATTTTTTCCTATGGGATTTTCTGGGGTGCCCTTGATAGCTTCTACATATGCCTCAATGGGATGTTGCTACTTCTCCTTTGGAGGCCAAGTAACAAACATCCGCTCACATTATTAATATCAGTATCTGAGAGCATCTCCCTATTAACAGAAAGAACATTTACAGAAAGAAACATAATCAGAGGCAGACTCCATTCACCAACTCTATTGAAATGATTCATTCACATGTTTCTATTTCCTACTAGACTCAACTCTTTGAGGCATTTGGTACCAGGCTTAGTACACAGCACATACTTACCACATATATGCTAAGACTAAACTGAACTGACACAGGGGGTGATAAGCCTGAACTAATTTTAGAATTTGGTTTTGTTTTTTGACATTTTGAGGTGATGCATGTGAAGAAAAAAAATCAAGGTGTTGCTGAGGCTTAATAACTAGGGGGTAGCTAGCTGATGGGTATCAAGGCTAGGAAGCAAGAGCAGAGTCCAGCAAAGAAAGTCAAGACCCATAAAATGGATAGAGTATGAATTGGCGAAAGGGGAGAACCAAATCAGGACTCAGCAAAGGCAAAGCAAGTAGTAGGAACCAGGGAATTGGAAAAGAAATGTGGGGCAGGTCAAAGATACCGACAGCCATTGTTGGCTTAGCTTACTGATGAGAGCCTGGATTTCCCACACACCGAGGGGCCACGACCTGACATCTGACATTGATTAGCTGTTTCACCTTGCTTTCTATAACCTCTCTGAACCACAGTCACCACGTCTATAAAACGAGTTCCTTGGAGCTCATAATATTTAATGTCTCTTTCAGCTCTCTTGTACTAATGGTTTTCTTTCTTACATAAATAGTAAATATTCCTTCAGATATCAAAATGAGAAATGGGATCCATGGCATGTATATCAGTACAGAAACCATTTCAAATGTTAGCCGAATAGATCTATTGTCTAAAAAGACAATTATACTTTTCCATTTCATAAAAGAAACAGTATATTGGGAGATCTAATAATAGAAATCCCTGAAAATAATATATTTGGCTTCAGCCATCCTTTTTTATAAGGCCATAAACCTAGATATAGTTGCATTTACAATAGCACCACTGATTTATGGAACAATGAGATTAGATAAAACCGTCAACATTTAAGGCATTTTTTGCATTGTTTTACCTTTTTATTGCTTTCCCATATTTACCCATTTGCTTTATTTCATGGTTGTTTTGCCATAACTGAGTAATACCATATGCACCAACATCCAGTGAGGGTCCATTTAATCTGCACCATATTATAAGTGTACAATGCCTTTGTCAATTTTTGTAGGTTTAAAATGTTATTTTCTTAAGAATTACATGGAGAAATTATATTCTTTGTGCTTTAAGATATGCTCTGGTTTAAGAGATCCCTTGAAGTGGTCTTGGAGTGAAGTGATACAGAATGCTTTTCACATACAAGACATGTCATAATCCCACACAGATTTTGGTTCTCATGAACCTGAATCCCCAAAGGTTTTGAGATTCTAGAAAAAGCTCTCCCAAAATTCTCTCTCATAATGAAGAATGATGGCATAAATTCTCCCCTAGTCATTGGGCAAAAGACAGGGGAGGGGATTTATGAGAACTACAAATGGCTGATTATATTACCTTCTCAAAATTATGTTTTCTTTGCCTACCTAATACTAAGAGTTTTCATACGGTTGACTGAATATTTGCTTTATCACCATGGGTAACATTTCCCAGACATTGTAGCCATCAATCAATATGCAAATGTATAAATCAAAAAGTTAAAAAATGATCAATCTTTGAACAAGTTTCACCTCATCATTTCTGCAGCTTTCATTTTACACATTTTGTGTATGAATATTGCTTGTTATCAGAATTTGCTTTTAAGATTGGTAGCAACAAGCTTGTGTTTGGTGAATGACGTCCCTTCAGAATGGAGCACAATCTACCAGGCAATCTAGCCTCAAAGCAACATCCCAGCTCTGCAACCAACCCACCCCCTGATCTTAGACAATTTACTTAACTCCCCTGAGCCTCTGTTTAGACATCAGTGAAATGAGGAAAATGCTGCTTACAATACCTGAATTGTTCTAAAGATTCAATGAACTGCATATTTGTAAAAGCTGATACATATCTAGCCTTTGTAGAGGCTTTGTGTATTATCCTTATTCCCTTTGTTGTATTTTATAATGGTTGGCAAGAAATAGAATGAGCAGAACAAAATAAACTTATGTTGCTAAGAAAAAAAGGTAAGAACTAATGAAAGGACTTTTAATGATTCTCTTCTCTTAAAAGTACTGGCAAAGTAAACTTTCCACATACCTGGCCCTAGGGCTTCTCATCTCACCTCAAATTATATTGGTCTCCACTACAGTGAAGCCAAGTGAAAGTAATCACCCTCTAATGATGCATGTTTTTCT
The DNA here is from genome assembly GCF_009761245.1 of Sapajus apella. Lineage (NCBI taxonomy): Eukaryota > Metazoa > Chordata > Mammalia > Primates > Cebidae > Sapajus > Sapajus apella. The sequence goes on along the minus strand of NW_022436943.1, from coordinate 31,589,871 downwards.
CAAAGGAATAAGTATTATAATGCAATATTGTATATGTTATAATAATGAATATGCAATAACTGACTAAAATTAAAATTATCAGTCATTTCATCAGTCAACCATCCAGGCAACCAGTCCAATAACAGAATGCTTCCCACAACTCTGAGGCTAGTAGAACATCAGAAGATAGAGTTGAGATTTTCCTTTGATGTCTGTCTTTTCTTTGATTTCTATGAAGTCATTGAAGACCTCTGTTTTTTTAAACTGTAAAATGGAATCAATTCTCTCCTTGTAAGTTTGGTATAAGGATCAAATCAGACAATGTGTACAAAACACTGCAAATATTAAATCACTTTACAAAGGCAACATTTTTTTTTTTTGCTTGAAGCTCATCACTTACTGTTTGTCATTTCATTTCTAATCACATTCTACTATCCTCTTCCTAGTATTTTGGCCGATAATTTACAAAACTCTGGCATGGAAATATAATCAAATAATTTATGATTCAGGTTGAGAGACTCCTACATTATAACTCATTAGCTCTATGTTCAGCAACTTCTAAGCTTAAAATCCACATCTTAGATGTTTATAAAATATTGAACCTTGAGGTGACTGTTATTTACTGTAAGTGTATTTTAAGACCAGTAGGGAATATTTGAAGACAATCAAATTTGTTACAAATCTTTTCTGAACCTGGCTACTATGTCACATCAAGATGGATTTCACAGTTATACATCTACAGAGGAATGCTTAGAGATAAGATGAAAGCAGTCCTCCTTATTAATCACACATTGTATATTTGACTTCTGCCTCCTGTCTCAGCCTTTAAATCAACTACATATGGTTCTTGCTACTTAAGTGTGCCATTAGATTTTTCATTAAAAGGCAGTTACTCTTGGAGAAAGCAGCCTCATTTCATTAAATAATAATTAACTAGAGCTATAGTCATGCTACTCATCATGGCTGCCTAAATGAGAATTTTAGTATAGGTTGGAGACTTACTTTATTTCTACAACATGGTCAGCAGAACTGAGATGTGCTTTATGGTTGTGATGAATGCTAGTATAAAATTGTTATTTTGCTTTGCTGGTGTCAACTTTTATAGCTTAAAAAAAGCACAAAAATACAGAATGGTCACCAGTTGATACAAAGGCTGAACCTTGATGTAGCCACCTCTGCTACCTATGTAGAGGGTGTCCTCCCCTGTGAAGACGAGGGTACATGATTGTTGTTACACCTGGAGCAAGTCAAACTCTGGGAACAGACTCCTGCTAACCAACTGCGTAAGACATTGATGCATAATTATCAAGTAGGTCTTGTATTGGAGTTCACTGATTAGTGAACTCTCTCAGGAGGAAAATTTGCGTAGAAACCCAGATTTCTTGGTAATCAGGGAATCTGATATTTCAAAGTAAATTTGATGGTTTACATCAGTGTTACTCAAGGACATTGTCATTTTGGAAACATGGTAAGAAGTTTGCACGAGAATGTAAACTAGAGCATCACTTTCTTCATTGAGAAAGTCTTGCCTCTGTGTGTGTGTGTGTGTGTGTGTGTGTGTGTGTGTGTGTGTGTGTGTGTGTATGCATCAGGTGAACTAAACAGTGTGTTCAGTGACATAGGTAATTTACATCCTAGTGAAAACTCCTAATTTCATGGCTGACTGTTCACAGCCAGGTCTTATCCTGGCAGTTGTTCTATAGACCGCACTTTGAGATGCACTCATTCTTTACCTGAATAATAATTACATTGGGAAGCTTTATAAAATAAACAGTTTCCCAGTATATGCCCTTAAAGGTTTCTGGCATGTTGTGCTTCCATCTGCATTTTAAAATTCTCCCCATGTAGTTTTGATGAACACTCAAACTTTAAGAGCATATAGTAAAATGCATAGTGTAATGAAGCAGTGCTAGGCTAAATAGATTAGAAGTTAACAACATGGCTTTTGGAGTTGCGAGTTGAGTTCTTGGTTCTTGCTTGTTCTTGAGCAAGTTGTTTGGGGGTTCTGAGTCTCAATAGTTTCATCTATAAAGCAGCTATAAAACATAAAATTATTATGATGTTCAAGTGTGATTATAAAAGAAAAACATGTAGCTCAGTACCTGTTGCATAATAGGCAATTGATAACTGTCAGCTATAAATGACAGCTATTATCTTCATAATGGACACTTATCTGCCATTTCTGAAGATGCATACATTCATCTATAATCCTCAATTCCCTGGAAAAGTGAGGACCATATTGTTACTATTTCCCTACCTGAAGCTTCTTCTGCTAAACACTGATCAAATGTAATAATCAAAAACCTTGGTTGTAAGTATTAAAAACCTAAATCAATGTGATTGAAGGGAAAAAAAAGTTGGCTGCTCAGTGGGAGATTGCTAGATCATGCAACTTACAACTGAATGTCCAAGGATGAAACTAGCTAAAAATACAGCTGGGTCTAGGTGCTCAAAATGTATCACATGAATCCATGTCTATCTGTCTATGCATCCACGTATGTATGTACATGCAAAGATCTATCTGTCTGTCTATCTATCTATCTATCTATCATCTATCTACCTACCTACCTGTCTGTCTGTCTGTCTGCCTATCTATCTGTCTGTCTATTTATCTCCCTATCTATCATCTATCTTTCTGGGTCAGGTTCATTCTTGGGCTGACTCTGGTTTTGTGGTGGCAAAATGGGGCATCAACTGAATAGGGCATGTGTCACCAGCTTATTAACTACAGAGGAAAAGAAAGTTCTTTTGTAAACTAGTTTGATGAAATTCCAGAACTGAGACTTAATGGCCTTGCTTGTGATGCCTTTCCATTCTTGAACAATTCACACCTACATAGTAAGAACAGAACATTCTGGCTTGCCAGGTTTGAACCTGTACTCATTCCTGATGCCAGGATGGGACAACTCCACCTGAAACATTTGTTCTGAAGGGCGAAAAGATAATTTCTCAAAAGAAAGTTAAGGAATGACATTAGGAAAAACGGAACATAGGATGTGGAATCCAAAATGACAGATGTTTGTTACTCTGTGCTACGTCTTTTTCTCTACCCATCCTTTGTTGTTTAAATATGTTAGTTCAATTGAAATAAAGCCAAGATTTGGCCTACAAAACTTACATTTTGATAATTTTCAGAGATTTATTTTAACCTATTTTGTATTTGTTTTATAATAAACTTCTGTAGATTGCACTTTTTCCCCCTCCTATGTCTAATTTGGGGGAAAAAAGAATGAAGGATAATTCTTATATTGACCAAGAACAAATTTGAAATTTATTAATAATAATATGAGTTTGATTGAAAACTCATTTTTGTTAGCTTGGGACAGATTTGTGTTTGATAAATAGAAATGAGCAAGGGATGATGTTAGCAAGTGAACTGCCAAAGCTTTACAAAGGAGAATTTACATTTAGACTATATTCCTTACACGATAATAATGTTACGATGGATTATAAAATAGTGGATGTATTATGGTTCACTAAATCAGTAAAAAAATCACGTAGCTGTTAATGATTTGGAACCTGGCTTATGAAGCACGACTTGGCAGGGCTATCAAGTGGTTGAAAGTGCTAGCATGAGAGTTGAGGCTTTCAGTGCTCATGTCCAAGTCTGGCTGTTTTTGTGGTGTGTGGCCTTGGACCTGACTTCTCTGGGATGCAATTTCCCTATATGTGTAATTGAGTAATGTAGTCATCGCACAGTGGTGGAGGGATAAGTGCGCTGACAGGGAGATGCAGGTTTCTTTTGTACTTTTTCAAGCAACGCGTATGTTCAGCTTTATTCTCCCAAGTTCCTAACAGGCTCCCTTGCAATAAGTTGCTTAACAATTCTCCATAGTCCCTATGGCACCATTTATTTTAGCACTATAGTGTTCCCTAAGAGGGCACTGTAAAGGACTAAATATTACCAAAAGCAATAAGGGCAAATACTGCTTTATGAGCTGTACTTTCAGTACCTACTTTTGAGCTTGCAAAGGAGCATGGAGAATGATAGAATGATTATAGCTAGCTCTCAGGCTTTGCAGCTCATTTCATACATCATTGCCTATATTTTAATATTCCTTTAAAGGTTTTTGTTTTGGGCATCATCCTTTCTCCCACTCTTCATCCCATTCCCCCAAAGCAAGCGTAGTCTTTTATTTATCATTACAAAAATGGAAGCAGGAGGCTGAAGTTTTCTGAGATAAGTGGTCAGTATGGTGTAACGGAAAAGCCAGAGCACCAAAAATTAGATTTAAATTATTATGCGAATTTTGCTGCATTCTTGCTGGGCAACTTGAGTTTGTCACTGGCCCTCTCCGATTCTATTTCTTCATCTATAAAATAAACATAACAAGAAAGCTGACTGTGATATATCTTTGCTATGAAGACTAAATGGATAATGTCAACCTTGGGAAAGCGTGATCCAAGTGCAAATTATCATTATGATTATGATTATTATAAATATATGTATCAGTATATTAGGAATTTGTTGACAACTAGATTCCTGTGTGCTCTGCTCCCATTTCTTCAACTCCCAGATATGCAGAGGATCCCTGCCAGCTGGCTGATTCGCCAGCTGTGTCTTGTTTTGTCATTGTAAATGTTACATGCTCCAACTGGGAGGCTTTGATTATAATGTAATATGTTTTGTCCTTTATCTCTTACAGCTTGAGAATTATATTGTGGAAAATATGAGATCGGAGATGGCCCAGATACAGCAGAACGCAGTTCAGAACCACACGGCTACCATGCTGGAGATAGGAACCAGCCTCCTGTCTCAGACTGCAGAGCAGACCAGAAAGCTGACAGATGTTGAGACCCAGGTACACCCCCAAGGCCAGAGTCCACAGATTCAACCAGGAGGCTTTTTTTTTTTAGCTTGCTTCATAAACACAGAGCACATTTCAGCACTGTGATGAGGGAAATACACATTTTTGTTTGTTGGTAATAACAACAATGACTGCCTGACATACTGTGCGTGTTTCTTTTGATCTAATGAGAGTTGGTATATTTAGCTTTGTATGTGTTTGCAAAAACAGGGCCAGGAAAGGACCTCATCAATGTTTAAATTCAAATAAGCACTGCAGCTACCAACTGTGATATGATATGTGTCAAACAAAATAACCATTTGGGGCAGATTGTTGTCTTTGTTGTGCATTTTTGACCAATTTTGCTTTGTCTTTGGTAATGCTGTAGCCATAGGGGCACCTGAAGTTGGTTTGTGCATTCAGCAGATAGAAAGGAAAACGCCAAGTGAATGTATCAAGAATATCTGTGTATTTACAGATGTCTCTCTGTTAGGGACCATGATGTACTTATTTGAGTACAATCAGTAAAAACCAGGGATGCCCTTCAATCACCAGTGTCACAAACACACCATCACAGTTTATTGCTAAATAGCAAATATCATTTTTGATAACTATCATTTTTTATTGTCTTCTTAGTCCCCTTTTAGCTACAAAAATCATTATTCCAGTTACCATTCCAAAACCCAAGGGATGATTCTATCCCAACGTAGTTGATTTCTGGCATGAAAGCTGAAATATATACATTCAAAAATAAGGTGCAACCTTATTTCTATTTTATTTCATTTGTGTTATTGGCATCACAAATAAGTTGGCATTTTAAGAAAAATAGCAATGATAATTGATACAGATAAAGCCTTTTATATAATGCAACTTCCCCTGCACAAAGGATTTTCATGTAAATCACTTAGAGCAGATAGATGTTTTAACTAGAAATCACTAGTTTGAGTGACTTGTCACATTCATACAGCTAGTGTATAAAATCTGAGAATCAAACTCCAGGGTACTCATTTATTTTCTTTTCTATCCCCCTTGATTAGTAGTACTAATAATTGACTAATTGAATAAGAACTTAAGTGTTAACTACATTGAAGCAATGATTCACATGAGCTTTGGGAAATACTTTTTGGTGCATATCAGCATCAGATAAACATGGGGGATGGGCGGAACTACATACTGTCTCTGAAAATTACAAAACTTTCATCATTCATTGGCACAGTAAAGCAGGAAAAGCCGCACAACAAACCTCTCGAACACGAACTGGGAAGGATGGGAGGATTTATTTGACTGGGAGCAGCAGAGGCATACTCGCCTAACAGCCGAGCTCACCTTAACAAACAAAGTCCCTGCCTTTTTGAAGGTTTACAACTCTAGAAATTACACGTGAAAGGGTCTTGATCCATGAAGTAGGTGTGGGATATGTGACTCAGGTGGGGGTTTGATCCTGTTTATGTAAAAATAATGCCTTCAGAAAGATTCCTCCATACCATATCTGTGATCTATAGATGGGATTGTGGTTAGCAGTAGGGGTCTTATCCTTAACCGGGCTGGCAGAGCCAACCAGTCCCTCCTGTGGCTAACTTCTACCTTCTCCTTTTGAGATGCAATGTAGAAGGCCAGAGGTGATTAAGGTCTTCTTCCTCAACAGTAAGTTTGATAATATATGCATATTGGTTTCTTGTGACTATATTGTTTATTATTTTTATTATTAGAAGAGAATGGTCAACCTCTCCTACAAAATATACTTGTATGTTCAAAAACAAATACACAATATATCCTACTTAATTGCATATTTGAAATTTGTATATATTTCTATTACAGTAACTTTTATCAAACACATGGTAGGGTCTTGTTTAATTTTTCTATCCCCTAAAACACTGTATCTTAGGTTGTTTTTTATCTCTTTCTACCTAGGAATTTAAGTTGTGGGGAAAAGATGTTCCATTGTTAGCATGTTAATCTCCAAACTGTTAAGTTACATGCTACGTAAGATTTTAAGAGATAAATTATTCTTTATCGTTAAGGCCAGAAGATGTGTACTTTATCGGAAAAAGTACAGAAAATTCAAAGAAAAGGAATAACTACTCCCTATATGAAGCAGCTAAAACTTATTATAAAGACCAATGAAAGTTTATTAGATACAGTGAGAACAATTTTAAGATAGCTAAAACCCAGAAAACATTTCCAAAATCGCAAATCCATCACAACTAGCAATGAGATGGAAGTAGAAAAAGAAGACAGTGGCTCAAATTACGCCCTTCCTTAAGAAGTGAAGCCTGTGTGTTTTTTTCACTTTCATTTTAATGTCTTCCAATTGCCTATGCTATTTGTGGCTGTGATGCTTCAAACCTGTTATATGTAAATGTATACCCTTTGTGCTACTTATTTGAACTATTGCAGCAGAACATGTTCTGCTTAGACACAACCACTCAAGTGAACTCAAATCCTGATTCAAAGCCAAGTTTACAAAAGTAATCCTGAATTATTCCTTAACCTCCATATACTGTATTCATGTATAATAAGCATTTATAAACCAATAGATCCTTCTGTGCTATCCAGACATGCCTTCATGGTTTTCCTCTTGTATTCATCTAAGTTAGTTTCACTTTGGTAAGTGTTGCTTTTTCTAAACCTGACTTCAGGTCCCCAGTTATTTCAAGAACTCATGACAATGTCTTTCCAATACATTTTAGTGCCCTAGATTTCACATGATGGTGTTATAGAATAAGTTAACTTACTGCTTTCTAGTCCTCTACTGACATTCTAGATTTGCAATTTAACGAAATGTGGAAAGCCAAAGGTTCACTGCAATGGCATTTTAAGATCCTCTTGCACTTGAAAAAGTATCATGATCAGGAAAGATGGCAATAATGACCACACCTGAATAACCCTGCTGGCCATGGTGGCAAGAATCAGAAACTACCACCATGCCTTTTCCTTCCCCCTTAGTCTGGCTTGCAGTGTTTCTCTTACTCTGTTATCAGTTTGTACCAATATCTCTTTGCCTTCAAGTTCCTCTTTCCAAGAGTACAATATGAAGGGGTTTGTCTGAGGAAATATTCATGTCACTTCCTGTAGTGTGATTCTATTTCTCACTTCTTTTTCAGGCAAATTTGGTTTTGTGGGAAACTAACAAAAAAATTGCGTTAAAATTTACCTCTAATAATCTGTGCTTGGCTGAGTTCTAAGTAATTTTACATATATTAGCTATTTAATAACAATAATGAGTGCTATAAGGTAGATGATATACCATCCTATATTTATTTCTTCATTATTCTTTATTATTATTTTTTGAGATAGGGTCTTACTCTGTCACCCAGGCTGGAGTGCAGTGGCTGATCAGGGCTCACTACAGCCTTAACCTCCTGGTTTCAGGTGATCCTTCCACCCAAGCCTCACGAGTAGCTGGGACTATGGGTGTGTGCCACAATGCTCGGCTAACTTCTTTATTTTTGTAGAGGCCAGGTCTTGCTATGTTGCCCAGGCTGATCTCAACCTCCTAGGTTCAAGCAATTCACATGCCTTGGCCTCCCAAAGTGCCGGCGTTACAGGCAAGAGCAACCACTCCTGCCTTTGGGTGCTTCCTTAATGTAAGATGATTTAATAGGTCCCATTAGAATATAACAAATAAAGTGATCTTTACCTTCATGAGTTTATGTGGCAAAATACTTCTAAGTCATTTCTTTCTTAAATTTCTATCAAATTAATTATCTGTGGAGCCCTTCCTCATAGCTTTAAAGAAGCACCTTTCCAATCCCCTACAGTGGAAAGTATAATTGACCAGTGCTCAACAACTGCTGTGCTCTGAAATCCATTGCTGTGTTGGTTCAGAGACCACAATTCCAGCAGTTACTTCCACTCATTGTGGCAGGGAGATGCAGACCTACTCCTGGAAGCTGTAGGAGTCCACATGACTTTGGCTACGGGCTCTCCATCAGCCTTGCTAGAACTGTTGCACAGCTGCCTTGAGGGATAAGACTTCTACCCAACTTTTCTTCCTTCACTCTCCTTCCTGCAATTAGACCGGCATCCCAGTCTGAAGGCTCTCCAAACCTCCTCTGGCTTTCTCCCAATTTTTCCTCATGGGCATTTCCCTTAATATATTTCCTGCATGTTTAATCCCATTTAATCATCTTTTCAGACATCACAAATAATCACATCTGCTGTTTGGACCTCAGTAGCACTAATTAGAAATATAAGGCAAGCCAAGCACAGTGGCCTGTACCTAAAATCCTAGCACTTTGGGAGACCCAGTGGAATAATGACTTGAGCCCAGGAGTCTGACGCCAGCCTGGGCAACATAGCAAGATCCCATCTCTTAAAAAAAAAAAAGCCCAGGCATGGGGATGTGTGCCTGTAGTCCTAGTTACTCAAGGGGCTGAGGTTGGAGGATCCCTTGAGCCCAGAAAGTTCAAGGTTATAGTGAGCCGTGATCACACAACTGCATTCCACGTTGGTTGACAGAGAGAGACCCCATCTTTATTTGTGTGTGTGTGTGTGTGTGTGTGTGTGTGTGTGTGTGTGTGTGTGTGTGTATTAGGCAGTTCAGGAACAGTTGGTTCAATGAGCATGAATCTTTAGTCATAAACAGTTTTCTTCTCACATCTAATCTCAAAGAGCAGCTCCCAAGTGGAGCTGCTATATCTCTTTGCCTTGATAAGAAATAATTGAAGGAACTTTTAATTTTGGTTTAACTGAAATGATGACACAAACTATCTAGTGGGTCATCTAAGGAAAATATCCTGTAATTAATTATCTTACAAGGTTTAGGAAAAGTGTTTGATAAGCCACGAGGAGAGGGCTCAGCAACCTATGGTCTACAGGTCAAATTTGACCAGCCATTTTGTTTTGTAGATAAGGTTTTATTGGACACAGGTACATGCATTCATTTATACATTGTCTATGGCTGCTGTTTCACTAAGATGGCAGAGTTGAATGTTATACCAGAGACTATTTGGCCTGCCAAGCCTAAGATGTTTACTGTCTGGCCCTTTATAGAAAAATCTGACCAACTTATGCATTAAGATATAAATTCCAAAGAAGCAGGGATTTGTCTGTCTTGTTCTTGTTCACTGCTCTATCATTAGGATTTAGAATAGAACTGGTACACAGCCTCTCAATAAATACTTGTGAAATAATTACATTAACTAATTTTCAGTCCTTCAAGTTCCCTTAATCTCTGCAGGTTTAGGCCAAAGCCACCAAGCCCCGGGGTACTATGCTGAGACTTGTGTGTTGATGGTAATAGATATCCACAATAGCTGATGAGACTTTGACCAGAAGCAGTCTACTGCAAAGATGTCTGACCTAACTAAGAATATTGAGTGATTTTTTTTTCCCATACTCTGAAAAGCATAAGAAATTTGGATACCTCCCTTACTCATGGTGCTAATTTAGTGTGCAGGGGCAGGGGGAGAGAGTTGGATGCCATCAGCCACAACAAGCAGAGGACCTCATGGTGACTTGAAAGAAACCATTTTGGTAGCAGTTGTTGGCGACTACAAAACATACTTTTCTTAGCCAGAGGGAATCTACTTATTTACAGCTACATGATAAGCCGTGGGAAACAACTCAGACTCTGGAGATAGACTACTTGGGTTGCATTCTGACTCTACTGAGCATTAGCTGTATTGGGAGAGTTATTTCTACCCACAATTCTGTGTCTGTAACATAAGTATTTTCTATTAAACTCTGTAACCAAATGAGGTGGTTATTACATTATAAATATAATATAGGGTTATATTATGTTATAAATATATATATGTATATATATATATAAATGAGGGGATTACTATTAGAAATGAAATATATTTATATATAATATAAATAAAAATATAGTTATATAATATTAGTTATATATTACAACTAAGATGAACAGTAATCCTCTAAGATTGTCAAATTTCTACATTCATTTTTTCTACTAAAACTTTTATAGGAGTTTTGTTTTACACAATTTAATAGTCCATTTAAATTTGGAGCAGTCTTCCACCTTTTTTTCCTTGAAAAGTCCTTTGACATTCTTAAGAAACTAGGTTAATTATTTTGTAAATCATCTCACATTCTGCATTTGCCTGAATATTTCTTTATTATGACCTTTAGTTGACTGTTCAGTCCCCTATAGTTTCTTAAACTGGAAGTTGCATCTAAAGACTTTAGGTTGAGTGGAATGTTGTGGCAGGGGTGCTCTGTGGAATTACTGGTCACTTGCTATCGCATCTCTTCAGGAGACACACATGCCGGATTGCCACTCCCTTAGTTATACTGTTCTTTAATTTGGTTAGAGTCATAACCTCCATATCACTGCATCTCAACAGTTCATTTTTCCCTAGGAGATTAACAGATAACCTGTAAGGTAACACTTTGTCACATTGCCCATTACTAACCAAGTAAATTACTTCATTCATTTTGCAAAATGGGGATTTTCTAACTCTCTCATTCCTTCTACACATATCAACCTTAATTCCTCTGTAAGAATTAATTGCTAAGGCATCATACTTCATGTTAGACATTTTTCTTTGAAAAAAAAAAAAAAGCAAAATGAAACACCACCCTACAAACAAGGACTATATTAAAGTAATGAGCTGTTGAAAGAGATTTTTGGCCAGGCATGGTGGCTCACACCTGTAATCCTAGCAGATTGGGAGGCTGAGATGGGCAGATTGTTTGAACTCGGGAATTCTAGACCAGCCTAGGCAACATAGCAGAACCCTGTCTTTACAAAAAAAAAAAAAAAAAGTACAAAAAATTAGCTGGCACACCTCACTGGAGCCCAAGAGGTCAAGGCTGCAGTGACTGTGATCATGCCACTGTACTCCAGCCTGGGCAACAGAGTGAGATCCTGTCTCTTAAAAAGAGAGAGAGAGAGGACAGAGAGAGAGAGAGATTGTCTTTCTACCTCAATCTCTATCTTTTAGCATTAATATTAATGTAAAGGATCAGGGGCACTCTTGAATATACTAAAGAGAGCTGGGTGAAATTTTCCAGCTCACTTTCTCTGGGAAACTAATAATTTTTATTTTTAAAGGTTTGCTTTTATTTATTTATTTATTTTAGAAAAAGAAAGAACTAAGATTTTGTATCTCATACATCCTCAATTTCAGGTTTTATGTCTCTCTTACTGTTACGTATATTTTGGAAAATTTAATATTTGAAATTGCTCTTTGAGGGGCATATTCCACAAAGGTTTACTCCATTTTCCTTCTTCTTTCTTTAAACACTTTCTTTTTTTCCCCAAAGATGTGCTTTTGGAATGTGTTTAGGCTAAGAAGGAAATGTATTTTGTCATTTTAATGGAACACTTCTATTATTGCTAAGCACCAAGTTCCATAGATGCATGGCAAGAAAGTGGTCAATTTATCATAGTTTGCTATGCAATTCTCCTGGTTGCCCACTTTTGAACTTCAGACCCAGTTTAATACATCAGTGGAGAGAGTTGAAATAAAGCAGCCATAGGGTCAAGGTGATGGGGAAGGAAGCGGAGGGATTGGCATTTGTGCTCGAAACTGCCCTGATCTTTAGATAGGCATTTAGCCTGGACTTCTGATATTGGACTCCTTCCTTCTCCCGTATTCAGACGCTGCTCTAGATTTGGACTGTCATTATTGAAGTCTAATGTGATATTCATGTCGGCCCTGCTACCCTTTCTGTGACCATGACTCAAACCTGAAAAACAGTTCATTTTCCATTGCCCAGAATGTCATCTAACTCAGCTGTGAGCACTGCAGTGTGCTGGACCCCAGGCGAGGTCTGGAGGCTTAGAGGACTCCATATGAGCCTTCCTGCCTTTGTGTAACTGAAGTCCTAGGGGGGCAGAAAGAGAGGAAATGAGTGAACAGATATGATAGTTTTTGAAAGTGATGATTCTGTAAAGAAAATTAAATAAGGTGATGTGATGCAGGGTGAGGAAGGTGTTACCCTACAGAAGGTAGCCAGAAAGGGATTCTCTAAGATGATGAGAAGAAATCAGCCATGCATCTGGGAAGGGGCGGGCATGCCAAGCAGAGGAAACTGCAGGTACAAAACTTCCAAGATTGAAATAAATTTGGCTAGTCAAGGTGGCAGAAAGAAGACTATGTGGTTGGAGCATAAAAAGAAGTGAACAGGATTCTTCTGATCACATGGGTCTCTTTAGGCCAGGCTGGGCACTTTGGAATTCATTCTAATTGCAAGGAGAAGCCACTAGCATGTGGCAAAGGAGATGGCATGATCTGATTTATGTGTTTAAAAAGATCCCTCTTGTTGCTGTGTGACAAACAGACTTGAGGGTAGGGCAAGTAGGAGCAGGAAGACAAACTGGGAACTGTAGTGGTCCCCAGACTTCGATATAGGCAGCTTCATTTTCAATTTTGAATAGTTCCATTTTGTTCTCAATGGACCTGGAGGAGAATACTCACTGTCCTTTGGAAATTAAAAATTTTGGTGTCTGAGAATGTCAGGAAGTATGATCAAAGAGTATGGTGAATAAGAAAGAAAATAGATTTTATTTAACTGCATGTGATATGCTTGCTTTAGTGAGGCAATGTACCTCATAAGCAAATATTGAGTATCCATAAACAAATATTGAGTGTTGTCTCTGTGCCAGCCACTGTTCCGAATGTCACCAAAACATTTAAGTGTTTCCTTCCCTCTTTCATTATTTTATAAATTGTCAGTCAATAAACAAATAAAAATCTTACTTGGAAAATAATATGTTTAATTGTTGAAAGTTGCATCTTTCCATCTCACCATTCTCTGTCCCGTCCCCTGCTCGCCTTTCTGTTTCACTCTTTGCAGGGCCAGGACTATAGGGTAAGCCAGTGAAGCCATGTCAGACCAAGTCAGACATGTGCAGAATCAGATCCTGTCTTTATTTTAGAATGATATCCTGTTCAATGTGGATTTTTTGCATGAATTGTAAATTTTTTTAAATGTTGCATTAAAATATTACTTACCTTGATTACGGAGTTTTCTGGCACCACTTTAAATTTTGCACCTGAGGCATTTGCCTCTCTCACCTCAGCCTAATTCCTGCCTTGCTCCCTTCAAATACATCTCCTGCCCTTGCAAGCTCCTGTAGCCCTAGTCTAGCCCGGGGCCTATCAGTGTATTTTGTTTTTTATTTTATTTTCTATTTATTATTATTTTGGAGATATGGTCTCACTCTGATGCCCAGGCTGTAGGGCAGTGGGTGTAATTATGGCTTACTGCAATCTCTGCCTGCCGGGCTCAAGTGATCCTCTTGCCTTAGCCCCCCTGAGTAGCTAGGACTACAGGCATGCACCATCATGTCCAGCTAACTTTTGTAGGTTTTTGTAGAAATGGGTTTTTGCCATCTTGCCCAGGCTGGTCTTGAACTCCTGAGCTCAAACAAGCTACCCGCTACAGCCTCTCAAAGTGTTGGGATTACAGGCATGAGTCACCACACCTGACTCTGTTGGTATATTTTGAATAGACTTTCTGTGCACATCTGATATAATCCTAGACTTAGAGACGCTACAAAAAAGGAGGAAGACTCTAATGGCATCATTTTTTAGAGGAACTTTACATTGATATTGACCTGGCAGAAGTTTTTCTAATTTTTTTAAGTAAGTAGTTTTAAGAAAGATGTGGCAGTTTAAAAATTTTTCAAATAATATGAGGAGCTTTTTAAATTAACTTATTTTCTTTCTTGCCTTTTATACCTCCCTTAAGGAAGAGAGAGAGGGAGGGACAAGACAGAGTCAGGAACAGGGCACTGACACAAGTTGAAGGCATCTGTGAGGACTGGAGTATGCATTGTTTGCCTTGAGAATGACAGATTTGGGTGCACAGCTCACAGACTCATGTCATAATAAGGCCCAGCTAGACACATAGATCACTGTGATTCAAGATGAATTGAGAATTCAGGTTCTAGAGGATCACCAGAGTAGAAATAGTAGATTTGCAAGGATGAGAACAATCTGTCTCTCATACAATCTGGGTTCTGGATCATTTCATTTTCTCAGAATGATTTGATTCTCCCTCTCCTTAATTTTTTTTTTTTAATAGTGCAGCAGAATCAGCATAAAACTACCTGGGTTTTTGAAAGTCCACTCTTCCCTTGGCTCCTGTGTGAACTTGGGCTTCCCTCTGAAGCTCAGTTTTCTCATTTGTAAAGTGATGATAACAATTTCTACCTCAAGAGGTGGTCATAGTATCCAGAAGGGGTAGCATGACCTAATGTGGATAGGCGTTCTGTTATTGCATGATAATAAGTCTTTCTAAACTATGTCAAGACATTTTTGCACATTTCTAATCGGTTTTTGTTTGTTTGTTTGTTTGTTTGTTTTGATCAGGGGATGGATCAACGCAGGTGTTTTAAATGCCTATTAGTTATTCTTAATTATCCACAATATCTAAGACTTTGTACTAATACTAACCTTGCACTTACAGATATTGGAGATAAAGTATATGAAGCAACTATCCCAGGAGAATATTCTAGGATTTTAGGGCACAAACATTGAAATCTCAATGTGTTTGTTCAATTGCAATCTCAGTCTCAAACCAAAATAACATCTGAAAGGCATGGAAAACATTAGTTGGTAAAATGTAAACCATTTGTTTAATTATTTTTGAATAAATATTATTTAAAGACAAACTGAAAAAAGTTCTTTGATTTGCGATTGAAGTTTGAAATATTTTCATCTTTTATCTTAAGGTACTAAATCAAACTTCTCGACTTGAGATACAGTTGCTGGAGAATTCATTATCAACCTACAAGCTAGAAAAGCAACTTCTTCAACAGACAAATGAAATCTTGAAGATACATGAGAAAAACAGGTAAGGATTGCTTTATTCCAAAAATGTTTTTGTGTATACTTATTTATATCCTTCACCTCTCTGCCAACTCTTAAACAAATAAGGTCGAGGTGGTTTACAAAAATGAAATACAGAGCTGAATTAATTTTAATATAAAAAGAAAGGAGAGCTTAAGGTAAATACAGCTAGCATGTCAATAATAAATTAGTACTGTTGCTGATACTCTTGAAATATTTGCTTTTTATAACTTTCAGCATCAATTTTTCTAATAGTTGTTTAAATCTCACCATATCTACAAAAATTTGATTCTATGGCTAAATTCATTTACACAAAATATTAACATTTTTCAGCAGACTCAAAACCTATAACAACAGAGAAGAGAATAGTGCCACTTGAATTCCCACACCACCCGCTAGTTATTAGGCTTTTACAGGGTTGCTGAATTCAGAAAGATAGTACTAGAAAGAAGCAAAATGTATATTTTTTCTAGAAAATAATTCACCCCTAGAGCGGATCAAGTGTTTGTTTCTAATTTTCCTTTAAAGCCATTTACTTTGGACATAGTCAATTTCTTTATAGCTTTATAGATGTCACCACACTGGTTTGTTTTATAAATAATGAATTATTTCAGTTGATTGAATTGGAACTTAGACATCTTGAGAGCTGGGATAGTGAAAGACTATATTATTCTGAAGTCATTAACACTGATGATGAAAAATTCAAAACACTGACTTCCACAGGACAAGTTTCTTGTATTAAATTAAATTTCTCCTGGGTATTTGGATAGCTTAAAGAAGTTTTAGTTCCTCTGCATAATTTTGAGGTAAAGACCATTGTACTGATAGAAAGTGGTTAAATGTCATTGAGTTGGTGGAACTTCATATTTCAAACCAGTAAGACACCTAAGAGGAATGCTAGTTCTATTCTTTAAAAGTGAGGAAACAGAGACTCAGTGGAAGGGAGTGACCTGTCCAAGGTCACACAGCTTGCTAGTCCTCATCTTTCCACTATAACACATGGCCTCTTCATACTATCTGCAAACTAAAAGAATTTACCAACTTCATGCTCAAAGTAGAGCATAATGCTAACAATTACAATTAAATTTCTGCATGAAAAACACAAACCTGGCTGCTGGTTTAGACTCTGAAAGAGGTCACTCATGATGCACGACTTATATTTGTAAGAGTTGCATTTACTTATCCTTGCACTGTGGCATGGGGTTAACTGTATAACTATACATAAACTTGATAGGACTTGACCCTGATTGCATGAATAAATGTTCTAGAATTGAAACCTGTTGAAATATACCATTTATTCCACTGCAATTTCATAGTAACCAGACCTATACATGTATGTAACAGGTATGTTTTACTTCAACCATCCCTTAACCTAGGGTCATCCCTTCATGGTTTAATTTTGTCACCAAAATTGAACGACATTTACAGTCACATTTCAAAATGCTATTTGTGAGGTTTTTGTCCAGGAATCATGGATAAATAAAACAATGACAATTTTCTCTTATTTTTCTGAGTTGTTATTTAGTTTTATGATTATACAAAGAGCACATTTATTATAGGAGAAGGACAAAAAACACAAGAAAATTAAAAACCATAGCTTTATGCAGAAAGAGCTACAGGTTTTGCTGCATATTATATATAAATGTCATTTTCACAAAAAGTTCTATCATACCTTACACACAGTCTGGAAGTCTGATTTCTTTGGAGATAGATAGCATTTCACATTAATAAAATATTCTCTAATATTCTTAATGACTGCATATTTCATTTTACAGGTATAAGCTAAGGTAGTTTGAAGCCATCTCTCAGTAGTTATGTTACCACCTAACTTATCTCTAAAAGATTTGCCAGCATAAATTCGCATTCTTTAGTTCTTCCTCTTCTGATCTGTGCATTATCTCTGTCTGTATTTGACCCTGGAGCTGTCAGGATACCATAACATAAACTGGGAGGCCTGAAAAATCTCCCTAACTACAAAAACAAATGCCATCCTTAGGCATTACTTGTACTCAGGTACTCTGTCACTTTCTCTTTTTTTCTTTCCTTCCCATATTTATATATTTATTTCTCTCTTTCTCTCTCTCTTTCTTTTTCTTTTTCTTTCTTTCTTTCCTTTCTTTCTTTCTTTCTATCTTCTTTCTTTCTTTTCTCTCTCTCTTTCTTGTCTTTCTTGTCTTTCTTTCTTTCTGGCCTTTCTTGTCTTTCTGTCTTTCTTTTCTTTCTTTCTTAAAAAGGTAACCTTTCTACCTTTGTTCTGGATCATTTCAGATTTTATCTTCCCATCATGATTTTTATTCAGTATCTGGTATCATTTCCTACTATAGAATTCTCACTATGGACACAGGGAGGGGAGCACTACACACTGGGGTCAGTTGGGGGGAAATAGGGGAGGGACGGTGGGGGGTGGGGAGCTGGGGAGAGATAGCAAGGGGAGAAATGCCAGATGTAGGTGATGGGGAGGAAGGCAGCAAATCACACTGCCACGTGTGTACCTATGCAACAATTTTGCATGTTCTTCACATGTACCCCAAAACCTAAAATGCAATAAAATAAATAAATGGGAAAAAAAGAGAAATGTTATATTTTAAAGGTAAACTGCTTAAAAGTTGTTCTGTCTATTCCATCAGTATAAGTAAGTTAGGGTGCAAGCTCTCAAAAGAGCTTCATTCTGTATCAAATAGAAGGGGCTTCTCCATGCCTTGTAGTATCTCAAAGGAATCTGGCTTCTGATACCAAACATATTCGTGCCTTCTGCTGATGAATTTTCCCCCTTCATTAAATTCTAATTTCAACAGAAAACTCAGGTTTTCTTACATGTGTAAACCACATCATTTATTGTTAATGTTAATTTTTTCATCATTATAGCAATTTCCTTTTCTAGTAATATAGGTATTTACTACAATTTCAGAGATTTAGATTTTAATTGGAAATTCACTACTGTGTTCACATGGACAAAAACTTACATGTATCTTATACTCCCATGCCACATCTCTTTCTTTTTTGATCATGGAGCCCTCAAATACGGAATTATCTCACATGAGGTTCTGGAATATTTTTCTATCAATTGCTGTCTGTCTGCTTGTCTAAGGGCCTAATGTGTGTAATGGAGCATTGGCAGAACATCTATTTTTTTTTTTTAAGAACATCTATTCTTAAACTAGACATAGTCTTCCATACACCACTTTAAAAAAAGAAGGGTTTTTCTTTCTTTAAACAAAAAATACCCATTTGTGATACATAGCATACTTTCCCTATTCTGTTTATTGTTATTGTTTATTTTCATATGTGCAATGGAATCAGAGGAGCACTGCCATACAATTTCTATCGCCATAAAGAAATGTGCTCCTGCTATTTAAGTAGAGAGAGGGTCAAAGTCAGGCAAGAAGCTGTTTGTGTTTTAAAAAATAGTTTATTGATTATCACTAGTTATTTCTTATATGAATCTTAATCCTCCATTTGCAACAAGAAGCTATTTCTACATTAAGGCATCTCTGAAATGCAGCAACAACATGCCTTTAGTTGGTCAGGTCTGGTTTGGATCAGCTAATAACTTTGCAGGGGGGATTATCTAAATTAAGCTTTGCTTCCTCCCCAAGGAATGTCAGGGGTTGTGTCTGGGTGTGGGACTTACCAGCTTTGACTATGATGGGGCTTCAGCCGCCAAGTCAGTGAGCTGGCCCTTAGGAAGGTCCACCACTGCTTTGGCAAAATGAGGAGGAATATTTTATGGTTAGGATTATACTACACAAACATGCTGAGAGGTCCTGCTGATTTACATCCTGACAAATTAAATGCATCACTTGTAGGATTGGAAACGGATTTCTGGCCTCATTAGATTCACTTCTCTATCCCCTACATGGCCAGAAGAACAAAGCAGAAACAAGATTAGCAACATTTGCTCTGCTGTTTGTTTTCCTAGCAGTCCAGAGGGAGTCACTCTAGAAAGCTTCCAGTTTGCTCGCTTTAGGCAATATGTTTTTCTTTTGTTGGATGCTACCCGAATCTTAAAACCTGGTTTTGTTTCTTACCTCAAAGAGACAACACTTAGGAGCAAGAAATCTGTAACTCACCTATATAATTGGAATTACATAACCAAGAACCTAAGTAAATGGGAAACATTAATACTTTACCTGCTCACAAAAGGAGTGATATGTGCACAGAGTAAGACACAAAACTGTAAACTTTTACTAGTTTCCTCCAGTATATTTCCTACGGCTTTCTAAAACAATGGAGGAGAGGTGTACAGGTAATGATGTCCTAAAGCAATTTTCTTCAGTTGAACCACATGTGAGACTAGGTCTGCTGGTGAGAAGCTTTGGGCAACTGGCCAGTTTTCCCAGCACCTGCCCATCTCTGACTTAACCCCAACTTTTCCCAAGGTGGAAGCGTAGCCAGACAAAAGAATATTCCAGGAGCCCTTCTGCATCACCAGGGTATACAGGAAGGGAAATCAACACTCCATGTATACAAAGATGGAGCACATGGGTTTTCTTGATTGTGTTGAGTGTGCAGAGTGAAGATTAAGGAAGTCCTTAGTAAGATCATTCAGAGTGAACTGAAATGAGACATGTGATGGCCATTCCTACATAGTCTGAGCAATACGAGCTGCCACCTAGCTATCTACTACAATGTAAACATCTGTGCCAGGTACTTTAACTTACAATTTCTAATCCTCCAACCATTTCTGCAAAGTATGTATTATTATTTCTATTTTACACATTAAAAAAGCCCTGAGGCTCACAGAAATCAAGTAAGTTGCTCATGTCCAAACAGCTAATGGTGTAGCAAAATTAGCGTTCAAGTTCATGATGATTCTCTGCCTTAATTGTTATAAAAATATTTTTGCAACATGATGAGGCCTCAAGTATAATTGATGTAGTTGTCAAGTTATGGTCTGAAAACAAACAGATATTCATTTGAAGAAAGGGGTAGACCATTTGTTTTTGGCCTGTCACTATATAGGTCGCTATTTAGTCCTTCTAATATTAGAGCAGAAGATACAAACTATTTATTTACCTTGGGAATTCACTGAACATATTTGACATGCTCATCTGTCTTCTAGCTGGAGTTATGGGAAGTTATTAAGTTAATTAATTTTAAGTGATTGAAGTATGTGCAACTTCAAGATATCAAATTATGCCTTACTAATTCCTGTAATAAAATACAGTATTGATGTTTAATACTTAATATGCCTAAAGAAATGAAAAGTTAAATCATGGTCTTTTAAATTAAAGCTATCTTTCATTTGATAACTTATTTACAGAATGCTAAAGTAACTTGCTAACTTTGAATGTTAAACTAGGCTGAATTATATTAGTTGTTTATAACAAGGATTAAAAAGGTTACGTTTTGAATTTATGTTCTAGTCTTTTACTTGTAAATGGAATACCTACAGACTAGAACATTACCGTTTTTCCCTTTTAATTTTTTTAAATTATTTAATAACATATAGCATTTTTCTTCTCTTATAATAACCATAGTATCTTGGCATGAAATATAATTCTGATGAAATTGGAAATCTAAGGGTCATTTTAATTCTTCCCTTTCCCTAATCCCCCACAACTCACCACTCACTGTTGATGCTATCAATTCCATCTTTAAGTATTTTTCTAATCCATCCCATCCTTTCCATTCCCACCGACTATGTCTTAGGTCAAACTGCCATGAATTCTTGTCTAGGCCACACAGTGACCTCTGTGTTTTAAGCTATATGCCACTCCAATCCTTATCCAGAAGCTGTGCTTGCTAAAATGCAAGTCAGAATATTTTTCTCTATTAATTTCCTCTCAATCACATGATGATTCTCTATAAGTGATTGAAGAAAGTTCAAGTTCTTTAGCACAGGATACAGTCCATGATAATTATAATGTTACTTTTGCATACTTACTTCCAAGAGTCTTATTTTTTATTTTTTAGAGGATACACCTAATAGCTAAGAGCATGAGCTCTGAGGCCAGGCTGCCTGGCTTCACTTTTCCTTGATTCCTGGGATAATCAACTGAGTCACATATTATTTGTGTGACTTTCTGCAACCTCTTTAGACTCTATGTGCTTTGGCTTCCTCATTTGTAACATAAGAATGACAATAATTGTACGAAGTTAAAGGGAAGATTGAGTTGATGTGAACAAATCACTGAGAACAGTTCCTGACATGAAGAGCAGTGTTTAATTGTGTTAGTTGTTAGTATGACACTGAACACATGTTATTTCAGACATGTGTGATGTCTGCCTGACATTCCTTATTTAACTCACAAATTTCTATTAATCCTTGGAAACTCATTGCATGTGCCAGCTTTTCTAACAATCCATCTCTGGCTCTACCAGATAGATTTACTCATTACAACCTATGTAATAGCACTCTACCTGTTTTCTCCACACAATTTCACTTATCTGATCAAATTATAATATATATGTGTTTGTGTGTGTGCATATTTATCCATATCCATACTATTAGGCTGTCGCCTTCTAGAACACACAGACTGTGTTTTATTTTCATTGTCTTCCTGCTCCTGGGCAAAATTTTCTACACATAAGCATATTTAGGATTAAACGTTTTTTAATGATAAATGAATAAGGAACTGGGAAATGTCCCAGTAACTCTAACCCAACAAATGCCATTTATCCACATGACACACAGAGACTCACCTATTATAAAGATGCATGCACATGTATGTTTATTGTGCACTGTTCACAATGGGAAAGACTTGGAACCAACTGAAATGCCCATCAGTGATAGAGTAGGTAAAGAAAATGTGGCACATATACACCATGGAATACAATGCAGCCACAAAAAAGGATGAGTTCATGTCCTTTGCAAGGACGTGGTTGAAGCTGGAAACCATCATTCTCAACAAACTAACACAAGAGCAGAAAAACAACTTCCCCATGTTCTCACTCATAAGTGGGAGTTGAACAATGAGAACACATGTACACAGGGAGGGGAACATCATACACTGGAGCCTGTCGGGGGTGGAGGGCTAGGGGAGGGATAGCACTAGGAGAAATACCTAAGGTAGATGACAGGGTGATGGATGCAGCAAACCACCATGGTACGTGTATACCTATGGAACAAACCTGCACATTCTGCACGTGTACCCAGAACTTAAAGTATAATAATAATAATACTTTTAGTGGAAAAGACAAATTATATTGCTTACATTAAATATTGTAAATCCATTCATTTTTAACATAAATAAAATAGAGATTGTGTTCAAACCACTGTTCTGCATTGCCAAAATCCCATTGCATGGCACTCAGTGTTACTATTGTATACTCTGAGGTTCACTAATTCAGCCCACCTTTAAAATTTCTAGATAGCATTTGTGCAGGCCATTCTACACCTATGACTGTTTCTTCCATTTTTATGATAAATAAAAGGAAGACAAACTTGATGTATATACATGTATATTAAATTATATACATGCATATACAGTTGCAAGTCAGAGTTCCCCTAATTCCACACTCCTACACCATACCACCTGCTTGCAGAGAATCATCATTAAGAGATTAAGTTCAGTGCTTACTCTTCCAGATGTTTTTTTATAAATATACTAACGTGTGTATATAGCGTGTGCATATTTATGTTTGTGTTTACAGACACACTCCTACATAATTGCTACATGCACAAGTGCTTGTTTATCTGACGTGTGCATATATGTATAGATTACTTTAATGTTGGGCTTTTTTCTACTATTTATAATAATTTATCATGCACATATTACACATATAACCATATACAGATATACCTCATTTAGTTTCAAGAATGAATATCAGTCTATTTTTATAGATGCACTATTATTATAATCTAATATAATTATGTTAATAAATATATAATTTATCAAAACTATAATTGTTGATGTGATGATTTAAATTTTTTATAGTTATTCACAAGTTATCTTCCAATTTTATATTCTCCCTAAGAGTGCCTGGGCTTTCAAATTTCCCAAAACTTTGTAAGCCCTCTAATTAATCTCGGCTCCTTGAGAAGTTAGGCTGTGCATGTTTTTATGTGTATTGACCATTTGCATTTCTTCTGTGACTAGATTTCTTTTTCTGTGACTACCTACTAGCCTATTTGTGTATGTTTAGCATTTTTTCTATTATATTGTTTATCCCTTTTAAAATTAACTCATATGAGCTCTTTAATGGATATTAAAACTTTGTAATATATGTTACAAATATTTTCTCTAGTTTGTTATTTATTGTTCAACTTATTTTTTAATAGAAGCATTACATTTCTTTGTTATGAAATGTATCGATCTTTTGTCTTATTAATTGCTGGTTTCTACAACACATTTAGTTCATTGTTCCTTATCCCAAATTTTACATTTATTTGCTAATATTTACTTATAGTATCTATGTTTCTGCTCCAAATATGAATGACCAAACAAATATGATTTCAAATTTTGAGAGAAAATTTACTGTGTTCCAATTAGACATGTAAATTATAAATTTAACCTGAACTAAATATATGTGTATTTAAATGGGGAGAAAAATCACTCTTTACAAACCCGTATTTGCAACACATGTTGACACCATACATATTGAAAACAGTGGGAGATATTGAAACATCTGTAAGTAGGTTCAGGTAGATAAAAATCAGGTTTCTATATTTTCAACATCTTTCCTTGTTTGAAGGGCTATATTTACACTCATAGAGCTTAGGCAACTGTCACCACTCTGAGTTCATTGGCTGCTATGTTAAGAACTCTATTGTGGGAAACAATTTGAAAGGGATATCTTTTTTCTGTGAAAGTTTCAAGATGTGTTCAATGATTTGAAATATTTCCAATAAGATGTTGGAGAAGGTTGTAAAACCAGGGTTGGGGGAATGTCTACCAAAAACTTCAAATAGGACTTGGTGTGCACTCATTTAGAACCTTTTGCTAAAGTTCAAGGCATAGATTATTTTGTTTATTTTATTTATTAATGTGCACCTCTGCCTCAAATAGAAGCTAAGTGCCAGAATTCTATGCATGTCTCTTCTCAAACTGTTTCCAGAAAGATGGGAAACAGGAAGTCCTGAGACTCCTGTGAGAAACTCTCTCTTTGGATTTCTAGCTCAATTTGTATAGATTTAGATGCACGGTTTCATAAATAGCTGTTTCATGGAACCCTAATCCTAAAAGATGCATCTTAATAAAAACTGTTTGTTTAATATAGACTTCCTTATATCTTAACAATGAAACTCTTATTTTGCTTGAAGGAATATACTGAATACGCTCTAGGAAATGGTGCACTGGTGTTTAGTCACCATCCAGGCTTTGTGCTGAAAATGCAAACCTAAGCTAAACGTGTTGCTGAGGCTGTCATCGGGGAAAATCTGATTACTTCGACTACCTAACTTTAGGACACTGGGGCTGCAATGTTCTTCTCAAATCAACATCTCTATATAAAGATCTCCATGCTAGCTGAGGTGGCCCTCCCAACAGACCTGGATAGGGAAAATGGTAAAGAATCAATGAAGGGCTTCAGGGACAAAATGAAATATGAGCAGTATATTAAAAATGTAATTAAAATTTAAAAATAAATATAATGGAAGTGGTATTAAGGCAGGGTACTATTGAAGAAAATTCTAGTCCAGATGTTAAAAATTGTCTTGACCAAGTAATTCTGTTTTTATACATGAGAAAGATAAACAAGTTCAAATATTGTGAAAGATAAGCTCCCAGAATAACTAAATGGAGAGCAACAAATAAATACTAAGGAGATGTAAAGGTAGTGTCTTCGTTCTTGGTGTAACATGATGAGTGGAAGAAATAAGTAGTGATTAAGTCCAAGAGGTGAGATTATAGGATATTCATTGACACAGCAGTGGTATGTCTTGAGTAGATTTCCAGTCTAGCAATTTAGAAGACATAGCTTTTTATCCTGGTTCTGACACTTAATATCTGCATGATTTTGAAGAAAACATTTTGATTCTTACCTATCCATAAGGGTCTGTAACATTTACTCAGGCTATATTAACTATATTGCTTTAAGAATCAAAAGAGATACAAGTTTTAAAATGCTACATAACTATAATGGTGTGTTACAAGAATATGGTAAGTAGTAATGGTATATAGAGTTTTCTGGCAAGTGAGGTTTACATTAAAGCCATTTGGGAAATAATGACAAGGAAGGGCTGACTTCCAAAGTAGATACTAGCCAATATATGGGAGGAATCAAAGAAAAGAGAGCAATCTTTGGAAGCCAAATATGAAAAGAAGATGAAAAAAAGGGATGAGTGTAGTCAAAAGAAATGGAAAGGTCAAGAAGAGAGCTGTCTTGCCTGAAAAAGTCTAAACAGTTGTCATTAATATAAAAAATGTCCCTAATAAATAAAGTTAGTAGATAATTACTGAAGTACAAATGTTATTAAGGGCACTCTGAGTGAAGAAATGTGATGAGAAAGTGACAAGAAGAGATAATTAAGTGGTAAGACCTGCCATTCGAGAAACAATGTAACACGTTTCCAATTTGCTTGTAGTTTCTGTGCATATTACTTGGGTTTCCAAATCCTGTGGAATGTCTGTGAGGTAAAGTAGGCTTCTTAGTTCCATGGACAGTCTCTTTTACATTTTACATGAGAATTAACTCTAAGATGACAAGCTATATTTGTATCTTTCGATACCTGTTAGTAAGGGAACATTAAAGTTTGTTTGATGAATTACGAAAATTAATGTTCTGTCCAACATGCTAATGTATGTTATATTATATATTGTACATATTATATATTCCTTTTACTCTGAAAATGCAGATCTTTTCCACAAGCCAGCATCTAGAATTGTTTCCTTTGGTACCCGG
Source organism: Sapajus apella (assembly GCF_009761245.1). Classification (NCBI taxonomy): domain Eukaryota; kingdom Metazoa; phylum Chordata; class Mammalia; order Primates; family Cebidae; genus Sapajus; species Sapajus apella. The sequence continues at coordinate 31,563,551 of NW_022436943.1, read as the reverse complement.
ACTTCTTTGATCAACTTTTCATCCTCAGCTCTTTCCAAATTATCCTGAAAAACAAAACAAACAAGACCACCTTCTTTACAGACATATCAGATAGTTGCCATTTATGTGCCTATGTCCTCTTGAATAAGGAATACATCAAAAATAAAAAGTAAAAAAATACTGATGCAAAAATTTTAAAAAGTATTATGTCTGAAACAGAAGTTTCTTATAGCTTCTGCATTTTCATTTGAGGTTTTTATTCTCTAAAAATAAACGCTTAGAGTAGGAATAGTGTCATTTTATATTTTACAGAATTATTGGCACTTAACTAATAAATACAAATTATAACATGATATTTTCCAAACCAGAATGTTACCTACTGATTAGGAAAACTGCAAGGCCAGTGCTCACCTTATTTGAAGGACAAAATGGTAATTCAAAATTTTTATCAAGTATTATAGGACTATAACTTTCAAATTTTGATATATACATGATTGTCAGTATAATAGGTAATGCTAAGTTTTCTCGCTAGTAGACTATAACTCCTATGAATTTAAATGACAATTTTCTTATAAGTTAACAACTCTAAATTATGGGCATCTTGCCTCTGATCATTACCCAGGAGTTCCAACCAAAGAAATAAAAAGTAAACTGAGAATAAGCTAAGACCCTGGTTGTTGTTAATTCTCAGATCTGAAGGCCAAAAATTAATGGGCACAGAGAAGACCTCCTTTGACATCTGCAGCAAGTACACTAATCACTTACCTAATCAGTAGGTGGAGTGAAACTTTTAACCAGTAAGGACAATAGAGATTTTTGTTTTTGTTTTTGTTTTACCACAAACTTCTCCAACAAGAAGCTTGTGGCGAAGAAAAAAATGGTAAAAGATCAATCATACCTACCCTTACAGATACTGTTTTTCTTCTTTCTCTGCTTTCCTTGCCTACGTTTTTCATTTCCAAAAGAATAAAAAAAAATAAGTGATCATCACAGTTTCCCTATATTACTATACTCAAGCTCTGTGTAAATTGGGTTTACTTTATGATCAGTACAGGGTGGGACTTCTTTCTCTCTTGCTGTCAGTAGAATGAAAGCAATTCAAAACAGAAACGGGACTTTTCTTCTCTTGCACAAGTCACACAGTTTCTGCTAATCACTGTCAATGAGAACCTTTCCTATGTGAATCTGTGCACACTACTAAAGGTATTATAAATTAGTAGAGTCTTAGAAGCCTCCAGGTACTTTTCAGGCTGATTTCACGGGCAACTTTCCTGCCATATTCTTGGAGGTTTGTTGGCAAAGATCTGGAATGCCCAGGAGCAGTTCTGGCCACACTTCGTTTCCTTCTTCCTCTTCTTTTAAACAATGGAAATTTATTCTCTTAATATTCTGGAGGCTTAAAGTCCCAGATCAAGGATCAAGGTGGCTGCAGCGCCAGGCTCCCTGCGAAGGCACTAGGGGAGACTGTGTTTCAGATCCTTCTCCTACCTGCCAGTAGTTTCTTGGCTTGCAGCAACATTGCTCCAGTCTATACACAGCCTTCTCCCTGTGCACACATCTGATCTGTCTCTCCACGTTTTCCCTTTTTTATAAGGACGCCAATCATATTGATTAAAAGCTCACACTCCTCCAGCATGATCTCATCTTAACTAATTACATCTGCAACGACTGTGTCTAAATAAGGCCACATTCTTGAAGCCCTGGAGGTTGGGACTTCAACACATAATTTTTGTGTGTTGGGGGCAAGCATGGGAGGGGCATAATTGAACTCATAGCCACTTAAAACAGCACGTGAGACATGGCAACTGTGTAATAAATGAGAGGTATCATGAGTATTGTTATTGATATTATCGTCACCATCTACCATGTTCTGCCATATCCACCCCATCCACAAGCTTTCTGGCATCTACCAGGAGGGCACTGCTTCTGCCACATGGACTTCTCTCCATTCCCCCACAGTCTTTTCTGCCTTTTAAGCCTGGGCCACACTTCTTAATCTGTGTAAAGACAATCAGATGTTACAGTTTGTCTTCCAGTACCTGGTGTTGGAAGATTTGGCTCTTCAAACATACTCTATTTTATAATTTAGGTATTGAATCTAAAACACTCCCTAGTGTCCCCTTTGTGAAAGGAATGATTCAGTGCTTTATTTCTCCAAGGTAAATTAAGTGCCCATTCTGGTATGTGGCATTTTAATAACACCTTGTAAACTAAGGACGGGTTGAACCTTCTGAAAACTGAACTGAGAAAACTGAGTAAGCCTTTCCCCTGAGGAATACTAGTATATTAGACACTCCATAAAATGTAAATGCTTTTTATTTCCAGTCAGTTGCTAGGCTCCAAGAGTGCTTCTGCATTCTCTATCATTTTTAATGTGCAATATCCAAGGGGAATATTCTGTAAAGAGCTCAGGGAGTGGGAAGGGTCTCAGCTAAAGATTGCAGCACTGTGAGCAAAGCATCCCAACTCCTTTTTTAAAACCATACCATCAGCCTACTAGAGTCTTCCTTTTCTTACCATTTATACAGTGATTTGGGAACTTGTTGTGTCATTAAGCCTCATCCTGAAGTTTGAGTTGAGAAATAGAGGAAGCTAGTGGTTATGATACAGGACCAGGCATCAAAAATCACAAGAATACATTGTGACTTTAGATAGATTATTTTCTGCTCCTGTTACTGTGTCAATGTAGTATTGGTTTTGTAAGTATGTGTGGTTGAGAATGTATATTGCTGTTTTTTTCTTTTTTTAACCTAACATATTTTGAGGATTTTCTAAAATACTTAAAATTATTTAAAATATTTTCAACAGTTTCAACATAAAGGTTTTTTTTTTTTGCTGTTTTAACATCATTGTGCATAAATCTTTGTGTTTCTGATTATTTCATATTTTCTCTTTATTCCTGATTTTGCAGATGGTCAATATACTATTCTTGATCCCACAGAAATATTGTGAAACTTAATCAATGTTAATGTTTTGAGAACTCCAAATGAATGAAGCAAAGTGAATAAAAAATAGTCTCTACATGTTGTTTATTTTTTTTCCTGAACTATTCTGTTTTCTGTTAGGTCCATTTCCTTAGTGAATGTTATACTATAACTTCTTCATAGTATAGCTATTTGGGTGTAAGTCAGCTGCCTTGGGTACAAGATACACCCAAGGAAACTAAGAAACTAAATTATAGTTAAAAGCAAACATTACTCTGATAATATCTGGTTTAATAATTTTCCATTTGACATGTTATACGTATAACTCCTAAAAATGTATATTCTTAAGTCTCTCACTTAAAAATATTTTTACAGTGAAATACCTGATTAAAATTTCTCATCTTAAATAAATTCTGGAACCAATTGAATTACAAGGGTTTTTTTTTTTTTTTTTGTATAACATTTTCAAATCTAAGTTTTGTTTTCACTTCCTTGTAGTTTATTAGAACATAAAATCTTAGAAATGGAAGGAAAACACAAGAAAGAGTTGGACACCTTAAAGGAAGAGAAAGAGAACCTTCAAAGCTTGGTTACTCGTCAAACATATATAATCTACGAGCTGGAAAAGCAGTTAAGCAGAGCTACCACCAACAACACTATCCTTCAGAGGCAGCAACTGGAGCTGATGGACACAGTCCATAACCTTTTCAACCTTTGCACTCAAGAAGGTGGTAAGAATGTCTTCCTCACTTGGGTATTGTTAATATTTTATTTTCTAAGAGCAAGTAAATAATATAGTTTCCACAGGGCATTGATTACAGTATTAAAAAAAAACAGCAGAAACTTTATGGTTAGAATCATTTATGAAGTTCTGTTGATTATTTTCTCATGTTTCTAACTGGAGAATGTATTTATAAGCTTACATTTGTGAATCCACAATGTCTTTCTAAAAGAGCTTTCTAATTTATTCTTTCTTTGTCTTTTTAACTTAGATAGAATCCATGATACTGTCGTGAATAAATAATTGGCACTATGGTATTAGACACTTAACCATGTAAGACAGAGATTCGCCAATGTTAAAGATTAGTTCATAGCGCTGGGAGAGTTTCAGGAGGATTTACGTTTTTAAACTAATATTTATTATTTCATTTTTGAGGAAATGGAATAGGGAATTGTGAGTTGCATAGAAAAGGACACAGACTGTTTGCGACAAGTATTATGAGTGAGACAGGATTGTTGTTTTTAAAAATATTCATTAAAATCACTTGTGCTTAGTCCTGTGCAGGATAGATTTAACCAGGGTATTTAGGTACATTAATTCTGGGGTGTCTTAGTGACAGTGGAAATACAAATGTTTGATATCACTAGAATGTCTGGAGCCATTTAACCTTTGGGAATATCTACAAGCCTATATTTCTTTAGAAGGCATATATCTGCCTGTCCATCCATCCACCCAACAATTATTGAATAAGTGCCTCTGCTTGCACCTGTTCCCTTCAAGCAGAACCTCTAGTGAGCTTCAGTACAGCTCTTCAAAGTTTGGAACTTAAAATCATTTTCTGTATTTCTCTAATCAGCCTTTCCCTGAGTGAAGGTGGAATTGTACATAGATGAGTGTAAAAGAATACCACTTATGTCTGAAAGTTGCTGTTATTAAGCTGTGGCTTATGTGACCATTCATGAAGTGGTTCAGTGAGCATATGCAATGTACACATGTGGTGGCTCCTTTAATTTAAAAGTGGATTTGAGCTATGTGACAAATTGTTCATACTTTCATGTATAGGGAAGATAATTCCATATTAAGTGATCTTGTTTTAAAGACATTTCACATTTCTCTATTACACTCCATTACTTCAAGTTATATCTTCTTTAGATAGTCTAAACAAGCCTTTAATATACTTTGTAAAGCAATAATTTTTAAACAGTGAGTTCCCAGAGCTCCATTTGGGTGTGCTCAGTAATGTGATTGGGAAAGGAAAAACCTGCTAATCAGTCAGACCCTGCCAAAATCTTGAATTAGAGTCCACTGGAAGGAAAGCATGGTAGTATTTTGCCAGAGAATTTTAATAGAGCTCATGAGTATTTAAAAATTAAGTATTAATACGAGACATATCTATCCTATATTGAGCTGAATAGATTTTGGGAAAGATTGAAAACATATTTTTCTTATCATCCTGAGACTTAAAGCACATGGAGTAGAATAGTGGGTTTTTTTCCATGATTTTAGAGACGTCAAGCCCTAGTGATTCTCACAGAGCTCATATGTCTGCGTACTTATCATAATTTAACTTCTATTCTGAGTATTTGCCTAATAAATGTGTCTTTAAGCTTTTAGAGGAAGAAGGCATGACTTTAAAAGTAAATATCCTGGCTAGGTTTGAACTTTGGGTGTAATATCAGGCAAGCAAACATCTGTTCAATTTAAGAAACATCTTTTGAAAAACGAGGATAGCCATGATAGATGCTACCCTTAGTATCCATTCAGGAAGTGAAAAAGGTAACTGTGTCTATTCTATGATGTAGTATATTCAACAAATAGTAATAATAATCATAGAAATTGAATTTGTCTAAATATTCCAGCCTCTAGACGTCTCTTTTCTTTTGAATGACATAACTCTAAAATGAATCCTGATTTAACTATGGGATTTTCAATCTTAATTTAAGGGCATTACCAAATTTTCCAGTGGGTTCTATGCTCTCATGACCATAGATTTTATTTTCTTCTTGTTAATTTCTTTTCTTTAATCTTACTGTTAAGTATTCTAACTAAATATTCAGTTATTTTGGGGCTCATGAGAGACACAAAAATGGAAAGTGCCTCTCATAAGGTTTTTATCAAGATTTTCATTATCTCCATATCTTTATTTTCACTGGAGCCATAGTCTTTGGCTATGGTGAATTTTAAATTTCAAATGGCTAATAGCCTAATACTAGATTAAATAACAGTTATTAAAATGAACTTTTATTCAAATTCTAAAACACATGGGTAAAGCTTGTTTTATGATCAAAAATTTATCATATAAATGTATTATTTATTGAAGGAATATATATAAATATTTTACTTATAAATTTATATGTAATCAAAGAGTTCGAAATCAACATACCACAATAAATACATCACATATTCTACAATGTATATTTTAAAGCTCAAATATAGATATTCTACAGGTCTTCAAAAACACAAGCTGTGTCATCATCCAAAAAGCCCAACATTTTAATTGATCCTAAAGGTCTCTTGGTTTCAATCTGACCCACTCATTTCTGGAAAGAGCCTGAATATAATATTGCAACTAATTTAACTTTTATGAAGCTGTCTCATCACGTATAAAGTCAAGAGAACTGTGTCTATTTCACCACAATAGAGAAAGAATTACATTAGATCCTCAATATACAAACAAAGATCGCAGTGCTGAAGACACAATTGATTCATTAAACTTTAATTTCTTCTTTCTCCTTTGATGGACAAGACTCAGTTAAGTGCATTCATTATGTGCTTTATAAGCAAAATTTCTTTTGCAGAAAATGTTTGAATATAATGCCCTGGAGTGTTTGAGTATCAAAAGTCATCCGGGCAGCTTTTTTTGGCCTCCATTTTCTGATCTCTAAAATGAGACAATATTTACTTGGTGGATATGTAGTATACTGAAAATACATGCAACTTTTATTTGTCAATTATATAGTTCAAAATTGTCAAAAAGTGGATTGTAAATGTTCTTACCACAAAGAAGTGACAAGTATGTGAGGTAATGGTTATGTTAATTAGCTTGATCATTCCGCAGTGTATACATGTACCAAAACATCATGTTTTACTCCATAAATATATACAATTATTTGTCAGTAAAAATAAAATTTAAATTAAAAAAAGAAATAGAGGGCCCAGAACAAATAAATACATAAACAAGTAAATGAATTTTTTTAAATGTTAAAAAAATTAAAAGAGGTTAGTATAAAACATATAGCATCTGTGTTAACTCATAGTGTTAAAATGATCGTAGTTGACTTATTTTAATACCTTCTAAAGTGCCTACAATGCATTAAAGTTATATGATAAAGAATTCCTAGAAAGTGTTGGCTAGAAATGTACCCTTTTTCCAAACATTTATTTGATCCAGAAACTGTAAATCTATCTTTGCATTCAGGGAGTGCTTTCGTTTAGTTCCTCAGCTCTTTTTCTACTAACACATCTGATGCTGTGAGATACATTTAAGCTGAGAACAACTAATAAACACATTTTCTGAAACAATTCACCAAGTTTTCCTCTTCTTGTTACTAATAGACAATAGAGGTGTCTAAGGAAAATAGTCAATTCAAACTGAATTGCATCCACTTTGTAACGCTTCTGAGTAACACATTTATTTTTGTCTAACCTTTGTCTGCAAACATTGGGCCACATTTATTTTTGGAAACATTATCCACTAAAGAAATATTGCCCTCAGTGTTTTCACAGTGTCAAAGCTCGGCTGATTGTTTCCATTTTTTGGCAATTCAAAATTAAATGGTTGCTGGAATTAAATAGTTTACATTAATAATGGCATAGAAACAAGGTTTGGAATCTTTTGGGTGAGAATAATCAGTTACTGTGACTATCAAAAAATCACTAGTTGTCCAGGCATGGTGGCTCATGCCTGTAATCTTAGCACTTTGGGAGACTGAGAGGGGGTAGATCACTTGAGGTCAGAAATTCAAGACCAGCTGGAAAATACAATGAAACCCCATCTCCACTAAAAATACAGAAATTAACCAGGCATGGTTGCATGCACCTATAATCCTAGCTAATTCGGAGGCTGAGCCAGCAGAATCGCCTGAATCCAGGATGCAAAGATTGCAGTGAGCCAAGATCACACCACTGCACTCCAGCCTGGGCAACAAAAAAAGAAACTGTCTCTTAAAAAAAAAAAAAAAAAAAAAAAAAATCACTGGTTATCTATGTACATCTTTCTACAGTGGTGATTAAAATATCATCACATGTTGAACATACATGGGACAAATATCATATTATATAATTGGGAATTTAATTACTGACAAAGCATGCAAAAAAAAAAAAAGAAAGAAAAGTAAAATTAAAAAAAAAAACAGTATTTAGACTATATTATAAAATTACACAGTCTGATTGTCTCATACTCCCCAAATCAGCTTGAAGCACATTTCTGCTACAACAGGATGTGGTTCATAAATTTATCCATTCATTCAAAATAGTTCTTCAGCAACCGTTCTGTTTCAGATTCTCTTCTGGGGGAAATGATATTTATGCATTTTAATTTAACATATATTTGCTAAGTATCTATAATGTGCCAAGTATTGCTCAGACCACTGAGAAGAAGAAATAATGTATTTCAGTCTGTGGCTTTAAGGAACCTAGGATTTGATAGGAGAGAAACAAGTAAACAATTCTTTTTCAGAAATCTTTGCTAGAAGTGAGACTAGGGTACCTGGACCCCAGCAAAGCACACAGAGAAATATTAAAATCATGGCAAGAACAGAAGGATAAGGGCAGAATCCAGCATCTCTAGAGTTTTCTTGGGAATTTTATTGAATGCTTATTATGTCTCCAGTTTGCTTAGGCTTTACATGTGTTAACTTAGGCCTTACAACAGCAATATAAGGGAACTATCCTGTCTGGCATCATTTTATAACCTCTATAGAAAATTTGAGAATTTGCCCAAAGTTACCATAATTGGAAAACGTTGATCTAGGATTAAAACATAAGCAAGTTTGTTCTAATGGGGAGATGATAATTAAGTCTAAAAAATGAAGAAAGTGGAGGACACTCCAGAGAGTACAAACCACATGTATATTTTCCAGAAGTCATGGGAGCGGGCTGTAGCCTAAGTCTTAAAATGAGTTTAGAAAGAGGAACAGAGGGAGATCAAGGAAGTCACATTATTTTCCCTAAAATCAATGAGCAGTCATTGTCAGTATATAAGGATGATGGTGATATTTGCATTTTAGAAAAATTTCCCCAGTGATAATGTAGGAAAAATATCCTGGAAAGTTGAGAAGCCTGGAGCAGGAGACCAGATGGGTATTTTTACCATTATTATAATATCAGGAAATACTTAGCACAAGCCAGTCTTCTGAGCTCTTTGCATATATTAATTCATTTAATTCTGGTAACAAGACTGTAGGATAAATGCTATTACTAACTCTATATGAAAGATAAGCTAAGCACAGAGAGGTGAATAATGCTTATATATTACACTGCTAGCAAGTGAGCAAGCTGAGATTTGAATACAGTCTTTTTCTGAAGATTGTACCTTGCCTAGTGTACCATGTTGTTCACTTTGCAATTTTGTCCGAATTTCTAAGTGATCTCTAGGAAAAAAATAATAAGGTCCATATTAAACAGGGGTAAATGGAAAAGTAAGTGGAATACATTTCTAAAAATAGAAAAATTAGAATCAGCAAGAAATAATGATTTCCTGGAAGTAGAACCTAATACCAATTGCACATTTCTAGGTTAAACAACTGTGGGAGTGTTAATGGCATTCTTTAAAACCAGCAACATGGGAGGAGAAATAGGAAGAGAAAAAATAGCGAGCTTTAGTTTGAGACATTTTGACTGAGCTACCTATAGGACAGAGTCTGGCAGGCAGATAAATAAGAATCTAAAAGGAGAGCAGTGACGTGTCCTCAGAGACAAGAAGTAAAATCATTGAAAGTGCATATAAAGCAATGGCTCTTATTCACATGGGGGTCACAGACTCATCAGGAAACCTGATGCAAACCATGCTATTTTTCCTTTCCACCTACCCCAACCCCAAAATGCAAGGATACGGTCACACATTTGTGTACAATTTGAGAGCATTTACATACCAAAGTTATGAGTGCATTGTATGAAATAATGATAGTGTAAAATTAAACAGAAAAAATTTGAAGTTTTTTAAGGGACAGGTTAAAAGAGAGAAGAGTTTTGGGATTTTTTTTTTTTTTTAGACAGTTATGAAAGATGTTCTTTTCAGTGTCAGGTAAGCATGATGGTCACATTTTTAAAAAGTTAACCTTCTGAATGCAGAGTTTTGGTAAGCCGCATGGCTCAGTTGCATATGTCAGACTTTAAATGAGTGAGAGAAAGTAAGAAGAGAAATCATTATATACCCGGATTCAAGAAACTTGAATATGAAAGGACAGATAACAACTTTAAGCAGAGGGAAGCACATAGCGTAGAGGAAACTTAAAAATAAATATGGAGATACATGAACATGTTATATACTTAGTTCTCTAATAAGAAGCACAAATTTCAACTCACAGGAGCTTCTCATGAAGTTCATTTTTAAAAATTATTTCACATTATCTCAAAGACATAATGACTGATACTACAAATATTTAAGTGACCACTCTTTGGGCTAAAATGTCTTTCCCAGAGGCTGATTGCAGTGATATGGAACATTTGATCATTATTTTGGGTCCTCTAGCCTTCTTAAAGGGGAAAATGAGGCATTTGCTTCCTTCTCAATGCTGAGGAGTATTTTGGCTTGGTTCTCAGAATAATTCTACCATCTGAAAGGAATTTACCTCCCATGCAGTGCCTGTTGAGTTTATGAAGATTATATCATTCAGTAAGGGATGAGATAGTTTGAACTGCAAGTCCCTTGAGTTAAGAATGACTCTAAAAACATCACAAGTGATGGGAGGAAATTAAAACTTTCTGAATGTCACTCATAGAAACACTGATAAAAATGGAAAATATCAGTTTCATTGACTGGGTAAAATACTCGGTTTTTCATTTATCACTTGTAATGCACAATTTAAGATTAGGTAGAAAGAGAAATAAAAATACAGGAAGTCATCTGCTGAAGACTACAATGAGTACTTGTTCCCATTTAATGAGGGAATGCTTTATCTTGACAGAAAAGTATATGTCAAATATTTACAATTTCCTTAAAGTGAACCATACTATCTAGCACTTCCTTTCATAAAACCCAATGGCTTAAGGCAAAATCGACTGTTTATTTTTGGAAATGGTACATTTCTCCTGTTTGATGGAGCATGTTATTTGCCTTTTAGAAAAGTTGTAATTTCTGTAACCAAAAAAAAAAAAAATTGTAGGAATAGTGGATAGCCAAACTAATGATAACATAATAAAAAATAACATAGTCCTTGACCTCTCCCATGAACTATTTCTAAACCCCATCTTTGGGGGGAGATTTGAAATTTTGTGGTTAATTCTCTTTTGGAATTGGAATTTTTAACTTCAGAAACAAGATGAACTATCTGAAAAGGGATATCTCCTGATTCCAGCTGGGCTTGGAAATTACGGAGATGAAAGGCCACAAAATAAGAGTATTTCCTTGATGTTCCAATATTACCAGGAGCAAACTCCATCCTTCTTCCCTTATACTTTCATAGCCTGGTAGGCTAAAGCAAAGAAGCACAAACAGTTTGAATAGATTTCAACTAAGTCATTTCCTGGACTCATCCACACGCAAGTCAAATTCAACAAATACTTTCTAAATCCAGGGACAAAATGGAACGGTAGATATTAGTCACAGGTAAGATACAGTACTTTACACTGAAACAAATATCACCTATAATTACTCTGAGAGACAGTAAGAAAAAAATGTTTTATTAACATTATTAAGTATGTATGCATCATATCAGCTATAGAGTGAAAACCTCATGAAATTTTTTAGACTATTGAGAGAAAAAGAAGGTAAAACTGAGAAATGTTGCAATTGTACATTTAGTTTTAATGTGTATAAACAAATATTTATTTTTAGCATAAGATTGTTCTAAAGGTCAATTGCAAAGAATCTTTAAAACTAGTGACATTTTTAGCTTCCTATAGGAGCTCATAATTTATTACCAACCAAAGGATGTCAACATGAAAACTAATTTTAAGTACACTGGAATCTCATCCTTATACTAGTTGGTTGTTCACATTCTGAAAAATGTGTATATTTATTATATCTTTGCATGTATCTTAATTATTTTTAGGTGTGAATATTTCATTTTTGTAAGTGGAATGAGTTCCTTTAGAATAGTGAGTTTGAACTTTGGGTGTAATTTTAAGTGGAGATTTCGTTCTAAAGGGAGCTATTGCCAGTGGTTTAGGCCTCATGAACACAAAAACACACACACAAACCTAATCTTAATCAAAATTAATTCTCTAACCTGTCTCTCTAGAGTTAGGAATTATAGATTGAGATGGTTTCTCCCCAGTATCTGGGAGCAGATGTCTACCACCAAGAGGGCAGGCATGGTGGTTTAGAAGGAGCAAGAATCATGACATCTCTGCTCTAGTCCCAGCTCTGCTGCCAGGTTGCTTAACACAGAAGTATAGCACACATTAGAGTTTGCCTGGTATCCTAGACAATCCCACATACTTCATGCCTCATATCAATCATTGCAACTTTGTCTCTTGGTTTTGTGTCACTCCTAATAACTGGTGAAGCCCTGTATTCAGAGCAGAAGCCCATGTAGAGCCAGGGCTGGTAGTCAAGTACTGTTCTTTAAGTCTATTACACCACAAGAGTAACAATCAAGGTGACCTACCTGTGGTGACAGTCAGGCCTTATTTACTTAAAGTTTCTAAGTGAAGTTTTGTTTGTGTGTCGGTTTTCAAAAGCATCTGGCAACTGCTTTCTATGTTTACAGCATTGCCTAAGGACTTTCATTCCATTTTTAATGGCTGTTGCTGAAATCAATTATATTTATCTGCTCAGAGTAGAGCACAAAAGATGCCCTGTAAGCTTTCCCACATGCATGGGAAATCCTTTGTACAAAATCAGTACATTGTAGCCAGGCTGAAAAAAAATTACATGGGAAATTAACACACATGAAACATCTGAAATGTCTTTGTGCATGAAATGGGCTCCTGAACAAACGGCAAGTGATGTGCAACAGTCATAACTGCCCAACAGATGCCCAGAGGGAAAACACAGAAATTAATTTTATGTAAAACGGAAGATTACTCGACTAAACAAAGATGGTGTATATATCCATTTTTATCTTTCAGTCAAGTATTTTTTCACTCATTCTTGGTTACTTTAAGTAGTAATAGGCATTGAATATACATTGTAATACACATGGGAATCATTTCACATTAGAAGATAATTGCCAGATTTATTTAAATAGAAATCAAACTGCAGTAGAAATATGTAGAATTAATTAATATTTAATTATTTTTTCACATTAAAAAATTAGAGATTCACTTACAACATAGGATGCTTTTCACGTCCACATAAACGTAAGAGTTTATATACCTTATGTATATCTCAATATTATTAAAAATGTGTGTATCTGCAATTATACATCATAGGCAATATATTTTTCAGATAGTTAAAATGTATCCTTTAAGTAGTAAAATTTTAAGAAAATTTTAAATGTGATGATAAATTATCTGCATTTTTATGCCCTCCTCTCTTTTTCAGAAAATTGAATAAAATGAAGGCTTTTTTCTAATAATTTAATTCATTATTATCCATATAAATTTTCACTGTAATACCATGATGCCTCTGGGAAAGAATATAGTTTGCCCCCTTTATATTATTCAATGCCCAAATTCTTATTATTTCTTAGTTTTGCCTACTTTTGAAAATTTACTGTCTTTTCCTCACACACATACACACACATAAACTTTCAACGATCCAATTTCTTGTCTCCACACCTGACACTAGAAGATGAATGCAAATACACCCTCTCACACACACACACACACACACACACACACACACACACACACACACTCACACTCCCACCTACTCCCACTCTCACCTCCCCACCAGCCTATTCTCTGTCTTTGTAGCTTCTAGCAAATGATCTGTGGGCTGGGAGACCAACTATCAGCTTATGAGAATAATGCCTAAAATGAATGGGGGTAAATCCTGAGTCAGTGTGGCTTTTAGAGTCTGGACATGATGAGATCCAATATGGCTCCTTTGAGACCTCTCACCTCCTCATGCTCTGTTAGCTTTTGGCACTGTGGGCTGTCACTGCTTCACTTTTCTTCTGAGGGTTTCCATCTCAGACAATACTACTGCCTATGGCTCTCTGCTATCCTCGTGTCAACATATCCTTTGTTCTTGTCATTGCTGCCTCCTCTCTCTTTTCCCAAACATCCTGCCTCTATGTAGATAAATGATGTTGAAGTGTTCCCTTATAACAAGGTTGGAGGGTCTTTGAAAAAAGAAGTAGCTATTGTAAATAAAAAAGTACACTTTTAGCTAACAAAACACTTCAAATTAAGAGTATTTAAGAATAGAATATATGTGTTTGTTATACTGTTTCACACACATGCACATGTGCACACACACATATAAACATATTCAATTGCCATTTTTGTAGGTTAAAAACAGTCATGCTGAGATGTCAGCCCAGAGGTATTTAGGTTTGTATGCACGTGTTTTCTGTAAGAAAAAATACCAACCTCAACATTTTCCATTTATAAGCACACAGCTTGTATGTATTTGTGTATGTATATATATATATATATATATTTAGAAAGTAATGTAATGTATTTAGAAAGTCATTGTGAAGTCTCCCTCACCCCTATACCCACCCATAAAATATTGAAACTTGGACTGGCTGGAAATCTTTTAATTTTTTGACACGCTTGAAATGCAAGGCATTACCTTCTTTCATGTTTAAAGTTTCTTTCAAATAAATAGGATTCTAGAGAGTGTCTTCAAAATTGTTTTTCTATAAAATGCCCACACACCTGGCTGAAAAAGCGCAAAAGCTAATCAATCGTTTGCTTGTTTGCACCTTGTCAGATGTGCTATTTTCTTCTTTACATGCTCAGTTAATTTCAGTGACCTGTTGTGTTGAAATCACAGGTTCAGAGTCAATTTCTAGTGCTGTGATCTCCCTAAGGATGATGTATCAAGGACTATCCTTGAACAAGTAACCTGATCTACACGTATTCTGATGTTTGCTAGATACTGGAAATATATGAACCATTAGCCATATTTAAGGTTTAAAAAGAATGATTGAATAATTGATTTCTTTATAGCAACTCATCAGGAAATGGATAAGATAAAGGCTTTGGCTTTTTACATCGTCTCTGGTAGCAAGGCTAATTGCCCTCTGTGTTCTCAGCTAGCATTGCTGAGGCTCATAAGCACCAATTCCACATTCCAGGAAGTTTTCTCTTGAAGGTTCATCTGAATTGAAGTGACTCTGCCTTAGCTTTCATGGTCCTCCCCTGAAGTCAGTCTGGTGGCAGATGCACCATCTGGATTGAAATTGGTTGGGTAAAGGAAGGGAAGATCAGGACAAAGTCAATAGCTGCTAGTCTCAGGGTGTCAGGTTTCTTATTGACTGAATGTTGGCTGGTGAAAGACAGACATGCACCTGTTTGTGTCTCTATTCTATCCCTTTAGATGGCAAAGATTTGGTTGTATAGATAAGGCTAAATGAAAAGAATGAATAATGATTCCTTTCCAGGACTTTCTAGATTTATTTGCTGATATAGCTGGGGGCGAAGTCTTTCAACTAGAATACCAGGCTCTTAAATTTAGGTCAGATAAGCTTTTCTATATGTTTTATTCTTTCAAGTGTTATCTCTTCTAGGTAGCCTTCCTGGAGTCCACCTGGCAGATGCAGTATATTCTTGCATTTTTCCAGTGTGCTTGATACATACCTCTAAGATAACAATTGTCTGTATTCTCTCTCTTTGGTGCTATATTTGAACTGATGCCATTATAGCCCTACGAGTTATTGCCTGCTATCTTGTGACCAGGTTGATTGTCAAGAAAAAGTGGGTCAAGAAAAAGTCTGAGAAACCAATTTCTGGTCACATTGTCTGAAACCTGATCATAACTTACCTAAAGTTCTACTTTGGATAGTTTAGTTACATGATTCAATAAATTATCTTTTTGCTTAAGGCACCTTGAATTGAGTTTTGTCCCATCATAAAAGTTACTAATCATGGGTATAGCTTTCATGGAAGATATTTTTCATAGCAGGCTGTGATCACATTAAGGGCAGGTTTGGGTTTATGACTTTATCTCCATTGCCTAGGAAAAGTCTTAAAACAAGCAAATGTTCATCAATATTTGTTGAATTAATAATATAGGACAATTGAACTAAGAGAGGATAAAAAGCAGAGGGACAAATGGAAAATCCACACTCTGTCTTATTAAAAAAATTAACACTTTCACTAATGTTTAATTGATAAAATCTGGGGAAGGATAGTGGGACTAATAAAGGAAAGAGAAAACACAGGATTTGTAAGGAAAGGTTAGGTAAAATAAAACAGGTGAAAGTTGGCATAGCAGGAAGGACTGCCAAACAGGCAAGTAGCTATATGACTCTGAGGGTCAAGACTTGAGAGGCAAATACTCAGTGTTAAAAAATTCCTGTGTATATTAGAAATCTTTTGTGTAGCAGTTGGAAGCCAAGATAGTTTGCGAAATGAACAGATGTAATAAAAATAGAGATTCAAGAATGGAATCTTAGTGAACATCTCCATGGTAGGTGATGAGAGGAAAAGAAACAGATAAAGAGGAAAGAGAAAAGACAATTGGAGAAGTTGAAAGGGACTAGGAGAAGTCAACACAAGAGGTGAGGGTAAAGAGGTGAAGACCGCTTCTGCAGTGCAGAGGAAGGGAGTTGAGGAGACATATCAAATGGCTTTGATCTTCATAGTAAACCATAAAAGTCATTTATAAGGAGTGAGAGAAGATAAGAATATGATTTAGTTTTTTAGTTTTTAGTTTGTTTTTTTTTTTTAAGTAGAAAGATTTGCAGTACACTCTACAGGAAATGTCATAGAAAGTTTGTTAGAAATGACTCAGTGTTTGCAGTCTAGAAGGGGGTTGAGAAAGTGAATGAATGCCCATCTAGGGGTCAGGATTTACCTATGCAAAGGTGAGTGGATGTAAGGACAATGGATGGAGAGACCAGGGAGGCCAAATGGGCCATTATTAAATTCCTGACTCTGGGATCGAGGCTAAGAAGAAAGAAAAGGGAGGCTAGGAAAGCAGTGATAGGAATGGTGGGGATCTAAATTCTCCACAAGAAGGAAGATGAACTCATTAGAAATTAAAGAATAAGAAAGGAAAAATAAGAATATGTGGTCAAAGAAAGAATTTTAGACATAAAGATCATACCTTTTAACTCATGCTTTCAAATCAGTTTGTTACTTTTCCCACAAATCTTAGTTCAGACCTTTTTTTTTTTTTTTTTTTTTTTTTTAAGGGACATGATCTCACTGTATTACCCAGGTTGGTCTTGAACTCCTGGCGTCAAGGGATCCTCCTGCCTCTAACTCCCAAAGCACTGTATTACAGTCATGAGCCATTGCTCTTGGCCCCATCAAGTCTTTTGTATCTATCTGTCTCTTGTGTCATTTACTAAATATTCCTCCAATTTCTATCTTCTATCTAACTGAATCTCAAGACCTAATAAAAAACAAAAAAAATCACTGGTGCTAGCATTTGCAATGTTCAGGAAATTCAAAATTCAAGAGAGGCTAATTCAATGTGAACCTAAATATGATCAGTTAACTATAACTGCTGTGTTTTAATCGGAAGGTGGAAGACAGCAGCATCCACCACTCCCTAGACAGGACTGGCTAGCCTTCCACACTCTGCTAGTGTCCCTTCCATAAGAAGGAGTAACAGTATAATATTGCTGTTAACAGCGTTATCATTACCACGGTAACTACCATTTCTTGAGTACTTACTATGCTTCACTGTCTTTGCACTGTATTATGTAATTCATATACCCATCTCGAAGGATTTATAACTACCTCACTTTATAGATTAAGGGAAAAAACTTCCAAAAATCAGTCTACCCTTACAGAGGGGTAAGGGTAGATTGTTCAAACTGTAGTATATAATAAAAATATCAAAGGTAAGCTGTGGATACAGCTTTTACATTGACTTTCAGTGCCTTGCTATTCTAAAATATAGCCTGGATTAACTTTCAGGCATATGTTTGCTAATTGGTAAGTAATTAAAAATAAGCAATCTAATATTTCTGGAAAGAATGACTTTTTTTAAAAAAAAGAATATGAGTATTTCAATTTTTCAAACATACCAAATTAAATTTCAAGAAAACATAATATATATTTCAGATATGTTACCGTAAAAATAAAAAAATCTATAATATAACCATAATACTAGGTGTACCTTTGGTGGTAGAATTCTCAAACCATTTTCCCAAGTATAGAATTTGTATTCATGCTTTTGACAACAAATTTATAGTTTTCACAAAAATAAGACAATAGCCAACTTTTTCCTTTTTTCTTGGTTACTAAACATGTGTGTGAAATAGCTGCTTCTTCCCACACACAGCCCCTTCACCCACATCTTCCTGAAGTGGAAAAGAAAACGGGAGGAGAGATGGCAGACAAATGTGAAGGGAATGTGTTCTCCATACATAACTAAAAAGGGGAGGGCAGGATGTGGTATATACAAGAGAAGCAATTTTTCCGTGGGTAAATGACTTTCTCTCTCTCAAAAGAGAAAAATGGGTTTACCTTTGGGTTCCTGCTGACCGCATCTTCCTGTGTTTTCTGTCCTCTCAAGTGATCATAAATTTTAGTTGGTATTTCTTTACATCTCTTTTTTTCTGGGCATCTAATTTGGTTACTTTCAGCTTTCCAACAGAAGAAAGGATACAGTAGGTAACATTTAAAATTTTTGTTTTGATTTAGAAACATAGCAGTCCTCAAAGTTAGAATAAATGAACACCAGTAAACTACATCAATGCTCTTGAAATGGATACCTTTGTATAATCCATTGATATCCTCAGTGTCATTAAAGACGGTTTTTGAGTAGGCATTTATCTATGCATCTTTAAATTGCTATTTGCATATATTCTGTGCAGTACTTCTTCACTATTACATGAATCTGTAGCTTTCTAGTTAGTTTATTTATTTTGTGTTGACATGGCAATTGTGATGATGATATTTAGATGTAATTATTAGTATAATTCATTAAAACCATTAGTGCAGACATGAGCTACATAGAAAATCATAATGTTATTAAGTGCTTTAGTACTATTTTTTTGTTATGGCAACATATCTGACATAAATATTTCATTTTCTTGAAACATAATTTAGTATTTTTAAAAATCTGAGTAATTTATATTGAAATAGTAATTCTTTCCACAAAGATTAGACTGCTCAATACTTATAAGTTAGTAAACATTAGGCAATGAAAGGCCGGTATTTAGTATGAAGCCCAGTAATAAGTCAGGCCTGGATTTTAGATTTTTAGATCATATAAAATCAGTGTAAAAGTTTTGATTCCTAATTTACCTTTGGTATTTTATTATAAAAGAGTATTACAACTCAATGTGATTGAAAGCAGATATTTATTAAGTGATAGAAAACTTTAAGGGTAAGATTACAAAATAGTCTTAATCTTAATTTCTAGAAAAAGATTAAATAAAAACAATTACTAAAATAATACATAACAGAAAATATTAAATCATAAATATTTTATAAATATAACATATATTTAGCTAAGAATTATGAATTATGGGTTATTTTATATTTTTATTTCATTGGTATGAACTTAAATAATGGATAAAACTCAGTAAATAAAATAAGTTTTTCTCAATAGAGATAATCTCTATTAATAGATTTCCTGTCTTCACTTAACTTTTAGCTTTTACTGGAACTCCTCCTCCTATATAACTTAATTTCAAAGTTGTATTCATTTGTTTGTTCTTTTATTTGTGTATCATCTGCCTAATGATTTAACTTCAGGGCATTAAAGAAAGAACAAAGTTCGGTTACATTTTCATTGCAGGTAGTTAAGTTGGGTCATAAACTCTTCTACTTTCCAAATCTAATTATTGTAAGAGTTGTTTATTCTTTTGGTTTTGTTTTGTTTTTTTTGGTAAAAATTTCTAGAAGCTCTTCAATATAAAGTCACAGAAAAACAGTACTACTTGCTTTTAGTGTTTAAAACTTCCATATTGCATTTTTATGTTTGAATTTATCTTCATCTCTTCCTGCTCCAAAAAGTGTATGAGCATTTTTTTAAACTTTCCTGTGAAACGTAGGTAAGAATGTTTCAGAAATTACAGGAAACTTGACGTAATTGCTACTAATTGAAGATATTACATGACCAGGTCATTTGTTCCTTAAGTTGATGTTTTGGAAAGGATACCTAGAAAAATAAGAATTAAGAAATTAAATAAAATATAAGCATTCAGTTAGAAATTGCTCTACAGCATTTTCTTTTCGATTTAAAAAAAAATTTTGTAAGCCACTTCAAAATCTAGTATTATCTTTATGATTGATTTTTTACTATGTGCAATATTGACATTTGTGTGGAGGAAATGAAGACATGCTTAGCTATTATTGGAGTCCATTTGGCTACTAATGGTACTGATATTCACATATTGCAATCTTTTTTTTTTTTTTTGCAGTTTTACTAAAGGGAGGAAAAAGAGAGGAAGATAAACCATTTAGAGACTGTGCAGATGTATATCAAGCTGGTTTTAATAAAAGTGGAGTCTACACTATTTATATTAATAATATGCCAGAACCCAAAAAGGTAAAACCAGAAGTGTTTGTTTACGAGATGGAAACCAGATCCCAGTAGAATTGTTGGATATTCAGATTGATTTGTGAGCTTGTTAAACTGGAAATATATATAGAGATGCCTGAACTTTTTTCTCCCAGAGATACTGTTTCCCAGGTCCATAAAGCATGAAAATCCTATTGTACAGAAATCCCCAACCCCCATACCTTTTCTTTCACACCAAATTTTCCATTTATTCCTGGGTATTCCTAGTATGACCTATTGCTCATAAGCATTTGCCTTGTACAGATTTCATGTCGAGGTCGTGTCTACCATGAATGTATGGTAAAGAGTTAGAAGCCACCTTCCAAAGACCCAAGAATCCAGAGAACACAAATCATCCACAAGTCAAATACTGTGGAGAGAGGGAGGAAGCACATGTAACTATTTGCAAATCACTGCTCCTATTAGGATAGGAGAAACATTTCCTATCTTACTTCATAATCTTGAAAGGATTTGCTTTCCGTATTTACATAAAAGAGTGGGTTGGAGGTTCAGATTCATCAGTATGTTGAACAAGACCCCAAGTAAACTTTGAAGTAAGCAAACACTATCTTCCTGCTGTAACTCTTTTTTTATACTCTCTTCTACCATTTATTCATTAAATCATCCATCCATGCCTTTATTCAATACTATTAAGTGGATGTCATGCATTTGTCAGGAAAATAAATATAAAACAAACAGTTTCTAGTGTAATGATGAAGATAGACAAGTATGCAGATAGGTATAAAATGCTGTCAAAATGTAGTGATATAAACGTTCTGTTTAAAGCAGGGTATATAGGAAGTTTTGAGGTGAGACAGCAAAAGACAGTGAGATTAGGCAAGAACCTTGCTCTTCAGTGTCTAGGAACTTTAGCTAGAAGCCCAGGGTGCCAAGAGAACCACATGCCCTTGCAAGATAAAACAACTCTCCTCCCCTCACTCCCCCACCTAAATACTTGTCTCTTATCCCTGTTTCCTCTGGGGCCTGTGCAAATGCTCTTGGAATCTTCTCTGATTCTCTCAGGCAACTTTACATAACTTTCTCACAACCAGAGTTCTAAAAGGCAGAGACGGTGCTTTTATCTTTGATTTCCTCGAACTTAGTATAGTTTCCGGCACATAGTAGGTCTCAATACATTTGTGCTGGAATGAATGAATGAATGAATGAATAAGTGGCCTGCTGATGGCAATATCAACATTTCTATATAGTGCATAGTAAGTCAGTCTAATTTACGTAGTCTTCCCGATTGTTAGTCTCCTTTGATAGGCAAAGGAAATGAATCATGGAGCCCAGTTTGCCAGATGCCACTTAATTGGCAACATAGGAAGTCTTGATTATAGTCCATACAATTCTATTTTCCCTTCTACCAATGTCCTCTCCCTCTCTCTTGATTTTCATAAGGAATAGTTATTTATGTTAGCTCAAATGGTTTCTTTTTCCCCTTTGCTGGGACAACATTTTCTCCTTGAAAGATACCTTTGATGCTGTCTACAAGTGGAGTGGGCACAGGAGAGAGGAAAGGCAGGAGGCACTATTCTATAGGTTGCTACCTTGGCCATCTACCAAGTGTGGGTTTGCCTATTTTTCATGTTTGGTTTCTCTGCAAGATTTTGCTGAATCCCATTGCTTAAACAAGCAAACAAATGAAAAACTTAAAAACAATGGCAAATCTGGGAGTGAGGAGATGTGGGTAACTTATTCTAAGGAGGATATTGTAAAATCACACTTAAGCTTAAATTCAGTTCATACACGCACACACACATCATAAACACACACCACGCACACGGCATATGAAGTATGTGAGAATTTGTCCAGGAGCGGGAGGTAGAGCTAAAATTTATGCTTTATCATTCACCTACAGTACTAGTCAAGACCTGAAAGGACCCCTAAATTATTGTCAGTTCTACTATAGCTTATAACCTGACTATAAAAATAAAGTTGACTAAAAATATTAAGTGAACTTCCAGTCTTCCATTTAGACTCATAGCGATTCTATGATATACATGAATCTAAAAATAATTTCCAAAATTTTCAGATCAAGAATATTCACAATTTTAGAATTTTTTTGACTTCATCACCAGTACTACCATGTGACCCTTGGGGAAAGGGGTGCAGTGCAAATACAACTTTAGTCATTCTATGGACTTTAGTTCATATATAACTACAACTCTAGTTTGAAACATTATGCGATGCAAATAGAACACAGGCTATTTGTAGAACCACTGCTCCTGGTAATGTAAAGAAAAACATCCCGTCTCAATTCATAATCTTGAATAGGTTTCCTTTTCATGCTTACATAAAATAGAGTATTGGAGAATCTAAATCACTCCTTCCATGGCTGTCTCCTGAGTTGGTTTCATCAGGAGAGCAAGATTCAAGCTTACATTTCTACAAAATGATGGATTTTAAATATGATGGAGATTTGGGGTTCTTCTTGAATAAATAAAACTTAAAATATTAAATTCACAAATGTCAGTTATCTACTGGATTAACTTCTGAGATTTAAGTCTAAGAAAAAATAATAACCTGAACAGGTTAGCAGTTATATACCCATACATACCCATAAGGAGCAAATTTTATCATTGCTGAATGGCCCCCATGGCTTTTTAGAGAGAAGAAGGAAAAGTTCCCGTGTTACCTAGTCAAGACTATTATTAGATTTAGATTTGGTTTTATTGGAATACTAGTAGAGTGTGGTGAGAAAGGGAGATAACTGAGCTGAAGAGAGAAGGACTTTGGCCTTTTTCTGGACTTAAATGTTTATTCTCTTGTTTTATTATTTCCCTGCTATAATCATAGATTCTCTTATAAGTAGTAACATTGTTCTATAATGAAGATGGGTATTTCAAACTGACATACATATACATTTTTACAGGTAAAAAATTTAGTGTTAAATCCCCTAATATAATTGCGTAGCATAGCACTGGTAAGAACAAATATTGTATGAATTTCCTCAAAAGTAATTTAGAGGCTGATTAATACAATAGCTCAAATGTATTGAGCATTTACATTTTGTCAATCTTCCTCTAAGCGCGCGCGCGCGCACACACACACACACACACACACACACACACATATGCCTTGTGAGCATATATATATATGCCTTGTGTGTGTGTGTATATAGACAGATAGATATAGTGTGTGTGTGTGTGTGTGTGTGTGTGTGTGTGTGTGTGTGTGT